>NC_069662.1:8372500-8972500 GCF_027244095.1 Hemicordylus capensis | reverse complement strand
GAGAAGACTGGAAGGGCAAAGTACGGCGGGGGAATCGGAGTGGTGGTCTTCTCCTAAGGCAGAGATCTTCCGCTGGGAGATACTGGGAGGTGGAACTGTGGTTAGAAACACAGGAAGCTGCCTTATACCAGGTCAGCCATTGGTCCATCTAGCTCAGTACTGTCTACACAGACGGGCAGTGGCTTTTCCAAGGTCGCAGGCGGGAGTCTCTCTCAGACCTATCTAGGAGATGCTGTCAGGAAAAGAACTTGGAAAATGGAAGCATGCAGGTGCTCCATCCCCTAAGTGGAATATCTTACAGTTCTCACACGTTTTCTCCCATTCAAATGCAAACTGGGGCAGACCCTGCTTAGCAAAGGAGACAATTCAGGCTGGCTGCCCCAAGACCACCTCTCTTCCCTGGGATTGTGGTTTCTGTAGTTTTTAAAGATGCCCCCATCTCGACTTCAAAAGTTACAGGCGAGCTGTGGTCAATCCCTACACCCCACCCCTCTGCAGAGGAGCCCATCTTTCCATCATGTGTGAAGTGGCCCTCCGGCCTTGATTAAGCCCAATTTCTCAGCCTTGGCAGCACTTGTCCAAAATGAGAACAATGAAGACCTACTCTACAGGCTGCTTATCCGGGTAAACCATATGAAGGTTGCAAACTCCTCTGAATGTTAGAAGTGCTGTGTAAGCAGTAGGGTGGCCAGCAAGAGAGATGGTGAAGTAACGCAGGGATTAAGAATGAGAGTGAAGAATTCTCCCATTTGCAGTGTGCGGGGGATGATACTCACCTGCCTTAGAGGCTTCTTGCAACACACATTAAGTCAGGAATTCCCAAACTTCAGTCCTCAGATGCTGGACTACAACTCCTATCATCCATAGCCACAATGGCCTTCGCAGCTGGGGATGCTGGGAGCTGTAGTCCAGGGACCCACATTTGAGTGGTCCAAGCACGAGTCAGGAGTTCTCAAAGGACTCCGTATAAATGCTTCTACTCCTCCTTCTCGTCAGTTAAGAGGGATTTTGCCCCCAAAGATGTCCGCCTTTTGGCCTCACCTGGACACTGCTTTCCTCCTCCTCACGTGGGGACTGTGCTGGCATCACCTCCGCATCCGAGTTGTCAGAAGAGGCGTTGCGTTTCCGTTTCTTTCCTACTACTGGCGTGATGGTGCTGGAAGGAACGAGAGAGAAATGAAAGATGAAATACGCCCCCTCAAACAGACGGAGGCTTCGAAGTAGAAAAGTTGCATAGTATTGGCTGGGAAATAAGACCAGCTACCCCACACTCCATTCTATTGGCTCATTTCCAAGCCAAGCCAATTTCCAGTCTCCATCCACCCATTCCGAAATAGAGCTTTTGCCTAAGTTCCCCACAGCGCCTGAGAGTCCCCTTGTGACGAGAGGGCTGCCCTTTAACATTCAAAGATGGGTCAAAGGGGAATTTGGGTCAAAGGGGAACTCTCCTCCAGCTCAGGCTAAAATCTGAGCTGGAGAAGAAACCTGGATCTCATAATGCTCACCTCTTCTTGGAGGCGAGCACTGCGAGACCCTGAAACTCACAGCTGGATCCAGGCCTAGCTCCGCCACCATCTCCAACGAGGAGAGACTTCGCCTGACTGGCCCTCACCTGGGCTTTCCACGGCCTTTGCTCTTGCCCGATCCCCCCTGGCCTCTGCCCTTGCGCGGCCGCTCCTCCTTGGGGATGCGCTCGCCCCCGCCCTTCCGCCGCCGCTTGCGCTCTCCCGTCTCCTCGGGCCGCACACTGGGCAACTCGTCCTCGTTCAGCACGCGGGGGATGTTCTGCTCGCCCCGCGCTCGGGCGCGGGCAATGGCTTCCGCCACAATCCGGTTGGCCTTCTCTTGCTTCTTCTGGTGCTCCAGCTTGCGGGATTCGTCCGAGCTGCTCCGGGTAGTCCCACTGGACGAGGGCAGAGCTGCGACCTCGCTGCTGCTCAGCACCTTAACTACCGAGAGCCCCGAGGAGCTGCCTTGTGATGAACTGGCCTGCAAGAGGGTAACCGAGATAGGTGCAGCTTGTCAAGGGTCACATCTTGGCTTTGTCTGGAGGCTCCACTAAGTTGTTAGGTTGCCGTCGGCTGTACCAACACAGGCCCATTCTATTTTTTTTTCTCTCCACCCATCTATGCAACACCTAACTACGCAAGGGATTTAACTGATTTAACAGCTTTTTCTAAAACCCATCTGAATATTCTTCCTCAAATTAAGGGCAACCCTAAAAGAAAGCGAGTCTCTTTCGTAATCTCCAGTCCACTGAAGATCCTACTCATTTTGTATTTACATGGGAGATGCATAAAGATCTCTGAGCTAAATATATTCACAGATTATTAAAACTTTAAAGATGGGGTGTTGTCTGCAAGATGAGGCTGTTTTTGTTGAAAGGATAAAGTGTGTTACATTTAGGGCAGCAAAATTTCTTGCCCAAACACTAATAGCACATACGAAGGCTAAAGAAAATGCTATGGGACTATTGTGGACCATCACAGGCATTTGGTATTCTCCTGGCATCATGATCTAAAATATTCATAGCAATATGTGTGTGTTTTCTCTTATTAATTTCTCCAAAAAAAATTGTTATAGGCCCAATTTTGTATAATAGCAAGCTGATATCTATTATATATTTTGAATAATCTGTTTGTGTGAAAGAACCATACTTTCTGATGAGCTACAGATACCAAATTTTGCAACACACAACCCTGCCACTGAAATTAGTTGAATGCACTACTTTTACACCAGAATATGCTCAGCGAAAATTCACACACTTTTGGGGTGGTAATTTTTTTGAACAATTTCTGAATATACTTGCCGATTATCTACAGATACCAAATTTTACATGAACAATCCTGGCACTTAAATTACCTGAACGCACTACTTTTACACCAGAACATGCTTGTGGACATGCTTAAATAGTTTTGTTTTAAATTCAGCAGAAATTCTGAATTAATTATATTTTAACACTCAATCAGATCAATAATTCTAAAATGACATCGTGCCCAAGAAAAGCAGCTCTTTCTCAGATTCACATTTACTATGTTTCAAATTCACCATATATATATCTACACACACACAAATCGAATGTCTGTTTGTTTGTTCCCTATACATTCCCACACACCTTTGAGTTATTGGGACCAAACTTGACAAGGCTGGACCCTACTAGGACCCTACAAGTAATATAGGCTACCCAGGGACCCCGACAGCCACCCCACACAGACAGATGGACGGATTTACAACAGGTAGAGCCACCAAACTCTGAGAAACGCCGGGTACACTGAGCTACTTATACAATAAAATGTTTTAATTTGGAATCCTGCAAATGTCAAACTGTTCTTTTACTTCCCTTTTCCAAGCACACTAATGAAAAGATATGTAATAGAATTTTTTTAATTCTTGAACTTTTCTACAAGTGTCATCTATGCAAAATGACTTTGCCTGGTCAAGGATAAGCCTCCCTTACTGGTATTACAATAAAATTATATTCTATCATTCATGCATTTTAAGAGCAGCTGCTGAGGAGGGCTATGGATCGGGATCACGAAACGTATTTGATACTAGGTCCTTCCAACCATCCTTGCTCCATTGACTAACCAACCTTGCCAAACCACCCCAAAACTCCTAGAGAGTACTCAAGAGACAGACCAGCAATCTGTTCTTTCTCCTAACACTATCACAGCAACACATCATAATCAGGGCTATGTTCTTGTAAGCCATTTCCAGCCATATGACATGGTCATGGCGACTGGCACGAATGGAATTAAAGGGGAGAATACTTTTTATCAGTGGCAATTAGTTGGGGTGGCTAAACGGAGCTTCCGTGTTCAGAAGCAGTGTACCTCCAAGTACTAGATACTGTCATCTTCAAACCCCACTTGTGGGCATCCTGGCAGCATCTGACTGGCTACTGAGGGAAACCGTGTGTAGCTTCTAAACAGGCCTTTGGACTGATCCAGCTGGGTTCTTCTGATGTACTCACTGCTAAAAACCAACTGGAATTCTGTGCCCAGGCAATCCAAATTCTGTACCAAAAAATCCCCCTCTCTCAATTCAGTACCCTGCACAAATCATGCACACTACGGAAGTTTTTCCTGCAGTTGTTGCCATTAAGCATAATCTATTTTGGCTTTGCTGGTCGTGGGTGGAGCACCAAAACAACCCCCACCCCCTACCACATCTTTTATTCAGTCACTTTCAAGCCAGTTTCACTGGCTTGCTTTTAAGACCTCTGCAGATTTTGGCCACACACTATCAAGGTTACTTCAGGAGATACCGGCCACACACCGTCCAAGTTATTATGTGGCCTAGAAGCTTACTGTATTATTATTATTATTATTATTATTATTATTAACATGAAAGCATGCATTCCCAGAAAACTGATTCACACATCCACTAACCCATCCTGCGGTTTTTCTGCGCCCCAGCATCACCTTAACTCGGCTCTCCCAAGCCACCACACCCCAGTATGTGTCAGAAAAACAAACCCAACCCGAGCCCGGTGGGCAACGTGGCCCTTACCTGTGGCTGCAGAACCACCTTGAGGGGTACCGTCACTCTCTGTCCCGAACCGCCCACCACCTGGGCCTGCTGCACCGCAGAGACCCCCAGGGGGGCCTGCTGGCCCGAGGTGCTGACCGGAGGCTGCTGCAGCAGCTGGATCTTCTGGGTCCCCGGCTGTTGCTGCTGCTGGCCAGGCTGCTGGACCTGGAGCTGGATGGTGACGACTTTGGCAGGCTGCCCGGGAGTGCCCTTGGCCTGGCTCAGAGCGGCCAGCTGGTTCCCCTGCAGCACAATCTTGCCCGGCAGGCTCCCGAGGACCACGTGGCGCTGCCCTGGGGCGCCCCCGCCAGCTGGCGGCTGCTGCAGAACCAGGGTGATGCGCTTCGACTCCCCCTGAAGAGAAGCAACGGGGAGGTTAGCTGAAGGGGCGGCAGCCCCGTGCCCAAGAGAGCACCGCTTCCCACAATTCCCAGCACCAAGTGCCAACAGAAGTGGGGCGACTCGGTTTCTCCAAGGCTGTACTGAGCGGGTGATCCGATAGCCTTTTTATTCAGGCTTTTGGCCAATGGGCTCTCCTTGCCCTTTTTGAAAGTTTTAGCGACCTTTTGTTCTGTTTTTATTGTTTTATCTTGTTTCGATGTTCATTCCATCAAACCTTATTGTTTTATCCTGTTAACTAGCCTGGGATCTTAGAATAAAGGGCAGTATATAAATTTAAATAAATAAATACAACAGCAAGTTCAGCATTTGAGGAAAATCTGGTACTAGTATTTTTTTTTTTAAAAGAGCAGATATTATATATATATATATATATATATATATATATATATATATATATTTATTTATTAGTTATCCCTATTCAGACATTATGTTGTGTTAGTGTATAGACATCTGTACACCCACACACCTGTTTGTCTGAAGGCCTGCATCCATTTTAAAAGTGAACCTGGGTACAGACCCCTCAAGTGCACGGTACAGAAAGTAAGTGTACTGCCATACCAATGTTCCACATAAAGTATGAACTGCACCGTGTATAGATTTGTACAAGTATTCCCTCTAACAGGGATTCCCAGATGTTGTGGACTACAACTCCCATCTCCCAAGCAAAAGAATTGTAGCTGGGGGTTATGGGAATTGTAGTCCACAACATCTGGGAACCCCTGTTAGAAAGAACACTGATCAGTACCTGTGTACACTCAGGTACAAGTGCTGAGCATCACATGTGAACAGGGTTACTCTCAGCTCTGCCACTGAAAAATGCAATCAATTCTGAGAATATTGCTAGCTCTCTTGATCGTAGCAAAACAAAGTGAGAAGGTTTTGCGCAGCAAGTGTTCAAGACTAGCAGCCAGAAGGAGTTTCCTCTCTCCATATTCCTGTCTGCCCCCTCCCGTCATGAACTTCCCCGTCTCATCTTCAGAGTCAAGCTACACAGGAAGAAATACCATGTAGTATACCCTCTCCTGGGACTTCACCACTTTGAAATGTAGAGCTGTTTGTGTGGATGTGGCTGTATGCTTTAATACTTCCCAGAGTTTAAAATAAGTAAAATCCATGTACATGGAAGTCTAATACATTAAGGAAGAAGAGCTTGAGACAATCTTCCTCACTGACAGACTGGATTTCAGCATTTGGCAGACCTTTTATGTCATTAAGGAGTTAAAAATGCAAAAGGCACACCATGCATCTGCAGCGTGAAGTGATACTGTATTTACCCAAAACCAAGTCTAAATTTATCCCCCATGTTCTTTGATGCTATAAACTGGGATGCATGCGTGTGTGTGTGTGTGTGTGTGTGTGTGTGTGTGTGTGTGTGTGAGTGTGTGTTCGGTCTTAAATCCAGAGTTTTCTTCCTTTTGGATAAGTACAGGTATAATCTGTACTTTTAAAGGGAATTGTCTTAAATTCAGAGTCATCTTCTGTTAAGGTGAATATGGTACTGTCCCAGGTTGCAGACGGGTGAGAGAGGCTTTTCTAGTCCTGGGGTTCTTAGTGCAAAGTGCTTATGGGGGAGTGCAAGGAGAAGAGACCGACAATACGGAGGAAGGAGAAGCACCCGTCTCTGCAACTGTCACCTGCTCTCATCGTCTTGCTGGACTATTCTCTTGGTCTTATTCCATAGCAGGTAACACACCAGAGATGGGGTAAAGACTGCCGCCATCTTGTTCCCTGATCCCCAGCCCCTGGTACTGCTTGTGGTGCGAAGAGAAAGCAACCAGGGACCATTCTTACAACTGCTGCCCAACAGAGAAGCACCATCTTCTGCAGCCTGTCTTCTGGTGCCAGGTTCTTCCTGCTGGAGCCACAAGAGGGCAGAGCCAGAAACTGGACTGTTCTGGGTTCTTTTAACTGTCTACACCTAATGGCACAGCAGGAAAATGACTTGACTATCAAGCCAGAGGTTGCCGGTTCGAATCCCCGCTGGTTTGTTCCCCAGACTATGGGAAACATCTCTATCGGGCAGCAGCGATATAGGAAGATGCTGAAAGGCATCATCTCAGAGTGTGGGAGGAAGCAATGGTAAACCCCTCCTGTATTCTACCAAAGACAACCACAGGGCCGTCCGGAGCCACCACCAACTCGATGGCACACTTAAGTAGATCTGGCCTGAAAGGTGGCATATAAATGAATTTATAAAAAACCCCAAAATATTGCTTCTCTGCCAGAAGAAAGTCCATCAGAAACACATGTGATAAATCAAACTCATTAGCAGACATATCCACCAGCCTGACCACCTCCTTATATACAGGATAGTTTTAGTTCTCCTTATATATAGGATATAGTTTTATTTTGCTACGTAAGCCACTTTGAGATTTTGGGGTGGGGGCCCCTAAAAAGTGGTATATAAATATTTTAGGAACACAGGAAGGTGACTTATACCGAGTCAGACCCTTGGTCCATCTAGCACAGCATTGTCTGCTCTCACTGGCAGCAGCTCTCCAAGGTTTCAGGAAGGAGTCTTTCCCTGCCCGACCTAGAGATGCTGCCAGGGAGTGAACCTGGGACCTTCTGCAGGCAAAACAGATGCTCTACCACCAGGCTATGGCCCCATTCCTAAACAATGAGCTGCCTCATAGCCAGTCCAACCAACGGTGCAGCTTGGGTTGGTTTGGATAGTACCTTACTGGCCTACATGACTAGAAAAAGCCAATCAGGATGGCTTCTGCGGATGTCCCAATATCCTCCCAGCATGTCCATTCACGGGAAGGTCCCGGTTTCAACCCCTGCTCTGCGGCCATTCGGGTGAATGGCCCACCCCCAGGCAATAAAGGGGCATGCCAAGAGGGTATCATGCTGCTTCCAGTGGCATCTGGTGGGCCACTGTGCGAAACAGGATGCTGGACTAGATGGGCTTCCTTGGGCCTGATCCAGCAGGGCTCTTCTTATGTTCTTATGACATCTGCAGAAGACACGAGCTTCACTCTCAGCGCATCCCCTTTCTAACCAGGCCAGTACGGTCTGTATGAACCGGCCCCCGGGGCTGACAATGTCTGCTCGGGTTGGGGCCAATTCTCTAGACCCAGGCAGCACTAGATCTTTTCAAACTGGAGATGCCAGGGATTGAACTGGGGACTTGACACAGGAACAGGGGAAACTGCCTTCTACCGGGTCAGACCATTGGCCCACCTAGCTTAGTACTGTCTACAGGCGGTATAGAAATCGAATTATTATTATTATTATTATTATTATTATTATTATTATTATTATTATTATTATTTCTTGTTTGCACAGTCAGACAGGTGTTATTGACAATAATAATATTGACATTATTGACATCATCATCATCATCATCATCATTACACAGACCGGCAAAGGCTTTTCCAAGGTTGCTTGGAACCTTCTGCATGCAAGCATGTGAGTGCTCTGCCCACCCCCGATGGAGAAGACTTTACAGCGCTCACACATGTCGCCTCCCATGCAAATGCGACTAGGGCAGGCCCTGCTTAGGAAATTGGCCAATCCATGCTTGCTACCACAAGACCAGCTCTCCTCCAGTGGAGACTTGCCTATGGGCCGGGCCAACCAGCTATGACTCCTGCCCAGGTCGGGCAACTGGACTGCGTCCTGCGCCCCACTTGCACGGCGGCCCACTCACCTGCGCTGGAGTGGAGGTCAGCGTCACAGCGGGCTTCAGCGGCGTGGCTCCGGTGCTCCCCGTCGCCTGGCTCTTGATGGGCTGCAGCACCAGCTGCTTGACGGGCCGGCCGGGCTGCACGAGGCGATGGAGTGTTGCGGGGGCCCCTCCCCCGGGGGAGACTTTGGTGGCCAGCACGGCGTTGCCCGAGACGATGGAGACGCCGGGCCGCAAGGGGGTGCCCGTCAGCACTTTCGCAAAGGTCACTTTACCCCCGTTGGCTGCGCCGATGGGCTGGGCTTGGATCTGGGCCACGTGGGCCCCCGCCATCGAGCCCCCCGCCGGCGCCTTCAAGATGACAATTTTCGGGGCAGGAGGAGGCGCGGCTGCTACCTGCTGCCCTCCAGTGGAGGAGGAGGGTGCTACAGCTTGCGTGGGGGTTGCCGAAGAGACGCCCATGAATGGGTTGCCCTGGCTGAGGACCTCCTGGTCTTGCGGGGCCTGCAGAAGTCCTGGCTGGTCCTGCTGGGGCAGTTCAGGCACAGTCTCAGGCTGTGTATCTGGGAGGGGCAGAGTCTGTGGTTGGGGAGGCTCTGGGTGTGGCGGGACCTGCTGTTCTTTGGGGGCCCCTGCCAGTGAGTCCAAGGCCACGCCTGGAAGTCCCAGTGCCTCCTCTATGGGGTCCGGGGCCCCCTGGTTGAAGCTGTCATCTGTCAACGAGTCTAGGCCGAAGAGGTTGGGATCATCAAAAAGGTCCATGATGGGGTCGGCCATGATGGAAGGAAGAGGCGGAGCTCCCAGTTAGGGGAGAGGGGGTTGTTTTGAGGTCCTCTCCCCAACTTCAGCACGAATTCAAGTCTCCAATGGCCACCGTCAGGAAGGGCACCGCCTCATGAAGAAAGAAACATGCAACCTAGAGCTCGCTAGAGAGGATGAAACATGGAATTAAAGTGAGAAACACTACACACGTTAATATCCCAGAATGCACTGCTACCAGCAGCCCACATCCTGCTACCAGTGTTCCCTCTAACAGGGATTCCCAAATGTTGTTGAGTACAGCTCCCAGAATCCCTAGCTGCAGTGGGCTTTGGCTAAGGATGCTGGGAGTTGTAGTCAACAACTTCTGGGATTGTCTGTTCGAGGGAACACTGCCGGGGACACCCATTCAAATCCAGCATCCCTTCTGTTTCTACTCCTATCCATTATTAGATACACAGCAAGTCTACATTATTGTTTAAGAGCCAGTGTCAGACTAGAGTGATCCAGGTCTAGAGTGATCCAGCTTTCATGAAGCTCAGAGGAGGATCTTGTGCCCTTTCAGCCCAACCTGCCTCTCGTGGGGGCGGAGAGGATACGAATCCCTTCTCAGGACAGCGTGGGATAATAAAAACATATTTTATCATCTTCCACTCTTGCCCTTTGAGTCTCAAGTCACCACTGAAGAGGGGCCTTGCCCACGGATACCCCATTGTTTTCCCCATCTCTACTTTGGGGCGGGGGGGAGAGCAAGCTAAGTTCACAGGCAGCAGCTTGTTCATGTCAACAGTTCTTAAGCTACGAATACTGCGCAGGGACCAATGAGTGTTTTTTCAGACTTGGAAGAGCCAGTATCAAATGCCTAGATGCCTTTGACCCAAGGTGGAAGAAGCAATTCCTTCCTCCAATCTTCCCCTCCCCAGTTAATAATCTGAACACACAAATGGCCATCAGGAGGACACACTGTGTTAGCTGCCCATGTAAATATCCTCTGCAACAGCCAACAAAATTGTGGAAACTAGTCAGGGATGCAATGCCCCTTTATGACAATTTGTGAGTATGATTGATGAATAGCCATTGTTCCTGGAAACCCATCTGTTGGATTCCTCTTATGGCCACAGGTATCCTCTCCTCTCCTGCAACCAGCTGCTGCACAAGTTCTATCTGAACTGAAGGAGGGGCTAAGGAGCTACACCTTTTTATACTAAACAGGAACAGTTGCTGCCTAGAAGGCATGCGTTACTGCCTGCAGATCACGATTCTTGCTAGAGGATCAGAACACCCATCCACTGCCCCTCCAGAAGCAGTCACCTGCCGTTATTTCCAGAAAGTTAGTTTGCACATGCATATTGATGAATCCAATGATGATAGCCATGTGTGAATGAACCAGATCAAGACACGCACGACACCTTTGACTGACGGTGGTCAGGATATTTGGCTAGAGATCACCAAGTAGGAAAATGAGCAACTTTCACACCAATGTTCCCTGTGACAGGGATTCCCAGATATTGCTGACTAAAACTCCCATAACCCCCAGCCAAAGGCCACTGCATCTGGGAATGATGGGAGTCATGGTCCCATCTAGAGATCCTTGTAACAGGGAACACTGATTCATACTTGCACAAATCAAGCTTTATCCAAACTGACTTTCAGTGGCCAGGAAAAGGGTTTAATAACTCACACCCCGAGCACTTGGGGAGGTCTACGAGTCCAAGTTAACAAATTAACAAAAACAGAGCAGGTATCTTATACTAATCCTTTTCAGATTGTGAACGCTTTTGGGACAGGAAATGGTCTTATTTCTTTTTCTCCGTAATCCACTTTGTGATTTTTGTTGTTGTAGAAAAGCAGTATATAAATATTTGTTGTAGTAGTAATACAAATAGTAATTACATAGTGCCATCTGTTGATGCTTTACAAAAAATGAGAGCACAGGTTCCTGCCCCAAAGCACTTACAATCTCTATTTCAGCGCAAGGGAGACAATGGAAGGCAAGCGGAAGGAGGCAAAATAAACAGGGGGAAATAGGTTATAGCCCAGGGGCCCTTGAACTTGAGTGCCCAGTAATGTTTCCTCTAAGGCAGGGCTGCTCAACTTCGGCCCTCCTGCAGATGTTGGCCTACAACTCCCATAATCCCTGGCTATGGGCCACTGTGGCTGGAGATTATGGGAGTTGTAGTCCAGAAACAGCTGGAGGGGCCCAAGTAGAGTAGCCTTGCTCTAAGGTGTCTGCTCACACACTTTTTAAAATGTCCACACAGTTAATTTAAGATCCCACTCAGGTTTGAATCGGGAAGGCCCCACTCTGAATGCATGTGCACACACACTGCCTTGATACTGCCACCCAGAACAAAACTCATTCCCCACACAGCTGGGAAAAAAATTAGAGAGAACCCTGGTGCCCAGATGTGGTTGGACTTCAACTCCCATAATGCCCAGTCACAATGGCCTGTGCTAGTGTACCAGTTACATGTATTTAAGCTTAGTTACTGTAGAGAATGGGGACAGCAAGCACCTTTTAAAAATTTCTATCCTGCCTCTCATCCATAATAGAACTCAAGGAAGCGTACAAAGGGGTTCTCTGATGATCACCCATCCAGATATTGACCAGACCCAAACCTTCTAGGTTTCAGCAGAGAAGCTGTCTCATACACTCTCAGACTATACTCCTATGGCCAATCGGACACTTACAGTGCCCCACCTGTAAGGGGCTCAGTATAACTACTTGTTTTGGTTGCCTGAAACTACCAACATGGGGGAGATCCGAGACACCTGGAAAAGTACAATATAAGTGCCTTCTGAGTTGCATGCAGTCTTGTCTTTAAGCATGGCTAGTGAGCAGGAATTTATGTACAGGCATTGGTGGGATGCACCACGGAGAGACCTTAAAGGCCAAGTTGAAGAGAGATCATCCTGGAGAGAATCTATGTGGTCGCTAAGAGTCAACACCAACTTGACGGCGCTTAATCGATCGGTGGGGTTAATTACTCATTTCGTGTCCCCTCCCACCCCATCATTCCTCTGCGACTTCAGCAGTGCTTGAAACATTCCTGGTGGTCGGCTCAAGCTGGTCGCCATTTTTCCCCCTTTAGAAAACAGCAGGAAATGACTCTATGATGTGATGCAAGGTCACTTCCTGGTGATTTCCAGAAGCGGGGGGAATAGAGTAGCAGCACAAGTTGGCCCCGGGAACATTATCGGCACTTAAAAGGACAGTGAAAAAGTTGGAGACAGGTAGGTTTTGGGGACAGGTGAATTGGGGAGGTGCTTCATTACAAGGCTGGTTGAGAGAGTTTGGTCATGCGCAGGAGTGTCAAACAGTTGTCAAGCACTGCAGCCCAGGGTGTCCAGCTGTTGCTGAACTACAATTCCCATCATCTCCAGCCACAACTGAGCGTGGCTGGGAATGATCTGAGTTGTACTTCAACAACAACTGGAGGGCCAAATTTGCCCAGCCCACTGTAGCCCTATTCGTAAGTTCTGTTCAACATTCATACGATCTGTACGCAGTGTGCAGAGGTACAGATACGTAGGCCGGTATAGTCATTCACGTGCCATGAATTGAACGCCGGTGCAGCAACACATGCCCTATCTGTATCCTGCATTTCAGGGGCCCTGTACCCAGGTTCACTTTTTAAAATGCATGTAAACGCAATGTCTGAATAGGACTTGCCTGTGTAATGTTGCCCTGGATGCAGATATGAATACTATGAGACGCTCTCTCTCTCTCTTATATTTTAATTCTATCCTTTCTTCAAGGGGGGGTCAGACTGGTTTAAGTGGTTCCCACTCTTTGCTCCTCACAACAAGCCCATGAGGTAGACTCGGCTGAAAAAGAGTGACTAGCACAAGGGACTCAGGGAGCTTCTTGGACAATGAGGGATTTGAACCCGGGTCTCTGCATTTCTAGACAAACATTCTCACCACTACGCCGTGCCAGCTTTATAACAAACTTACTTATTCTCTCAAGGTATCACCTTTGTCACCCACAAAATGTAGAATGAGAACAGCAAAGTTCTACCTCACTGGGCTGCTATGAGGGTGAATGAGATTGGGGGTGGGGGGAAGAGACCCACCTCTGGGAATCCTAGCATTAAAAATAAATAAATAGTTTTATACTGATGTAATTAGTGGTTATTGTTTCTCATAAGGAATCCTGGGAATTGGTATTTGGGTAGGAACAAAGCTGAGGATTCTAGTCAGAACCTTCTATTAAGGGGGAGAGCAACTGGCCCTATCCACTCCCAGCACAGGACCTCCAGTGTCTGTTGCTGGTGTCTATTTGATGTTTCCTTTTAGACTGTGAGCCCTTTGGGGACAGGGAGCCATCTTATTTGTTTGTTATTTCTCTGTGTAAACCATCCTGAGCCATTTTTGGAAGGGCAGTATAGAAATTGAATCATCATCATCATCAATAATAAGAGACAGATCCTTCACAAAACTCAAGACCTCTGATTCCTTGAGCTTGAATGGAGATGACTTAATTTGCACGTGTTCTCATTTGGGATCTCTAAGCACAGAGTTCTCAGCCCTGTCTACGTGGGACAGCAGTATTTAGCAAATCGCTAAATTCAGGGAGACAAATCCATCCTTCACCAACATGTCCTCCAATAGCAATTCTGCGCATCATTACAGCTTGCCTAATTCACACATAGTAGATACAATCAACATTAAAAAAAAAAACAACAACAACATACAGAAACACAGCATTTGTTTTGAGCATCCAAGCACTAACAGAGAATGCAAGGACAGTCAGCATTTCCAGGATGTAGTCCTCCAGAACAGACACGACTGGCTAGAGTGTCTTTATCAGGTGCAAGACAGTTGCAAGGGAAAATTCTTCTTACCTCAAGTGTGCACTACATGCAAACATGGAGGGAGAGGCCACGAGCCCTCAGAAGGCTAGAGTACATGGAAACTGGGTACAGGTGCCACAGAAGCGGAGCTAAATTATGACAGGAGTAAAGCCAGAACAGAACACAAACCCCAGGTACAGCCGCAATATAGATTTGATTATTCCAAGGCCATGTTCACAAAACTATTTCCTTCAGGTCAAAAAAAACCCTGAACACACTCCTGTTCTGTTCTCAGAGACAGAACTGCAGCAAGGGAAAGCTTTGCCTTCTCTCTGATGCGTTAGCTTTCCATGAGCAGGGAATTCCTTTCCACGGCGGGGGGGGGGGGATTAAAAAAACCCTGCAAGGCTCCTTGCAAAGCTCCCTCTACCTTCCAAAGTGGTACAGTCCCAGGACCGCACACTACACCTGAACATTTTAATGGACCACAGGTTGTGGGGACAAACATACACGAAGGGGGAAAGGAAGAGAGACTTCTCATTTAAAAGGTTTACTTGGAAAAGGACTCGTATAACCAACTAGGATTCTCTTCCGAAAGGTCTCTGTTCTCCAAAGAAAGCCGAGAAGAACTCAGGGGCAGCCCCACACAACAGCTGCTGCACACCATCCTGCTGGTGGGAGGATACATTTCCTATTCTCAGAACACGCATGGACGGGACCTGCAGCCAGTTACTTCTAGCAAACATCAAATGATTTCTCTGCTTTCTTTGTTCCTGTAAGTGCAACCAAAGAGAGATACTAAGTGCCCACTTTCTCCAGATGCGGCTGTCCGCAACAGAATTTTCCACGGTTAGGTGTATCCACTACACGCTACAAGTGTGTCTTTCTTTTCTCCTTTTCTGAGCCATAGTTCATCTGCCAGGGGTTGGCTGCCAGCTCTTATGCCAAGTTAGAATCTTTTTTACCCTCTTCCCTAATCATAAGCTATACAGAGGTTTATAAAAGTTATGCATGGTGTGGATAAAGAGTCGCTTTTTTCTCCCTGGCATAATATTAGAACCCAGGGTCACTGGTTGAAGCTAAATTAGCTGACCGTGCCGGCTCTTTTTAAATTATCAGCGGCATCTGTTCTGTTTTTACTGAATTGTTTTTATCTGGTTGTTAACCAGCCTGGGGTCTTAGGATAAAGGGCAGTATATAAACAAACAAACAAACAAATGCTGGAAGATTCAGGACAGACAAAAGGAAGTACCTCTTGACACATTTACGTAAACTAAACGTTACCTAAATTTGCTGCCATCGGATGTGGGGATGGACAACAATCTAGACCAGGCCTGCTCAACTTCGGCCCTCCTGCAGATGTTGGCCTACAATTCCCATAATCCCTGGCTATTGGCCACTGTGGCTGGGGATTATGGGAGCTGTAGTCCAAAAACAGCTGGGGGGCCTAAGTTGAGCAGGCCTGATCTAGACGGTTTGGAAGGGGGACTAGACCAACACATGGGGGATAGGGCTATCAATGGCTACTAAACTTGGAAGTGATCGACTTCCATCAGGATCAGAGGGGGCATGCCTCTCAACACCAGATACTAGGGAGGGGGCCATTTCTTTCCCTCCCCACCCACACTTGCGGGCTTCCCGAATGCACCTGATTGGCCACTGCATGAGTCAAGATTATGGTCTGGATAGGCCTTGGCCTGATCCAGCAGGGTTTTGCTTATGTTCTTATGAGGATGCAAGAGTTGGTTGCTTTGGCCAAGGAGAGAGACAGACAGACAGAACCCTGCCACACATGCAAACCCTCAAAACAAGAGAGGTGAACCAATTTATCATCTGCCTCTTGAGGAATCAAATCAGTTTACATTAATTTAATAACTAACAACAACAACTACTACTACTACTACATTTCTTGGCTGGCCATAAAAAATTGTTCTCTAGCCAGCTCACAAACAATAAAACAATTGAGTTAAAAACACCCACACCAATTTGCACATTACACAAAAACTGGATATATATTTACAGGAAAGCAGAAGCCAGCCATTGAAGGATGCACAAGGATTTACAACTGAAAATAAAGACCCATCATCAGGGCGATGGCACATGAGTGGACAACCTGAGGCTCGCCAACTGTCAGACTACAACTCCCATTATCCCCAGTTGCAATTCACTGCAGCTGGGGATGATGGGAGTTATAGTCCACGGCCACCTGTGAGCTAGTGTTTCCCTTTCCATTCCTCACTGTTGTAGTTAATACACCAGGACAGTCTCTAGAAAGGGTGTCCTTAGTTCTACAAGAAAACTCACAAATAATTCACTCCCTAATGGTGCAGTGGGGAAGTAACTTGCCTAGGGAGCAAGTGGTTGCTGGTTTGAATCCCCGCTGGTATGTTTCCCAGACTATGAGAAACACCTATACCGGGCAGCAGCGATATAGGAAGATGCTGAAAGGCACCATCTCATACTTCGTGGGAGGAGGCAATGGTCAACCCCTCCTGTATTCTACCAAAAGAAAACCACAGGGCTCTGGGGTCGCCAGGAGTCAACATGACTCAACAGCACACCTTTTTACCAATTAAACAAGAAATCAATGATCTCCTGATTTGAGCAGTCCAATTAAACATACAAGCAGACCCACTCTACCCACATCCTTTTATATTTTGAGGTGGCTGTCCATATACTTAAGACTCCAGCCTGCTCCCCGATCCCGCCCCCACTTCTCCCCATGCGCCAAATGTCTCTCCAGGGCCTTCTCCCCTTCTCTATCACTGGCCACCTGAACACAAATCCCATTGTTCCAATCCAAGGGTCTCTGTGAGCTCCTCATCTGACACCCCATACATCAAGGCCGCTTCCTTCCCCCCACCCCACCTGTAGTTTCAGCACCCCACCGCCCACCCCTCTTCTCTGCCCCCAACATCCTGGGACTTCTCACCCGACAGCCCTTCTCTTTCTCTCTGAAACCCATCACTCTCTGCTCCCACCTCCCTGCTACGCCCCAAGGCCCCACTTTTGTGCACAGCTCCACTTTGGTACCCACAGCTCTAAAACCCCAGCTAGCCCCCTAATGTGACTCGGCAGACTGAAGCCCCCTCGCCCCACCTGCCTTTCCCTCCCCCCTCCCCTGTGCAGCTCCATTCCCTACCCCCCCCAACCCTTTCCTGCTTCCTGGACCCCAATGCCCCATCTCCCAACCACTCCAGCACCTCCTTCCCCACCTGCTTCTCGCCACCCAAGACCCCTCCTCTCATCCCCCTTCCCCCCTGCCTAGAGCTCTACATCCAACTCCTTCATCAAAGCCCTGGGAACCCCAGCACCTCTAGCCTCTTCTGCATGCCAGGTATCCTCCCACCCAGCCCCCTTGCCAGCCCCACACCCAGCCCCCTTTCCCTCCTTTCCCCCAACCCAACCTTTTGCGCTCCAGGTCCTCTTCTTCCCATCCTTCCGTTTTCGCCCCCAAACCTGCAAGCCCAGCCCTCCCCACCTCCCCTGTCGTTTCTAATCTCCACCACCCAGTTCACCCCCCCATCTCCTGCTAACCATGATCTGCATCCCCCCCCTTCCTTCTCCAGCTGGAAGCACACCCCCACCCCCGGTCTCCCCATCCGATCCCGGATCCTACCCGGCTCCAATAGCAGCAGCGGCGGCAGCTCCTCCTCCAAACCTCCGGCGTCTCCTTCCTTTCCTCCTCCTCCTGGGCCCAGCATGGAGCGCAAGGAGGAGGGAAAGAAAGAGGCGGAGCCCAGCCCGGCTGCCCCCCCACCAACAGCCAGACACAGCAAGCCAGCCAGCTTCCTCCTTCTGCTACATTGCGGTGGGGGGGGGGAGAAAAAGCCCCCCACCTCCCACATTACACACACATACACACACACCCCTCGGTAATTTTCTCATTTCTCTCTCGATCTCATTGCATGAAACATGCAAATAATAATAATAATAATCCAATTTGTTTAGTATTAAGATATATATGCAGCACATGCACAAAATGCCACCCTTCAGTATAAGAGTTGTAAAACTATATGCATGCATGCACGCACACCCATATTATGTATGCATGCATGTGTGCATAGCTACAGAACCCATTCATGAATATAATTTCATCTCGCTTTCTGTTTTTGCAAAAGAATGCCATATCAAATCACATATTCATTTCCCAGCAGAAGGGGGGGGGAATTGTCTAGCAACAATCCTAAGGGGGAAGCACAACCCCAGAACTCATTTGTGTATCCTGATTGTTGCACACAGGAGAACTTTTCCCCCAGAAGCCCATCAGCTTGGTTTGTGTATGTACGTACACACAAGCACAAAACAGGTTATCTGAAGAAGACATTCTCCAACAAGGAAGGGTCAAAAAGGGAGCCTCTTTCCTCCACTCCCCATGTGCTTATTTGCATAGCTTGATTTTTCAACGGCATGCAACTTTTAGTTAAAACAGAAGAACCCCAACCCATTGTTCCTGGTGCTAATGTTGCCTTTCAAAAAAAGAACGATTAAATTTTGGTTCCAACACATTGTGATGGGGAGGTGAAATTAAAAAAAAAAAAAAAAAAACAAGATAGAGGTTATCTGGGGATGGGGCTGCAGCTCAGTGGTAGAGCATCTGCTTTACATGCAAAAGGTCCCAGGTTCAATTTCTGCCAGCATCTCCAGGTAGGCCTGGGAAAGACCCATCTGAACGTTTGGAAAGCTGTTGCTAGATGGACCAATGGTCTGGCTCAGTAGAAGGCAGTTTTCTGTGTTCCTACATGTACATTTGCTTTCGCAACTAACCTGACAACTCACTAAATCATATAGATATAGATACAGTATATATAGATATATGGCACTTTTAAAGCTTCACACACACACCCCACACTTGTCTAGATGCTCTCAAGATACTTTCAGATTTCTATCCACCTATCCCCTTAAATCTCTTTCCCAGTACAAACCGTCTTCCAATACCTCTGGTCCACACAGATGAGCAAGTTCTGCTCATGGACAATCTAACAGTCACATTCTTGGAATCCAAGGAGCCTCATAAACAAGAGAAACCGCAGAGCCCCATACCACATTCTTCCACACCACACACCGATGATGCTCATAAGCCACTCCCCCTGCTCAAAGCAAACAGGCACAGAACAAACCCTCTTCAGAGAAAGCCTCCGAAGCCTCTCTCAAGGTTATGATAGTGAGGAGTGCAAGCCAGGATGTCTCTGGTTCACATCTCATCTCAGCAACGAACTCATTGGAGAAAAGGTTGTGCTGTCGAGTCAGTGTCGACTCCTGGCGACCACAGAGCCATGTGGTTTTCTTAGTAGAATATTATTATTATTAACATTTATATCCCGCTCTTCCTCCAAGGAGCCCAGAGCAGTGTACTACACACTTAAGTTTTTCCTCACAACAACCCTGTGAAGTAGGTTAGGCTGAGAGAGAAGTGACAGGCCCAGAGTCACCCAGCAAGTCTCATGGCTGAGTGGGGATTTGAACTCGGGTCTCCCCGGTCGTAGTCCAGCACTCTAACCACTATACCACACAGGAAGGGTAGTTTACCATTGCCTCCTCCCACACAGTATATGATGCCTTTCAGCATCTTTCTATATTGTTGCTGCCCGATATAGTACCAGCGGGGATTTGAACCGGCAACCTTCTGCTGGTTAGTCAAGGATTTCCCCGCTGCGCCACTTAAGGTGGCTCATTAGGTGCACCTATTTTCCTTGCTTCAGCTCCCCATTTACAACATGGGGATCAAAGCGGCCTGCCACACAGGCCGAGAACTAGACCAAACCTGAACCAAACCCGAAGGCCAGTTCAGAGAGGATTTTTCAGTGTGAACTCAAATCCAAAATCTCTTGGTTGCCTTGAACCTGAAGCAAAGTTCTAAACCAAGGGCCTCACACTGCAGCTGTTTTTGGACTACAACTCTCATCATCCCCAGTCACAATGTCCAGTATCCAGGCATGATGGGAGTTGTAGGCCAACAGCTGCAGGAGGGCTACTATTTGAAACCCTGCTCTAAACACACCAAACACGGAACTGGTTCAAAATAAGCGGCACATTTGGCAACCTGCTTGCACAATGACCTATTTTCCTGGTTTTCATCCTATTTTGTTTGCAAAAAAATTTTTAAAATTCAAAAATAGTTTTACAATCTCCATTTTTCTGTATCTAAACCAGTTCCTATATTCACGTGACAGTTACACAAAAGAGTTTGTTATTATTTTGCATAAAATGTATCTAAACCAGTTCCAAGTATCCGAAGCGATTTTTTATAATTAGTGTTTATAGTCAGTTTGGTCCTGTGAACCGGAACTGAACTGAAGTGTTACTGTAAATACTGACGAACCAGGCCCAGAACTGAATACAAGTTTTTAGTGGGTTCTCTGCTCACGGGGATGTTGTAAGGATTAATGAGGTAATGCATGTAAAAGTACTATGAACGTGTGAATTGCACTAAATGCTAAGTGTTCTCTCTCAACCTTCCCAATGGGCAGTTGGTTTATTGCTATTACACAGATTAGAAAAATGAGGTAGTAGTTTCCTGAAATCTATCTAATGAATCTCGTTGCACTATAACCAAAAAACAAGGTGTTGCCATGGTAGCTTAGGAACCAACTATGAAATCCTACATGTTTAATCCAAATTAAGTCCCACTGAGCTCAACTAAGGCTTACTCCCCATGACAGTGTCCTTCACTGCAAGGCACAGGAGCCAGCAGTAGCTCCCATTGACACCAAGTGTGGCTTCCCAAGTGTTTGTTTGGCCTGTGCAAAGCTTCAGCTAAGGGAAACACAGCCCTCTCAGTCCCCAGCACCATCTTGGGAAGTGTGTATGGAACACTGGGATGTGTAGTCTTTTCCCAGGGCTATGTGGAAAGCGCTGGGAAAGACTACACTTCCCAGCAATCCATGTGCACCTTCCAAGCTGGTGATGGGGCTTAAGAGGGCTCCGTTTCCCTTGCCTGGCGCGAGGAAAAGCACAGCACTCGCAAAGGTCAACAGAGTGGGGGAAATGGCTCCCACACTGCAAGTTCTTTGTCAAAGTGGCCCCACTTGAAAAATAGTGACGATCACTGTCCTAGTATAAATGTTTTAGGATTCCAGCCTATGTGACCACTTAGGTGCTCTCTTAAGCATCTCTCCCGCTGTTGGAATGAAAGGCAGAACTGCAGTTCTTTAAATGTACTTGTATCAGGTTGTGTTGTGTGCGTGTTTAAATTGTCAGCCGCCATACAGGGAGGTAGATAATCGCATCTCAACCTTCCTTTTCTCATTTGCATGTCACCAGTAGGCAGATGCTTTTTATGGAGCACATCTTAAACTCTTCACCACTACTTCTCCTCTGAGTTGCACACATCTGGGACAAGAAAGGGTATCAGTTTCACAAATGCCAATGTATATAACAGGGCTCTGTGGTAATACTGACAAGATGAAATATCCTAATCAGTTTCATCTATGTTGAGAAGATTTCATCCCAGAGATGTAGGTTTTCTGGGCAAAAAAACTGAATTGAAATTTTTTCTGGTAATGATTTGGAAGCAATTTGCACAAACGTTTCCTATGCATTTCTCATTAGCATGATTTCCCCGCAGAAAGTTTTACTATGTGAATTTTCCTGATGTTCTAAACAGATAATCTGGTTTGGCATGTTATTTGATCTCTGTATTTAGTCATAAAATCCCATATTAATTTCCCATGTTTTTATCTCAAAGGTTTTTCAAGTAGTCTAGCTGAAATATTTGATGGGGAGCAAAAAAAGACCATGTCTGTAGTTTAAATGTTAAACAAAATCAAAGCTTCCCCCTCCAATAATTCTTTTTACTGGAACACTCTATAGACCAATAGAACTGACTACTTTCACCCCCAACCTTGCCAGTTTCACTAACCAAGCAGAAATGGGGAGAGTGAAGGAAATGGGGCAGGCGAGAAAGATATTCGTGGGACTGCATCCATTGCTAGTCATGGGTCAGGATAGGTGAGCCTCTGGGGTGGATGGGCATGTGTCTTCTCCTATAGTAGTTGGAGGGGACATGGCAACTTTTTTTAAGTGCGAGAAGCATAACTTGTGAACAGTGGTAATCCACATTAACTGAAGCCAGGAACGATCTCCCAGGGATGATGATGATGATGATGATTATTAATATTTACACACCATTTTCCAACAAAAAGTTGCTAAACCATTTTACATAGAAACAGAAATAAGATGGCAGTAACCAAAGCACTTCAAAATATGCACCTGATTTTGGCATAAGTGGGTTATGGTTGCATTAATCTACTTCATTACATCTCCCGATTGGCACACCCACTTAAAATCAGTGGGGTCAAAGCATGCTTTAGTTTGTTTCAGTTAACCCAAGGGTTACCAACCTGTGGTACTGCAGATGTTGATGAACTACAACTCCCATCATGCCCAGCTATTTATTGTGGGGAACACATAGTCCTTAAGGTGCCACAGTGGTCTGGCTTGCAAAGGACTACTGGGAGGAGAGCTGGTCTTGTGGGAGCAAGCATGAATGGCAAGCTAAGCATGGTCCACCCTGATTTGCATTTGAATGGGAGACTACATGTGTGGACACTGTAAGATATTCCCTTTAGGAGATGGGGCTGCTCTGGGAAGAGCATCTGAATACAGAAGGTTCCAAGTTCCCTCTGTGGCATCTCCAAGACACTCCTGCCTGCAACCTTGAAGAAGCTGCTGTCAGTCTGTGTAGACAATACTGAGCTAGATAGACCAATGGTCTGACTCAGTATATGGCAGTTTACTATGCTTCTACTGCATAGCTTTTCTTCTGAAATTCAATATACTAGTGACAATCACCATTAAAATACTCCTGGGCAGAAGCTGTGATAATCAGATGCTGAGGATTACCAAGAGGGGATAGTCAGTCACATCATGCCCTGTTCCTGACGGTGCCCAAAGACTGGAGATGAAGTAATGTATCTCGGTCTTCAAAAAAAAGAAAAGGAGAATCTGGGAAACTACAAATCAGTCAGACGAATTTCAGCATACACTTCAGCTTAATAGCAATGCTGTGATTAGTAGAAGCCAGCAGATTTGTCAGGGTGGGTGGATCTTGACAGACTATAGATAAGTAGAAGTCAGGTGACTACTTTAGTG
The DNA here is from genome assembly GCF_027244095.1 of Hemicordylus capensis. Classification (NCBI taxonomy): domain Eukaryota; kingdom Metazoa; phylum Chordata; class Lepidosauria; order Squamata; family Cordylidae; genus Hemicordylus; species Hemicordylus capensis. The sequence goes on along the minus strand of NC_069662.1, from coordinate 8,949,286 downwards.
GATTGTGGGAATGCTTCCTCATCCCCTGAAGGGAATAATTTACAGTGCTCACACATGAAGTCTCCCATTCAAATGCAAACCAGGCTGGGCCTTGCTTAGCAAAGGGGACAATTCATGCTTGCTACCACAAGACCAGCTCTCCTCCCAGAGTTCATCAATGGCTCCATAGCAAACTGGAGGGACATTTTGAGTAGGGTAGTGCAGGACTCTATCCTGGGTCCAGGACTCTTCACCAGTGGCTTGGATGTAGTAGAGGGAATTCACTCATCAAGTCTGCAGATGGCAGAACTGGGGTGGGGGATAGCTAATACCACAGAAGACAGGAATACGATTCAGAATAAGATTTCCTTCCTCAACAAGAAAGGAAAACTGGACAAAAATTAACAGCATGAAATTCAACAGCAATTGCAAACTTGTGCATTTAGGCAAAATAAATAAATTAAATTAAATGCACTGGAATGGCATAGAGCAGGGTTTCTTAACCTTAGGCCCCCAGATTTTGTTGGGCTACAACTCCCAGAATCCCCAGACATGGCCTTCGTGACATGGCCTTCGTGGTATATACCCTGGTATAGAGGATATCTGGCTTTGCAGCATTACATGCAAAAAGGAGCTCAAGATCACAGTCTATCAGAAGGTGAGCATGAGACAGCAGCGTGATGCAGTTGCAAAAAAGGCAAATACCATTTTAGGCTGCAATAACAGAACCATAGTTTCCAAATCATGGAGCGCAGTAGTTACATTTTATTCTGCACTACTCAGACCTCATCTGGAGTACCACATCGAATTCTGGGCAACGTGCTTCAAGGTGGACGTAGTCAGCTAGGAAGGGGTTCAGATGAAAGCAGCAAAGACAGCCGGGGTGCTGTCCTGTGATCAGTATTCCCTGATGTTGACTACAACTCCCACCTCCCCCAGCCAATGACCACTGCAGCTGGGGATGATGGAAGTTGTAGTCAATAACATCTGGGAACCCCTGCTACAGGAAACACTGCCTGTGAAGAAAGCCTGAAGGAACTAGGAAGCTTTAGCCCAGGGCTGCAACTCTGGCCCTCCAGCTGTTTCTGGACTACAACTCCCATAATCCCCATCCATAATGGCCAACAGTCAGGGATTATGGGAGTTGTAGACCAGCATCTGCAGGAGGACCAAAGCCTGAGCAGCCCTGGAACTTTAGCCTGAAGAGAAGGCTGAGGGGCGGGCGGGCGGTGGGGGGGGGGAGACACACCCTAACCCTCTTTAAAACACCTGAAAGGCATTTAACATAGAGGGCAAAAACCTGTTCTCTGCTGCCCCAGAGGGCACTAGATCTAATGGGCTGAAGTTATAGGAGACTGGATTTTAGCTGGACACTAGGAGAAACCTCTTGGCGATAAAAGCAGCTCAGCAATGGTACCAATGCCCTGGGTTGGGGGTAGGTTCCCCCTTGTCTTCAAGCAGAGGCGATCTCTCTCTTCAAGCACAAGGGGATTTCTCAGGGATGCTCTAGTTCTGGGTTTCCTGCACCCAGCAGGGCACTGGACCAGAAGGCCGCAAATCTAGGATCTGAACATCCTCTCGATGCATGTGGCTGGCCACTGTCTGCAGAGCGATGGTGTTGGTGGTCGAGCTCACACGGCCCTTTTTACGCTCTTAGCCAAGCCCCGCTCATAGCTCAGCTTCCGCGACACTTCGCGGTCACCCAGGGCCACACAATGCTGGCTCTCCTGCAGATGCTGGGCTCCCACTCCCACTATCCCCAACTACTGGCTGCTGGGGATGATGGGAGTTGTAGTCCACCAGCAGCTGGAGGGCTGAAGTTGTGCAGCCCTGTTAAGTCAGAATCCATGAGGCCTACTAGGGCTGTGATAAGAGAGGCAGATTTGTTCGGGAGTCTGTAAATACTCCCAAAACGTGCCTCAGTGGCTAGGGGAAAGGGAGCAGAGAAGAGGAATTGTGTGGGAAGGCAGAACAAAGGATTTCTCGGCCCACTTTAATCAACTTTCAGAATGAACTTTACAATGTGGGGTGGCGATTTCAGGCTGCAGCACAACAACAAGAGCAGAATCAAAGGACCAAGAGGTGTGGGTGTGTTTCATTCCAGATTAATCTGAACAGGAGGGGGAGAAAAATGGGTGACCTTGAAAACAATCTTTGGGTTACAGGGCAGGCGGGCAGGCCGTTGAATGGACAAAATGAGGATTTTAATCCCCATTTGGAAATCTGTGGAACCAGGTGTGGTAGCTACGCTGAACACACCAAGAAAGCTAGGCTATGATCTTGCATTTGACTTCAGGTATTTTTAAGCACTCTGCAGCAAAAACGACAGCTTGAAATACAAACATACACACCCCTTCCATTCAATTCCTTTCTGCTTCCGCTTATTCCTTTCATCCCCACCTCCACCGCCACCAAACAAGCTGACAAACCCCCCCACTCACTCCCCCCAATACATTCTGTTTTGCTACATCAGCAACTTCTCCCATGAATCTACTGGGGAAGACTGGCTTATTTGGTGGCCTCATTTCTTGCTCTATAGAGAGGGAAGAGGCACGAACAAACAAGAGGGAAGATGATAATATCTCTACTGACAGCAAAAAAAAAAAAAAAGGAAGGTGGGGGGGCAAACTTATTTTAGATTAATGCCCATTCAAAATATAGACCCTTGATTTTGTTCCTCAATACCACCAGCATTTAAAACCACTGATTCACATTGTAAGGACACATTTCCAAGGTTTCTATATGTCGACACCTATAGTGTTTGCACATCAGGCACTAGAGAATTTCAGTTTTCGTCCTGCAATGAAACACAAATAGGAGGTTTCTGGTCCTCATGTTTCCAGAGATGCATGGCTCAGCGCAGTGCCTACAAAACTCTTCAGCGGGTTGCACGCGTTCCTAGCCTTCAGTCACTTCATCGCTACAGAACCCACCCCAACCAAATTGCAAGTGACGATGACACAAATTTAGGGAGAGAACACCTTTCTCTGGCGAATATTGAAACAATACAGATGCACACCACATACACAGATTCTAGGCTAGTGCAATTTACCACAGCAGATTTCAAACTCTGCCTGGAAAGTCAGAACTGTTCTTTCTTGAAGTTTGTCCTCTGTTGAAATAAGCTTGTATCCCACTCAAACATAGGAAGCTGCCATATACTGAGTCAGACCATTGGTCTATCTAGCTCAGTATTGTCTACAGAGACTGGAAGCAGCTTCCCCAAGGTTGCAGGCAGGGATCTCTCTCAGCCCTATCTTGGAGAGGCTGCCAGGGAGGGAACTTGGAACCTTCTGCTCTTCCAAGAGTGGCTCCATCCCTTAAGGGGAATAACCTGAAGTGCTCACACTTCTAGTCTCCCATTCATATGCAACCAGGGCGGACCCTGCTTAGCTGAGGGGACAAGTCATGCTTGCTACCACAAGACCAGCTTTGCTGACCTCTGCGCCTTTCTCAGCACTTTCTCAAGAGCTCTGTGGAGAAAGGACAGGGACGGGCTCCCTTCCCCAGCACTCTGTGCATGCCTTCCAAGATGATGCAGGGGCTCTAGAAGGCTCCAGTTCCCTTAAAGGAGCACCTCACCGCCAGGCACTGGGCAAAGCGTAGCATTGCACAAGGGGAACGGCCGGCTTCACATGCTGCCAGGATGACTGTACAGAGTATTCAGCTTTGGCCAAAGCTTCACACAGGTCCTGATAAATAGTTAGTCAGGGAGACACACTTAGGGTGGATGGAGGCCACCCACTGGCCTTGCGATGAACAACACTGCCAACATACATATACACACAGTCAAGGAAGGCCAGTCCTGCCAATTCACTGCAAGGGGGATCAATACTGCATAAATCACACCTGCTACTAGTGTTAATGGATCGAGAAATGGACCAAGCCCGCTGAAGGGTTTGATTCACTAAGCTGTGGTCTTAAGAATTGCCTTGCCAACAGGTCACCAGGAGGGAAAGGCGAACGCCGACTCGGTGGCCCTCGCTGCTGAGCTAGTTGCGACTACAAAAGAACATAGGGAGCTGCCATATACTGCGTCAGACCATTGGTCTCTCTAGCTCAGAATTGTCTTCTGCTCTTCCCAGAGCGGCTCCATCCCCTGAGGGGAATATCTTCCAGTGCTCACACATCAAGTCTCCCATTCATATGCAACCAGGGCGGACCCTGCTTAGCTAAGGGGAGAAGTCATGCTGGCTACCACAAGACCAGATCTCTCTCTCCTACAATGCCACAATGCAATGATGTATATTATTTCATGAGTAAACATCACCGAATCAGCCAGGGCTGCATGTATTCTGTGCTTGCACTCTGCCAGTGGTTATTTACAAGCCTGTGTGCATCATAACTGCAAATTCTTCACCTGCTTACCCCCTTTCCTTTGCTTTGCTTTTGCCCTTGCATTTCTTTCAAGGCTGTAAATCCATCGAGGAAGGGACCTGTCCAGTGTGTTCTCGAATTGTTTCTCATCTGTGTGCGGAATGAGTTTTGTTCTGGGCAGCAGTATCAAAGCAGTGTGCGCGCACTTGCATTCAGAGTGGGACCTTCCTGATTCAACCTGAGTGGGATCTAAAATTAACCTCAAAAACCGTATGAGCGCGCACACATGCTCACGCCTTAGAGGGAACACTGGACCTTTATTCTCTATAAAGCCCCATGTACTTAGATGGTGTTATACACATAATAAATCAGGACCATTTTCCCCATCAGCAAGCTAACATGGGGGCGGGGTGGGGAAGATTCACTTCAATCACATAAGTTTGGGAAAGACAAGATAAAATGAACCATCGAGTGCCAGAACAGTGGCAACTTTGTCATTTGCCAGGATGTGCTCACCGGCGGTAACTGCCCCTGAAGACCAGACTGGCAAACCCAGAAACACTGTACGAACACCATGATGGTCATGTGCAAAGCTCCTCTTGCCCTTCAGTTTCAAAAGCAGCCGCCCTTTAAAAGGGTCCAGAAATGGAGAGCATGCCCATTGCCCCAGGAGCTGTTTACTGCAACTTCCGACCAGCCGCCTGCGCAGACACACACAGAAGAACTGATCCGTGGCAGGGAAAAGGTATCTGTGTTTGGTTCTCCTGGCAAGGAGAATAAAACAGGCGAATTGCAGCTGCTCGGTTCAGACTCACCCTAAGCAAAGGATGGAGGAAGAAAAATATCACCAAGTGGAGCAAAGGCTGGTCTGCCCTTAAAACCTTATAAGCAAGGCTGCAGAAAGCCACTCGTCTACTAGTCTGTGACGAGTGAAAAAATGATGCCTGGCAAACAATGTACCAACATAGCTTGAGAAGTAAAATATTTTGTCTGGCTGATAAACTCAGCCAACATTTCTTCACCCCTGCTTATATGCAAGATGGGAATCAACTATACCTAAAGCAGGGGTAGGCAACCTTTGGTATTCCATCTGAAGTTGAACTACAGATCCATCACCTCCAGCCATAGTTTAGTCAGGCTGGTGGGGAGGAGGGTGGTTGTTCAACAACAGCTGGAGTGCCAAAGGTTGCCTACCCTCGACTTACACCATGTACTGTATAGCAAACCATCGGTCCGTGATAGATACCTGTTCAGTTTTTGCAGGTGAACAATATTCTGCTTTTTCTCTACTAAGTTGGCGGTCATCACGTGTTCCTTCCATTTACAGCCGCTGCCCAACACACCACCAACAACAGAGACCCCGTTATCAGTAGCTTTACACATGTTGAAAACAGACTGAACACCTATGAAGCTGCTTTATAGAGAGTCAAGTCACTGGCCCATCTATTCCAGTATTGTGTACTCTGACTGGTAGCAGCTTTTCAGGGTCGGAAAAGAAAGCCTGAAATATTTCAGGTTGGAGAACTGAAGAGAAATTTTTCTCCCAGCCCTGCCATGATCGATTGATTGTTTTAAATTGGGAGTGCTGAGGACCAGTCCTGGAACCTTCTGCAAACAAAATATATCTTCTTCCACTCAGCAATGGCCTCTTCCCTAAAACTGTGAGATTATAATAAACTGGTGGCAACCTGGGATAGGGCCTCCTCTGTTGTCACCCTAGGTTGTGGAACACACTCCCCATGGATATAAGAGGATTGTCTTCATTGGAGGCCTCCATAAAGACCCTTCTTTTTAGCCTGGCTTTTAATGATATTTAGTGTTAATCTTATCTAGTTTTAACTGTAATCTTAATTTGCTTTCAACTGGCTTTCAATTGTAATTGTTAATTGATTTTCTTTCTTTTTTTATTTTAATGTAAACTGCCCAAAGCCACATTTGGAAGGGAGGCATATAAATCAAATAAATAAACAGAACAAACAGAAGGAACTCTCCATCCAGAAGTCATTTCAGAGAGAGAAGTTTCACAGGAGTGCCAAAAGGATGCTCCAAGCAGAGTTCTGGTAGGTCTCCCAATTTCTTCTATGATAAAAGCCTTCAAGTGCACATTTGCCCCATCTCAGCCAAAATACGCACTGCCACCCCCCACACCCATATAACTGACACAAATTATTCCATAATAATCTTCCTGGCTTCATAATGACAATCACTAAAACAGATTACAATCCCCATTTTGCTTTACAGATTAAGACAGATGGTGGAAAGGGAAAGAAATTGATCATTTCCCCTTTTTTGTAATCATTCTAATTCTGACCACAATAGAATGGTTAGTCAGTTAACTCATCATCATTAAGGGATCTCAAAAGCGTGCCCATTATAGCGTGCCCAATAAGTAGATATCAAAAAGCGTGCCCAATAAGTAGATATCAAAACTCTTACAAGTGAAGATGCTGAGCTCTACTAGAAGGATTCTGAGATCCACTTTTTCCCGTCATCTTTGATAAAGTAGATTTACCTTTTCACCTCAACCCACAAACACATGGAACATCCCCACCCATTTATTTGCCCCTTCCTCAATACAGAGACATTTTCCTTCTATCTCAGTCACAATTCCACTTACCTGAGAGTAAATCCCATTGATTCCAACAGAATTTACTTCCAAGTAAATAGTGTAGGAATACAGCCGTGTTCTGCAAAGGGAAAAGAAGAAACAGGATTGGAAAGAGACCAGCTATTTGGCTCCCTGTGTGTACCTATAAAATCAAACGCTGGCCCTTGGGGATCAGAATATATTTTCAAGACTGTAGAGGGCTAATACCCACACATTTTGATGGTGACTTCTGGCAATCAGCATCTCTTTTCCATAGCTGTGGCTCAATGCACACAAGTGATTTCCTAAGTCATGTTTCAGTGTTTGGACTATATATCACACATCTCTCTTCCCACTCAATGCCACTGGTCCACAGTCAAAACAAAATTACACACAATACAGTCACAAAACACACATGCAAACAAGGCAGCTTGGGGTTCATCTCTCTAGACCAGGGCTGCACAACTGTGGCCCTCCAGCCACTGTTGGACTACAATTCCCATCATCCCTGACTATTGGCCACTGTGGATGGGGATGATAGGAATCGTATTCCAACTGAAGCTTTGTAGCCCTGCTCCAGACGAAAAGGGAAGACCCAAAAACAACAGTAATAGCATACAAACCCATGAGTATCATTCTAGCCCACCCTACTGGCATTTCCATCAGTGTACGAAGTTACTGCTACTGGCAACACTGGTGGAAAACCTTGTTGGTTTTGCTGATGTCTTGTAGCTTTAAAAAAAAAAATTCAAATGCATTACTAAGCACATCAGCACTGCTGGGCCAACATGGCCTTTCCAAGAAGAGGGAACACACACAAATCCCCTCCCTGATCCACAGAGGAGCAGCAGCAATCAAAAGGGCATTCCCCCCCCAGCTAAGTGAAATTGCAAGGTATGCCCCTTAACCTTGTCAGTATCACCAGAGTTCTGAGATGGGGAAACTGTTGCTAAAACTGCACACTGGTGAAGGCAACAAGGCTCCCCCACCCCTCCCATGCTGCTCTACAGGGATAAAAAAAGTTTAAGCAATATGTATTCCCAAATATATAAAATTCAATGGAAAAAGGTAGGGCTGGAGAACTTTCAGATAAAAAGCATCAATTCACAAGTGACACACATGAAACACCCCCCCCCCCGGCTGAAATGCAGTTGTAAACCACCACCCCCTTCCAGGCTGGCCATCCACTGATTTCAAAACCAGACACAAGCACATTTAAAACTGCATTGCTGCCTTTTCGCACATGCACCCTAACAGAAGAAAGGCTGCCAAGTATTCCAAGGGGCACCTGTGAAATCCAGCAGAGCAATCGCATGTGCGAGATTCACCCCTCTCCGTACACACACACTTCACCCCCCCATCACAATCATTGTACACAACACCCAGGCAGCCCACCTCTTCCCCCAAATGCCCATGCAATGCAGTGGCACCATCCCCTCTGCATACACAGGCCTGCAGTGCAATGCATCTCATCACTGAACCCTTGCCTCCTCCCAATATCTCCAGCATATGGCTGAATCCCCCTCCTTTCCTTAGGGGCCTATGCAAAAGCCAGCCAGCCAAGAATCCCATTGAAACATGTGTGGCATCCATCAACACACCCTAGAGAGGATTTTTTTTTTTAAAGGGGGGAACATACAGAATTGGAGAACGAATGTCTGTCTGTGTGCATATATATAAAACACACAATGAATAGAATACAGTGACTTGGGAAGAAAAGATGCAGGTTCGTGCAGCACCCCCTCCTCCCCTTCTCTGCGAAAGGTCAGCACAACGTGCATGCATTTCTGACTCTCTTTCCGCCCTCCACCGTCGCCACTCTTTTTAAAAACACATCTATGTTTCCTGGAAAATGGAAGGCAAAGGTTTTATTATGGTTATCCCAGCAAAAAATGGCCCATCTCTCTCCCTGTAGAGGGGGAGGGAGAGCGAGAGCCCTGCATCGGGCCTGCACCCTGCAAAGCGAAAGGCCATCCCATAATAACTCTCCTCCCGCCGGTGTGGGTGTGTGATGGAGGGCAGGAAGGAGGAGCGGGGCTGAGGCCCGGGGTCTTACCTGGGGGTCTCCCCACCCCCCACTCGCGCTTCGAGGAGCCGCTTGATGCTGCTCCCTCCGGCCCCCCTCCCCTCTCCTAGGGAGAGAAGAGCCCGAACCAGGCAGCCGAGCATGGACGGTGCAACCTAACCCTATCGGGCCCCTCCAAGCCACGCCCACGACTCGGCCGCCCGGCAGCCACTGCTATGGGGCCCATGAGGCCAGGAGGCGGGGCCAGGCAGCATGTTCGGTTGAGAGGACCTTCCAGGAAGTCTCTCTCTCCGCAGAATGAGGCGGCGAGGGGCCTTGTCGTCTTAGGGCTACCCTACGCGCTGCCTGATCCTAAAAACAACAACAACAACGATACGGATAAAAATTAATTTCTTACCAAGCTTTATTTATGGAATACTTGTCGACTTATGGAGATTTAGCTGAGCTTATTTGTTGTCGCGTCCTGCTTTCATGAGGACAGGCAATGTGATAGTGGCCTATATGGGGAAGCCATCTTGAATTGGCCACGCTTGTGCTTTGTTGAGGAAATAATTTTTGGGAGGTCCAGAGCACCATGTACAAAGCAGCTTAGGTTTTTAGCAGTCTTGATTGTATTTGCCTACACAGCAGTCCTGTGAGGCAAGCCACTCTAGTTAACTGAGCAAAGAGGCACCTTCTTTTAAAGTGGTGATTATCTTTAGCAAGGGGAGAGCAAGTGGCCCTATTCAACCCCAGCACAACATTCCTCCAGTGGCTGTTGCTGGTGTCAACCTTATGTTTCTTTTTAGATTGTGAGCCCTTTGGGGATAGGGGACCATCTTCTTGATGTATTATTTATTTTTATATGTAAACTGCTTTAAGAACTTTGGTTGAAGAGCGGTATATAAATATAGTAGTAGTAGTAGTTCCCATTGCACATATTAGGAAACTGGGGCCAAGTAGAATTGTTCATCTGAGCAGTGTTGTGGCAGCTTGCTTGGGTTTTCATTGCTGAAACTGACTGCTGATCCTCCTAATTAAAAAAATAATGATAAAGCTGTCCTTATGCTCAATAAATTAGATGACATGCATACCGCAAGGCAGAGGTGGGATTTGACCCGTAGAAAGTGTTGCTGGCTCTGACATATAACCCCCCTCCCCATCTCAAGCCGTTAAAATCTCTCACATTGCTTTCAACGGTCACCTGGAGATTGATGCTGATTCCTGGAGAGAGAAGGCTGACGGGCTGGGGCTACCCTACCTACAGACTCCCACATCTGAGTCCTGCTCACTATCCACATTAGACTAAATTACATGATAGTTCTCTCCTCTCAACTGTCCGTTCACACAACAGAGATTTTTTTAATACACCCTTGAATCATCATAAGACTTATTTATTGTGAAGCATGAGACTCAACGCTTGCTGTCAAGATTTATAACTGAACAGATCAGGGTGGATTTATATATTTATTTGGTGGTGGGGACTCTGTGTGTGTGTGTGTGTGTGTGTGTGTGTGTGTGTAGGGGAGACAAATCCCACAACATTAAATCTATTACCTACAAAAGAAATTGACCCATATTTTAATGCGCCTTTTCTCTTCATAATGTTCAATACTTCTTTACAAATAATGTGCTTGATTGCCTGCCTGCCAAGAGGACTTCCATTCCAGACCTATATAATTCCACCCATGCCAAATAATAGTATAATGCTTATTTTGTCTCATTATGCCATAGTTGCTGGAGTGTGTCCAATTCCTTCCCTAAAAATGTGATACAACACATACTTGCTTGTATAACTCACTTTTGACAAAACATGCTAAGGCTCAGGTTGTGAAACCAAGGGAACTCCACCATAGTTGATGGGCAGAATGCAAGCTAACACCATTTGGGCAAATGTGCTTATATAGACACATCTTTTACACCGAAAACTAGTATTGGTATTTGTGGGATCTATTCTAAATGTGCATGCTTTCTGGTTAGTGAAGAAATAGGCGAGGGAGACTTAACATTCTGTTGTTGTAGAGGGGCTGTTGCTCAGTGGTACAGGACACATACCTTGGATGCAAAAGGTCCCTAGTTTGGGACTTAATACTGCCAAGGTCCAAGTTAGGGCAGGAAGGAATTCCTGTTTTGAGGATGGGGATGTAGCTCAGTGGTAGAGCATGAAGATCGCAGCTTCAATCTCTGGTGTTTCCAAGTAGGACTGTGAAAGACTCCTTTCTAAAAGCCTGGAGAGTTACTGCCAGTAAGAGTAGACAATACTGAGCAAAATGACTAATAGTCTGACTCCATATAAGGCATGGCCAGGTGATGTGGAAAATCTCTTCTCTCTCCCCAAGACCTTGAAGAGCTATTGCCAATCATGACAGACAATAAACTAGACAGACCAGTACCCTAACTCAATATAAGGCAGCTTCATCAGTTCATGATTTGGGAAATTCTTTCACAGTAGGCAGCTAGCATTAAGGGCAATTTGTCTGGGGTTGTGCTTATGCCAGAGCAAAGAGCTACTATCTTGAATAACCCTAAGACTGGTAAGATCGATAGGTTTATTGATCAGGCAACAGGTTGGGGGTATACCTTGCCCTAGGTAGCCCCATTAGCAACTGATCTTTGGGTGCAGTACAATTTGGAGTATCACACTGTGCATGAATTCAGCAATCCCCTATTGTAAGTGTTCTAATTTTTTTCATCTGTGCGGAATGAGTTTCGTTCTGGATGGCAGTATCAAGGCAGTGTGTGCACATGAGCTTTCAGCGTGGGGCCTTCGTGATTCAACCTGAGCAGGATCTAAAATTAACTGAGTGGACATACAAAAAACTTGTGAGCGTGCATATGAGCATGCACATGTGTACATGCCTTAGAGGGGACAATGATTCCATGGTCCTGTCCATGCAGTATCTGGCTTTATCAGCTTGAATTAAAGTTTCTAGCCCCTATTGGCTGCAAAGAGAAAAACTAAGTTAGTACACCTTAGGAAGGATACAAGATTGCTATCTAGTTGCGACTGTGTTATAAATTGTGGTCTTTGACTTCCAGTCTGAAATTCCAGTGTATCTAAAGAGAATGCTAGAAGGCCCAGCTTGAGGAGCAGAGGTAGTTTTGTGGTAGCAAGCATGAATTGTCATAGGAACATAGGAAACTGCCATATACTGAGTCAGACCATTAGTCTATCTATTGTCTTCACAGACTGGCAGCGGCTCCTCCAAGGTTGCAGGCAGGAATCTCTCTCAGCCCTGTCTTGGAGAAGCCAGGGAGGGAACTTGGAGCCTAGATGCTCTTCCCAGAGCGGCTCCATCCCCTGAGGGGGAAGATCTGACAGAGCTCACACATCAAGTATCCCATTCAGATGCAACCAGGGCAGGCCCTGCTTAGCTACAGGGACAAGTCATGCTTGCTACCACAAGACCAGCTCTCCTCGACCCCTTTGCTAAGCAGGGCCCACCTTGGTTTGTGTTTGGATGGGTCACCACCTGCTAAGATCATCTGCAGAGGTTCTCTGCGGCTGCTGCCAACTCATCTGGCGGCAACTCGGGAATGGGCCTTCTCCGTTGCAGCCCCTGGACTTTGGAATATGCTCTCTGTTGAAATAAGAGCCTCCCCATCTCTGGCAACTTTTTAAAAGGCACTGAAGACACATTTATTCACCCAGTCTTTTAATTAGATTTATAGTTTTAAATAATTTTAATACTGGGTTTTTAAATGTTTTTAATCTTTTAAAAGATTGTAACTGTTAATTGACTGAATATTTTAAATTATTTTAATTGTAAACTGCCCAGAGACACAGGTTTGGGGTATTTGAAATATTTCAAATGAATGAATGAATGAAGTGATTTCTTTCCAGTTTCTTCTCCTAAACAGCAGCCTCCCCTGTTCCCCTCCTGTCCTGCAGCAAAATCCTGTAGCAATTCAGGGGTTTTAATGTTAAAATCCCCTTATTCTGTCAATGGAAACTGTTGTACCAGCTGCCACTTTGTGACTTGGCTCAGCCTCTACAAGCCATCATTTTACGCTGGTAGCTTCTCAAGCCTCTGGCCAAACAAACAAACCACCACCAAAGAAGTAGCTCTCAGAAACCGGAAGTCCACCCATCCCTGAACTAAACATCCCACCTTAGATCATGAATTGCTTGTACTTACAAGCCAGTATTCAAACCCCCAGTTATCTTGCTCTTTATCCCAGCTGCCAAAGGAGATGTCATTCATAGGAACATAGGAAGCTGCCATATACTGAGTCAGACCATTGGTCTATCTAGCTCAGTATTGTCTACACAGACTGGCAGCAGCTTCTCCAAGGTTGCAGGCAGGAATCTCTCTCAGCCCTGTCTTGGAGATGCTGCCAAAGAGGGAACTTGGAACCTTCTGCTCTCCCCAGAGCAGCTCCATCCCTCTAAGGGGAATATCTTGCAGTGCTAACACTTCTAGTCTCCCATTCAAATCCAAGCAGGGCAGACTGCTTAGCTAAGGGGACAAGTCATGCTAGCTACCACAAGACCAGCTCTCCTCTCCTAAAGCCAGCCAAATCATTTATAGCTTGCTGGTCGCCTCTGGTAAGGCTCTTTCATGGCAGAAAGTGAAACTGTGTAGTTATATCAGACATCCTCGCTCTTCCCTCTTCCCAGGATAAAGGCATACCAGAGAAAGTCAAACATGGGAAACATTTAATACGAAACAAAATAACAGTGCAGCATTGCTTATCATCCAAGGTCAGGTAGAGTGAAGGATAGCCTGGACGGCTGACCCCAAGGTACCATGAACCCAATGCAGGAAATGGGAACCGCCAACAGTGGGAGAGGCAACTGCTAAAAATAAGGCTAAGGAGGAGCTGGAAGCACCCCTCCCCTGTAAGGAAGGTCAGGAGGTTTGGACTGTCGGACAGACTGTTGGTTTTGGAGGCTTTTGGAAGAGGTCTTAATAGCACCCACCAAGAAACAACTCTAGGTCCCGATGGTCCCGATTCCACACCTGTAGGGCAGAGGTAGGTTGCAACAGGGGTGAGGGCAGGACCAGAAGATCCCCATCCCCAGCGTGGTGCCTGAAATCAAATGGGGTGGGGGGGGGAGAGAGAGGGGGGGCACCCTCTGTGTAGCTTCCGCACATGCCTGGATGGGTTTCGGAGGTACTCAGCAGCAACCCGATCGGTCTCCGGAGCCCTGTGGACCTTGACTGATGGCAGGACCTGAGTATATACCCAATGGCTGCTGTGGGCCAATCCTGATGCCATTTCCCTGCAAGAAGAGAAACAAAAGGTGCTCTGATCACATACATCCAGAAAAGTCCGAATGGCCTCAACTGTCCTCAACCAGGGGTCCCCAACCTGTGGTACTCCAGAGGTTGCTCAACTCCCATCACCCCCAGCGACAATTTATGGTAGCTTTAGTTTGGCAACATTTGGAGTGCCTCGGGTTGGGAGCCCCTGTCCTAAACCATATTGTCTGTGACCAGCTCCATTCCAGCACACTAAAGAGAAATCTATGCAGTGGCTGTTTCAGAGCCATGGGACTCTCCTTCTTCTCAGAGCCTCAAAGTCAGCTTTTGAGAACCCTCTTGATCTGAGCTGACTTTTGGCTGGAGTTAAGCTGGAATGGGGTCATTTTAATCCAATATCGCAGGGCTTCTCAAAGTTGGATCTCCAGATGTGGTTGGACTCAATTCCCACCATCCCCAAACACAATGGCCTTTATATTTCTAACAGACCTGCAATCCGAGTGTTGTCTGCCAGCCTCAGGCTGCAGGATGGTACACACTAGACGTTTAACAAAGTGCAACTACTCTACTACACATTTTCTCTTTTGGCACCCAAGATTTGCAACCATCTCCCAAGAGAGGTACATCCGCCCCCGTCATTGCCTGTTTTGCTTTCACAAGCGGCTTCCGATTTATGTTCTTATTGAATTTTTAAATCACTGCTGCTGCTGCTCTTGGCTTTTTGATAGGGTTTTGATTTTGATAGGCCTTTGTTTGAGTTGGTTGGTACCGATCCACAGAGGGATTTGTCTGACTCACCTCATTGCTAAGATCAAACTGGCCTTCTTGGATCTTTCTAAAGATGGCTTTAGCTGTGTAGAGGAAGGCCTGGCAGAGGCAGAAAGAAAAGAAAAGAAAAATGATATTGGCAAGAGGGATAAGGGACATAGGTGAATGGAAGTTCCTCTCCTGGACATCCACATGGGGCATGGAAAAAAAGAGGGTTGTCTAGCACTGCAAGGGACAGGTAGATGCTTGTCATGTATGCAGGGGCGAAATTCTAATGAGAAAACCCACTTGTGCCAAAGAGTACATAACAGGAAGTCTCAAAGATGGGTGCCCAGATGCTGCTGGACTACAACTCCCATCACCCCCTGCAACAACGGCATTTCACTATTGTGGCAGGGACAATGGGAGTTGTAGTCCAACATCATCTGGGATCCAAGTTGGAGGACCCCTGGTGTATAGAATCAGCATCCAACTAAGTCACAGAGAGTTGCTGGCTAGCCAAGGGGATGGGGTGGGGACCAGTGGTCCAGGCAACAGCCGCAAGCTTGGCTGCTTGTGACAAATGAGAATCGCCATCAAGCAACCAAGCAGGGAAGCTTTTGGGAACTGCAGGAGTTCACAAAGGTTCTTTTGGTCCTCTCTTTCAGGCCCAAATTACACGCGTTAAAAAGGGCAATTAGGGACACAGGAAGCTGCCTCGTGTAGTGTCCGAGGCTTGTTCCATCTAGATTAGGACTGCCTACACTGACTGGCAGCAGCTCTCCGTGGCTGCAGGCAGGAGGTCTTTCCCAGCCCTACCTGGAGAGGCTGCCAGGGATTGAACCTGGGACCTTCTGTGTGCAAAGCACAGGCTCGGCCACTCAGTTAGATGGCCCCATTAGTCCTGGCAAGATTGTTTTTTCCTTTCCTAAATCTCAAGAGCATGGGGAGGAGGACATCTGGATTGGGACCATGGTGGGGACAGAGGGTTAAAGCCTCCCACTCTGTCAATGGGTCAACCTACTGGCAACGTCGTCTAGGGAGGGAACACAAGCACGCCAGGACCGACTGCATGATTCACTCAACACGTACTTTGTTCTCTTTAAAATTTTACATTTATATCCCGCTCCTCCTCCAAGGAGCCCAGAACAGTGTGCCTGGTTGTGTCTATCCTCAGCACAGCCCTGTGAGGTAGGCTAGGCTGAGAGACAAGTGACTGGCCGAGAGTCGCCCGGTGCGTTACATGGCTGAATGGGGATGTGAACGTAGGTCTCCCCAGCCCTAGTACTACACCACATCTCCACAAACACCCCCAAAGAAACAGGAAGTGGGGCTAGTTGGGTCCTCAGCACTCCTTTCTTCACCTCCTCCACGTTGGATGCCGTCTTAGCTGAGGTCTCCATGAAAATCAAGCCATATTCCTGGGCAAAAGCCTCGCCTTCTTCCCTCATTACAGCCCGCCGGTTCTCTAGGTCACTACAGGAAAAGAGGAGAGCAGGACATTCATGACAGTGCACCTGAGCCTTTGAGAGCCTCAAAGAGGGAAATGAACACACAAGAATGCACACCTTTGCACCGATTGCAGAAGCAAGACACGGATCTGAAAGTCATCTTATCCAGCAATCCATGCTAAGCTGATTTGGAGCTGGAAGAATTTAATGTTGCTGGACTACAATGCCCATCATCCCCTGCCACAATGACATTCCACCACAGTGGCAGGGGATGATGGGAGTTGTGGCCCAACATCATCTGGGGTCACGAGTTCGAGAACCCCTGCTCTACTGAATCAACATCCAAGCAGTCCAGAACTACCAAATAGTACATATAATGGTGCATGGGGCAAATCTGTCAATAAATGACAGCTGCACATATGGAGCCAGACCGCTGCAGTGGATAAAGCATAGAGGCTGGAAATCCATATTCAAACCCTTGGCCACCTTGTGGTTTTGAGCATAACCCAATCTCAATGTTTTTCGTGCACTTTTGATTTACTTTCACTTCTGTACTGAGACCTGCCTGCCTCTGGCCAAAAGGAGATCTAACTGACACAGACCACAAACACCTAAAACTGAGAAGCCAAAGGTCGTGCCCTGCCCTCATGGGGCTGTCGGTCTCTATGCCTAAACTCAACTTGGAAAGAAGATGTGCCAAAGCATTCATTAGAACGGAGGAGACTATTTCGGAGAATCGTTCTATCCATTCCACTAAATGTAACATTCCTTCAAAAGCTTCTGCATCTTTAAATCACAAGCTGCTCCAATAAGACAGGAGATGGGCATTCTTCAACCTTTCAGAATCTATGTCCTTCACTTTGTTCACGGAAGGTTGATAACAATGGACTACAGATTTAAGAGAGTGCCTTCTTCTTCATGAACCCCGCTGCCTATTAAGATCATCGGCAGGGCCGGTGCTGCCATTAGGCCAACTAGGCAGCCGTCTTGGGCGCAGACCTCAGAGGGGCGCAGAGTGTCAATGTGTTTGCCTACGGCACAAAACAGTCTGGCACCGGCCCTGATCATCAGGGGAGGTCCAGTTGTGGTTGCCACCGGCTCGCTTGGTGGCGACTCAGAACTGGGCCCCCTCTAGAGTTGGTCCAAGGCTCAACTGGAACACACTCCCCAATGAAATCAGACTCTCCACGTCTCTGGTTGTTGTTCCTCCTTGAGGAGGTCTGTCTCCAGTTGCCACCAACTCGTTTGGTGGCTACACAGAGACGGGCCTTCTCGGCTGCTGCCCCGAGATTGTGGAATGCTCTCCCTGCTGAGATACGATCCTCCCCATCTCTCGCAATTTCAGAAAACACCTGAAAACATACCTCTTCAACGAGGCTTTTTCAGCTTTTTAAAACTTGTTTTTAAATAGTTCTGAATATTTAATTGTTGTTTTATGATGTTTTAAATTGTTAATTATTGTTTTATGTTTTATAATTTTTGTTTTAATGATTAATTGATTTTAATGGTGTTTTAATGTAAACCGCCCTGAGCCTCTTGGAAGGGCAGTATAAAAGTTTTAATAATAAATGAATGAATGAATGAATGAATGAATGAATAAATAAATAAATAAATAAATAAATAAATAAATAAAAAGGACTTTGGAAAACACACCTGTTTCATCCGGCTTTTCGGTTATGATGTTTCAGTTTTATTTTGGGTCATTTTGATGTTTTATGTTATTTTTAGGTTTTAGTTGCTGTTTGTTTAAAGTGTAAACCACCCTGAGATGGTATATAGGGTGGTATATAAATGCATTAAATAAATAAATACACAGCTGGTGACACCAGGATCGAAGTCCCTGAACTGGGCCAGTGTTGTCCTAGCTTTCCTTCTCCCACAGTCCTGTCTCACTTCACTTCCCAATTGGATCTTGCAGCTCACGGAACCTTACTCATATTCTCTGGTCGTTGTAGCTGGATATAATGGAAGTTGTCCAACATCATCTGAGGACCCAAGGCTGGGAACCCTTGTGTAGCCCCACTGAGCTAGGTGGGCCAAGGGTCTGACTCCATATATGGCAGTTTCCTACGTAACTGCAGATACAGAACATCAGGAGAGCCCTTTAAGATCAGGCCAAAGGCCCTTCTAGTCCAGCATCCTGTTTCCCACAACAGCCAATCAGATGCCCCCAAGGAACCCACAAGAAAAGCATCAAGACAACCAGAGGTGCTCTAACCCCTGGACCTTGGGGCCCCGGTCCGTGGCCTCTGGGGGGGCCCTCCAAATGTCTGGGGGGTTTCCTGCAGCCATCCCGCGCCCACCAACCTGCACCTGCCCTGCCGAACCTTGGTGTTCGTTTGCTTAAATTGCAGCTGCTGTGCAGCCTAGGGGTCGCTGCTGGAGTGGGGGGAGTGGGGTGAGCCAAGCAGTCCTCCTCCTCCCCCTGCCCCGGCGGCAGCCGGAGTGACGCTGGGCCTGTCCGTTTGGCCCAGCATCTCTTGCTAACTGCAAAGTGCACCTGCGCAGTTGAGAGAGGTCGTCGCAAGCCCGTGACGTCACCCCGTTTTTACAAAGGGAAGGAAATATAGCCCTGCAGCAATTAAGCTTTATGAAACAAAGGCAGTGGCACAGCTTTCTTATGGTGAACAGCTCGGTCCTTATTCGTTTCTTTTCTCCTTAGAGGTGAAATTTCTAAAGAATTATGTTTCTTTCTTTTTAAAAAAAATATTTATTTATTTAGAGAAATGTTAAAGAGCAGCCAATAAACAACAACAAAAAAGAAAAGAATAAAAAGAAACACATATGACATCTCACGGTTATCTAATACATCAACTTAAGAACATAAGAACAGCCCTGCTGGATCAGGCTCAAGGAAGCCCATCTAGTCCAGCATCCTGTTTCACACAGTGGCCCACCAGATGCCTCTGGAAGCCTACAGGCAGGAGTTGAGGGTTTGCCCTCCCTCTTGCTCTTACTCTCCCACAACTGGTACTCAGAGGCATCCTGTCTTTGAAGCTGGAGGTGGCCTGTAGCCCGTTTCCAACTAGCAGCTGGTGAGTACTGGATTCCACTTCTCCATCTTGTCTCCTCCGATCATTTCGTTCTAACCCAGTGACAGCTGAGTAACTATTTTTCAAGTGGCAAAATGTGTTCCCAATGTAGTTTTAAGACTGGAAGCTGGGCAATTGAAAATAAATGCTAACATTTGGCTTTCTATGATTAATTATTGGTTAAAACTTGGATGTTTTTTGGTTAGGCTAGCCTTTATGACATTGGAAGATTCGATTAAATCAACTTGGTATTGACAAATAGAGACAAGCTCCTACTATATGGGTTATCTTCAGAGAGACTTTACTCTCCTTGGGTTACGATCACGGCAGAGAGGTTTTGAAACAAAGTGTAATAGATACTGAGCATAAGAACATAAGAACAGTCCTGCTGGATCAGGCCCAAGGCCCATCTAGTCCAGCATCCTGTTTCACACAGTGGCCCACCAGATGCCTCTGGAGAACCCAGAGGCAAGAGGTATGTGCATCAAATAGATATAAGTTTAGGATGAACAGGATGAGCTGGGACTGAGCACCAGCACCGCTGCCCCCGAAAACAGGAAAAAAAGTAGACTAGGCATATGAAGTAAGACCCAAGTTAGAGTAGGGATTCCTGTCTTCGTTGCTATTTGTTTTTTCACCATGCCTAGCCACAGCTCAAAGTAACACATGTACCCCAGGATTATGCTGCAACGTTTTGTTGTGGTGGGTCCATACCAGTGTTTTTTTCATCTGTGTGTGGAATGAGATTTGTTCTGGAAGAAGTTTTATGTATGTATGTATGTATATTTATATTTCAAATAAATATTTATTTATGTACAATATAAAGTATCAAGACAGTGTGTGTGCATGTGCATTCAGAGTGGGACCTTCCTGTTTAAACCTGAGCGGGATCTAAAATTAACTGAGCGGACATCAGAAAATGTGTGAGTGCACACACGTGCACATGCCTTAGAGGGAACACGGGTCCATACCTCTTATTGCCGATCAGCATGATCACCATGTGTGAGCTGGAGTGCTGCCTGGCATCTTCTAGCCACGAGGTCAGGTGATTAAAGGTCTCACGTCTGCAGGAAGAAAGGTAACATCGCTGAGGGGAAATATCAAAAGGAATGGAAGACCACAGGGTGTCCCAGGGCTCAGCTGGGAATTCTCCTCAGGATTAGGTCTCAGCCAGCAACCATTAGAATTTAAGTCCGGGATCTGTACTGGAAAGCATGAAATAACTACATAGTTTCCAAGGATATGAAATGCTTTTTAAAATTTCCTTGAAAAGGGGACATGATTTTTTTAAAAAGACACAAAGAGCCCTTTAGAGCAGGGATTCTTAACGTGTGGGTCCCCAGATGTAATTGAACTTCAGCTCCCATAATTCCCAACCAAAGGCCACTGGGGCTGGGGATTATGGGAGTTGAAGTCCAATAACATCTGGGGACCCACACGTTGAGAAACCCTGCTTTAGAGCATATGGAGAGTATCCCCCCCCCCATTATCAACAAAAATTGAACTTTCTTGTTTCACAACGTGGGGTTGTATCCTAAGGTTTCCTTCCTCTGAAGGAAGAAGCTTCTAAGCCAGGCCGGCTCCACTTCAGCCCTCCTGCAAATGTTGGCCTACAACTCCCATAATCCCTGGCTTTTGGCCACTGTGGATGGGGATTATGGGAGTTGTAGTCCAAAAAGCAGATGGGGGGGGGGAGAGGCTAAGGTGAGCAGGCCTGTTCTAAGGTGAGCAGCCACCGCTCAGTGGCAAAACACCTGCCTTTGCATGCAGGAAGTCCCAGGTTCAATTCCTGGCATTGCTAAGGAGGGTGGTGTTGGGGGTAGAAACCCTGGAGAGTGGCAGCTGCTGGCCTAGGAAAGTTGGTTACTGAGCTAGAAGGACCAGTGCTCTGACTCAGTATGGTGCAGGATAACACAGTCCTATTATTTCACTGCATGGGAAGCTCCTCATGGGAGGACAGTGGAGAAATGCGCGTGAAGAGCACAGGAATAACTTGTCCGAACAACACAGAAGTGATATCTGCCTGTGGAATAGCTTCTACAAATGGCACCTAGTGCCATTACCCTTTGATCATAGGAACACAGGCTGTGCCTTTAGCCGGCAATCTCTAGCCTGGCTTGTAGCAGCTGCCCAAAGCCGTGAGCTCCAGGGAGTTCCATGGAGGTTTATGTGAAAGCCCAGAGGGCTGGGATTTGAAAATGCCACCACATTCTCTGCTCCCTTCTCTCTCCCTGCCCCCCACCCCGGGCATGTTGAATTCTGCACAGCACATTCCTGGCCACGTTTACTGAAACATTTTTATACCCTTGCCCACAGCACTGCCCAGAGCGGTGTGCAATTCATGAAAACCATGAGCTAAAAACACCATTACAATGAATACAAATGGCAACAGAACGGACGGTGGCTGGGACTCACCTGGTGATGTCATACACCAGCAGTGCCCCAGCTGCTCCCCTGTAGTATGAGCGGGTGATGGATCGGAAGGATTCCTGCCCAGCCTTGGGGCGGAAGAAGAGAATCAATCAGAGAGCATCTGCCAACGCCAGTCGGTCAGATGCCACAACCATGGCACGGCCTCAACACCAGTGATATATCGCGCAGTCTGCTCTGGAAGGCCCCCTTCCCCTGAGCCGCACAATCGCAAGCCTCCAGCTGTTGTTGAACTACAACTCCCATCATCCCAGCCACAGTGATGATGGGAGTTGTAGTCCAACTACAGTGGGGGGGACCAAGGTTGTGCAGACCTGCCCTACCCCATCCACCCACATTGAAGAAGAGACCCTTCGCCAACCTTTGAGAATAACCTTTTGATAGTAAAAGTCCTTCATGAACCCCACCGCCTATTAAGGTCATCGGGGGAGATCTGGTTGCAGTTAACACTGGCTCGTTTGGTGGCAGCCCAAAACCAGGCCTTCTTTAGGGTGGCCCCAGAGCTCTGTGTCCTTTACTTTGTTCATGGAAGGTTGATAACAATGGACTACAGATGTAAGAGAGTGCCTTCTTCTTCATGAACCCTCAAATGAAATCGGAACCTCCCCATCTTCGGCTGTCTTCATGCAACATCTGGAAACACACCTATTTTATTAGGCTTTTCATTCATAATGTTTTTAAGTTTTATTGATAGTTAAGAGTATAAGAACAGCCTGCTGGATCAGGCCCAAGCCGATCTAATCCAGCATCCTGATTTGCCACTGAGCTTTGTTTCATTTAAATTTGTTCAAAACATAACAATTAAAACAAGAGATCATTTCAATCTGTCAACTGTCCAGCAATTTGTATATGGGATAGTAGAGAAATGCAATCAATCAATCAATCAATCGCTATTCAAATAAGGGAGCCCCACCCCTTCTACCGAGAAATATGAAAAGCCCTGCGGGGTCAGGCCCAAGGCCCACCTAGTCCAGCAGCTGGTTTCCCACAGTGGCCCACCAGATGGGAAGCCTACAAGCAGGAAAGGAAGGCATGCCTCCTCCCCTGCCGCTGGTATTCAGAGGCCTCCTGCCTCTGAACCTAGATTCAGCCTGTTGCCACCAAGGCTAGTAGCCACTGATAGGCACTTGTCCTCCAAGCATCACACAGACACTGGGAGACACGTCATGATATGGTGCTCAGTGACACTGATCCCTGAGAACTGGGCAAAGAGGCACTTCTTAAAAGGGTGGCTCTCTTCTGTTTCACAGGGGCAGAGGAATTGTCCCAATTTAGTTCAGCATCATCTCTCTCATGGCTATTGCTGGTGCCTCTCTTGTGCTCCTTTTTAGATTGTGAGTCCCTTTGGGTAATGGAAGCATCTTTTGTAATGCACTTCAAGGGAAGGTGTGTGCCCAACAGTGACTCTTTCCTTTCAACAGAGTCCAGTCTACATTGTAGGATTCCTCTCCAGTCCACTGCCAAGGGCAGGTTGGACATGAAAGTGGGCGTGACGGCAGCCAATGTGGCATGGGTCCCCAGACAGGAACTTTCTGAGCAAAGGATGGGCCAGCAGCTGAATGTGACTTGCTCCTATCACTCATGAGTGTGGGTGGGATTTCCAATTCTGACCCCTCCTTTTTCTATCCCTAGCTAAATTTTGTGCTGGGGGGAACCTAACGTTCAGAATCGGTCCTGCAAAAATGAGCAACTGCAGATGTCAGCTTATTTTGCAAAGGGCTTTCTGATTCCAGTTTTTAAAAGGGTCAAGAGCACAAGCAGGGAGGTTTAGAGGAGACCAGCATAGAGCCTGGAAGCAGGCAATCAGGCAAAAGAGGAACTGAAGCCGTCAGATACATAGCTGCACAAGGCATCCAATAGCACTTGTGAACCACAGTATACATTCTCTGTCCTACTCTAGGTTCTGGTTGTACTGACATTTCTTTTAGTAACCAGGAAAACTGGATTTTTAAAAAACAACAACAACCAAGCTTTTCAGGATTATATTTGTGCATGAATCTCCAAGAGCACTCTGATTACAACAAAAATATCTGTACGCCACACCACACATGCCTATCAGATTTCTTAGCAACCTTGCCTGATCCCGAACAGCCCTTCATCTTTGCCTTGCTATTCTAGTCTTAAGGCTCGTTCACGTGATCAGAACTTGGGGAGAAGCATCCCACCCAAATTCAGGCGCTGGGGGCGCTCCCGTTTTCTGCTCACGTGGGAGTGAGAAACAAGGTAGGTGGTGGGAGCAGTGCTTGCCTGCTAGCCTCCCACTAGGTCAGAGGGCTTCCCACCCCCAACTCATTCAGGCAGCTGGGTACAGCTGATGCATAGGACGGACCCCCCGCTAACCAGCGGAAGGCTAGCTGAAAATCACTGCCTGGGTCTTGCTGTTTCACTCGCATTCAAGCAAGGAACAGGAGCGTCCCGCAAACCAAGGATGGCTCCAAGTTGTTTTTGGGGGGGCAGGGGGCAAACACCCACTCAGAAAAGTAGTTGCTCCCCAGTTCCCCCTCCCCATTTCTGTTTCAGAAACCTAACATGTGAGACACGGCTCAGAAATGTACTCTGCCCTTTCTGTACCCCTCTCAATGATTTTTATGGTGCCACCAGTGCTCCGATCCTGACCCACAACCCTGCTCTGCCCCGCCTACAACTCCAGCCTCTCCTTCTCTCTCCTCCGCCCCGCCCCCATCTCTCTGTCCTGCTCAGATGGCTCCCGTCAGTCTCCTTCCTTCCAGCTCAACTGCCCTGGCACTGTTGGGCAAACAAGCTGGAGCAAGTATTTCCTGATCGGCAACAGCTGCAAAGAAGCCAGGCTGGAACGCCAGCTGGCAACAGATGCTCACGGAGGGGGAAGAGCAAAAAGGGAACACGCGCAAGACGATTCACAGAGTTGCCATGTCCCCCTAAAATTCCGGGTTTCACCTGGATTTTGAGCATCTCACCCAGATGGCTTAGCCCACCCAGATTCTAGATTCCTTTTTTTTTTTTTTAAGCTAGCTCCCTTATAGAAGTGGAGTTATGGAGCAAAACGTGCAGTCACTATTCTGCTCAGAAATTATTTTCCAGCCAGTATACATACTATGCAAATTAGGCACCCAGATTTGAAAAGCCAGAATAGGGCAGCCCTAAAGACGGAAGCTTCTGCCTCTGAACTGACAGGGAAGGTCCCCGTGATCTCCCGACTCTTCCCATCCCCAGGGATCCAGGGCAAAGGGCTCCCCCAGGCTCTCACCGTGTCCCAAATCTGCAGTTTGATCTTGTTGTTGTCAATGTTGATCATCCGTGCCCCGAACTCCACACCTGGTGGGGGAAACGGAAGGGACGGGTGGAGACTCTTACAGAGCTGAGGGGCTTGGCTGAGCCCTTCTCTCTGCATTGCCAATGAACTCCAACTCAAATTGGGGTGGGGAGGGAAGAGAAGGTGAGAACAGACAGAAATCCAGAGAGGGGGGAAATGAATAGGAAGGCAGGCTAGGACTGGGATGCTCCCTATTTTTCAAGCAGGGGCCACTTGGGCAAAAACCCTTCACAGTGAGAGCCACTGCCCTCTGTGCTGCCCTCTACACAGTACTTTCTCAGTACTGAGAGGGCCCTTTAAAAGAGACAGAGCCCCTCTCTTAAGAGCTCTTGCAGGAATTGCAAACCCTTCCCAGCACACTGTGGGGGCCTTCCAAGGTAGGGCAGGTGCTCAAGAGGGCTCTGTTTCCCTTAGGGGAACGCTTGCCCCCAGCGTAGGGCAAAGTGCAGCACTGCACAGCAGAAATGGTGGTCTCCACATGGTGCCCAGCAACCGTGTGTCATGATGAACCCCGAGTCTGACATGGAATCGTCCCAGGACAAAGGGGTCATGACCCCGGAGCTGGACATGGGGGGCTCTCAAGGGTAGAGTTGCCATGCCCCCTGGAATTTGGGGTTTCACCTGGATTCTAAGCATCTCACCCAGATTGCTCAGCCCACCCAGATTTGCCCGGATTTCAGCTTTCATTTTCAAAAAAGCATTTTTTTTTTAAAAAAGCATCAATAAGATAAAATAAAATAAAAGGAGGGGGAGCTAAGCCCTTGTAGCAGCAGAGTTATGGAGCAAAACATGCAGTCACTCTTCTGCTCAAAAATTATTTTCAAGCCTATTTACATAATATGCAAATTAGACACCCAGCTTTGGAAAGCCAGAATAGGGCAACCCTGCTGAAGGGGAACCAATGGAAATGCTGCCCCGCCCCCAACTCAACACACCCTTGCCCGTGTCCTCTGAGTCGGAGGATGAACCTAAAGCACCCCAGTCCCCAGCAGAAGCCCCCCAGCTATGCCTCAGCCAGCGCTTAAGAAATAGGGCACAGCTCCTTTAAGGCATTCCAGGCTGGGTGGTGGTGGGGGGGCTGAAGTGCTGACTGTATTTAAGGCCTCCGTTGGCCTCCACCATTTGCTCAGGCAACGTCATTGTAGGCTTGTGGTTCTGGTCCTTCTGCCTGTTCATGGTTTCCCTGGCTGTGGACCCTTTGCTTGTTTTGGGACTTCAACCCAACCTGCTCCTGATGGACTGATTAGGGATGTACACGGAACTTCAGTGGGGCGGAGGTCTCCCTTTAAGAGTGGGGGGGAGGTTGCACTTACCCCTTATGCTGCTTTCCCCCCACCGGTGTCAGTTTTTTTAAAAGCCCATCGGGGTGGCAGCATACCTCCCTGCTGCCCTGTTGTCCTTGTCTTCCGGATATGACTGGAAGTCGCTGCCGCGCTTGGGCGTGACGTGTGTGTGCTCATGCCGGCGCGCACAGGTGACTTCCGATCATATCCGAAAGGTGAGGGCAACGGGGCAGCAGGGAGGTACACAGCCGCCCTGATGGGCTTTTTAAAAAACTGACACCGGCGGGGGGGAAAGCGGCGTAAGGGGTGAGTGCACCCTCCCCTTGCTCTAAAAGAGAGACCCCTGCTGCCTTCGAACCGGCAGAACCTCTGGTTCTTCGAACCGGTTCGGAGGCACATAAAAGGCCTCCGAACCGGTTCCGTGCATGTTCCCAGGACTGATCTTTGGCTTCTGACCTCCTGCTTCTTGGGCTTTGCCTTGCCTGCTCCCACAATGTGCTCCCTGCCACACTTGACCCACCCAGGTATGACACGATGCAGCATATTCAGCTTCAGCCAAAGCTTCACACAGTCCCGATAAATGGTTAGTTGGGGGGGTGCACTGAGGGTTGATGGGGGCTACCACTGACCCCCCAAGCCTTACAATGAACAGCACTGGGCTACAAGAAGGAACTCTATGTGGATTGAGAAAAGGGGGGCCTTAAAGGCCTAATGGTGATCCTATCTGACCGTACCTAACAGAAAAAAAATATATACCCCTTGCAAAAGTGATGGCTGATACGGATCAGGCCAGAATTTTGATACTTTCTTGACATTCTCCTGGTGATTTCAGAGACAGCACCCCAAAAATCAGGTGGAGGGGAGCACAGGCAACACCCCCATGGAGGGCCCTCGGGCCCTGTGAGGTTCCCATGGGGGTTGCCTTTGCCCTCCCTCTCCCCGGTTTCAGAGGTGCAGACCCTGGAACTCAATCCTGCAGCCAGGTACGAGAAATGAAAAGCTAAATGGCCAGGGAAGCCTCTCAGCCGAGAGGCTGCTTGCTGGCCATTTGAGCTGGTCCAACAGGAATGTCCGATTTCTGGCACGACAGCGAGGCGCTCCATCGGAGGTTTTTCATTCGGATGATGCCTGCCTGACAGAAAGTGTAGGGGCTCCTACAGGCCTGCCGGACCAACAGCTGCACAGCCCTCACAAGTGGAAATGGCTTTAAGCAGAACCTGTCCTGTGGCCTCCATATGCCTAGCCAGAAGGTCTTTGCCTCCTCGGAACATAGGAAGCTGCCATATACTGAGTCAGACCACTGGTCTATCTAGCTCAGTATCGTCTACACAGACTGGCAGTGGCTTCTCCAAGGTTGCAGGAAGGAGTCTCTCTCAGCCCTATCGGGATATGTCAGTAAGGGAACCTTCTGCATGCAAGCATGCAGATACTCTTCCCAGAGCATTCCCATCCCCTAAGGGGAATATCTTACAGTACTCATACATGTTGTCTCCTATTCAAATGCAAACCAAGTCGGACCTAACTTCCAAAGGGGACAATTCATGCTTGCTACCACAAGACCAGCTCTTGCTACCACAAGGCCCATAGTTGTGTGGTTGAACATATACTTTGCATACAGAAAGTCTCAGATTCAATTCCCTGGCATCTCCAAGTACAGGGTGGGAAAAGGGCTGTCTGGAAAGCCTGGAGAGCAGTCAGAATAGACAGTGCTGAGCTAGATGGACCAAGGGTCTGAATCAGTGTAAGTCAGCTTCAGATATTCATCTAAGATGTCTAGAAGTGGAGATCAAGAACACTCAGCATCTGTCCAGCACTTCAGAGCTGCTTGTAACTAAATGCCTGCTTGGAGGCGGTAATGGGCTGGATGAGGGAGAACAAACTGAGGCTGAATCCAAGCAAGATGGAGGAACTCATTGTGGGTGGCCGATACTTGGGAAGTGGTTTAGGTCTGCCTGTTCTGGATGGGGTTGCACTCCCCTGGAAAGAGCAGGTACACAGTCTGGAACTTCTGGACCCAAACATCTCCCTGATTTCTCAGGTTGAGGCAGTGGCCGGGAGTGCTTTCTACCAGCTTTGGCTGATTAGCCAGTTACATCAATTTCTGAAGATAAACTATCTTAAAACAGTGGTGCATATGCTGGTAACATTCAGGCATGACTACTGTAATGTGTTCTATGTTGGTCTGCCTTTGTATGCAGTTTGGAAACTGCAGTTGGTACAGAATGCAACAGCCAGGTTGGTCTACAGCAGGGGTGTCAAACTGAGGCCCTCCAGCTGTTGCTGGCCTACAACTCCCATCATCCCTGGATACTGGCCATGGTGACTGGGGATGATGAGAGTTGTAGGCCAACAACAGCTGGAGGGCCACAGTTTGACACCCTTGGTCTACAGGGTTGCCTGAAGAGATCATATTACACTAATTTTAAAAGAACTACATTGGCTGCCAATAAGTTTCTGGCCGAAATACAAAGTGCTGGTTATCTATAAAGCCCTAAATGGCTTGGGTCTGAGGTTTTTAAGAAAGCGACTTCGTCATCAACCACTCCGCCTGTTAAGATCATCTGGGGAGGCCCGGTTGTGGTTGCCACTGGCTCAGTAGGTGGCAACTCGAGACCAGGCCTTTTCTAGAGTTGCCCAGGAACTCTGGAACACGCTTCCTAATGAAATTAGTGTCTCCCCTTCTCTGAATGTTTTTAAGAAGGACCTTAAAAACATACCTGTTTAGTCAGGCTTATTATAGTTTTAAAGCTTTGGTTTTAGAGTTTTTATTGCATTTTACATTGTTTTAATAATGCTAATGTTTTAATTGCTTTATATTGTGAACTGCCCAGGGACATTTTTGTATGGGGCGGTACATAAATGTACTAAATAAATACATACATCCATAAACAACGTGCCCTGACTCCTACACGCGTGCACACACACCTGCACACATGCCATTTTAGCTTTAAGATCTCCCAGGGTTTTGCCCTGTGCCACCACCAGCCTGTTCCTATTCAGAGTGAGGCACATCTAAGCCCAAGGGGCTTACATCCAGGGGTTATCAAACATGGCCCCCAGATCACAACTCCCATCACGGCTTTTGGCCATGGAGGAGGAGAAGGATGGGTGTTGTAGTCTAACAACATCTGCAGCTGAAGACTGGCCTTTACAGTAGCTTAGGAGAGGCTCAAACTCTCGTGGTCTGTCTCTGTGGAAACCACCCAGGAAACAGACTAAAGGCTTGGCACTGGGAGAAGTGAGAGAGCACAGCTGTGGGATATCACTGAAATGCTGGGCGCCTTAGGCAACTGTCTGTGTCTTTCAGCCCTACAAGCACTTTCTAACTATGAGTGAGCAAAAGGCAGAGAAAGAAAGGGGGAGATATCAATTTGTATACATGCATTTTAAAGAGATGCTACATTGGCACTTTCCCTCAGCTTTGCCCACCCTGTATTTTGACCGGTGTTTTTCATCACATTCCCAGCCATGCTCCAACACTATGACCTTCCGCTGCTAGCCTGAAGATCTCCTGTTGCCTTCAATAACTTTGTTGTTTCTCCCTTGCTGCCCATCGTAGCGTCTCTCGCCTTCACATCCTTCTTCAGAATGCACCTTTTTTATGTAGCACTTGGCTTACCTCAGGGGTTCTCAAACTTGAGTCCCCCGATGTTGAACTACAACAGCCATCATCCCTAGCCAAAGGCCACTGGGGATGGTGGAACACAGGAAGCTGCCGTATCCCGAATCGGACCATTGGCCCATCTAGATCAGTACACGGACTAGCAGCAACTCCCCAAGGTTCCAGGCAGGGGTCTTTCCCAGCCCTACCCAGAGATGCTGTCAGGGGTTGAATCTCAGTGCTGTCTCTACACTGATCTATGGCCCCGTCCCCTGAGGCAGGGGGAAAGCAACCTTGGCAATCCCACTGCAGCTGAAACTACAACTCCCATCATCCCCACCCAAAATACACTGCAGTTGGAGATGATGGGAGTTGTAGTTCAGCAACAGCCAAGGTTGCCTACCCCTGCTCTGAGGGGATTCTCTTACAGCAGTGCTCATCTGTACTCACCCATCCAAATGCAAAACAAGGTGAACTCTGCTTGGCAAAGGGGACAACTCATGCTTGCCGCAGCAAGGTTGCTTCTCCACCCCAGAGGAACTTGTCAGGAGCGGAATTCGAACCCATGCCTACAGAGGAGACTGTGACCTGAAGGCAGTACCTTAGACCAGGGATCCTCAACGCTGGGCCCCCAGATGTTCTTGGACTTCAACTCCCATAATCCCCAGCCAAAGGCCACTGGGCCTGGGGATTATGGGAGTTGAAGTCCAAGAACATCTGGGGACCCAACGCTGAGGATCCCTGCCTTAGACCACTCAGCCTTCCTGACTCGGGTGCTGTTACCCAACATCACCTGTGGTCCCAGCTTTGAGAACCCCTGGGGTACTGCCTTAATGCCCCTTTGCAACCAGAACCAAGCTTTAATTACACCTAATAGCCTTTGCCCACCTTCTCCCCTCCCTCCGTCGCTTCTCTTAGATTGTAAGCACCCTAGGAGCAAGGAACTATATAACTCTTTGAGGCCCCATTCACACTGACATTGTAATAATTCCATCATATCTATGGCCATCTGAAAAGAGAATCTCCCTCCTATCACGCCACTGCAGCCCATCCCCATATCCCAATTTTGTTTCTCCAGTCCCAACACACACACAAAACCACCCTCCTTACCCACTTACCCCCTGCCCTGCTTATGGGGTATCACCCAAAGAACCCCCGAGAACAGGGACCCGCCTGGCACTGGCTCTCACCAATTGTCAAGTCATGGATCGCTGTGAACCGTTTATCTGTGAACTGTAGCAAGAGGCATGATTTCCCGACACCTTTGAAAAGACAATACACAATCATAAATGGTTGTACTAAAAAGATGATCCATGACAGATGCATAAAGTCCACGGATTCCCCTGCCCCACACAGATGCCCTTTGGGCTTCTCCAGTCTTTCCCTCGAAATGTCTGCTAAACTAGTGCTCATGACAAAAACAGTTTCATTTCCTGACTTTTAATAGCTGAGGGGAAATTGACACTTTAAGGAACTCTGAAAGATGTACTTCCCCTCTCCATGGCCAGAGTGTACATCCACGGCCCTTCCACTTTTTAAAAGAACCCCACCCCAACAACTAGCAGTATAGTTGAATGGTCTTTTCTCTTCCACTTTAGGTATTAAATGCAGAGGAATGTGTAAGATGTCTGCATAAAAGAAACATCAGGATCTTCTTGAGCCAGAGTTGGGCCAGAGACTGGTTGTGACTATGGAATTGCTATATGGTTTCATACTAAGCCTTGTATGAGGCTTACTTTGCCAGACATTAGCTTCTGTAATTCCCTTATGAGCATGTCGGCTTGTAGTAAAAGATAAGAGAGAAATACAGTTCTTTAAGAAACACTTAAGTATGGCAGACAATGTGTGGGACCAATGACAGCCAGGTATTGCCCACAGGACTTTCTTAAGAAATACAAGACTTTTCTTGAGACCTGTCACTAGCCATGTCATGAAGAAAGCTGAGGGACATGCCAGAGAATGGGTGAAGAGGAATCCAGATGTCATGAGACTACACCCAAGATAATAAAGGAGGGATCGGAGGGTGGCTGGATGAGTGAAAGCCAGCTGAGGAGACCTAGAAGATCCAGCCCAATTCCTGGAACTAGATTGGGATGACCAATCAAGACAAAGAGGGGATGGACTCAGGTCCTGTAGGCACAAGAAAGGTGACATCCACATCCTGGGACACCGCACCACCACCACCACCCATCTGGGAAGATATAAAAGGCTAAGGAACACTAACTTCAGGACCGAGCTACCAACATTGCATCTCCAGACTGCCGTGGCACACCCAGCTGTGGTCCAGATTTTGGCAAGGAACTTTGTGTCTGGTGGCTTGGCGCCCTGCCAGGCTTTAATCCAGTATGTGTAATTATCTAGTATGGATTGCTAAGTGTTTTATGTAAGAAAATGCTTATTGTATGCTTTATGTGAGGAATAAGTGAAGCTGTGAAGGGGATAATGTTTGCATTTGCCGTAGTAATGTTCCTGAGTATTCTGCTCTACCCAAGCTAAACTGTGGAATCAATGTGTGTGTATAGGCAGTTTATCTCCTTCCATCTCCAGTACTTCTAGTCCATTCAAGGGGAAAGAACCAAACGGAAGATAGAAAGCACCAATAAGTCCCACAGCCTCACTAAGGTTGATAAGAGCGCAAAACACAGTAGAAGTTGACCATCACATGTAACTCTGCTTGTCAGGAGATTAGCGCCATAAAGGTGGACACTCGACCAGAAGCACTGGGTTCCATCTAGGGGACACATTGAGAAGCAAACAAGTCTTCCAACGTACCCTTGAATCTGGCCATAGAGAGGTGGTCCCCATATTATTATTATTATTATTATTATTATTATTATTATTATTATTATTACATTTATATCCCGCTCTTCCTCCAAGGAGCCCAGAGCGGTGTACTACATACTTGAGTTTCTCTTTCACAACAACCCTGGGAAGTAGGTTAGGCTGAGAGAGAAGTGACTGGCCCAGATTCACCCAACTAGTTTCATGGCATATCTTCCCTCACAGAGCACAACAGTGTGACTAGGGCTTCATGGAGGAGATGTCAAGGGAGACTGCTGACAGGGACATATGATCAAAAATCTTAATGCTCTTAATTTTACTTGAAGATCCACATCGTAAAACTGAGGAGAATCTGCAGATAAAAGATTTGGCTCTAGATAGGGCCTTTTCAGTCACGATGCTTGGCTACTGAGAACCTTTCCCTCCATGCCCATTTACGAGGAGCTGTGAGGTGCATGTTTTCCTCCAGCAGCCACCTTGTTGTTTAGAAAGAGACTGAAAGACTTTAAAAGAGTTTGGTTGATGCTATGTTTATGCTTCTACTTCTTTTTGCTGCCCATGATCCTGGCTACCTTCACAGGTGCTGTATCACCTTTATGCAGCTGGCAAGATTTGTACTGCTAGGCTGTGGAAAACAGCTGAGCAACCCACGCCCGCAAAATAAAAATCAATGGATGGAGAATATTTGGGGATTTATTATTGTGAGCAAACTAATTCAACAAGTTGGAAACCCAACTCTGAAAACCAATGCAGTGGAAATCTGGTTCCCTTTTTGTTATATTGCAACTCTCCCTCTAAGCAAATGTATACCGCCTCCTAGATACAAATTCTAACGTGCTACAGTTACTGTTTTATTTTACTCGTTTCACAAAGTACAGTCAATATTTGTTTAATATTCCAATACAAACATGTTTCTGACTATGCAGTCATTATTTTTGTAGTGGTTGCTTTTCTATGTTTAGGTATGTGCTTGCACACACTTATGTGTGGATGTCTGTTTTTTCTCTTTAACTATACTATTTTATCTTAAGAACAGGATTGCTGGATCAGGCCAAAGGCCCATCTAGTCTAGCATCCTGTTTCACACAGTGGCCCAACAGATGCTGCTGTAAGCCTACAGGCAGGAGTTGAGGGCAGGTCCTCTCTCCTGCTGTTACTCCCCTGCAACTGGTACTCAGAAACCTCCTGCCTTTGAGGCTGGAGGTGGCCTTTAGCCCTCCAGCTAGTAGCCAATGATAGAGCTCTCCTCCATGAAGTTATCCAAATCCCTCTTAAAGCCATCCAGGTGGTTGGCTGTCACCTCAGCTTCTGGCAGAGAATTCCACAAGTGGATTATGCGTTGTGTGAAAAAGTATCTCCGTACTTTTGGAAAGAAATCTTGCTTCTGGAAAGACATTTTTTAATAATGTTCTTATATTTATTTAAAGAGTTTGACACCAGGTGCTATAGGATTATAATTTCTGCTCATTTTTTTTATCTGTTTAAAGGTGCTGGGGGTTTATTGTGAAGATTTTATACCCTGTGATTAACAAGCAAAAGTACAATAATTTGATTAACAAGCAAAAGTATAATAATTTGAAGTAAATCAACAGATTTGAGTCTTTCCCCTGCTATGGGTTTCTTGCAGAGTTAAGAAAAGCCTCAGCCTTTCTTATCTGGATAAAACTTCGGTTTTAGAGTTTTATTGTATTTTGAATTGTTTTACTTATGTTAATGTTTTAATGGTTTATATTGTGAACCGCCCAGGGACTCCTTTTTATGGGACAGTACATAAACGTACTAAATAAATAAATAGGAATAATAGTGGTTTACCTATCTCCTTCCCACCCAGGATGGTTGTGAAATTCTGAGCAAGCACAAAATAAAGGGCAATAGTAATATCAGTAAACAGGAGAAATACTCCAAGCATGCATTTGTCATATTCTCAATATCTAAAAAGTGCAATTAAAAAACATGCTGCTATGAGTTATAGAAAGTAAGTCTAATGCAAAGTTATGGAGAAAGGGTGATTACTGGCATAATGTGATATAATGCCAATAATACAGAGATGTGCATACATATTTATAACATTATGCCTGCCAAGAGAAGTGTAAAATATCCTGCATCAACATTAGTTGTATTATATGTGTAATTCAAGCAGGTGTATTTCCCCCAGTAATGTAATGGTTTGGATACAGAGTTGCAGGAAGGGGAAGTGTTTGCTGTTTAAAGAGAAGATCTTAAAGATAAAAGCCTCATGCCCTCTAAAAAGGAAAATTTTGTTTTGTCTAAACAGCCACACCGGAAGATGACGATGACTGAAACAGGAATGTTACCAGATATACCCATAGCATGTGTTCTTTGACTGTCATTAAATTTTGTTAACACTGGTGTTGTAAGAGGCACTTTCTAGTTGGCAAGTATTAAGTTATTTATTTAGGCTCTTAACCTACTCTTCAAGCTGAATTCCCAAAGCAGGCTATAAAAAAGATAATAAACATATTAAAACTTTTACTTATTGTAACCATCACCATCTCGCCCAGAGATAAGTATTGTATTGCACACCTCTGTGTCTTTTGCATTATGTTTCACACTGATGCCTCTCTCTCTCTCTCTCCTTTCAAGGATTTGGCATTTAACTTGCCTTCTTTACCTCACAGGAGGATTTTGGGGTTGCTCTTATATTTGTAGTACTTGCTTAACTATTT
This sequence comes from Hemicordylus capensis, assembly GCF_027244095.1. Lineage (NCBI taxonomy): Eukaryota > Metazoa > Chordata > Lepidosauria > Squamata > Cordylidae > Hemicordylus > Hemicordylus capensis. The sequence continues at coordinate 8,913,887 of NC_069662.1, read as the reverse complement.
GAGAAGACATCTGCTGGGAGAAATTTTTCTTCTTAACTACAGAGAGATTTCTGAGCACTGTTGGAATAAACTGGGTAAAGCCAAGAAACTAGCAAGTACTTTAGGTGATGATGATGATGGATTAAGAGGACCCCCATAGGGTGTTATTCCCCCCCCCGCGATGGTACCCCAGCCCCTCCCATACCGGTGTCCCCGATGATGACGTATTTGAAGAGATAGGCGTAGGACATGGCGCTGAAGCCCTCCCAGCCCCAAGGCGACCCCCAAGCTGGGGGTCCTCCTCCAAAAGCCGCTCTAGCACACACCACAGCTACCGTCTCTACTGCCTTTTCTTTACTGATGCGCTGGTTGCTCCCTCGCTCGCGGAGCCGCTCTTGCCTCTCCCTCGAAGGTCGAGGCCACATTTCCTGTGACGCTCTAGGCAACGCAGACTTGACGCTCTATGGCCTCTCTGTACCGGGAGGTGGGCGGGGAAAACCGTTAGGCTCTAGGGGCTAACCTGGCAGTTTTACGTCACATCCGGAAATGTCCGTGCCCAGTTTCACCATGGCCTCTGTGTTCGGCATGGGGCCGCTCTATCACAACAGAGCTCTACTGCTCCGCTCGGCGCTCTAGCCTCTCTCAACTCTGCTCTCCCCGCCTCAACGGTTCGGGCGGCTCGTGTGCGAGGAGAAATCACAACTGCCGCCCGCGCGGGGAGGCGGGGGAGAAAGGAAGGGGGCACTATCCCTCTTTCCCCCGAGAGGATCACAAAACATTAAATTAAGAGAGCCGCCGGGCGGAAGTGACGCGCTTTGCCGGCCTCGGTTGGGTGGGTGGAAGAAATTTCCGGTTCCGGACGAGGAGGAGCAGGAGGAAGAAAGGAGGGGGAGGGGGAGAGTGTGCGGTGGGGTCTCCCTCTCTCCGCGGCGAGGCTCCCCGGCGGTGGCCATGGAGGTGAGAGAGCAAAAAGGGGGCTTGGTGAGGTCGAGGGGCTGGTAGTGCGCATGGGGGGGTTGAGTCCTAGCCCCTCGCGGGTGAGCTGGAGCGAGGGCAGGCACAATGGGGGAGGATGGCAGAGCCTGGGGGCTCCCCCCGGAAGGCTTGGGTTTTGCCCTATCCCTCGAAAGATCCCTGCCTGCCACGCTTTGGGGGATCTATGGGGCAGCAGTCAGCAGGTGGGAGCTCCCAGCTCGGGTCTGCCCCGCTCGTCCAGTGTTCCCGTCTGCTCTCCCTCCCCCCGTGCTAGACAAGTGGTGAATGTAGATTCATAGCCCCCGTGGGATTGGCAGCCGGTGGGGGGGGGGGGCTAGTAGCCCCTGTGATTTCTTGTGCCTCTCCCCATTCTCCCTTTGCTAATCATTGTTTGTATTCGAGTATCCTCTGGGCAGTACTACTGTAATTACCCTAACCCAAGACTAGTTTTTCCCCAAGTTAATTGATGATAGAAATCAGGGTGTCATCTTAAACTCAGAGTCCTTCTCATTCTAGGAAAATATAGGCATAACTTGTACTTAATCTTTTTCTTTTAAAGGGGGCTTGTCTTTAATTCAGAGTTGTCCTGTATTCCGATAAATAAGAAGAGATCCAGAAAGGCCCTGGGTCAGAAGAAAGCTCCATCTAGTCCAGCATATTGTTTCTCCAAGGGTCAGTCAGAGGCCCCTGGGAAGCCCACAAACAAAGGCAAACAGCCCTCTTCTTCTCTTGCTTCCCATGATTCACATGCCTTGGAACCTGGATGTAGTAAATAATTGTTGTGACTAGTAGCCATTGCTAGATTGTCCTTTTGCAAACTTCTCTCTAAAGCAAAATAATAGGTGCAGTTAAGAAAGGAGAAAGTGTAAGGAGAGAAAGGAAGAGAGTAGTACACTGGGTAGAATTTCACGCTGGGTAGAGGAGGAGAGCTGGTCTTGTGGTAGCAAGCATGACATGTCTCCTTAGCTAAGCAGGGTCTGCCCTGGTTGCATATGAATGGGAGACTACCTGTGTGAGCACTGGAAGAGATTCCCCTTAGGGGATGGAGCTGTTCTGGGAAGAGCAGAAAGTTCCAGGTTCTCTCCCTGGCAGCATCTCCAAGATAGGGCTGGGAGAGACTCCTGCCTGCAACCTTGGAGAAGCTGCTGCCAGTCTGTGTAGATAATACTGAGCTAGATGACCAAGGGTCTGACTCAGTATATGGCCACTTCCTGTGTTCCTAATATGGTAAGAAATAGTGTGTGGAACAGGAGGAAGACATGAGTGGCGGAGGAGGAGGAAGAAGATGGAGGATGGTTGGAGAAGAGCCATCCAAGATTGGAGAATGTGATGGAATGGGGGTAACAAAACATCTAGTGGGGTGAGATGTTAGGAGGAGCTGTTTGATGAAAATGGTATACTTTCAGTGTGGGGTGGGTAGATATGGCATGGCTTGTGTGGAGTACATTGCCATGAGAAGAAGAGTTTTACCCGGAAGTAGCAAAACAGTTGAGTTCACTGGGTGCACAGAGACCCTTCAGGCTGGTGTTCGCACTTGGCATGAAAGAAGGCTCATTAACCCCCTCTGAAATGTCAGGGTGAAGACCCTGACATTAAAGAACGAGCTAAGGGTTATTTTCCATCCTAGGCACTCCACCCCTCTGTAATGCCAATGAACTGAGTTGCTCATGGAGAGATCTTTGGAAATGATTCAGAGCATGCCGCTTGTGAGTTGAAAGGGATGTGCACATTCTTTTGCTAAAAGTCCTTCTCTGTACCTAAGCTTTGTCTTAAAATTTGGGACAGCCAAAAGGAAGCACTTCTTCATGTGGTCCATAGTTATGTGGCATCCACAGCCACCTGATGTGGTGACAGCCCACTTGCTTAGATGGTTTTAAAAAGGCATTAGAGAAACTCATAGGGCTGAAGTCTTATCAATGGCTGCTAATTGTGCTGGTGAAATGCTACCTCCAGCTTCAGGGGCCTCTGGATACTAGCTGCTGGGCTTTTTGGCTACATGTCCTGCTTCTGGCTTCCCAGAGGCTTTTGGCTGACAACTATGGGAAACAGGTTACTGGATTTTTCCTCCTTGCTCCCCCCACCCCAATTTTCCTTTGAGGAACAAAAAAGTGCCCCAAATAGAGCTAAAACGTTGGGCAGAGTATACTTGTGTCCATTAAATCTTCCTGCTTGAGAAAGTCATTGATTGCTATTGGTTCATACCAGATCACTCGGTTTGAAATGAGGAGTCAGTCTACCTCACCCCATGATAGATTATGCAGTAATTTATTGTGTGTGTCTGTCTGCATTGCTTGGCTCGGCTTGCTCGATCGATTCGAGTCATCTGGATGCGATTCCCCTGAGGCTTTTGAAGTGTCATATGCCTTGTTCAGCCACATGTCATGCTTTGGTTGTGTTGTGGCTCTTGGCTGACTGGGGGGGGGGGGCTGGCATGGTCATCATCCTGCTTTTCGGTATGAGTCTTGAAGAACCATCATCCTTTCCAACCCTTTGGGTTTACATCTATTTGTGTGTCAGCTGCAGCGGTGCACCCTTTTGCTCATGGTGCTCTTCTGGTCCTCTTGTGGGAGGAGAGCTGGTCTTGTGGTAGTGAGCATGAATTGCTCCCTTTGCGTAGCAAGGTCCATCTTGGTTTGCATTTGGGTGGGTGACTACATATGAGCCCTGGAAGATATTCCCCTTAGGGGAAGAACATTTGCATGCAGAAGGTCCCAGGTTCAGTTCCTGGCAGCATCTCCAGATAAGGCTGGGAGAGACCCCTGCCTGAAACCCTGGCTGCTGCCGGTCAGAGTAGACGATACTGATCTAGATGGACCAATGATCTCACTCGGTATAAGGCCACTTCCTGGTCTGTGCCTCCTGTCACCCAAAGTGGGTTAAGTTTCCATCTTTCCCCCTCTTCAAAGCTGTGGGAGGTGGTATGGCGCTGTTCATCGGCAGGGCAGCACAACTTTGTTTTGAGGCCTGTGCAACACACAGAGCCTATTGAGGTGGTAGAATTCGGAAGCTGTACAACAGACTGTACTACTTCAGATTGTGTTTACTTGGGAGGGTGCTTTTTTGTAATGTTCCCCCGCATGAAAACATTGGGGGAGAGGGGATGGCCCAGCCCTGTCCTAGCTTTCTACTTCTGGGGAGTGGTGTTCTTTTTTTAAAAAGTAGTGTTCCAAATGAGACCATCGCCTGCAGCTTCTGTTGGAAGTGGCCATCCTGCCACCTGCTGCGTGGATGGACCAGGGTAAAGTAGCTCCCTGGAGCACTTGTCTGGGTGTGGCTCAAAGGGCATGTGTGCTTCTTGCAGGTTGGCTCAGGCTCAAATTGCAATCTGATTAAATAGGTGCCTGTCTGCCAAAACACTTGACTACAGTGCCTTTTTTAAGGTAGCCTCTTCATCCTATTTGCTGCAACATTCTTAACAACGAATAGGAGTGCTTGCTGTGGATAACGCCATGTAGCTCAGGTGCTGGAGGGGCAGGAAGCCTCCAGCGAATTCTGACACCTCCTTGACTGTGTGTGTGTAGCTCGGAGGAGGCATCCTTGGCTCTCCAGCTGTTGTTGAACTACAACTCATAGGAACATAGGAAGCTGTTTTTTACCAAGCCAGACCATTTGTCCATCTGGCTCAGTATAGTCTTCACAGACTGGCAGTGGCTTCTCCGAGGTTGCAGGCAGGAGTCTCTCTCAGCCCTATCTTGGAGATGCTGCTAGGGAAGGAACTTGGAACCTTCTGCATCCTTACAGTGCTCACACATGTAGTCTCCCATTCAAAAACCATGGCAGACCCTGCTTAGCAAAGGAGCCAATTCATGCTTGCTACCACAAGACCAGCTCTCCTCCCATTTATTGTGGCTGGGGATGGTGGGAGTTGTAGTTCAACAGCAGCTGGCCTACCCCTTGCATAGCTGTTTGGAGTCACCATACAGGAATGCCAGTGTCCTATTGCTCCTTTCAGTCCTGAGTCCATGCCCTCTTTTATTCTTGACACAAGAACGGGATGATGGAACATAGGAAGCTGCCATATACTGAGTCAGCCCATTGGTCCATCTAGCTCAGTATTGTCTACACAAACTGGCAGTGGCTTCTCCAAAGTTGCAGGCAGGAATCTCTCTCAGCCCTATCTTGGAGAAGCCAGGGATGGAACTTGGAACCTTCTGCTCTTCCAGAGCGGCTCCACCCCCTCAGGGGAATATCTTCCAGTGCTCACACTTCTAGTCTCCCATTCATATACAACCAGGGTGGACCCTGCTTAGCTAGGGGAACAAGTCATGCTTGCTACCACAAGACCGGCTCTCCTCTCCTGTGGCTGCTAGGCATCCACAACATGCTTCCTTCCATCCCTGTTAACAGTATGGCTAGGGAACGCCAGGAGTGCTCAGGAACAAGTTGTGGTGCTCACATGTGCGTGCACACACAAAGGAATAGCAGTCTGGCGCTCTGCACTGATGCCTGTTCCATTTGATGGAGTTGTCTGGACCATTGGTTGAAGACACTGGGATCCCTTTCTGGATCTCACTTCTTCTGGTATGGGCCCCATGAACTTGTTAAGCTGCCTTTACTGCTGGATCATTGGTCTGTCTAGCCCAGTTCCGGCCAATTTACTGTCCAACATTTATACCCCATCCTTCTGCCTGGCAACTGTCATTTAAGGTAACTGACAACAAGACACAACTGATACACGGTAATTGTACATTAAAAAACAAACAAACCCACATCGGTGACCAGTAATGCTCGGAGGGGGGGAATTAATGATGGAATTTCACTCCACTCCCTAGCAGTGTTCCCTCCAAGGTGTGCGTGTGCGCCCACATGGTTTTTGATGACCTCTCAGTTCATTTTAGATCCTGCTGAGGTTGAATCAGGAAGGCCCCACTCTGAATGCATGTGCGCACACACTGCCTTGATACTGCCACCCAGAACAGAACTCATCCTACACACAGATGGGGAAAAATTAGAGAACACTGTTCCTTAGGGCTCGGGTGCATCTCTTCTTGACCCTGGTTTATTTTTTTGACATTAGATTTATCTACTCTGGCCAGGGGCTGCTCTTTGAGGTATCAGGAAGAGAGAGGTTTCTTCCAGGCCTGCAAAGTTATTCTTTTTAACTTGTGGTTCTGGAGATTGAACTTGGGATCTTCTGGATATAAAGCATGTGTTCTACCACTGAGCTATGATCACCCCCGACAGTGTATTTCACCCTTACAAGCTTGCGTGTGTGCGCGCGCGCGCACACACACACGCAGGGTTGTGTTTGGAAATTTCAAATCATAAAGGTTACACAAAAGAGGTCGTTTCGTAACTTTTGCGAGGTGTTGTCATGTGCCTTTCGCTGCCATGCTATCGTTGTATCTGAATTTCCAATCAGTCTGCCACTTGCACATGGAAGTGTATGTTTGAGTAGTCGTGGCCTAATCTGCAGGCTAGCCTGTCCCAGAAAGTTACCTGACAGGCTCCCTAATGGCAGAATTGTAGTTTAGTGCACTTGCTTGTGTCTTTGGCTTACTGTTCTTGATGTGTGTCCCTCAAGTTGCAGAAGCAATCCTGCCCCCAAGAGAAAATATTTGTATAGTCAGTTGATACAGATGGATATAGATGTGAATAGGAGAGGAGAGCTGGTCTTGTGGTAGCAAGCATGACTTGTCCCCTTAGCTAAGCAGGGTCTGAATGATGTGTGAGCACTGCAAGATATTCCCCTCAGGGGATGAAGCCGCTCTGGGAAGAGCAGAAGGTTCCAAGCTCCCTCCCTGGTGGCTTCTCCAAGATAGGGCTGAGAGAGATTCCTGCCTGCAACCTTGGAGGAGCCGCTGCCAGTCTGTGAAGACAAATGATTCAGTGTATGGCAGGTTCCTATGTTCCTATGAATTAAGCTTGCGTAGCTGTCACACCTGACAATCTTGGTGCAATCTGCATGTTTCTTATGCTTCTTTCCTAAACTTCTTCCCATGAAACCTATAATGTGTGAACCTACCTTTGGATTATGAAGGACAAACTGCCTTTAAGAGGACTTTCCACCCTTGAAGTAATTCAGCCTCTGACTTGCTCCTTGAGTGAACAAATCAGGGACTGAAGTAATTAAAATATATATATATTCTACTCTGACAATGGCTGCTGGCAGAAGAAGGATAGCACCTGTATCCACCTGCTAGCTGTACTTGCATTTTAGCAATGATGCTGCATTAGATACTCTCAGACCATTTACTGGGCCCAGCTGAAGTGAATGGAAGAAGCACAGAATGCCTGGTGGGTCAGAATAGTGAATTGATAGGGTGAATGATGAGATTAAGTGTTGGGTCTCTTGCATTAGCAACCCCTGCTACTGGGCTTTTTAACAGCTGCTTGATTTGCAGATGCAAGTAGGTGAAAATGCTGATCTCTGCACCCTGAACAACTCGGTGTGCAGCTTCCTGCTGATCAAACAGCTGCTGAAAATGTGGCAGCAGATCTTCTAGGCTTGCCACGTTACGGACACTGTTCCCTCTAAGGCGTGCGCATGTGCATGTGCTCACAAGTTTTTGGATGTCCGCTCAGTTCATTTTAGATCCCGCTCTGGTTTAATCAAGAATGCCCCTCTCTGAATGCATGTGTGTGCACATTGCCTTGATATTGCCGTCCAGAATAAAACTAATTCCGCATGGGGGGGGGGGGAATTAGAGGGACCCCTGGTTACACATGGACCGTCTGGGGTCTGTGCTTGATTCACTTGCGAAATGAAGCAGAGGTATCCAGAACCATCCTATCCGTACAAGGAGAACTTGATTTCACAGAGAACGTACAAAGAAAATGGTCTATATCAGGGATTCTCAACGTTGGGCCTCTAGATGTTCTTGGACTTCAACTCGCATAAAGCCCAACCAAAGGCCCCGAGGGCTGGGGATTATGGGAGCTGAAGTCCAACAATGTCTGGGGACCCAACGTTGAGAATCCCTGCTCTATATAAGTGGAATTTCAAAGTTGTTATCGCATTCCCAAAGCCTGTACTTCTCCCGCACTCACTGGTCTTGAGCTCAGGTCACATTGCATAAAGGTCTGGGGACAGGAGCTCAGTTTTGTGCCACAGAAGCTGGCTACTGTGTATAGGGTTGATAGAGCACAGGAACCTACGAGGCTGCTTTGTACCGAGTCAGACGTTGGTCCATCTAGCCCAGTTACTTCCCCCCTGCTGAATAAAGAGAATCACCATGTTAAAAGGTGCCTCTTTGCCCTGTTAGCCGGGGTCCTGACCAAAGAGACCTGTGGTGAAGTCCCTTCATGGCTACAAATCTCACTGACGTGGACCAGTCACACATTCTCAGCCTAACCTACCTCCCGGGGTGGCTGCGAGGATGACATGGCAGGAGGGGATGGGACCTGTGTACAGTGTCCCAAGCTCCTTGCAGGAAGGGTGGGATAAAAATGCAGATAAGTAAGATTGGATCACGAATGTGGAACAAGGAACTATTGGACTGTTGAGGTGATCGTGGGAGCTGAGTAGTTTAACATGCTTTTGAAGAGAGGGTCTTGTGGTAGCAAGTATGAATAGTCCCCTTTGGTAAGCAGGGTCCACCCTGGTTTGGATTTGAATGGGTGACTACTTGTGGGCACTGGCAGATATTCCCCTTAGGGGAAGGGGCTGTAGCTCAGTGGAAGACCACCTGCCTGCTCGCATGTAGAAGGCTCCAAGTTTCCTCCTTGGCAGCATCTCCAGATAGGGCTGAGAGAGACTCCTGCCTGCAACCCTAGAGAAGCCGCTTCCAGTCTGTGTAGACAATCCTGAGCGAGATGGACCAAGGGTCTGACTCGGTATATGGCAGCTTCCTGTGTTCCTATGATGTGTAAGCAGACTGTTCTAAGGATCTGTGTGGATATTGTTGAGCAGCTTGACAAATCGTCAGGCACTTCTTCTTTGGTTGTACCATAAAGCGTGACAGAGGGCTAACCTCTTCCTTTCTCTCCTAAGTTCCCTGGAGGAAATGAGAATTACCTGGCTATCACTGGAACATCCCACCCCTTCTTGTCGGGGGCCGAGGTGAGATGGGGCTATGCTGGGTGTCTGCTGGGACTGTGGGGTAAAAACCTGGAGCACTGTGTGTACCCAGTGAGAGAAATGTTTGCCTTCCCATGTCCTTCAAGCTTTTTTCTCTGCCTTGTTCAGACCTTCCACACGCCAAGTCTGGGGGATGAAGAGTTCGAGATCCCCCCCATCGCGCTGGACGCCGACCCCTCCCTGGCCGTTTCTGACGTGGTTGGCCACTTTGAGGACCTAGGCGACGCTGTGACCACCCCAGACGCCAGCTTCTCTGCCCAGTACGGGGTGCAGGCGCTTGACATACCCGTGGGCATTAGCCATGGCCTCATGGAGCAAGGGGGCGGGCTGTTGAGCGGCGGGCTGACCATGGTGAGTATGGTATTCTCCTGCAGGCAATGTAAGTCGAGAATGCCTTGGGAATTGACTGTGTGTGCAATAATCGGATTGTGCCACTGATAGGCAACATGGTGGCTTTTGAGCCAGATCTGGTCTCTGGGTCACCCTACCTTGGCCTGCCACTCACTTGTGTTCTTCAAAGGATTCTTCTGGCCTAGGACTACTCAACCTGGGCCCTCCAGCGGGTTTTGGACTACAACTCACATAATCCCCAACCGTAGCAATCAATAGTCAGGGGTCTACCTGTGTACCTGTCTACCAATCAAATTTGTACACCACCCCAAACTTTCGTCTTTAGGTGGTAAACAATAACATAAAACAAGTTAAAACATACACAACAACTTACAACAATTTAACAATTTAAAAATAAACCAGATTAAAACCTAAACAAATTTAAAAAGCTGAGAAAGCTTGGGTGAAGGGGTGGGTTTTCAAGTGCTTTGTCAAAGTTGTCAGAGATGGGGAGGATCGTATTTCAGAAGGGAGCACATTCCACAGTCTCGGGGCAGCAATCGAGAAGGCCTGTCTCTGTGTGGCCACCAGCCGAGCTGGCGGCAACTGGAGACGGACCTCTCTAGGTGATCTCAATGGGCGGTGGGGCTCATAATGAAGAAGAAGTTCTCTTAAATACCCATGGTCTAAGCCATTTAAGGCTTTATAGGTTATGAGTAGCACTTTGGATTTTGGCTGGAAACCTATTGGCAGCCTATCAGCAAAGGAGTGATGTGGACTCCGAGATGACCCAGAGACCAAACTGGCTGCCGCATTCTGTACCAATAGGAGTTTCCGGAATACGTACAAAAGCAGCCCCATATAGACCGCATTGCAGAAGTCAAGTCTGGAGGTTACCAGCAGATGTACCACTGTTTTGAGGTCATTCATCTCAACAAATGGATGCAGCTGGTGTATCAGCCAAAGCTGATAGCCCCTCTGGCCCCCGCCTCAACCTGAGATACCAGGGAGAGGTGTGGATCCAGAAGTACTCCCAGACTGTGAACCTGTTCCTTTTGGGGATGTGTGACCCCATCTAGAACAGGCAGATCAGAATAGTCTCTGGAGTTTTGACCCTGCACAATAAGTATCTCCTTCTTATCTGGATTCAATCTCAGTTTATTCTCCCTCATCCAGCCCATTACTGCTTCCAGGCAGGCATTTAGGGAGGTTATGCCAACTCTTGAACAAGTTGACGTGGAGAAGTAGATTTGGGTGCTATCAGCATACTGATAACACCCTGCACCCAATCCCCTGACGATCTCTCCCATCAGTTTCATGTAGATGTTGAAGAGCACTGGAGACATTATGGAGCCCTGAGGGACACCATATATAAGCTCAGTTTTCGAAGAGCAACAGTCTCCAATCGACACCATCTGGAATCTGTCCGAGAGGTAGGAGCGGAACCACTGTAAGACAGTGCCTCCCACCCCTAATGCTCTGACGTTCCAGAAGGATACTGTGGTCGCTAATATCAAAAGCCACCAAGAGATCCAAAAGGACCAACAGAGTCTCACTTCCTCTGTCAATTCCCAAGTGGAGATCATCCATCAGGCTGACCAAGGCAGTCTCTACCCCATAGCCTGCCCGGAAGCTAGTTTGAAATGGGTCTAGATAATCAGTTTTCTCCAAGACAGTCTGGAGCTGAGGGGCCACCACCCTCTCAAGTTAGCCCCTGTTAACTTGGCAAAGAGGCACCTTTTAATGTGGTGATTCTCTTTATTGAGCAGGGGGAGAGTAACTGGCCCGATCCACCCCCAGCACAGGACCTCCAGTGACTGTTGCTGGTGTCTTTCTTATGTTTCTTTTAGATTGCGAGCCCTTTGGGGACAGGCACCCCATTCTCGGTGTAAATCGCCCTGAGCCATTTTTGGAAGGGCGATATAGAAGTTGAATGAATAAAATTACCTTGCCCAGCCACGGGAGGTTACAGGCCTATGATTGTTCAGCTCCGAGGGATCTAATGCAGGCTTCTTTAGAAGAGGTCTAATAATTGCCTCCTTAAGACAAGGAGGCATCCTGCCCTCCCTCAGAGAAGCATTTATGATTTCCACCAGGCTGCCTACAATGGCCTCCCTACTAGACAGAACAAGCCATGTTGGACAGTGGTCAGTAGAACAAGTGGTAAACCTCATTGCTCCAAGCAGCTTGTCCACATTCTCAGGAATTATGGGAATTGTATGACAACATCTGCAGGAGGGCCAAAGCTGAACAGACCTGTTCCTAACCCAAAGCAAACTGGGAGGAAAGGCTCAATTTTTAGCTGCTGCTGCTAACCAATTTGGCTTCAGGTGTCCTTCAGATGAAAGTGGCTTCAAGAAGGTAGAGAAAATGCTAGGAGCCTCCAAGCTGTTCCGCCTGCATGATGCCAGCAATTTTTGTGCCACTCTGGGATTGTTAAGTAAGCCAAGGGAGGGGAGAGAACCTTGTCCTTCTCGGTGCGGTGATCGACCCAAAGCCAATTGCTGCATTACACAGCTGTGTCTTTGTGACGGTAGCTAGTAGGGCTACCCCCTTTAGTTTATCAGGGAGGTTAAGAGATTCAGAATGTGCTGATTAACTAAAATAGTGCCCCCAAATAATCAGCATCTACTTTAAAAGAAATCCAGCTCCTTATAACAGCTGCAGATGGCATGCACCATCTCAGGAAATGCATTCCCTCCTCTTTGAGGTGGGTTGTTTTGAGATGGTATAGAACAGGAGTGCCCAACCTTTTAAAACATGTGTTCCCCCCCACCCCGCTTGCAAACTTTCAGCTCAGGTACCCCAGAGAGAGAGAGAGAGAGAGAGAGAGAGAGAGAGAGAGAGAGAGAGAGAATAAAAGGATCATTGGAGTGTCACTTTAGTTAAGACCAGTAGCAAAAGAAAGGTTCTGCCATTATAAGCCTTAAAAATTCTATTGCTTATAAATATGACAACTGTTGAGTTAATAACTTGAGACTTGCTATGCATGATTGACTTGATGAGGTCTACAATTGTGCCTAATTTCCAGGAGCTCTGAAAAAAATTGCTGCAGCTACAGCCAGTTAAAAGGTGCTGAAAATTGACACATTGGCTCGTTTTTGCCCAAATGTTATCCAGCCACTTCCAATATTTCTTTCACATGTTGATGAAAATGGCTGATGTAATCTGTACGGGCTTGTCTAGGAAGGCACTCCTTTGTTGGTTGGAGGAAGTTCAGGGCAGCGGTTCCAAAGTTAAGGTTTCCCTGCCCTATTAAATCCTATGGCTAGCAGGTGCTGGCGAAGTTACACAGAGCGCGGCCGGTTTGACAGTGAAGCCGGAATGCTGACACGTTTGCCAGCACTCTGACATAGGCAGGGGGAGCTGACCAGTGGATTCCAGTGCAGGTGCAGTGCCTATTCTGTTAGAGATGGAATGTGAGAAGAGGGGGAGGAGAGACATGGAAAGGACAGTTGGAGAAAGCCAGGTGGGTAGTTTCAGCAGTGTGTGTGTGGGGGGGCAGCCGTGGAGGGGCTTATTTCTGAGTACGCCTGCCCAGGAGTGCAGCATCCTTTTCTTCCCAGTCCACCACCCTCTGCTGTTTTTGGTTTGTTTTTTATTTATTTAGCATATTTCTATACCGCCAGATGTATACATCTCTAGGCAGTGTACACAATCCAAATTACAATATAAAACAAAATACTTTCACAAAATAAAAACAGTTCATTGAGTGAAACAAGGCAAATAATTCACAGGTTAAAAACAAACAGATTAAAATTAATTTCAGTTAAAAGCCTGAGGAAACAGGTGTGTCTTAAGGGGCTTTTAAAAAGCAATCAGAGATGGAGAAGCTCTTGTTTTGACAGGGAGTGCATTCCAAAGCCCCGGGGCAGCCACAGAGAAGGCCTGGCCCCGAGTCACCACCAGACGAGCCAGTGGCAACCGTAACCAGACTTGCTCAGATCTTCTTAATAGGTGGCAGGGTTCATGACAAAGGAGGCAGTCTCTTAAGTACCCTGGACCTAAGCCATTCAGGGTTTTATAGGTAATGACAAGCACTTTGTATTTCACTAGGAAACATATCGGCAGCAGGGGATGTTCCTATCTTCAGAATTGATGTTATGTTATGTGGTTCCTTCAGGTTGTTCCAGAGACCAACCTGGCTGCTGCATTCTGTACCAGTTGTGGTTTCCGGACTATTTACAAAGGCATCCCCACATAGAATGCATTACAGTAGTCAAACCTGGAGTTCACTGGCATATGTATTACTATTTTAAGGTCATATACCTCCAGAAATGCATGTAGCTGACATATCAGCTGAATCTGATAAAAAGCATTCCTGGCCAGAAACCAGAGAGAGTTTGGGATCTAGGACCACTCCCAAGTTATGCACCTCATTTGTGGGGGGGAGTGTAACCCTATCGAGGAGAGGAGAGTTGGACTTGTGGTAGCAAGCATGAATTGTCCCTTTAGCTAAGCAGGGCCCACTCTGGTTGTATTTGAATGGGAGACGACATGTGAGCACATGAGCAGAAAGGTGCCAAGTTCCCTCCCTGGCAGCATCTCCAAGAGAGGGCTGAGAGAGACTCTGCCTGCAACCCTGGAGAAGCCGCTGCTAGGCTGAGTAGACAACACTGAGCTAGATGGACCAATGGTCTGACTCAGTATATGGCAGTTTCCTATGTTCCTATCTAACAGGCAGAACTAAACCATCTTTGGGGTCTTGACCCCCCCACAATCAGTACCTCTGTCTTATTTGGATTCTACTTCAGGTTGTTATCCCCCATTCAGCCCATTACCACCTCCAGGCGGTATCTGTTAGGCAGATAGTGACCCCCCTCACCCTTCTTCATAATTACCTCACACTTCTCTTTTGACCATCCCTTACTGTCAAAATGACAAGAAAACTGAATTTGACTCCTGCAATAAGGAGGTCTTATTGATTTCAGTGGAATGGGCCAATTTAATTACACCATTTTATTGAAGAAAACACTGGAAAAACACTTTGATTGAAAGTTTTAGCCTACTTAATAGCTATTTACAAAGCTTAACATATCCCACAGTTCCCAACTCGCTAATTTCTCTCTCCTGTCTCTGTTTTTACAGTGGAAACACTCCACAGGTCAGTCATTTTCACTGTTTTTCAAGTGGGGGCCACTTTGACAACAAAATAAATAAATTCAATATGAGAGCCATTTCTCACCTGCTCTCACAGTGCTGTGCTTTCCCCAACACTGGGTGGAAGGGGATAACCGCTTTAAAAGGGCGCCTTTTCGTATTTAGAATTAAGTTATTCTTATTTAGTTGTACATTAGGAGCCCAGAGCAGTGTACATGGTTTTGTTTATCCTCACAACTGTGAGGCAAATTGAGACAAGAGTGACTGGCCCAGAATCACCCCGTGAGTTTCATGGCTGATTGGGATTTTAACTTGGGTTTTCCTGTTCCTAGTCCAGCACTCCTACACCAGGCTGGTTCTACAACACTATTGTAATGCAGAATATCCTACAACTGTTTGATAGATAGATGATGCAGTTCACTACATTATATTATACAATGTTCATAAGAACAGCCTTGCTGGATCAGGCCCAAGAAGGCCCATCTAGTCCAGCATCCTGTTTCACACAGTGGCCCACCAGATGTCTCTGAGGAGCCCACAGGCAAGAGGTATGCCCTCTTGCCTGTGGATGTGCATGCCCTCTCTCTTGCTGTTGCTCCCCTGCAACTGGTAGTTAGAGGCATCGTGCCTCTGAGGTTGGAGATGGCCCATAGCCACCAGACTAGTAGCCATTGATAGGCCTGTCCACTGTGAATCTGTCTAAGCCCCTTCTAAAGCCATCCAAGCTGGTGGCCATCACCACATCCCATGGCAAAGAATGCCACAGATTAATTATGCGCTGTGTGAAAAAGTACTTCCTCTTGTCGATCCTAAATTTCCCAACTTTCAGTTTCATGGGGTGACCCCTGATTCTAGTGTTGTGAGAGAAGGAGAATAATTTCTCTCTGTCCACCCTCTCCACTCCATGCATAATTTTATACACCATGTCTCCCCTTAGTTGCCTCTTTTCTAAGCTAAAGAGCCCCAGTGCTGTAGCCTCATAAGGAAGGTGCCCCAGGCCCCTGATCATTTTGGTTGCCCTCTTCTGCACCTTTTCCAGTTCTATAATATCTTTCTTAAGATGTGGTGACCAAAGCTGTAAGCAGTACTCCAAATGTGCTGCACCATAGATTTGTACAAGGGCATTATAATATTAGCATTTTTATTTTCAATCTTTGTTAGAATCAATCCTAAATATGACATTGGGGACGGTATTGGATTGCCAACGCTGTAATGATAAATTGCCTTCTCACAAACTGCAGAAATTAGTGTAAAAAAAAAAACAACACCCCATAAAACCCTGCCGATTTAAGACCAGAGTTAAGGCTATCTCGTTTTGGCTTAAGCTCCACAAAGCCGGGAAGTTGGAACCTAAGGCTTAACAGACATGCCACGTGATCAGTAATGATGTTGTGCAGTATCACCTATTTATTTATTATTATTTATTTATTAAACCGCCCCATCCAAAGGCTTGGGCGGTGTACAACAAATTTTAAAATACATTAAAAACACACACAATTCAAACACACACAATTCAAACAACTAAAAAAAGTTGTGCTCACTTCCAACTTACCTTCGATCGATGCACCTACATGGACACCAGGGGGCACTCCATCCTCGGCATCTTGAGTTGGGCCTCAAAGATTCAAGGGAAAGTGTCTTTGATCACTTGGCCAAAAGAAATCTAAGAAGCCCCCGATGGTCTAGCCTTGTAAGGAAGGCCCTTCAACTTTTTGATAACTTTGGGTGTATTCCTGCCCCTTCAGCATAATATTGGGTGTTTGTGGGCTCAGGCAGTGATAGTTACTATGAGAACAGCAATTTCGACACTACCACCAGCACGTCCTTCTCTTCATCTGAGAAATGTTAGGGCTGGCGGGTGGCGAGGTCTGCGGCAGGGAACTGCTGGAGTCTCTCTCACCCTTTCTTCTTCAGACCTCAGCCCAAGTAAGAGAAGGGCTTGCATTTTCCATGAACCAACCCTCCAGCACATGCAGAGGGGCTGGGCGAAAGGCCGCCTCTTATCTCACTTGTGTTGAGGTTTGGAGAAAATCGGAAGCAGCAAGAGAGACAGAAAGAAGTCTTCCTTCTGCTTCCTCCTCTCCTGCAAGCCAGAGGGAACATGAGCTGCTGGGCGTGCCTGCCTTTACATCACTCTTTCCCCGTGTCTAGAGAGAAGGCAACTGTGCTGGAGGGTTGCCTCTGAAATTAAGGAAGCTCTCCATGGGCTTTGAGATATTTTCAAGGAGAAAATGCCTTGATTATGTAGAGTGATGCATGTACATAGGGACTTAGGAAGCTGCCGTATACGGAGTCAGATCATTGGTCCACCTAGCTCGGTATTGACTACACCAGGGATTCTCAGTCTTGGGTCCCCAGATGTTGTTGGACTGCAACTCCCATAATCCCCAGCCAAAGGCCACTGAGCCTGGGGATTTATGGGAGTTGAAGTCCAATAACATCTGGGGACCCAACGTTGAGAATCCCTGGTCTGCACAGACTGGCAGCAGCGTCAGCGGTTACAGACAGGAGTCTCTCTCAGCCCTATCTGGAGATGCCAGGGAGGGAACTTGGAGCCTTCTGCATGCAAGCAGGCGGGTTCTCTTCGGGCAAAGGGGGGCATAGGCAAAAAAAAAAAAAAAAAACCACCGCCCATGGAGGGCCCTCGGGCCCTGTGAGGTTCCCATGGGGGTTGCCTTTTGCCCTCCCTCTCCCCGGTTTCAGAGGTGCAGACCCTGGAACCCAATCCTGCAGCCAGGTACGAGAAATGAAAAGCTAAATGGCCAGGGCAGCCTCTCAGCCGAGAGGCTGCTTGCTGGCCATTTGAGCTGGTCCAACAGGAATGTCCGGTTTCTGGCACGACAGCGAGGCGCTCCATCGGAGGTTTTTCATTCGGGTGATTCCTGCCTGACAGAAAGTGTAGGGGCTCCTACAGGCCTGCCGAACCAACAGATGCACAGCCCTAACAGGTGTCTGGAGAAGAGGGAAAGACCAGGGGGACAATCCTTTTCTGCAATCTTGATGTTGCAGCCCAAAAGCAGAGAGAAGGCAGAAATAGAGAGAGCTAGTGCTCTGTGTGTGTGTGTGTGTGTGTGTGTGTGTGTGCGCGCGCGCACGCACGCACGCACGTGTGCGCATGTGCATGCACATACGTGCGCTGGAGGAAATGGCTTTAAGCAGAACCTGTCCTGTGGCCTCCATATGCCTAGCCAGAAGGCCTTTCTCTCCTAGGAACATAGGAAGCTGCCATATACTGAGTCAGACCATTGGTCCATCGAGCTCAGTATTGTCTACACAGACCGGCAGTGGCTTCTCCAGGGTTGCAGGCCGGAGTCTCTCTCAGCCCTATCGGGAGATGTCAGTGAGAGAACTTTGAACCTTCTGCATGCAAGCATGCAGGTGTTCTTCCCAGAGCAGTTCCATCCCCTAAGGGGAAGATCTTCCAGTGCTCATACATGTCGTCTCCCATTCAAATGCAAACCAAGGCAGACCCAGCTTAGCAAAGGGGACCATTCATGCTTGCTACCACAAGACCAGCTCTTCTCCTCCTAAGTGTGGAATATTGCAAAGAATTTCAACCAAGAGGCTGTAAGGAAGATGTATCCACTGCCTGGGTGCTTTGGAATGCATGTTGTGAGATGGGAATAATGCTTGCAGAAGGCAGCGGGGGAAACTGTAAAACTGGAAAAGTTTCTGCCTTATGTAGAACAACAATGGAGTATTATAGAAAACCAAAAGGAGGCTCAGTTATTAGAGAGAGGGAATAAAATTACCAGATTAGAAGAGGAATTAAAACAGGTAAAGGAGGAATGCAGTGATCTGGCAGGCCGTGTTCTCTGGGATTCAGATGTGGACTACACCTTCTTTCCTGCCCAGCTAAAGGCCATTGCAGCTGGGGATGATGGGAGTTGTAGTCAGTTGGTTTGCTCTGGAAGGAAGAGAGAGTAAGGGTAAAACAAAGAAAGAAGAAACCCTGGGGAGGGGTGGAGAATCACTTGCCAATTGGAAAGGAAAGCAAAGTGTTTAGAAAGGGAATGTGACGGAGTTTCGGAGGCAGGAGTGTGACCTTTTGTGGATTATGGAACAGGAAGATGGTAGGGGTGGGGGGATCGGAGAGAGGAGGAAGAGAATCAAAGGGAAAGAACTACGAAAAACCTCCGTAGGCTGGCCTTGCACTAACTTTAGGAAGGATTTCCGAGGAGAAGAGGTGGCAGAAAGAGGGAGGCCTGCGAGGAGAGAAAAAGGGAGTATGAATTGTTGGAGGGAGGCACAAAGATGGCCTCTTAATCATCGCGGAAGGGAAGCAGAATTTGCCGTTGAAATGAATTTGCCTTTGGAACTAAACACAGCTGTTTGTGTGACCCGAGCCATCTCTTCTCCTCCCCTGCTCTAGGACTTGGACCACCCCATGGGGACTCAGTACAGCGCCAACCCGCCCGTCACCATCGACGTGCCTATGGCGGACATCGGCGCCGGCCTCATGGGGCACAGCCAGCTGACCACCATTGACCAGTCGGAGCTCAGCTCTCAGCTGGGCCTCAGCCTGGGGGGCGGCGCCATCCTGCCCCCCGCAGCCCAGTCGCCCGAGGAGCGCCTCTCGCCCACCTCCTCGCCCACCAGTTCCATGCACGAGGAAGAGACGGAAGAGATCCGGCGGGTGAGTCCCGAGCCTCGAGGCCCTTCCGCTTGGGCCGCCTCGCCGGAACCCCTTGACATCCCGAGCACGAGAGTCTACAGAGCCTGACTTTGGGCCAGTATGTTGACGTGGCTCATAGCGTCTTCTCTAACTGGCAGCATCTCTCCAGAGTACTTGGCACAACTCTTGCTTTGCTGGCTTGGGAGACAAGGACCATTATTCTACTTACGTTGCTGTGCAGACCACTTTGGCCACTTCCCCACCCCCCAGTGAAAAGTGGTCTATGAATGTTCTTAAATAAACAATGAAGTGTCGGTGTCAGGAGTTGAAGCTGGAGCATCTGCGTTGGGGATTCTCAAACTTGGGTCCTCTGATGGTGCAAGGCTGCAACTCCCATCAGCCCCCGACATAATGGCCTTCAAACTTTGTATTGGTGGGTGATGGGAGTTGTAGTCCAAAACATCTGAGGACCCAAGTTTGAGGGACCCCCCCCGATATGCATGCAAAGCCCCTGCCGTGGCCCCTTTGTGTCTGCAGAAGTTTTCTTCTCTTACATCTCTTTAAAGTTTAATTTGCTTCATCCTGTTGAGGGTCCATGCTCTTCTATCTTTTCCCAATCACACCTGTATGCTTCTTCCACTGGCTTAATGGCAGTACTCTCCTGCAGGTTGTCTCCCTGGGGTCACATGCCCTCCCTTGTCAAGAGGTCAGCAGGATCCTCCACCTCTCTGGGGGAACTGGTGGGATGCAGTGGCTGAACTGTAAACCAAGAGGTCCTGGGTTCAAATCTCACCTCTGCTACAATCTCTTTGGCAAGCCACATTCTGTCAGCCCTTCATGTCATAGAACATTATTTTTAATTAGCTGGCCCAGATGCAGAGCATCTGTGCCTCTAGTTCTCCTTCGTTTTTGGCCCTGCTCCCTCTTTCCCTCTGGCCTGGCCGCCGCTTTCTGTCCTCCACACCTCCTGCTGGCTGGCTTTCTCTCCCTGCCCCATTCACCTTATCTTCTCCGCTGTTGCTTTCCTCCCCACTCCCCCGCTCCCGAACTCTCACGAGAGCTGCCACACATGGTATTAGCGATGGGTACATCTAAGATAAGTGTGTGTGTTCGTTCGTGTTTGTGTTCCAATCTTGCTGGGTAACCTTGAGCCAGTTCCTGTCTCGGCAAAGCCGATCTTGGACAAAGGGCAAGATCACTATATCCTAGAGATATAGTTAGGGTAGATAAATCCTAAATATTGTTGCGTGTTTCTTTTGTTTTTGTTTTGTAAAAAAGATCACTGTGTGGAGACAGCTGCTCATATCCTGATTTAGTGGTCTTAATAAGTAATTGATGTATTATTGAGATTGATTTAGGACCTTTAAAAAAAAATTGACCTGCTTTGAGAACTCTGTTTTGTTAGCAGCTATGGGTCATTTTTAAAAGAGGAAAAATGGGGCACAAATGTCTTAAGATGACTGACGGTGCCCTGGGGCGTTGCGTCCATCCACCTCCGCCTGGCGGTTCTCTGCTCTTTGGCATCGGGGCTTCTAAAAGGAAAGCATGCTCTCTGCCCCTCCATCCCGATTCTGTTTTTCTCCCCAATGACTGCAGCTTCATGCTTAAATTGCCCACTTCCCCTGCTGTGCTGTGGTTCAGCGATTTCCTGCCAGCCGCGCTTCTAAACCCGACAGCCCCCCAGAGTTGCCTTTTGTCCTCCTGCCTTTGTCGTGCATACCCATTATCGGCATTGCCTGCAGGACCTAGGGGTGTGTGTGGCGGGGGGGGGAGACTGGGGTGGGGGATGCAAGCAAGCCGAATCGGTTCCCTTTCCCCACGTGCGACACCGCTGCATCCACGGAGCCTCTTCTGACACTGTCCATCTCCCCTGCAGCAAGTTAACGTCGCGAAACCCACGGTGGCCGCACCGGCAGCGCCGACGCTGGTCACGGTGCCCGCGGTGCTGCTGGATACGGAGAAGAAGCAGAAGCCGGCCAAGAAGCAGAAGAAGAAGAAGGACCCCAATGAGCCCCAGAAGCCGGTCTCGGCCTACGCCCTGTTCTTCCGCGACACGCAGGCGGCCATCAAGGGGCAGAACCGCAGCGCCACTTTTGGCGAGGTCTCCAAAATTGTGGCGTCCATGTGGGACAGCTTAGGGGAGGAGCAGAAGCAAGTATGTGCCCAGGAGCCTGGCTGTGAGAGGGGAAGTGGGTCGTGGGGAGGGGGGGAAGGGGGAGGAGTCGGGTGTGGGGAGGAGGATTCGGAGGCTGGCGTGGCTGCGAGGATACGAGGAGGGAAAGGACTGGGAGGTTGTGAATACACTAATCTGTCCTAGTGTGGAGTCAGACCCTTGGGCCCTGACTGTCTACTCTGACTGCAGAAGGTTCCAAGTTCCCTCCCTGGCAGCATCTCCAAGATAGGGCTGAGAGAGATTCCTGCCTGCAGCCTTGGAGAAGCCGCTGCCAGTCTGTGTAGACAAGACTGAGCTAGATGGACCTATGGATGGTCTAACTCAGTATATGGCAGTTTCCTATATTCCTATGTTCCAGCTCTCTAAAGAGACACAAAAAGGTCTTTCCCATCACCTGCTATCTGAGTTCTTTTTAGCTTGGGGGTCCTTAACTTTTTTTTTTTGGCACCTACGCCTCAGCCATTATTTGGATCGTTCTGTTGTACCAGGGATTCTTATCCTTTTTCCACCCACAGAACCCCCAGATCCTTGATTAATGTCTATGGACCCTCATCTCGTTTATCAAATATAGTTTCATAAGGCTCCAGTAAATATTAGTGGGGTTGGTGGGGGGAGAACTCCGGATCGTTACTTTCGAGAACTTGATTCTGACTCAGCAGGAGGCAATTTGAGTGCAGTGCAGCCAAGATTTCCCACAGATCACGTGGACCCTGCCCCACGGACCCCACGTTCAGAACCCCTGTTTTAACTGGAGTTGCAGGGGGTTGAATCCAGGACCTCTTGCAAGCAAAGAGGGGTTCTGCCACTATACCACAAGGTCAGTATTCTCTGTATTGGGCATGCCCAGAATGTTGTTGATTACAATTTCTCCCAGAGTCCCAAGCCAAAGTCCACTGCCGCTGAGCATAATGGGAGTTGTAGTGAACATCTGGACGACATCCCCGTTTCAGGGAATATTGACCATGGGCCGGCCTTATTTTACGATGTATGTGGTTATTTCTGTTCTGGAGCCTTTTTTATGACTTCTCACCAGAACGACAGCTACTGTGCTTTGAAAAAAAATAAATTACTATTTTTTTTTAAAAAAGCGCTCTGAGGTAACCCAGAATCTGCAGTCCTTACTGATAGTTAGGTGATCAGAGGGATGCTAATCAATCAATTAATAGCTTAATTTTGTATGTGAGAAAGCATGCATTCTAAAGAGAAAATTCTTTTGCTTTTGGAAGAGGCCTGCGTCTGTTGCAGCAGGCATCTTCTAGGAGGGGCGTTCTCCCATCTCTCACATGGGTGGGGGGCATTCCTCTTCTAAGATGGAGTTGCTCTCTGCAGTTCTGTTAGTTCCTTGCACTGGAAATCATTTTTCCTTTTAACAGTCAGCTGACTGGTTAACCAGGAGCACCTTCTTACTTGATCAAAAATGTTTTGGACTAAGTAATTAATTAAGCCAAGTGCTTGCTTTAAATAATACACATGAAGCATGTTTCCATGCTTTGCTTATAGTTCGGCTTCTACCGGCGATGGCGAGGGGCGGAAAGCCACGCAGAAGCCCTGAAGGGAGTAGCATTGCGGGTGGCAAAGTGGGGCCCAGCAGGCGGGAGTCAGGGAGTCTTGGCAACAGCGGTCTTCTTCCTTCCCCCTTCCAGGTGTACAAGAGGAAAACGGAGGCAGCCAAGAAGGAATACCTGAAAGCGCTGGCAGCCTATCGAGCCAACCAGGAGTGTCAGGTAAGAGGGCCGAGGCGGCCGGCTTCTGCCACCTTGCTCCCTTCCCATTGATGGCTGTCCTGCGCATGCGTACACACCCCTCCGGTTGGAGAGAGGCGGCAGGGACGGCCGGCCTGCTCAGAAGTGCAAAGGCTGCAGAATCCGCGACCGTTTTCTCAGGGCCTGCAGGGAGGGAGCTTCCTTATTTTATTTATTTATTTATTTATTTATTTATTTATTTATTTATTTATTTTTACATTTATCTCCCGCTCTTCCTCCACGGAGCCCAGAGCGGTGTACCACATACTTAGGTTTCTCTTTCACAACCACCCTGCGAAGTAGGTTAGGCTGAGAGAGAAGTGACTGGCCCAGAGTCACCCAGCTAGTTTCATGGCTGAATGGGGATTTGAACTCGGGTCTCCCTGGTCCTAGTCCAGCACTCTAGCCACTACACACTGGACCATCGAGCTCTGTGTTGTCTGCCCCGACTGGCAGCCGTTCTCCAGGGTTTCGAGCAGGGTCTTTCCCGGCCCTGCCTAGAGATGCTGCCAGGGAGTGCACCTGGGGCCTTCTGCTCGGCCCCGGAGTTACGGCTCCCCTCCAAGAGGTTCTTCCTCCCCCGCTGCCCTTGCTTCTGAATCGTGCAGGGGAGACAGCTTTTGAGAGCCCTTCGCTGCCAGGTGGCGAAGAGAAGAGGATCGCCATCCAAACATCAGGGCATCCTCGATCCAGATCTCCCAGGCTGCTCTGTCGTCACATGCTCTTTTCCCTTCCCTGTTCCGTCGCATCCTCTCCTCCTCTTTGTACGGCCCAAAGCGTTCAGGTTGCCATTCCCAGCAGGCATCACTCGGTTTCTCTGAGGATGACCTGAGAATTTTCTTGCCTTGTGAACCGCCCCGCCCCCCGGGAACTGGTGTATGCCTGCTCTTGAACGCCTCCCCTCCCTGCATTCTCTCTGCAGTCGGTCGTGGAAACGGTGGAACTGGACCCCATCTCCTCGCCGCCCCAGCAGCCGGCGCCTGTGGTGGAAGCCGAACCCTCGCCGGCCCCGATGCCGCCCACCCCGCCGGCCCTCGAGAGCCCCCCTCCGGCCGTCGTCCCGGCCCAGCCCACCGTGGTGGTGACCTCGGGGACGGGCCCCCAGTCGGCGGGCCAGACCAGCATCACCAAGATCATCATCCCCAAGCAGATGCTGCCCTCCTCCCTGGCCGTCACCTCCCAAGGGGGCGTGGTGACCGTCATCCCCGCCACGATGGTGACCTCGCGGGGCATCCAGCTGGGGCAGCTGCAGGCCGGGACAGGGACCACCCAGATCGTCACCCGCTCCGTCCTGGCGGCGGCGGCCGCGGCGGCCTCCTCCATGCACCTGCCGCGGCTCCAGCCCCCGCCTCTGCAGCAGATGCCGCAGCAGCCCCCGGCCCAGCCGGTCACCATTCTGCAGCAGCCCCCTCCCCTCCAGGCCATGCAGCAGCCCCCCCTGCAGCAAAAGGTGCGCCTCAACCTCCAGCAGCCCCCGCCCCCGCTGCAGATCAAGATCCTGCCCCCGCCGGCCCTGCAGATCCAGCCCATTGCCTTGCGGACAGAGGAGAGCAGCCCCGAGAGACCCAGCACTGAGCTCCAGGCTTCTCCGGAGCCCGTCGAGATGATCACGGCGGACGTGGTGCCCGAGGTAAGCAAGTAGGAGGCAGGAGCAAAAAGTGTGTGTGTGTGTGTGTAAAAGTACAAACAGGTTCCAGAGTTAGTCAAGAGTGTTTCTGAGCATGTGTCGAGTGCCTTCCCTTCACCACTGATTCACTGCAACCAAGTCCAGGCCACTCAGAAGAGAGTCCCTGAAAACAGAGAACCCCCAAGAGCCACCCATTCCCTTCTGTCCCCCATTCCTGGACATGCACTTGGCACATTAGGGAAAGGTGGACAGAAGGGAGCGTGTGATCTCCGAAGGGAAGCCGTTCCTCTTCCCAGGGTCTCAATTCCGATCAAGTGACCTGGTGGAAGGCCTCAGCCGTCTTCTCTGTTTTACGGATCTATTTTTTTTAGCTGCCCCAAGTTGTATTGCCACGGAGGGGCAGGATCTAAATATTTGAAATAAAAAATAAGATTGGGGAGCTCAGTTCCCCAAAGTCAGCCCCTTGGCCCATTTAGCTTCGTCTAGGTCTGCCCGGACTGGCAGCGGCTCTCCAAGGTCTCGGGCCAGAGTGCCTGGCATTGCTACCCGGGGCCCTTCTGCCTGCAAAGCCGACGCTCCATCCCGTACCGTGCGCCTGCAGAAAAATCAGCCGTAAAGGGACATCCCGAAAAGCCATTGCACACTCCCACTGTACACAGGCTTTCCCGCCTGGACCCCTTGAGCCCATTTGGACCTTGCTGCAGGTGGCTGCCTTGGCTGCTGAGAAATCCTTTCCGTTGCCTTCCCGCCAGGTGGAGTCCCCCACACCGATGCACGTGGAGCTGGTGCCTGAGTCGCCCGTGGCCGTGTCCCCGCAGCCTCGCTGCATCCGGGCGGGCTGCGACAACCCCACCGTGGCCAGCAGTGAGTGGGACAACGAGTTCTGCAGCAACGAGTGCGTGGTGAAACACTGCAGGTGGGTGAGCAAGGGCTGTGGACCACGCATGAAAGCACTGGGGCCCCGTTCTGGCGGGTGGGGGGGAGCAGGTGTGGACAATTGGAGGAAGCTGTAAGGCATCCAGTGGCGGAGTGTTGCAGGGATTCAAGTCATCAGAACAGAAGGAACAACCCTGCTGGGTCAGGCCCAAGGAAGCCCATCTAGTCCAGCATCCTGCTTCACACAATGGCCCACCAGATGCCGCTGGAAGCCCACAGGCAAGAGCTGAGGGCAGGCCCCCTCTCCTGCTGCTGCTCCCCTGCAACTGCTATTGAGCGAGATCTTGCCTCTGAGGCTGGAGGTGGCCTATAGCCCTCTGACTAGTAGCCACTGTCCCAGTATGTTTTTCCTCCAGGGTCTCAGCAGGGACACAAAGCCCTCTGCTCTCTAAATGAAAGTCGTATCCTGCTCTTGCTATTCCAGCAGTTTGTTACCTAATTGAATACCAGACTGCAACAGATTTTCTTACCATTCTCCCTGTCCTCTGTTACGAGGAATATCCTCCACCCTTTGTGGTTGACAACCCCGACTGCTTTTCTGGGTGGATAACCACAAGAGGTTCAAGCACCAAAGGGTCAGGAAACCATCCTCCTTGTAACAGAGCACATGCACGCACGCACACCCACCCACCCCAAATTAGTGCATCTGTCTCAGTGAGCGGGTGGTAGTGGTAGTGGGGGGTTGTCACAGAGTGCCTGCACTTCAGAACTTGTGATGGCACCACTAAAGACATCTCTCTACACACCTGGGGCCAGATGGTGGGTCTCACGATTAGGTATAAGGAGGGGGTGGCTTCATCTGAGAGATAGAGGCGGCGCCCACTCCCAAGAATCAATTCTGTGGGTCTGGGTAGTGTCAGGTGGAGAACCAGGAAGTGATGCTCTGCTATAAGTAATCCCCTTCAGATGGTGCGCATGGTGAAACGCACCCACCCTACATCG
This sequence comes from Hemicordylus capensis, assembly GCF_027244095.1. Lineage (NCBI taxonomy): Eukaryota > Metazoa > Chordata > Lepidosauria > Squamata > Cordylidae > Hemicordylus > Hemicordylus capensis. Next base: position 8,887,448 of record NC_069662.1, on the reverse strand, counting down.
AATCCCAGATTGCCGATGTCGGCTTCCTGCATCCTCCAACGGGGATTGCTTGTAGCTGGCCATCACTTCCGAGGCCCCTGTCCACAGCTCCCAGACCTCAACTGGAGCCTCTCCTCCTCCTGATCATGAGAGCCAGCCTCTGTTCCCTTGGTGAAGTCCCCTATGGTAGATTCATGGGTATTTGCTCGGAATCCGTCTCTGGGCTCTTCCCCGCTCCTTGCCCTGACACGCTTCTCTTTTTCCAGGGACGAGTTCTTCGCTTGGCTGGCCTCCCGCAATTCCAACAACAGCGTTGTCTTTGTGAAATAACCCCCAGCCCTTTGGTGGCGGGGGAGAAAACGACAGTTCTCCATCCACCCCCCGCCCTTACGCACACTTATTTCTATGGACAAAACCGAAGTCGCCATGCAACTGTGGGGGGAGGTGGAGGTGGGGGGCAGGCCCGGATTCTTCTTCAGCTGGAGCCCATCGATGAAAAATGGACATCATCCCTGCTGGGTGGGAGGCCATGGTTTAGGTGCTGCGGGCCTCCCTCCCCACCTCTGCCTCCTTATTTTCTTTTAAACATTATCCCTTGATATGTTTCTCTTAATGGAGCTGATTAAAGCTGCAAGGGGGATATTGACTGAGGCCTCCCATGTACTTCTTCGGGGGGGGGAGCTGGGGGGGCAGCTGCTAAACCTTGGAGAAAGGGGTCCGCTTGTGAAGCAGCGAATGGGATTCCTGGATGGAAGACATGGACCTCCCAAAGGGCTACTTGAGGAGGTGAGAGAAGGGGGTCCTGATCCCTCCCTTTCTCTTAAGTAGGGAAATGAATGGAGGGCAACCTTTGTTTTTGGAGAGTGGTTGGCAGAGGAAGGCCATGAGTTGGCTTAAGGCCCACCCCACCATTAACACATGTGGGGTAGATTGTTGATGGTGGACCACATTGTATCTTGGGCCCACCTTCCTGCCCAGGTATTTGTGCTTTCCCCCTGGCTGGTTATCCAAAGCGGCTAGCACCCCGATCTCCTCATTTGCCAATCCCAAGCACGCAAGTGTGTGTGGGACAGGGAAGAGTGTGGTTACACCCATAAAATATAGGAGCGAAGGGGTGGTGGTTCATGGAAATGCAGTCCTTCCCCACCACCTCAAGTAAAGCAGTTCCACTTCAAGGCACACTCCTCCAACGGGTTTGCACTCTCTGCTGCCCCTTGCCAGTCCCCAAGGAGGGGAAAAAAGGCCTTACTTTTGGTAAGGGGTAGATGCAGGAAGGCCCCGCAGAGCCACCCCCCTCCGTAGCAAATGATGCACAGAGCATTCTTTTCTGCCAGGGATCACCGGGCTTGTGGTTCTCTGCCACCTCCTGCGCCTCTCCCCCAAATAAAGCCTTTTTCTTTCTTTCTTTGGCTTTAGGAAGAAGCGGCTCAAGTGGGACGGTCAGAGCGTAATGTCAAACCCTCGGAAAGCCCCTTGAGGCTTTGTAGGTGACTGAGGAGAACATTAAGCTCTCACTCACACTTCCATTTTAGGCTGAGGCCCACACCCAGGACTCCTGGTCTCCAGGAGCAACAGAGGAAAAGAACATGAGGCCCAGGGCAGGAATCCCCACTGATCACCTCCTGGGGAGCAGGGGCTGCTGGAGGAGAATGTATCTTTCTCCTTTAGGCACAAACGGGGCGGGGGGGGGATGCATGGCCGGTTCCCACCTCCCCGCTTCCTGACACTCCGCCAAGGTGGGGAAATCCATTTTATTTAAAAAAAATCCTAAAAGAGTACATGTGCTGTTCCTTTCTCTTCCTGCCGGGACAAAGCAAAGGGTGACTGGTAGAGTGTCCTCCTGTTACATGTTCTTGGGCTTGGAGATGATGCCGTCGGGATAACGTTGCTTGAACTGGACCACCACGTCTGGGTCGAGCAGGTGGATTCCATCCAGCTGGTTGCCGAGGGTGATCCTAAGAGGGAGAGGGGAGGCGGTGCTTAGTCCCAGAAGCCCATAGTCAAGGCCAGAACGGGGTCCTTTTCCCCAGCAGGAAGGCATAAGGCAGGGGTGGTGCTCCAGATGTTGCCAAACTACAGCTCCCATCATCCCTAGCTGCAATGTATTGTGGCTGGGCATGCTGGGAGCTGTAGTTCAGCAACCACTGGTTGGGAACCCCTTGTATAAGGTATGCCCTCAGGACAGTTGTCTTGTAATCTGAAGGGCCGCAGTTTGAGCCTTGCAGAGAGCATGCTTTGCGAAGAGGGGTGCAGCTCTTGGGCAGAGTATCTGCTGTGCATGCAGAAGGTCCCTGCCTGGTTCAATCCCTGGTAGGGCTGGGAAAGACTCCTGCCTGAAACCTTGGAGAGCCACTGCCAGTCAGTGTAGACCAGGCCTGCTCAACTTAGGCCCCTGACAAAGCTGTTTTTGGACTACAACTCCCATAATCCTCAGCTACAGTGGCCAGTAGGGATCATGGGAGCTGCAGGCTGACATCTGCTGGAGGGCCGGAGCTGAGCAGTCCTGGGGTAGACACTACTGAGCTAGAGGGACTAAGGCAGGCATCCCCAAACTGTGGCCCTCCAGATCTTGCTGAACTACAATTCCCATCATCCCAGCCACAATACATTGTAGCTGGGGGTGATGGGAATTGTAGTTCAGCAACATCTGGAGGGCCGCCGTTTGCGGATGGCTGGACTAAGGGTCTGACTCAGCAAATGGCCACTTCCTAGGTACAGAGGGGGGTTCTCAACCTGGAGTATCCAGGTGGAGTATCCAGGAGTATCTTAAAATAAATAATTCTGGCTGGGGTTGATGGGAGTTGTAGTCCAACAACATTCAGGGAACCAAGGTTGAGAACCCCTGAATACAGCGTGGGTGGCAGCCAGAAGGCAAAGCTGCGCTCTCCAGCTGCTGGCCTAGCAGCCTTGCTCAGAAGAAGCTAAACTATTATTTATTAATAAACAAACCGTGCTTCCACAGGCTCCTTGAGGAAGGCCTGGAAAGGAACTGAATTTAGGTGGGTGGGGCTGAGGAACACAGGCAGCTGCCGCCTACCGAGTCAGACCCTTGCTCCATCTAGCGCAGCATGGCCGACTCTGACTGGCAGCGGCTTCTCCCAGGTTCCTGGCCGGAGTCTTTCCCAGCCCTACGCAGAGATGCTGCCAGGGAGGGAACCTGGGGCCTTCTGCATGAAGATGTGCACGGCCGACTCTGGCTGTTTGAAGGGCGGGAGAGGAAAAGCTGGAGCCACTCGCCTTCCCTCTTGGCGCTGCCGTGCCTGGAGCAGGGAGACTTCTCTCCTCCCTCCCCCTCAATGTCGGAGCTTCAGCCAGGGCCGGGTCTAGGGTTCCAGGCTCCCTGGGGCGGGGGCATGCTCAGTACAGCCCCTTCGCCGGGACGCAGCAATGAATGAAGATGGGCCTCGCCCAAGCTCCCTCCTTGGGAGCTGACTGTGGTGCCGTTTGCCGGGCGTGCCCAACCTCCCCTGCCTCTGCAGCCAGCTACGGCTGGCTGCAGAGGAGAGCTGGTCTTGTGGTCGCCAGCATGACTTGTCCCCTTAGCTAAGCAGGGTCTGCCCTGGTTGCATCTGAATGGGAGACTAGAACTGCAAGAGATTCCCCTCAGGGGATGGAGCCGCTCTGGGAAGAGCAGAAGGTTCCCAGTTCCCTCCCTGGCAGCATCTCCAAGATAGGGCTGAGAGAGACTCCCGCCTGCAACCTTGAAGAAGCTGCTGCCACTCTGTCATGACAATACTGAGCTAGATAGACCAATGGTCTGACTCAGTATATGGCAGCTTCCTATGTACGGCTGCAGCTCTACCTGGCTTGGGAGTGGCTGTAAAGCCTTTCCCTGCTCCACACAGTGAGGGCCGTCTGAGCTATGCCTCTTCCCACGCCCAGCCTAACAGCAGCATAAATGCAGAAGCCCGAGATCTAGCTGCCTGCAACACCATTCTGAGGGAGGACAGCCTGAGCGGAGTGCTAAAATGCTGCAGGGGATTCTGGGAAAGGCACTCCTTCCCTTTCACAGCGAGGCAACCTTGCCTCACCAGCTGCTGGGGGACCACAACTCCCACCCCACAACTCCTGTGGATGGTGGGCGTTGTAGTTCAAGAGCTGGAGAGGCAAGGTTGCCGACCCCTGGAAGAGGCTCTTGCAGAAACTCTTCTTCTACATTCATTTACAGGAGGGTGTTCCACTTTTTTTTTTAGATAAATCCATGAAAAGGGATGAGCAATAATGCCTACGGTAGAAGTGTTTCTTCTCTTAGTAATTAAACCTGGGGTGAAATTGACTGGCAACAGGTTTATGACAGACACAAGAGAGCTTGTGGAACTCACTGCCACAGGATGCGACAGTCAACAGCTTGGGTGGCTTGAAAGGGAGATTAGACAAGTTCATGGAGGAGAAGAGATGCGTCAATAGCTGTTGGTCACGATGGCCGTATGCCACTCTCCGTGTTTCATATACAGTACGCTACTGAGTGACAGGGCGGGGGTGTGCAGAGAGCAGGGGAGACAGACTGCCTTCAGGCCCTGCTTGGGGGTTTCCCCGGAAGCATGATCCTGGACTGAGCTTTGATCTGATCCAGCAGGATTCTTCTTACAGGAGTCATTCAGGGCCTGAAAGAAACCTGGGAAGTTTTCCTGCCCAGAAGGAAATCGATAGCTGACCCTGCATCTCTGGGCCTTGCACACTGGTGGGTTCTCCTTTGCTGGAGATTTCAAACAGGTTGGGCAGCCACCTGTCAGAAATGCTGAAGCCGTTGCCGGCACTAAGCAGCAGGGTTGGACTAGATGGCCTCCAAGCTCCCTTCCAACTCTTGGTTTTCTATGTAAATGCTGAATTGGGAAGGAAAGAGAGAGAAAACGTGGCCCACTGGCTTCTGCAAGTTTATTTTAAGCAGCTGCTCTGGCACTGACCCAGCTGGTCAACTACTGGGGTGGGGTGGGGTCGGCGGAGAGGAGAAGAGAAAAAGTATTTTAAAGAGGCCAACTTGAGAAGAGGAGGAAGAAACCAGTTTTGCAGCTTCTCTCAAGGGAACTGCATGCTTCCCACTAGGAACATAGGAAGCTGCCTTCTACTGAGTCAGACCGTGGTCTATCTAGCTCAGGATGACCTACACTGACTGGCAGCATCTCTCCAAGGTTCCAGGCATGGGTCTCTCCCAGCCCTCCCTGGAGATGCTGCCAAGGGATTGAACCTGGGACCTGCCGCATGCCAAGCAGATGCTCCATCACTGAGCTACGGCCCCACCCCCCTAAGGGGAGCCTCTGGCCGCGCTCGCAGGGAGTCTCCCATCCAAGTGCAAACCGAGGTGGACCCTGCTTAGCAACTCATGCTCTGAACCCCAAGAGCCGCTCTTGGGGATGGAAAAAAAGTCAGGCGGTTCCGGGCGCTCACCAGTTGGGCTGCACGTTGTGGGGCCGGCCGAAGAGCTCGATCTTGCGCGTCCCGGGTGAGAGTCGCTCGATCATGCCGTAGATCTCGTCGGGCTTGTGGCTGGTGGAGCGGACCTGGAGGAGCAGGGAGAGGTGCACGTTCATGGACAGGGAACGCGGACGCTGGGAGAAGCAACACCACTGTCGGCCCCAAGAGGGGGTGCTGGATGGACAGGCAAAGGGCCCCAAAGAGCCAATGTGGTGTAGTGGTTAGAGTGCTGGACTAGGACCCGGGAGACCCGAGTTCAAATCCCCTTTCAGCCATGAGACTTGCTGGGTGACTCTGGGCCAGTCACTTCTCTCTCAGCCTAACCTACTTCACAGGGTTGTTGTGAAAGAGAAACTCAAGTATGTAGTGCACCGCTCTGGGCTCCTTGGAGGAAGAGCGGGAGATAAATGTAAAAAAAAAAATAATAATAATAATCTCACCTCGGCCACAATGACATCACAGTCGAGACCCCGGTTGAAGCCCTGGGGGTTCCCTTTGACCCCGACCTGCCCGGAGAGAAAAGAAAACAGAAAGGCGCATCAGTCCAAAGGGGAGATTTTGACCGCCTGTAACCACTGCGACGCTGTGGCCCAGCTGGCTGCTAAATGCCTACTTTGCCTTTGTGTCTCTTTGCTGGGAGGAGGCAGGAGTGGGGAGGGGCTGATCTGGGCTGCAGCATGGTGGGAGGGAGAACCAGGGGGTGGGGGTGGGATCCTTTCCCCATTTGCCACGGAGCTGGCCTTGTGGTCGCAAGCATGACTTGTCCCCTTAGCTAAGCAGGGTCTGCCCTGGTTGCATAGGAATGGGAGACTTGATGTGTGAGATCTTCCCCTCAGGAGATGGAGCCGCTCTGGGAAGAGCAGAAGGTTCCAAGTTTTTTCCCTGGCAGCATCTCCAAGATAGGGCTGAGAGAGATCCCTGCCTGCAACCTTGGAGAAGCTGCTGCCAGTCTGTGTAGACAACATTGAGCTAGATGGGCCAAAGGTCTGACTCCGTATAAGGCAGCTTCCTAGGGAATTAAAGCAGCAGCCACCAGGCGCATCAGAGCTGGGTGCTGCCAATGGCAACAGAAGAGCCTAGAAGGAGGGCGCGTCAAAGGTGACGTGGACCTCTGTCACACATGACCACAATGGGCCAGAGAATCATTCTCTCCACTTTCTCAAATAAGGGCCTGACCGGGGAATAGCAATAGCACTTACATTTATATACCGCTCTATAGCTGGAAGCTCTCTAAGCGGTTTACAATGATTTTAGCATATTGCCCCCAACATTCTGGGTACTCATTTTACCGACCTCGGAAGGATGGAAGGCTGAGTCAACCTTGAGTCCCTGGTCAGGATCGAACTTGCAACCTTCTAGTTACAGGGCGGCAGTTTTACCACTGCGCCACCAGGGGCTCTTTTTTACCACTGCGCCACCAGGGAAGCCATGGAAGATGCATGGACACTTCTGAGCATGCCTCATGAGGACTAGTAACTGGCCATTTCATTTTTTAAGATAGCAAGAAATCCCCACCATGCTAGGCTGCTGTACCCGATGGACTCCATGTTGATGGGGCCTGTGCTCTAGAATTTCAGGGATTCTCAACGTCGGGTCCCCAGACGTTATTGGACTTCAACTCCCATAATTCCCAACCAAAGGCCACTGGGGCAGGGGATTATGGGAGTTGAAGTCCAATAACATCTGGAGACCCAACACTGAGAACCCTTGCTCGAGATCGGGGGTTCCCTGCCTGTGGTGCACCAGATGCTGCTGAACTACAACTCCCAGCCTCTCCAGCCACAATTGTGTCGCTAGGGATGCTGGGAGTTGTAGTTTCAGCAACATCTGCAGTCCCAGAGGATAGGAAGCCCTGATCCAGATGCACATAGCCTTTGCCTGTCAGGGGGCAGAGCTGCCCCCCTGCTCTTGGGATTTCTCGCCCAACCGCCCCCAAATTACCAAGCAGTGTTCCTTGCCGTGGTTCAGCCAGTGACCTGTCCGCCCCGTCCGGATGATGCGCTGGAGTTGGTTCGTTTTCACCCAAATGATCTCGTCCACTCGCTCATACCTGGGCGGGGGGAAGCAGGGAGTCAGAATGAGCATCAAGAAGAGAGATGCCGACAAAGCAGATGGACACACACACACGTATGTGATTCCACTCACCCCCAGAGATTGAGACATTCACGGCCCAGCTCCATGGCCCTGGGGGAAGGATGGAGAGAAACAGAAAGATGTGAGTCGTTCCCTCCCCAATAGGGCTGCTGTCCTCAGAAACACTTGCTGTAGGGGAAAGGGGAGGGAGAGTGGGTGTGTGGGTTCTCCCTCTCTAGGCTGGTGTCATGGTTCTAATGCCAGGCGAACACCAAGGGAGTCCTGGTTTCGCTTGGCCATGAGGCTCGCTGGGCAACCTGGAGCCAGACATTCCCTCCCTCCTCCTGACCTACCTCACAGGGTTGTCGTGGGGATAAAATAGGGGAAGCGGAACCATGTATGCTACCTTGAACTTCGTGGGAAAAGGGCAGCACAAACCTATATGAATTAACACATCCCTGTGACTGGAGCACATTGGTATGGAGGCTGGTCTTGGGGCAGGGAGCATGAATTGCCCCTTAGCTAAGCAAGGTCCACCCTGGTTGCACATGAATGGGAGACTTGATGTGTGAGCACTGCGAGATATTCCCCTCAGGGGATGGAGGCGCTCTGGGAAGAGCAGAAGGTTTCAAGTTCCCTTCCTGGCTTCTCCAAGATAGGACTGAGAGAGAGTCCTGCCTGCAACCATGGAGAAGCCGCTGCCAGTCTGTGAAGACAATACTGAGCTAGATGGACCAATGGTCTGACTCAGTATATGGCAGCTTCCTATGTCCATATTTATATTTCCCATACCAGCCTCCTGCCCCAGGCCTCTCTCCCAGGTTGGTCTAGTTATTGCCCATACCTGCCAGTGACCCACAGAAAGAGGAACCCCTCGTCCTGCAGCACGGGGATATTGAGGCGCCTCATCTCGTCGTCTGTGAGCGTCCCGTAGGGCAGCTCCATGTGGATGTCCCAGGGCGGGTCGGCCATCACCACGGCAAACTTGCCCAGGATGCTGACGTCCAGGTAGCGAATGTCACAGCAAATCCACTGCCACCAGGGAGAAAAGACTGCGTAATTTTAGGTTATTTCATTGACTGGAAATTAGGCAACAAAGAAACCCCTCAATTAACAACTCTCAAAGAAACAGCATAACATTTACATGTATTGTAATATCTCTTTTACATATAAACAACGTCTCATTGACATATATTTGCTTGAATTTTTATTTCTTCGTCGTGGTCTCTGTGCATCACACGTCTGGGATTTGCACCTGCACAGAGCCACAAGTTGGAATTTTCTAGAGCTTTACTATATGAAGTGTCGATGGTAGCCTCCTCCCCTGCCCCCATATATCTGCTTAAAATTTTGATTTGTTTTTTTTAGTCCCACTTGATCTGCCAGAATAAGCGATGCTGAAAATAAAATATTGTGGTACTGGCTGCAGAACCCAGCTTTCTGAGATTGGAGCTTTCATTTATTCATTAAGGCAGGTTTCTAGTCCCTGTGGCCAAGGCATAAACTTGATGTGCAGGGTACAGAGAAGCCAGGATGGGGTGTGGTTGGTTTTCTTTCCAGGATTCCCAGTGGTCGGAAAATGAGTTTCCTGTGCTTTTATGCAGCACTTTAAGTTTCCACCTGCTCTCAGAACCAAAGCAAATAGGCAAGATACTCACGTATATGCAAATCAGCCTCATTTGCATAGATCATTTGTTCAGAAGGGAATCAGGCAAAAGCAGCTCTTACTCCAAACATGCCCCAGCCAGATGCCACTGCATACAATCACTGTGGGCTCCCTCCCACTCAAGATCTGGTCTCTTGCTAGCAAGCATGACTTGTCCCCTTGGCTAAGCAGGGTCTGCCCTGGTTGCCTATGAATGGGAGACTTGATGTGTGAGCAATGGAAGATATTCCCCTCAGGGGATGAAGCCGCTCTGGGAAGAGCAGAAGGTTCCAAGTTCCCGCCCAGGGCTGAGAGAGATTCCTGCCTGCAACCTTGCAGAAGCCGCTGCCAGTTTGTGAAGACAATACTGAGCTCGATGGACCAATTGGTCTGACAGTAAATGGCAGCTTCCTATGTCCAGCATCAGCCCCTGGTGGCCCCAAGAGAGGAGAGCTGGTCTTGTGGTCGCAAGCATGACTTGTCCCCATAGCTAAGCAGGGTCTGCCCTGGTTGCATCTGAATGGGAGACTAGAAGTGTGAGCACTGGAAGAGATTCCCCTTGGGATGAAGCCGCTCTGGGAAGCTTCCAAGTTCCCTCCGTGGCAGCATCTCCAAGACAGGGCTCAGAGAGATTCCTGCCTGCAACCTTGGAGAAGCTGCTGCCAGTCTGTGAAGACAATACTGAGCTAGATAGACCAAAGGTCTGACTCCGTATAGGGCAGTTTCCTATGTTCCTATGTTCCAGGTACCTGTGGGGGGAAGAGGCGGTCCACGCTGGAGTCCCTCCCCACTGCCTGGGGCAGCGCCAACTCCTGGCCCGGGATGAGCTCCCGCCCGCTGGGGGCGTCCAAGTCGGTGCAGGCGTCGATCTCGTAGTGGACGTACTTGCAGGTGTCCATGTGGAAACAGGTGTTGAGGAAGGAGCAGTCGCCCAGCGACTCGTCCGTGTGCTTGTTGATGATGCGGCTGGCGGAGGGAGAGGAAGACGGAGGCAGCCTCTAAGTCCACTAGCCAAGTCCAAAGCAGCATCCAAGTACGTCGGACCGCCCAGCAGCCTCTGGTCTTGAGGTAGTAAGCATGGAGGGCCCCCTTTGCTAAGCAGGGTCCACCCTGGTTTGCATTTGAAGGGGAGGCCGCAGGTGTGAGCTCTGCAAGATATTCCCCTTAAGGGATGGGGCCACAGCTCAGTGGAAGAGCATCTGCACGCCGGGATGCAGAAGGTCCCAAGCTCCCTCCCTGCCACCTCCAGATTAGGGAGGTGCACAAACCGGCCCGGAGGCCATTATAGAGGCCTCCAAACTGATTCTAACGTGGCCCGGTCTGGCGCTGGCAGGGGGTGGTTCTTTAAGGGCAGGGGGTTTGCACATACCCCTCCCGCCACCTTCCCCCTGCCGGCGCTCCATTTTTTTGGAAATGCAACCTTGGAGAAGCTGCTGCCAGTCTGTGTAGACAATACTGAGCTAGATGGACCAAGGGTCTGACTCGGTAGAAGGCAGCTTCCTCTGTTCCCAGAAGTCAAGACAAAAAGTCCTCCGACTTCGACTCCTCCAGCACTTAATGCCCTGCCCACAGCAAGGAATGGACTCCCCGCTGCCCAGCTTCTCCTGCTCTAACCACTATCCTCCACTGCAAGCACCAGAAATGGAGCCCACAACGTCCGCCCGGCGGCTCTCACCCATTCCATTGGGCGGGGGAATGCACCCCTGGGGCTGGCTGGAGTAGGGCTTGTGGGAACAGTCTGTCAAGGACAAAGCACACCCAAGGCTCCCTAGGAGCTTTGTGACTGTACAGCAAGGCCCTGCCACTCATCAGGGAACAGCATCAGTGCCGCAGCTCCCGGTTCTTGCTCCCCCTTCCTAGAAGCTTGCATTTGGATCTGAGCACTGTCTACGGCAAGGCATTTGGCAGATCAGTGGAAGCGCTTCTGCTCTGCAGACACAAAGCCCCAGGTTGGGATGTGCATGTTTCGGAGGCCCTTTATGGTTTGAATGGTGGGTGGTTCCACCGGTTCGAAGGTCGGGTGTGCGTGTGTGCTGCTTTAAGGGCAGGGGAGGGTGCACATACCCCTCCCACTGCTTTAATTAATTAATTAATTAATTTTATTTAACATATTTTTATACCACCCACATCTTACACCTCTGGGCAGTTTACAAGATAAAACATTCAAACATTAATTAAAAACAAAAGCAAGCGATTTAAAACACAACCATTTCCACCTTTCCACCTGCCAGCGCTCCATTTTTGGCAAAGTCCATGGGGTGGCAGTGTACCTCCCTGTCGTCCCGTTGCCCCCATTTAACAGAACTAACCAGAAATCTCTGACGCGCCTGCAAGCACCGGCACATGCGCGCCTGTCTTTGCCAAAAATGGAGCACTGGCGGGGAGAAAGCGGCCGGAGGGACAGGTGCACCGCCCTCCGCCCTTAAAGCAGCATCTCCCACCCCCACACCCGGTTCTGTGCACATCCCTAGTCCCAGGCTCACCTGCTGGCAGCATCTCCGGGAAGGTCTGGGCAAGACGTCTGCCTGAAACCTTGGAGAGCTGCTGCCGGTCAGAGTAGACGATCCTGAGATAGAAGGACTAATGGTCTGACTCCGCATGAGGCAGCTTCCTAAGTTCCTAACTAGAGAAGGTGCCCCAGAACCCTTCTTCCCGGAGCTCACCGGAAGTGCAGCTTGCGACAAGGCCGGTCGGCGTCGTTGGCTTTCATGCACTCTTCCTTGGTCCCGTAGTCACAGAACTCCTGCACCTGAGCCCGGCCCCGCGAGCGGAACTTCTCCACGATGGACTGCTCCTTGGCTGTCGTCGTGTTCAGCAGCTCCAAGATCTCCTGGCTCACCTGGGGGACGAGCCCAGATTGGTGGAAAACAAAGAAAGCTTGTGTTTACTTTTTCAAAAAATTACAATTCAAGTTTCTAGCCCTCATGGGGTTAGAGCCCCTCATGGGTTCCCCATCCCCATCAGTATCCATTTATTATTTAAAAGCTTTGTGCCCCCATCTTCCAGGACAAAGTTCTCACAAGACAGCTAGCAAACAAAAAAAAACCCCAAAACCAACAAAGTACAGATCCACAACAAAATTTCGCAGGATATCCCTAGCGCACACATTCTACATGAGCATGGTGTAAGTTTTAGGCACCTTTCCCCTCAGAAACAGAAGAGGTTGTGACTCTCTTGTGGAAGTATTCTTCAAGCTGAGATATTTCCTTCTTTTTTTGTTCAAGCCCTCCTTCCCCCAAAACCACTCAGTCCCATTAGCTCTGCCCATCCGGTTGTCTGTTAACTGCTCTCTGCGTCTACAAACATTCCTCTCCACTTAGTTCCACAGGGAGTTTGGTGGGACCCCTTCGGTCTCCCTGCCCCTGCCCGATTGGTACAGGGGCTCAAGAGGGTCCCACCTCCCTTAAAGGAGTCCGCTGGCAGTGGGTAAAGCACAGCACCGCACAAGGGGAAGAGTGCCTGCAGCATAGTGCCAAGAGGGACTATGCAGAGTATTCCGCTTTGGCCAAAGTTTCGCCCAGGCCCCAAACAAGAATTAACCAGGGAGCCGCACATCAGGTTGACGGGGGCCACCACTGGCCCCGGGGCTTCGAATGAAGAGCACCCCGTCAACCTCACACATACCGACCCCCAGGGGATTTGGGGACGCCCCCGGAAGCCCCCACCTTCTTGCTCTGCTGCTCCTTCGTGGACTGCTGGCTCAGCAGGCTCTCGATCTCCAGGTCCAGATCCGACGCCTGCTTCCGGGACTTCTTGGGGGGCTCCTTGAGAGGCTCCAACGAGGCCGAGGCAGAGGGCGCCGCCCCAGGCGTGGAGGCGGGCACCCCGGGGTCCTGCTCCGCCCGCCGCTTGGCGCCCCCGGCCCCGACCCCTTCCACCGGGCCCTTCTTCTCGGCCACGGCGCCCATCATGGCCGAGAGCTTGGAGTGGTCGGCGTAAGTGACCAGCATGGGCTGGTCGTCGTCTTGGAGGAGGCCCCGTTTCACCTCGATCAGCTCTTGGGCGGCAAATTTCTGCAGCAGGCTCTCCACGCTCCGCTGGGTGGCAGGGGCTTCGGGCTGCAGGGCAGCAAACAGGCCAATCAGAGAGGGGCGGGAATGAATGAATGAATATAAACATTATATTTCCTCATCTAGGGGCTCCTTCTTCACCCCTCCTTATTTTCTTCATTATTTGAAGGGCCACCGGGGAGAGGGGCAAACATAGGCCCCCTCTCCCCTGGCTGTGCCCCTGGAAAGGGGCTCGAATTTACTCTGGATAGGTGGACATTATCGGATACAGCATTAATTATTATTATTATTATTATTTTTACATTTTATATCCGGCTCTTCCTCCAAGGAGCCCAGAGCGGTGTACTACATACTTGAGTTTCTCTTTCACAACAACCCTGTGAAGTAGGTTAGGCTGAGAGAGAGAAGTGACTGGCCCAGAGTCACCCAGCAAGTCTCATGGCTGAGTGGGGATTTGAACTCGGGTCTCCCGGGTCCTAGTCCAGCACTCTAACCACTACACCACGCTGGCTCCAGTAGCATTAACTGTGCTACTGTTAATTCACTGTTTAATTGCTTTCCCTTTTTGACCTGTATGGAATTATTTGCCGATCTGTGACCATATCAATAAAGATTGGTTGATATATATCTCTGTGGCATCATTAGCAAAAAAAGTAAGCAGAGAGAAGGGGCAAGCCACATTCACTGCATAGTCCAATCCAGAAGAGGAGAGGGAGAGTAAAAATTTGGGGGTCGGGTGGTTTTTGGTCCTCCAAGGTGGACCAAAAGTGACAGACACCACAATGATGGCAAGTAACATCAAAGCCAGGTGGCCCACCTGAAGCTCTGTAGCTGTTGGACTACAAATCCCATCATCCCCCACAATAAATTAAGATCACCAGGGGAGGTCTGGTCACAGTTGCCACCAGCACGGGCCTTCCCTAGGGTTGTCCCTGGGCTCTGGAGACTGGAACGCACTCCCAAATGAAACCAGAACCTCTCCATCTCGGGCTGGTTTTACGCAACTCTTGAAAATGCACCGATTTTATCCGGCTTTGGGTTTATAATGTTTTAAGAGTTTCATGGATGGTCATTTTGATTTGCTTTATGTGATTTAAGGTTTTAATTGTTGTGTTTTAATTTATAAACCACCCAGAGATTTTTTGTGGGGCAGTATATAAACACACGCCCATCATGCCGCACCGCAATAAATTGTGGCAGGAGTGATGGGAGTTGTAGTCCCTGTGCAGACGTTATGTTGAACCCTCATACATAGGTACAGATCTGTACACAGGCACAGTTATTCACACATTATAGTGAGCACAAGGGCAGCTGTACATTTCCTATCTTTACCCTGAAATTGAGGAGCCTGTACCAAGATTCGCTTTTAAAATCAGCACAGACCCAGACATCCACCCAAAAACATGTACAAACGTACAGGCATCGGTACACTTGTCCAACATGATGTCTGAATAGGACTAAGAAGACCGCCAGCCTAAAACACACAGGGCACCGATTTCAGGTGTCCGGATTGGCAGAAAGGTTTGGTGAGCATTTAGAAGCACGGACATGTGAACTACATGGGTTTAACTGTGAGGAGACTTCTGCAGGCCAGAGGACGCTACAGTTCTTGAGGCAAATCCAATTGAAAGCAGGGGGGTTGCTTCCGAAAAAATGAGTGGTTGCATGGAACATATTGTGGCTAGGAATGATGGGAGTTGTAGTTCAGCAACATCGGGAGGACCACGGGCTCAGAGCCCCTGAACTAGAGCAGAATGAAGGGGAAGAAGGACTCTGTATTGTTCCGAGTCAAGGAAGTCCAACTTCTGCACCAGGAAAAGCTGACCATATTTGCACACATCTGCTTGTTTTGCATCATTCATTCTGCATTTGCAAACCACAGAGAAGGCAAAGCACTGAAGTCCTAACCCAGGGTTGTACAATTCTGGCCCTCCAGCTGTTTTTGGATTACGACTCCCATCATCCCTAGCCACAGTAGGAAATAGTCAGGGATGATGGGAGTTGTAGTCCAACATCTGCAGGAGGGCCAAAGCTGTATGACCCTGCCCTATCCTCTTTATTTTATTGTATTTATTTAAAAAAACCATTTTATTTAAAGCATTTCTATATCGCCCAAAATCTGCGTCTCTGGGCGGTTCACAATGAATTCCTCTTGGCTAGAGGATTCCCCACTGCTTTGGCTTCCAAGGTTTCACCTGGTGTTGCCGGGTGGAAAAATGATTTCAAATCATTTGCAAAATAATTTCAAAAAACAAATACTTCATTTCAAGCTCGCCCATCTCAAGGACCAGCAACTTGCTTTTTGGTCTTCAAATGGAAGCCAAGATGTTCACGGTGCTGGATTCTTTGCCCATTACCACAATCTGCCCTTGCTCAGAAACGAAGATGCCCGAGATTCAACGTCCTCTGCACAGAGATTCCATCCCGATTCCCACATCCCTGGGGATCAGTACATGTGACCAAAGGAAGACCATGCCTCCATCACACTCACCGTGGAAATGGCATGGCAGATGGACAGGGCATCCGTGGGCAGTGCCAGCGCCAGGTCCGAGAGGTGATGCAGGAGCTTCTTCTCGAGTTCGGGGTCAGTCACCAGGTCCCCGGGCTCTGTCGCTGTGCTGGGTGTGACAGACGAAGGCACCGGGCTGTCACTTCGGAAAGGAGGGGTGAGCACCAGCTCTGGGTTCCGGAGGTCTGGGATAAGGAGGGAGGAAAGAAAACAGCAAAATGAAAGAAAACACTCAAAGAACTGTGTGTTATTTTTCACGCCTCCCCCCATCCCACCAGCTTTGCCTCTGGGGACTTGGGGAGGAAAACAGGTCTTGTGGTGGCAAGCATGAATTTCCCCTTTGCTAAGCAGGGTCTGCCCTGGTTTGCATTTGAATGGGTGACTACACGTGAGTGCTTTAAGATATTCCCCTTAGGGGATGGGGCCAGAGCTCAGTAAAAGAGCATCTGCTTTGCATTCAGAAGGTCCCAGGTTCAGTTTCTGGCATCTCCATCTTTCCAGGCTGGGAAAGACTCCTGCCTGAAACTCTGGCTGCTGCTAGGTGAGCCAACAGTCTGATTTAGAATTAGGCAGTTTCCTGTGTTCCTATGTACACTCCAACCCACCCTTTGACAATCTGATAGCCAGCCTGGATTGGACCAGAAGTCCCAAATCCAGTTTCCAAGAGCAGCCAGTCAGATGCTTCCAGGATACCCACAAGAGGGGCACAAAGGCAATAGCCTTCTCTGTTGATTGCCTCAACTCCTGCTATTTAGCAGTCTACTTCTCCACTGTATATGGAGGTTCCATTGAGCTACTGTGGATAATGGTCCGTGTCAGGATGCTGACAGTTGTTCCTAATTTGAAGTGACCATCTTGGCTTGCAGATCACAGCTCAACCCAATGAAACTGGCTGGCAGGAGACTCGGAACAGACAAAAGGAAGTCCTTCCTCATGCACTGCATAATTAACTTGTAGAATTCACCACCACAAGGTGCAGGTGTAAGAAAGTAACCATACAGCTCAAAGGTAGAAAACATGGTTTGCAAGCAGAAGGTTTCAGGCTCCATCCCCAGGATTCTTAAAAAGGATCCTGGGCAGAAGAGCTGGGAAAGACCTACTCCTGGAGTCTTGGAGGGCCACGAGCTGCAATACTGGGGAAGGGGGCAAACAAGGATTGGGTTCTGCAGAAGGCAGCTTTATAAGATGCGCTGCCGACTGCTGCCTTAAACAGCTTTAAAATTTAGGAGGATTTGAAAAATCTGTGAAGCAGACTGGAGAGGTCTTTGTCAACAGCTATTGGGAGTGAACTGCCTGAGTGGAACTGGCAGGTTCAGAGGTCCTTTCTTGGAAGCCTCCTGGCTGTCCTCTGTAGGAAAGAAAATGCTGGGCTGGATGGACCTTTGTTCTGATCCAGCAACGGTTGTTGCTCATCCTACTTAAAAGGAGCCTCCATGTTCAGAGGCACTGTATCTTGAATGCCTGTTACTAGAGAGACATGCAATAAGGAAGGATTGTTGCCTCCTGCTTCCACACTTCCTGGCTGTCCTCTCTTGGAGACAGGATGCTGGGCTAGGCAGACCCACTTAGTGTAGGGATCTTTATATCTTCCAGAGCCTCTTGCCCTCCCTGATGTTTTCTGACCCCCACTGCAGCCACATGATTCCCCCATAACTTCTGATCCCCATCAGTCCTCCTCCCTTCCCCCTCCTCACCCAAGGGTTCCTGTTTGCGCCTCCTTTGCAACCGCTCCCGCAACGAGTCCAGCTGCTTCTTGTGGGCCTGGATCGAGGTCCATGTGTCCGACATAACCCCGGTTTAGCCGGGCGGCTACAATAAGGAGGAAAGGAGGGGGACGGACAGGCAGGAAACCGGAAGTGTTTCTTGTGGGACGAAGATAAGTGGAGCTCACTTCCGCTTTTTGCCCATACAGGGAAGCCTTCAAGGGCGCTTTCCCGCAGGAAAAAGTAACCATACTTGTTTATGGCGATTGAAGCTCAGGCAGCCATTTCGGAAATGGGTTTCATTTCATTCTCTCTCTCCCCCACGCTGTAAACGTAGGAAAACACCAGACTAGTCGTGCTACAGCTAAAGTGCGGGTGTCATGCTTTTTGTATTTGAAACCACGGCCATCTCTCGTTAGGGTGCTAACAAAGGCAGCTGTCCATAGGACCCTCTATAATGATCCACATTTTTATTGCTGCAGTGATGTAGCAGGAGGTCATTCACAGTTCCGGGCACCTCCAGGTAGGACAAGATTTTTTATTGAACCAACAAACTACCAAAGCATACGGTACGTTGCCAAAGCACAATGATATACAAGGTGGTTGTTTGTACATGATATATCTACAAAGATTTACACACAAGGATTTGGAAACCCACAAGGTTATGAAGTATATGCAGGTAGTACTGTAACTCGGGGGTGGGGGATTTCAAGGTACATCAGGTAATCGGGGGGCAGGGGTTGGGTGTTTACATCCGACGTCCATTTCCACAATTTGTCCCATTGCTGGTCTTTTTGCACATAACCATACAAACTTTTCCAGAAGAGATTTACTGTCTCATCTGCGTGAACCTCTTGGTCGCGTCTTCCCTCCCTATTCCTATGCACGAGCATTGCATAAATGACATACAAGTTTACTAACCTGATTACGAGAAGGGGAACGTTCCAATTCCCTAGTATGGGGGCACCCATTCCGTCCCGTTTCCTTGAAGGTTTCTTTCTGGGACCTCGAAAGGAGGTTCTGTCACTCAAACCTGAGGTTAGTTCTTCCCAAGTCTGTTTTTCCAAATCAGGCCACTCTAACAGCTTGCTTACTCCCTGCCACACTCTTTTGGCTACCACACACTCTTTTAAGAAATGTGAGTGGGTTTCCCTGAATGTTTTGCCTAGCTCACTAGCTTTCTGTTTGCAGGTGATTTTAGGGCACTCTTGCTGGTCCTCTGGGAGCCATGGCTTAGCCATATTAAGTGGTAGTACTTGATGGTATAAGCGCCACCTTGTTTCCCATAAATGGAAAGGGACTTTTTTCTCCTTAAAGAGAGCGATAGGGTGATCGGGTTGCAACAAGTACTGTGAAGTGCGGTGTTTGTAGCGTTTACGTTCTAAATCAGATTTTAAGAAACCCACTTCTAGAATCTTTCCATAAATTGTTTTCTTTAGCTGCTTAACTGAGGAGGATCCTTTAAATAGATCCGGTTCAACCTTCCATTTTTAAAGTGTGAATAACAAATCTCTCAAGTAGTCTGGGTGTTCTCTTTTTAATACTTGTGTGATATTACCATTGAAAGATCCTTTCCCCCACCATGCCATGCCCCATGACTTGCGCCAACGCAGAGCGAAAAGCGAGACCCAGGTTTTTTGCAGGAGGTTGGACATATTATGGACATTCACGAAAATCCAGTTTCCAAAATTGTAGGACATGAATTCAGTTACAAAATAGGGTTGCAGAGCAGGTAGGGCTGGGAAAGAATCTTGCCTGGAATCTTGGAGAGCGGCTGCCAGTCAGAGTAGACACTATAGCAGACAAGAACTATTCCCAATCAGATCCTCCATGTTCAGAGGCAGTATACCTCAGAATACCCAGCTCTGGAGGCAAACAATACAAAGAAAAGTCATCCTTCTGAGGACCCAGAGACTTCTGACTGGCCCCGACGGAAACAGAATACTGGGCTAGGTTGACCTTTTGTCCTCATCTGGCAGGACTCTTCTTACACCGATACGGGAGTACAAAATGCTTTCCCATTGCATCAGATATGAAGGGCACAACTGTGTGTAAACGGTTGCTTTCCCAGTTGTAAATATACACATCCAAACTGGGGTGGGGGCAGGGGTGGCCCAAGGTGGTATGACACCTGCTTTGCCCAACAATCCTGCTGCAGGTCAGCCCTCTTTCAAAACAGACCCTTGCATGCTTTGGAAGTAGGGCAGGGGGCAGGAAAGGCTGCCACAGCCTCCTCTTCCCTCCTTGGGCTTCATGCAAGCTTTACATGCAGTGTGAGGAGAGGCACTCCTTCCAAGCTCCCCGCTAACTCTGCAAAGAGGCTCCTTTTAAAGTGGTGTGGCTCTCTTATATTTAGCAGGGGGAGAGCAACTGGCCCTATCCAGCCCCAGCACAGCATCCCTCTAGTGACTGCTGCTGGTGTCTAGTCTATCTAATGTTTCCTTTTAGACAGTGAGTCCTTTGGGGAAAAGGATCCATCTCATTAATTTATTATTGCTTTCTCTATGTAAACTGCTTTGAGAACTTTTGTTGGAAAGTGGTATATAAATATCCATTGGTTGGTTCGGTTTGCAAAGGCCAGATGGGTCCCAAAGAGCTGCTCTGATGGCAGCTGTGGAGGGCATTTTGCTGCCCTGACGATGCCCCAAGAATCTGCCACCCGAGGTATCTACCACGCCTGGCTTCATGACAGAATTGCCCTGGGTAGGGGAGCTGAACGAAAAGCATAAGCGGAGAGCCAGTCTTGAGGTGATGATGATGATGATGATGATGATGATGATGATGATTGATTTAATTCTATTTCTATATCGCCATTCCAAAAATGACTCAGGGCGGTTTACACCAAGAAACAATAAATAAATAAGATGGATCCCTGTCCCCAAAGGGCTCACAATCTAAAAAGAAACATAATATAGACACCAGCAACAGTCACTGTAGGTCCTGTGCTGGGGGTGGAGAGGGCCAGTTACTCTCCCCCTGCTAAATAAAGAGAATCGCCACATTAAAAAGGTGCCTCTTTGCCAAGTTAGCAGGGGTTTGGAAAGACTGTGCCATCAAGTTGGTGTCGACTCCTGGCGACCACAGAGCCCTGTGGTTTTCTTGGTAGAATACAGGAGGGGTTTACCATTGCCATCTCCCACGCAGTATGAGATGATGCCTTTCAGCATCTTCCTGTATTGCTGCTGCCAATATAGGGGTTCCCCATAATCTGGGAAACATACCAGCGGGGATTCAAGCCAGCAAACTCTTGCTCGCTAGGCAAGTTACTTTCCCTGCTGCAGCATTAGGTGGCTGCTGCCTGATATCGGTGACTACAAATATAGATTTACTAGGCACAGTCTGGGAAGCACACCAGCGGGGATTCGAACTAACAGCCTCTCGCTCCCTAGGCAAGCGGCTTCCCCGCGGTGCCACCACAGTCTTGAGGTAGGGAGTATGAATCGCCCCCTTTCCTAAGCAGAATTGACCTTGGTTTATGTTTGGATGGGGTGACGACATGTGAGACATTTACTGTCTGCAGTAAAATTAGGGCACGGGGCCGTAGCCGAGTGCATGCAGAAGGTCCCGGGTTCGATTCCCGGGCAGTGGCTCCAGGCAGGGCTGAGAGAGACTCCTGTCGGAGATCCTTGGAGAGCCACTGCCAGGCAGTGTGTAGACAGTAATGCGCTAGGTGGGCCAGTGGTCTGTCTCAGCGGAAGGTATCTTCTTCGCTTCCTGAGTGGAAAGGCTGAAAAGAGGCGTGACGAATAATCGCCGAGAAGATGCAGTGTGTGTGTGTTGGGGCGGGGGGGGGGTGATTCGGGGATTAGCTCCGGGAAGGAAGTGCAAACCCCTCCTCCCCTGCTTTGGAGGCCTGCCAGGTTGTGCCTCTGACAAAGAAGGCCCTGACAGCCTAAGCCTCTAAATAGCATTATCCGTAACTGATGGAGGGGTGGGATGCCAAAAGGCATTAGCTCTGCCCAAGGAAGGCAATTTTTCAGCTGGGACAAAGTCAGCGCCGTAGCCCGGCCCGTCATACATCGTGGGCTTCTTAGTCCATCGCCCAAAGACGGAAGGGAAGTCTGCCCTCCCTTCCAAGGTATCCATCGGGAAGAGAGGCTATGGGGCCGGGCCGGGGCTAAGTCAGCAATGCCTCTTTGGAGTGAGGGGAGGAGGATTGTGAAGCGGGATGCCTCCGGCTTTCTCTTTCTTCTTCAGGAGCTACAAAGGAGATCAAGTCAGATTTCCACTGGATTAACTCACAGGCATTAGTGTGGCACAAATACAAGAGCTTTTGCCTCACAGCACTCTGCTTGATGAAGAACCCTGTGCATCTCCACACCTTGCTCACTCTTGTACCCAGAGCCGGTGCTACCCTTAGGCCAACTAGGCAGCCGCCTAGGGTGCAGACCTCAGAGGGGCGCAGCGTATCAAGTCATTCAAAATGGTTTGTGTGCCAAAATATTGTGTTTTGTATTTGAGAAAGATCCAAAACTGATGTATTACCTACTCTTGCAATTTAAAATAAATTTAGCAGTTTCAAGTTTTGTGCTGGAGGGCCAAAATTATCCACCCCCTGATTTACATGGTAAGCTGATAGGCTCTCCAGACGTTGTTGGATTACAACTCCCATCATCCCCAGCCACAACGGTCAAAGGCCATTGAGGCAGGGGCTAATGGAGTTGTCATCCAACAACATCTGGGGACTCAAGCACTGTTCCCTCTAACAGAAATTCTCAGATGTTGTTGACGACAACTCCCAGCATCCCCAGTTTCCATGGCCTTTGGCTGTGGATTATGGGAGTTGTAGACAACAATATCTGAGAATCCTTGTTAAAGGCAATACAGGACCCAAGTTTGAGAACCCCTGAGAAACTAATCCTTTGGAGAGGGAAGTCTTTGTGTGTGCGCGCACAGTATAATGCACAGTAATGCACACATAGCAGTTGATGAACTAATACAGAGTTTCTTAACCTTGGGCCCCCAGATGTTGATGGACTACAACTCCCACCATCCCCAGCCATGTCCATCGTGGCTGGGGATGATGGGAGTTGTAGTCCACCAACATCTGGGGGCCCAAGGACTAATGGGTTCCTGCTGTTGGAAAAAACCAGCACACACACACATACTGCTGCAGGGTTTCTCAACAGGGGGTATTAGTACCCCTAGGAGTATTTGAAGGGCTTCCGGGGCTACTTAGAGCCCTCCTGCCTCCCCACACCGCAGCCGGACTATGTGCCCCCCATCTGAGGATCATCAGCTTGAAGCTGTGAGTCTGCAACAGAAGGGGAGGGTTAGAAGGGTGAAGACCTTCCTCCTCTGCTCCTGATTGGCTGGCTCCGTGCTGAAGCTCAGCGTACCTCTCTCACTACACTACCGATATTTATATGCTGCTTGTCAACAAACGTTCTCAAAGCAGTTGACATAAAACCCAATACGTAAACGACAAATATGTATATACTGTTTTTCAACAAAAACGGTTTACCTCGATATAAATAAATAAATAAAATGTCTCCCTGTCCCCAAAGGGTTTGCCATCTAAAAATGAAACGTAAGACAGACACCAGCAACAGCCACTGGAGAGATGCTGTGCTGGGGATGGATAGGGCCAGTTGCTCCCCCTCCCCGATAAATAAAGGGAATCACCACTTTTAAAAGGTGCCTCTTTTGTTCAGTTAGCAGGGAATAACAATAAATAAATAACCCCTCAACCTGACTGACAGGCTTCAGAAAATTCACACTGGTGCATTGAGATTAATACAAGTAAACTTGCCCCATTGATTTCAGTGGGAGTAACCATGAGTCCATGAAAATCCAGAATTTTCAGTTGAGGCACAAATGACCAGGCTCATATCATACTTTGGACACATTATGCGAAGACCCAGCTCCCTTGAGAAGTCTATAATGCTGGGGAAAGTGGAAGGAAAGAGAAGAGGATGACCAGCAGCAAGGTGGATGGACTCAATGAAAATAGCAATGAATGCACCACTGTGAGACCTTAAAGGCCAAGTTGAAGACAGATCATCCTGGAGAGAATCTATCTATGTGGTCACTAAGAGTCGACACTAATTTGACAACACTTAATCAATCAATCAATCAATCAATTCATGAGTATCTTAGTCTGGATGGAAGCCAGTGACTCAAGTAGCCTGTCTTATAGCTGTAACATTTAAATTTGTTGCACACACACACACACAAACAATCTCAGTGGGGTACCTGAGCTGAAGGTTTGCGAGGGAAGGGGTGCACATGGAAGTCCTGTGCTACCCAATTAAATTTTAAAAAATTAAAATAAAAAAACTTTCTAAAATCTGCAGCAGCAGCACACATCTTAGAACAGGGCTGGGCAATCTTGGCCCTCCAGATGTTGTTGAACTACAATTCCCATCTTTCCCAGCCACAATAAATGGTGGCTGGGGATGCTGGGAGTTGTAGTTCAAGTGTGCCCATCCCTGTCTTAGAATGACAGCTCAACAGTGGTGTCTGTACTAGTTAAGATCATTGTTGCCAACCAGGCAGTCAAGCCATGACAGAGTACACACAAATCCCCCCCCACTCAGTGTGCCACATCCACCCCGTGCAATCACCACATTAAGGGAAAGTTTTAATTGCACAATTAGGATATCCCGCCCCCAGTGTGACTATACAGGGTGTGGGCGGCAAGAATAGATGCATACGCTTATCATGCATCGAGGGGCTACTTGGACACCAGCCATAAGACAAGAACGTGTAACTTTCAACAATAAAGCATGTGTTTCCCTGGGAGCGGTTCTCTTCATTCACATGCAAATGTAGGCAGATTTAATCATATGCAAACACATGCAGACTTAATCAAGAAGGAAGCAGAGGCCTGATTATAGAGGAGAACAACAAGAAATTCTAGGTCTGAGCCCTTGCATTGAAATTAAGTGGGAGGGTTCAACCATGAAACCTATTTTTGAAATTGCCCTGTACCCCCCTGCTGCCCCCTGCTGGGCAGAATGCAACCTGTTAGGATATGCATGAAGACTGACACCCCACCCCAAAAGATCCGCCCGCCACCACACACACCTTAGGCATGCCAGAAAGAAGAGTCAAAAACTGGATTGTTCTGCCAAACGGCTTTTATTGGGGAATTCATGGTGTCCACTCTGTGCTTGGCTGGGCCCTCCGGCATTCTGCCCTACACTAGAAGGGAGCCACTTCTTTGCCCACGGCCAGCAGAGGAGGGGGTTGCAGCGCTCCTCCACCTGGTGTTGGGATCGTGCCCTCTGGCCAACGGACGTCCAAGCTACGTTAAAAGTAAAAGACTAAAATGTCGCTAAAATAAGATTGCAGCCACTTCTCCGGCAGGGCCTGGCGTGGGGTTTTCCCCACCCTGTGATGTCACTGGAATGGTTCCCCCTGGGAGAGGTAGAAGAAGGGAGAAGGAGAAGTCAGAAAAGGTGAGCAGGAGTGGTCTTCACACACCCCTTCTGCCATGAGCCTTGGCACATCTCAAGAACTACTTTCATCCATCAGAAGCGCTGCTGTCCTCTGAAAACCAGGGCTTTTTAAAAGGTGTTCAACCAGACACAAAATGTACGCTTCCAAAAAAAAAAACCACCACCACATTGGACCGTTCTAAAAGAACATTTGTATCGCTCAGAAATCCAAGACGTGCGAAAGTTGTCTCATGTGAGTCGATGCAAAAAGTGACTGACCACAATGAGAAGTCAAGTGGGTAGTCCATAAGAACAGCCCTGTGGGATGAGGTACAAGCCCCATCTAGTCCCGTGTCAGGTTTCACACGTGGCCCACCAGATACCTCAGAGAAGCCCACAGGCAAGAGGTGAGGGCATGCCCTCTCTCCTGCAGTTGCTCCCCTGCAACTGGTACTTAGAGGCATCTTGCCTCTGCGGCTGGAGGTGGCCTTCAGGCTCCTCTAGAACTCAGACTGTGATCAAGCTGACCCATTTCTCCTCCACCTGCCAAAGATGCTTCCTGCAGACTCCACTGCAACTCCCCACAGAATCTTCATCGGTGAATATAACACTTTCCTGCAATAGTGCTGTCAAAGCCCCAGTCCTGAGGATTTTCTCTCACGCTATGTAGGCTTCAAAAAGTCATGGAGTGTGACTCTGGGCAAAAGAGTACGTGTGCACAGGAAAGGGAAAGGCCCAGTGGGGTGTGATAGCAGCACGTGCTACCTACCTGCACAAATTTCACTCACATACCATTGTGCAGTTCTGAATTTTTGTTTTAAAAGGCCCTGCCCAAACCCTTGACTCTGGGCCATCCAAAAGATAATTCTCCGGTAAATAAAACTGCAGCAAGAATGGCTAACCCTTCTACGCTGCAGTGGAAGGGGCCTGTCACGATCCCCTCTCCTACACAGCAACGAAGGAGGAGAGCTGGTCTTGTGGTAGCAAGCATGACTTGTCCCCATAGCTAAGCAGGGACTGCCCTGGTTGCATGTGAATGGGAGACTTGATGCGTGAGCACTGCAAGATCTTCCCCTCAAGGGATGGAGCCGCTCTGGGAAGAGCAGGTGGTTCCAAATCCCCTCCCTGGCAGCATCTCCAAGAGAGGGCTGAGAGAGACTCCTGCCTGCAGCCTTGGAGAAGCCGCTGTCAGTCTGTGTAGTCAATACTGAGCTAGATGGACCAATGCTCTGACTCAGTATATGGCAGCTTCCTATGTTCCTATGAAGGGAAAAGGTGCCCTCATGTCCACTGGCTGAGTTGGCTTTAAAGGGAGGCTTTAAAGGCTTTGAGGGAGGACTAGGCAGCAGTGATATAGGAAGATGCTGAAAGGCATCATCTCATACTGTGTGGGAGGAGGCAATGGTCAACCCCTCCTGTATTCTATCAAAGACAACCACAGGGCTCTGTGGTCGCCAGGAGTCGACACCGACTCGACAGCACAACTTTACCTTTAGGCCTCACTTAGAGCAATTGTGGGAAGGGTGAGCCTTTCCTAATTAGGGGAGAAGCCTGGGAACCTCAAAACAGAAGGATCAATCCAGAGGACTGGGTGGGCACTACACTCACATCCACCAGCAGGAGAAGAGGAAGCTTCTTCTTTAGTTTGTTCTATCCTAAGCATGCCCTGAGGAAGCAGCTGGCTGAGAAGCTGCTAGGGAAATGGGAGGCCAAGATCCCTGGTGAGTAATAAGATACGGACCAGTTCATAGGAACATAGGAAGCTGCCATATACTGAGTCAGACCACAGATCTATCTAGCTCAGTATCGTCTTCACAGACTGGCAGCGGCTTCTCCAAGGTTGCAGGCAGGAATCTCTCTCAGCTCAATCTTGGAGATGCTGCCAGGGAGGGAACTTGGCACCTAGATGCTCTTCCAAGAGTGGCTCCATCCCCTAAGGGGAATATCTCTCAGTGCTTGCACATCAGGTCTCCCATTCATATGCAACCAGGGTGGACCCTGCTTAGCTAAAGGGACAAGTCATGCTTGCTGCCACAAGGCCAGCTCTCCTCTCCAGTTCAGTTAGACACATGAGGAAAGCGGTTTTCCTTTATTGTATTGCTTGAATCTTTGTGGCCAGGTAAATGAAAATTCTCTCTGTTACAATCTACTTTATGAAAAGACAGTTGTTTTTATTGCATGCCTCTTTCTTTTAATCAAATAATAAATCCTTGTTGCTGAAGTGTGCTACTCCTCATTTTGGGTCTGCCTGAGTGACACGCCTTTGGAAGCCTAGGACTGCTTTGCCCCTCTTCCCCCCACCTAGGAATCTTATGTGGAGAGAGTAATTTGTCCCACATTAAAATAAAGTGGATGGTGGCAGCCTACTTTGAATCCCTTACAGTCAAGGATTCACCCTAGTGAACTCCCCCTTCCTCCTCTGGCTCTGATAGGAGCGATGACAAGAGATTAGACACATTCATGGAGAATAGGGGAGCATTTAGTCATGAGAAATGGAGCCTCCATGTTCAGAGGCAGTATATACCTCTGAATACCAGTTGCTGGAGGCCAATAGCAGAAGCGGGCTATTTTTGTTACACCCCTGCTTATGGGCTTTCTGGAAGCACCTTAAAGGCCTGTGTTGGAAACAGGATGCCAAACTAGATGGAACTCTGGTCCAATTCAGCGACACTCTCCCAATAGTGAATCATTGTTTAGATTTTTTTTAATTTGTATTTTAATTTTATTGTATTTTTAACATTTTCAAGACCGCTTTAGGAACCTTGCTGGCTGTAGAGCAGGGCATAATTTTCTCTCTCTTAAAATGAATAAATACTATTATGTTTCATTAGATGGGACTAGAGTTAGATTTGCTTCCATCTTTATCATCAACATGTTTATCCCACTCATCCTCTAAGGCAGGAGTTCCCAGTCTTGGTCTTCAGATGTTGGATTACAGCTCTCATCACCCCCTGCCACAATGGTCTTCAACGTGTCAGGGGATCATGGGAGCAGTAGTCCAACAACCCTGCGGGGCCCAAGTTTCAGAACTCCTGCTTTATAGCAGATTGCCACTTATGATTGAAGCGATTCCTGATTATTTTCCCCCTTAAGATTTTTCACAATATTAAATAATCAAAAATTCCAGGATTGCTTTCAATGATCATTTGGAGATGGGTGCTGATTCCTGGAGACCCCAGGAAACTCTATCCCCTTTAGTGGGGCAGAGCAATGGCTATCAAGGGCTACTAGTCTGAGGCCTATAGGCCACCTCTAGCCTCAGAGGCAAGGTGCCCCTAAATACCAGCTGCAGGGGAGTAACAGCAGGAGAGAGGGCATGCCCTCAGCTCTTGCCTGTGTGCTTCTCAGAAGCATCTGGTGGGCCACTGTGTGAAACAGGATGCGGGACTGGATGGCTTTGGGCCTGATCTAGCAGGGCTGTTCTTATGTTCTTAATGCAGTAGACAGTTCCTCTATTCCTGGACATCATCAGCATGGCGTTCCCACCACATCAAAGAGGCCTTCAGTAGCAGCTGTGCGGAAAACTGGGCCTTAGAAACCAGAGCCAGAAATGAGGAACTAGGCAGGATTGTCTAACCGTGGGGTACTGCACTTAGCCATTATGGCCTCCAGCCCCTATTCGTGTCCAGCCCAAACATATATTCCCGCAGTGTTCCATAAATCCAAACCTCTCTTTCCCATAAGAAAGACAAATTCGATCACCTACCACATTCTGTGTACAATGCAAAGTAAGTTTGTAAGGGCTGCAACCTTGATCTAATTAAAGACCTTCTTAAAATGAACTACGCACCACCTTTGATCATCAGACAAAACTCTGAGGTGTTAATTCTGCTTAAATCTAAGTGCTTAAATACACACAGATTTTTTAAAAATGTGTTTTTCTTCCAAACTAGTGTTTTAACCTCATGCAAACATATGCAGATCTCACTGATAAATTAAATCTCTTTTGACTAAGAAATTAAACTTCCTTGAACTGGGTGACAACCCCCAAGTTATTCAAATGGCATAATTTATCCCAGTCTCGTAATTTGGGCTTTCTGGTTACAGAATCTGGAACAATTTATTCCAGTCTCATAATTTGAGTTTTCTGGTTAAAGAATCTGGACTAATTTATTCCAGTCTCATAATCTGGGTTTTCGGGTTGCAGAATCTGGAACTGCATAGTGCAGATGTGTAGCTATGGGTTCTTGGCTCCCTTACCTGATGGGGGGCTATGTTGAGACCATGCTACTTCTCTGCCTTCCCTTGGCCCTCAGGGACTACCTCCGAAGCCGGGGCTGGAGGTGGTGGCGGTGGTGGTGGTGGCAGCAGCAGCAGAGATCCCACCGCTGGTTTCTCCTTGGCCTCGCTGGGGACTGCCTTCCCAGGGGCACTGGTTGACCCAAAGAGGCCCTGCGTAGCCATGTTGGAAGCAGAGGATGAGGAGGAAGTTGAGGCGGGAGCAGCCATGCCAAGGGCTGGCTTGGCCGGCAGGCCTCCAGAGAGGAAGGCCGTGTACTGGTTCCAGAAAGAGAGGGGGCCCACCCCCACGAGCTGGGCTGGTATGTCGCGTCCCAGGAAGTCCTGCAGCTTCACCTGGCTCCCCGACAGCACCGGCACGGAACCTTCGAGGGGCAGGCGCCGTCCGCGTTGTGTCGGGCTGTTGCTTCTGCTCCATACGTGGCCGCCCAGATTAACCTTTTGCAACGACAAGAAAGTAGCCGTTCTCTTAACACTAAGGGCAAAAGCCCCAAAAGGTCACATTGCAATTGACATTTGATTCCTGTGGACAATCTTAAGGCTGCTTTGTCTGACATCACTTTCCGCCCGCAAGCCTGGGAAATGTAGTTTTTCAAGGGTCCTCTGGGATGCTCAAACTGCTGGGAAAACTACCATTCCCGGCAATTCTTAGAGGAAGAAGAGATTATGCTTCCATTGACAGCGTTCCTATACAGTTAAAACCTAAACCTGAGGCATTGTCTGTGGAAAAGAACAGACATACTTTAATCCTCAAGACAGAACATATCTCCAGGAGAAACATGATGCTGTCCTAGTTATAGGAGCTTTCGTCAAGGAACTCTGGCAACTGTAATTTCAGGAGAGTGCTAGGAATCTACCATTAGGAGTTCTCTAGGGATGTGTGGACTGGTCAGGCTTCACAGAGGCCATTTACGCATGCGCAGTGGCCAAAATGGCCGCCGCCACTTACTACAGAGGCCCAAACAAAGGATCAGTTTCCCGGGCCGCGGCAGTGATTTCAGAGGCTGGCGGGGGTAGGGGAACCCTCGCGGACACACACACCCCACGGCATACAGGAAGCCCCCCAAAGGGGCTACAGATACCTTTGCATTCATTAAATTTAACAAAAAAAAAATCCGTGAACTGTCTGGACCCGGACCGAACCGGTGTGTGTGTGTGTAGGGGGCGTTCGATGGGGGCCGGACCGGACTTGGCCGGTCTGGTTCGAGTCCGGTCTGGACTCGAACTGAACCAGGACAGCCGGTTCCATGCACACCCCTAGAGTTCTCAGTTCTCTTACGAGCTGCAATTCCCAAGTGCCCCTGAAGGGGAAGTCATGACAGTTGAATGTATGTGTGTAGTGGCTCTGTTGCCACCAAGGAAGCACCAGCATTTGGACAAGCAACCACCTCTGGACAGGAGGGCGAGGTGATAAGCGGAAACTACCCTCAGAAGGGAGACAAACCACTGTGTTTTTCTGGCCTGGGAACTGTCTACAAAGGGGTGAGACGGACTCCTGCAGACTCTTTATGGCCTAGCACAGGGGTGGGCAAACTCGCCCTCCAGCTGTTGTTGCACTACAACTCCCATAAGCCCCAGCCACAATTTATTACGGCTGGGGATTATGGGGGTTCTAGTATGACAGGAGTCTGCCCACCCCTGGCCGAGCAGCTAGAGCGTAAGATAGGGACAGGGTGCCACAGGCCTCCGTGTGACAATGCAGGTGTGGCTTAAGGTACTGCCGTGCCTAGTTGTCAAGTGCTACCTTGCTGCATGTTCGTGGCGGGGGCCAGCTCCTTTTCAACACTGACCTTGGCAAGCGTTGGAAGTGGCACATGAAACGGAGAGATTACCAGCAGCCTCCTCTTCTTTCCTCATGCTCCTTGCAAGCTTTACAAGGAGCTAGGGATGTGCAAACCGGTTCGACGTCGAACGTGTTCGATGTCAAACCAGTTTGATCTGACAGTTTGGGGTCGAACTGAACCACCCCCTGTTCGGTCCGACCCTGGACCGAACCTCCAACCCCCCGGTCCGTTTGAGGGGTTCACAAGTATTTTTTAAAATAGTTTTAATTAATTATTTTTTTAAAAAAAAACTTAACCCCTCTGGGGGTATTCTCCAAGGCGGTGGGTGGTGGTGGTGTCTGTGGAGGTTCCCACGCCCCCCACTGGCTTCCCTTCTGTTCAAAATTGGCCTGTTTGGCCATTCTTTGGTTCATTCGGTCCTTTCCCCCTGGTGTAGTGGCCATTTTGGATGCCACCGTACCTGTGCAACAGGCCGAACTGGACAAGCCAGTTCCATGCACACCCCTATAAGGAGCGGGAGGAGAGGCACTCCTTGCAAGGGTCGAATTGGTCCTAAAGAGCTGCTCTGATGGCAGTGCCATGGGGCTCCTATAACCTGCTGCCTGAGGTGACTGCCTCATCTTGCATCATGAAAGGGTCATCCCGGAGGGTGGAGGCTGGACAGAGAGCAAAAATGTCAATGTGGCCTAGCAACCCCTGCCACAGGACCAACACAGAGCTACCTTCTCTATGCGGCTAGTTACACCTCCAGAGCAGGACACAGCGGCAGGCATTTTGTGTCAACGGGCACACATCTATCCTATAAACTTCCAAACACTGTCCCTTTCATTTCCTGGGCCAGCTGCTAGAGCAGGACGTCTTAACCTTGAGTTCCCAGGTGTTGCTGGACTACAACACCCATCATCCCCCACCATGGCCTCTGTGGCCGGGGATGATGGGAGTTGTAGTCCAGCAACATCTGGGGACCCAAGGTTAAGAAACCCTGCCCTAGAGGGTGACAGAGCACCAACAGGAAGTCTGCTTCTGGGGTCAATAAAAAGATGGCAGGAAGCAGAAAGCCCAGTTCAGGTGCAGCACCATTGTTTGGCTTATGGCCGCAAATAAAATGATTGATTGATTGGTACAAAACCAAATGGAGTGTGCCAGTAAGTCCCACCTTTAAACCACCACCTTCTTCTCCGCAGATACTGTGTTTTGACTGCAGAGACAAATTTTATACTTGGGGACAGATTTTCTGATGACAAATGCTGTATCCATGGGGAATGGAGGAAAGCATGGTTCAAGATCACATCAATGTGGGGTGCAGTCCTTGCTGGTGTACTTCCATTGGCATTACACCCAAGTAGGGCATCCATCATTTTACGACTTCTGAACGCGCGAGAGGGTGATTTCTTATAAAGACTGTATGAAAATAGGCTATAGCCCAGGGGTTCTCAAACTAGGTCCCCCAGATGTTGTTGGACTTCAACTCTCATAATCCCAAATCGCCATGGCCGGGCCACCGTGGCTGGGGATTATGGGAGTTGAAGCCCAACATCTGGAGAACCAGGTTTGAGAACCCCTGGCCTATCGGGATCACACTCCACAATGAGACACTGAAACAAGGGCACGGGTCTCTCGTACCTGGTGGTGGGCGGTCAGTGCGTGTTTGCGCAGAGCGGCTCTGTCGGGGAAGGCCTGTTTGCAGATCCCACAGACCAGCACTGGCCCCTCTTTGGCTTGGCTGCCCTCTTGCTTCTCAGAGGGGCCTTCCCCTCCTATGCCCTTCTCCTTCTCCGGTTCCTCCCCCGCTTCCTGTGGCGTTCCTCCTCCTTGTTCCATTTCCTCCTTTTCTTCCCTTTCCTGTGTGGGGCACCGAGGGCTTCCAGCCCCCGACGGCGAGGCAGCCCTGGTGCCTCCCTCTTCCTCCTCCGCCTGTCTCACTTCCTCTCCTTCCTTGGCAGGGCCCGGAGCTTCCTGTTCAGGGCTGGAGGGCCCCTCGGCCTTCTCCCCACCGCTCTCCAGCGAGTCCTCATCAGTGGGCTCTTCTTCGTCTTCTTCCGATAGCTCCTCTTCCTGAGGAGGGGGCTGCGGCAGCTTCTGTCCTTCCCCCAGGGTGACTCCCTCGGAGGCGGGGGGCTCTGGGAGGAGCGCCCCGTTCGGGATCTGCCCTCCCAGGTGCATGCGGACATGCTGCTGGAGGCTGACGGCGTTGGTGAACTTCTTCTGGCAGATGGGGCAAGAGTTTTGAGCGCGGGCGGCCGAGCTGGTCTTGTGCCCCACAAAATGGGCCCGCAGATTCCCCCGGGTGGAAAAGGCCCGCCCGCACACCTTGCACTTGAACGGCCTCTCCCCTCCGTGCTGCCCGTAGTGAAGCTGCAGAGCGCGGGGGCAACTCAGGACCCGCAAGCAGATCACGCACTGGTTGGGCCCGGAAGACGTCGGCGGGGACGACGACAATGAGGAGCTGGCCACGGCTTGGGTGCTGGCGACAGGGCCAGGGCACGAGGAGGACGACGGAGATCCTCGGCGGTCGATCTTCTCCACCAGCTGCTGCAGCTTGGAGGTCTCAGAGGGCGACGCCTCCAGCACGTAGGGGAAAGGCCCCACAGCCGTGCCCGCCTTAAAATGGTTGGCCAACAAGGCCCAACTGGGCAGTGACCCCACCAGCTTCCCCAGCTGAAGCCGGGTGCCTTCTGCCTCCCTTTCTGGCGGGGTGTTCTCATCCCCCTTCCCCTTCGCTTCGACGGCCTTCATCAGAACCAACTTGTTGAAACTAGGCAAGGCTTGGGCTGCTGCTGATGGGGAGGCCCCGGAGAGCAGCGTCAGGCTCTCGGTCGCGCTCAGGGCCTTGCGTTCCGCAGGAGGAGCAGAGGCCGTCTCCTCTCCGGGCTCCGCCTTCTCGGGCGGCACCGACATGCCATAGGGCAACCCCGAAGTGGTGAGGACGTAATCAAGGTGCTCGGGGACCGGGTGGGGGTTCATCTGGACGTGCGGGTACTTCTCCCGGTGGCGGTGGAAGTGCACCTTGAGGTTGCCGCGGGTCGTGAAGCGGTTGCCACAGATGTTGCACTTATAGGGACGCTCACCAGTGTGGGAACGCAGGTGGATCTGGAGGGCACTATCGCTCCCAAAGACTTTGCCACAGAAGCGGCATTTGTGACGCCCGCCCGGCTTCTCCTCCAAGCTGCTTTCGCCTCCGCCTCCGCCTCCGTTCTTCTGCCGCAGCAGCCCCGGAGAGGTGGCCTGCTCCAGACCCCGGGCAGCCCCCAGGCACTGAGCAGCCAGGAGGCCTGTGGCTGTGGGGAAAGCTGGAGCCAAGATCTGCTCCGCTTTGGGGACCCGAGCGCCGCTGGGGAAAGGATGGTAGAGGTGGAAGAACGCAGGCTTGGGCCCCTCAGGGGAGCTGGAGGCTTGGGTCCTTCCCGGCTCTGTTTTGATGGAAAAGACGGGCAACGGGGGCTTGGGCGGCAGAGAAGCGCCCACAGCCGGCTCGGCAGAGGGTGCTGGGGAGCCCACCTGCCCCAGAGACCCCAGGAGCAGCACCTGGCGGCAGATCTGCTCCGTCATCTGCATCTGGTGCAGCTGGCGCTGCTGCAGGACGCGGAGCTCTTCCAGGATGAGAGGAATGTTGAGGTGTCCGGCCGGGACAGCGGTGGGGGGCGGCAGCGGAGGGAGAGGCGGGGGTGGCGGCGGATGCGGGGCGGCGGCGGTCGGCGGCGGCCCCGGCTCGACATCCATGCTCGGAGGACTTTCGGGATGGACCTCCACGGAGGAAGAGGAGGAGGACGTGCTGGAGTGGTCTTGGCCGGCAGTGGTGGCAGCAGCGGCGGTGGCGGGAGTGGCGGAAGAGCAGGTGGGCTGCTCTGGGGAGCAGGAATCCACGTGAGTGGACAACTCAGAGGGATCCTTGAAGCTGGCACGGCAAGAGGGGCAGGATAACAGGACGGACTCATCACCAGTATCTCCTGGAGGGGCAAAAGGGGAGAGGGAAATGGATGTGGTTAGTGCAGAGCTATAAAATGGCGGGGGACATTTCTGGCAGATCGGAAGGCACCCCCCCTTGCACACCCTCCTCCCCTTCCTCCTCCTCTTATTCTTTCTTTTTTTAAAAAAAATGAAGGAAGGAGGACTTCTTGCTGCCTCGGTGGTGCTCCAGTAATCTGTTGTCTGAGGCAATTGTCTCACCTAGCCTCATGGAAGGACCGCCCTTGGTTGGAATGTTTGTTTTCATCTATAGCCCCATGAACTTTTGCTGCCTGAGACAACCCAAAGATGACTGGAAGTTGGGGTTGCTGGATCTCAGTGTTTGACCCAAGGTTTGATCCTCTTAGAATTTTTCTCAGTGTTTCCAGATAGGAACATAGGAAGTTGCCATATACTGAGTCAGACCATAGGTCCATCTAGCTCAGTATTGTCTACACAGACTGGCAGCGGCTTCTCCAAGGTTGCAGGCAGGAATCTCTCTCAGCCCTATCTTGGAGATGCTGCCAGGGAGGGAACCTGAGACTTTCAGCATGCAAGTGCTCTTCACAGAGTGGCCCCATCCCCTGAGGGGAATACCTTACAGTGCTCAAACATGTAGTCTCCCAAACAAATGCAAACCAGGGTGGACTCTGCTTAGCAAAGGAGACAATTCATGCTTGGTACCACAAGACCAGATGTAGGAGTCTTTATTCAGCAGGAAAGATCCATGACATCTATTGCATCTGCACATAGTTCAAAAGCCAGGTAGCAAAGCAAACTTTGAAATGAGCAAAAATATGTTATTTTAGGACATGAACCAGCTGGGGTGGGGGCTACCACCTGTGGGGATGAATGATTTTTGGCAACGTCGACACCCCTAGAGATGCAAAACAGGTGATAGCACTTCAAGACTTTCCGCTTTCAGGGTGTTTATCATGCTTTTATTGTCCCGGCCGTCACGCATGGAGCGGCTAAACGTGCAATGGTGTTCTAAAAGCTTTAAAAACTTCTAAAAACACAAACGACTATAATAGTTCATTGATGTTGTCAGAAGAACAGAAATGAAAGTTGGCAGGAATGTCTTCCAAAGATTATTCCATGCAGATGATACAATTTGTTACCCTACCCTAACCCTTTCCTCTGTGCAAAGATGGCTGCAATTTTACCCCAGTTGTTTGGCGTTAGGGATAAAGTGAAAACATAGAGAAAGCTGTCGGTGCAATAACGCTATTTTCCATTTCTAGGGGCAAAAGACACTGCCAAATAGCACTCTAAGCATTCATTTGCCCCCCTGAGATGGGGCGTGATAGCCGTGGGTGTCTGTAGGTCATTTTCCGGGGGGGGGGGGCAAAGTCAGCAATCCAATACCCTGCCCCCCTTTTCCTGGAAGTATGCCCCACTGAATTCAATGGGAACTGGCTCAATCCAGGTGTGGGGGAGGAACTGCTCCTTCTTGCCCCCACCCCTCCGGACACCCCTGCTGATAGCCAAAATATGTGGGCCTGCCTCATGGCCTCTTTGTGTGAGAGCCTAAGAAGAACCCTGCGGGATAGAGCCAGGATCGATCCTGTGAGTAGCAGGATCACACATCCTGCTACTCCCAGCAGCTGACCCGATGCCTCTGGGAAGTCCACGTGGGTCACGAAGCCAGTCGCTGCTTCCCACTGTCCAAGAGCCCCACCACCAGTATCCTGAACATGGAGGTTCCCAGTGCACGGTTCTATCCAGCATGACACAGACATCTGAGCTTTTGCCAGGAGCGGAGAGCTGGTCTGGTGGTAGCAAGCATGACTTGTCCCCTTAGCTAAGCAGGGTCCGCCCTGATTGCATTTGAATGGGAGACTTGATGTGTGAGCACTGTGAGATATTCCCCTTGGGGGATGGGGCCACTCTGGGAAGAGCAGAAGGTTCCAAGTTCCCTCCCTGGCAGCATCTCCAAGATAGGACTGAGAGAGAGTCCTGCCTGCAAGCTTGGAGAAGCCGCTGCCAGTCTGGGAAGACAATACTGAGCGAGATGGACCAATGGTCTGACTCAGTACATGGCAGCTTCCTATGTCCACATGAAATGGTTGCCTTGTCTCCAGACAGACATGGAAAAGCCTCCAGTCTAAAACCCCAGAAATAGGGGTTTTAGTGTAGACAATGCAGCGCTAGACCGGCCAAGGGCCTGACTCAACAGAGGAAGGCAGCTTCCGATGTCCATCCCACCTCCAAGAAGCCCAGTTGCAAAATCCTCACCCAGCAGCCCAGCTTTGCACGCATATGCCCCTTCACACGGCCTCCTTCTAAAAGGAGCGCACCCACATCCATCCGGTCCCTGGGGGTGAGCTGCGCCCGCGCGGCGGGTGCCAACTTCGAAGCGACCCCCGTCTCTTCCCTCCCCAACCCCGATCTCTCTTTCACAGCCTGAAGCCCTCCGCATCTCCGGGCTGGCTTTCCAGAGTCACCTGGGGAGCCCGGGGGCCACCCGTAACCCTAGAAGCTGGCGAGAGCGGGGGGGGGGCCCTTCGGATGGGTCGGAGAGGGAGAGACAATGGAGGGAGACGGCAGGCGGCGGCGGGGTCACACAAGCAGCCTGCCGCGGGGCGAAGGGAGCGAGGGACCGATCGGGTTACTCGAGGGGCGGAAGCGGGGTCGCCCGGGCAGCCCGGGGGCCTGGATGGAGAGGGGGGCGGCCCGCAGGAGGGCGAGCGGGCGGCTGGAGGAGGCCCTTGGGCTGCCCGGCCGGCCCCGCCATCAGGAGGCCCCGAAGCCGCCCCCACCCCGGCACGAGGGCCAAGGCGAGGACCCCACCTGCGGGCTCGGCCATCATCACGTCGCCGGCAGCGGCTCCCTCCTCCTCCTCCTCCTCGTCGTCCTCTTCCACCGCCTCCTGCTGCTGCTGCTCCCCGCGCCCTCTCGGGCTGCTCATGATCTCGGCCGCCCGCCCGGCCTCCGCCGCTCTCCGAGGATGGAGGAGGACGCGGCGGCAAGACGAGAGGGATCGGCTGCAGGGAGCGGCTCCCACCCGGCTGCAGCAGCAGGGACCTCTGGTGTCTGGAGGGCAGCTGCCGCCGCCGCCGCCCCCACCACCACCAGGAGCACCACCGCCGCGACGGCCGGCTTGCGCTGCGCCCCCGTGCGCCTTGGCCGCGGAGAGCACCTGGGACAGGCGCCCTGCGATGATCCTGCGCAGAACAAGGCGCTGAGCTCTGTGCGGGGCGCATGGCGAGTCACCATCAGCGCGCTTGGGACTGCCCTGGGAGGCGGCCATCCGATGCACACTCCCGGGACCAAGCCCCATTGAGTTCAGCGGGACTTATGGGTGGTGGTGGTGGTGGGAGTCGGGTCCCAGCTCTGCAGGCAGCGGCGGCACGGGTGGGGGGCTGAGGGGGGCACACACAAGGCGCGAAGTCGAGTCAGCGCACGTATGGGTGGGGAGATATGTCCCCCACACATTAGATTTCTGAAACAGAAATGGGGTGGTGGTGGGTGGGGAAGCCACTTTCGGGGGCGGAGGGCACCTGCCCCCTGGCCGACCCTCTGGAGCTGGCCTTGTCTCCAGCAATTGCCAGGAGCCTCCAGGCACCAGCATCAACCTACAGGTGGCTATTGGAAGCCATCCTGGAGATGCAATGCCTTGAGAGGGTGGAAGGTACTGGGAAACACACACAGCTCCAAAAATGTCTCCAGGCGGCGGAATAGCCTTTGCTGGCAGCCAATCTAAAAGTGGAGGGGGTACCCAGAAATGTAAGCAGGGGGCAGATAGCTCCCGGCCTGGAGCACTTATGCTTGGTTGTAATAATAATAATAATAATTAGGGAGGCAGAGAAAAATTGGGAGGGCCAAGCCCACTCTAGACTCACCCCCCAGGTTATGGACCTGACTGTTTTATAGCTGCTTCCTGCATAGACACAAAGTAATCTTATGTAGAACTAAGGGTTTATTCAGAAACAACTCCATTTTCTCCTCTCCCCCCCCCACTCTACAGGATGCCCTCTGGGACAAACTTCTAAACAAAACATAAAAGATTACTAGGTATAATACAACACATCCTTCCCCGTTTTGACAAAAAGAATTGAATTGATTTAAAAATCAGTGACAAAGTCTTGTATGGAGTCTCCTGTCCTAGGAACATAGGAAGCTGCCATGTACTGAGTCAGACCATTGGTCTATCTAGCTCACTATTGTCTTCACAGACTCTCCTGATTCTTGGGTTCTCTGGCACCGGAGCTGTTAGTGATGCTTTTTCTGGTACAGAGGATTGTCCATCACTTTCATCACCCTCATCTGTGAGGTCAAACTGGCAGGCAAGATCAAATTCTTCTCCAGTTCCGCTCTTGAGATCAGACTCTCCTCTTTTCTCAAAGTATGCATGCTGGAAAGTCT
Source organism: Hemicordylus capensis (assembly GCF_027244095.1). NCBI lineage: Eukaryota > Metazoa > Chordata > Lepidosauria > Squamata > Cordylidae > Hemicordylus > Hemicordylus capensis. The sequence continues at coordinate 8,848,399 of NC_069662.1, read as the reverse complement.
CATACTGTTCCATTTCTTTCCATCATCCAATATGATAGAATCTCCTTGGATTTCCATTATAGGTTTTGCTCCAGAATATTTGGTACATCCTTTTCTCAGTCACTTTATAAGGCAGCCATAGTCAAATAAAGTCCCCCATCTGAAATGTTCACTCATCCACACTACGTTTCTGATCTACATACAGTTTGTATTTTTGTTGCATCTCCCTTGGTAAAGTGTGCCGTCGAGTCGGTGTCAACTCCTGGTGATCACAGAGCCCTGTGGTTTTCTTTGGTAGAATACAGGAGGGGTTGACCATTGCCTCCTCCTGCGCAGTATGAGATGATGCCTTTCAGCATTTCCCCCTGTATCACTGCTGCCCGATATAGGTACCGGGGGGATTTGAACCAACAACCTCATGCTTGCTAGGCAAGCCATTTCCCGCAGCTACCACAAATCTCTGTATCCTCAGGATGAGATAACATGGAAAGCCCTATCAGCTGTTGCCATTGGGTAAGTTTGGTGGTAGCTTTGCATCCTCGCAGTAATTCAAAATGTGAATTTCCCTTTAGCAGAATGAGGAGTAATTTGATAAGCAAATAGTTTCATGGATTGCCTCTTTCCAGGGTTGTTGTTGCATAGAAAAAGAAAAGAAAGATTGTGCTGTTGAGTCAGTGTAGACTCCTAATGACCACAGAGCCATGTGGTTTTCTTGGTAGAATACAGGAGAGATTTACCATTGCCTTCTCCCGCACAGTATGAGATGATGCCTTTCAGCACCTTCCTATATTGCTGCTGCCCAATATAGGAGTTTCCCATATTGGAGTTTTCCATATTCTGGGAAACACACCAGCGAGGATTCAAACCAACAGCCCCCTGCTCTCTAGGCAGGTTGCTTCCCCACTGCACCATTAGGTGGCCTCTGTTATGTAGTAGCTAGTTGTAAACTTTCTTTCACTAATCTGTTCATTCTTTCCACTAAGCCATTTCCTCAAGGGTGGTACAAGGAAAGATTCTTGTGTTTTATCCCATGGTTATGCAAATATTGCTCCATTTCAAATGAGGTAAGCTATGTCCCATTGTCAGTCATGAGTTGTTTAGGAAGACCCTCTCATGCAAAAATTGAAGCCATGAACTGGATCACCTTGTTTGTAGTAATGTCATCAGCAAATGAAACTTCTGGCCACTTGGAATTATCCACCAACTGATCCACCATCACTATAACAAATCTTTTTTTTGTGGGTTGGTTTTCAAAAGGCCCCATTATATCCAGAACAAGTTTTCCCCAGAGACAACTGGGATACTCTACTGGAGTCAAGGGATAATGGTAGAAGTCTTCTGCGATTTGACAGACACAGAACAAGCCATACAGTGCCTGATTACATTTTCAGCGTGTTTTTCCATACCTGGCCACCAAAAACTGCCTCTGATTTGCCTTTTAGTCAAGCTCATGCCCAGGCAATCTTCATGGGCAATTTTGATCACTTTTGCTTGTAAGGAGGTTGGCACCACCAAACGATCAGCCCCAGCTCATTCAGAAGAGATGGCCCACTTGCTATGTGCATGTATGGTTGAAGATGTTCAGCTACCTTGTTTTTGCATGGCCTTCCATTAGTTATATAAAGTCTAAATTCCATAATCACTTGATCACCACTGTGGGCTGCTTTCCATTCAGAAGACGTGATCACTCCATGAGTGGATACAGCTATTTGTGCAATTATACCCTTTCATCTTCATCTTCTGGGATCTCCAGTCTTGGCCTGGAAGTGGAAGTCAAGATAAACAATCTGCAGTTGTATTCCGAAGACCTGGAAGATACTCCACCTGAAAATCAAAATCCATAAGTCTGGTGATCCATTTGGCTATTCTTGGGGTTGCTTGACATGGTCCCCGAGTAGTAAAAAGCAGAGGGGGGGGGGAAGGTTTATGGTCTGACTGTAGAGTGAATCTTCTGCCCCACAAGTTAATCCTGAAGTGCTTCATCGCCCAGAAACATTTTGGAGCTTCTTTTTCAATGACACAATACATCTTCTCCGATGCAGTAAGCACTCTAGAAGCAAAAGGCAACTGTAACTACCCTGTCCCCTTTTTGCTGGATCAAGACAGCACCCAAACCATATTCAGAAGCATCAGTGGTTACAATAGTGTGCCTGTTGGTGTCAAAAGTAGTGAGAGCAGGGCTTTCAGCAATGGCCAATTTGATAGTCTGAAAACTAGCCTTGCAGGATGCATCCCACTTAAATGCTGCATTCTTTTTTAAAAGAAGACGCAATGGAGCAACTTTGGAGGCAAGTTGTCTAACAAATCTAATACTTACAGAATCCTAAAAATGAGCAAAGTGCATCCTTGTTGTGTGGCTCTTGTGGTGCTTCCCCGAATAGCTTTCATCAAGTCTGTTTTGGGATGTACGCCACTCTGAGATATTGTGTGTCCCAAGTACGTCACCGAGTGTGTGCAAAACTGACATTTCTCTGCTGAGATAGTAAGTCCATGTAGGAATTTTCTTAAGACTTCTGTCAGTTTAGCATCATGCTCCTCAATGTTTTTGCCATACAGGAAAATGTCATCCTGAAAGTAAGCAATGCCATCCGTAGCCCCCAAAATTGCATGCATCATTCGTTGAAACATCGAAGCTGCAGAGGCTAATCCAAAGGGCAGCCTTTTGTATGGAAAAAGACCCTCTGGGGTAATGAAGGCTGTGTATTTGTGAGAACTCTTGAGCAGAGGAATTTGATGATAGGCCGAAGACAAGTCCAAAGTTGTAAACACGGAGCCTCTTTCCGAGTAAGCAGCATTTCATTGACAGTGGGTAATGGATGGTCTTGTGGTAGCAAGCATGACTTGTCCCCTTAAGCTAAGCAGGGTCCACCCTGGTTGCATATGAAAGGGAGACTAGAAGTGTTTGCACTGTAAGATATTCCCCTTATGGGATGGAGCCGTTCTGGGAAGAGCATCTACATTCCAAGTTCCTTCTCTGGCATCTCCAAGACAGGGCTGAGAGAGATTCCTGCCTGCAACCTTGGAGAAGCCACTGCCAGTCTGTGTAGACAATACTGAGCTAGATGGACCTATGGTCTGACTCAGTATATGGCAGCTTCCTATGTTCCTATGACTATTCACTACCATGTTGGAATTCATTTCTCTTAAATCTATGCACATTCAAAGTGTACCATTTGATTAACTCAGCCTTCATAAGAATTCCCTAAAGTTTGTTCAGATTATACCTCTTACTACTTTGGTTTAGCCTTGACTGTATGATGCAGAATGCTAAAGTCACAGGATACCTTGGCTACACAAAACCACCACAATAATCAAAACTCTGTCCTGTACTTCTTTTGAAACTACAACAACAATACCATAATCACCAAGTTTTTAACAAACCTATCACCATCACCAACCACAATGTAACATACTTATGGAGGTCATTCACTCAGACAAAAACTGTGTTCTATCCCGGTTTCAGAACTGTGTGCATTTCCAATTTTCAGTTGTGTGGAAGCAAGGTAAGGGGAAAACCTGGGTAGAAGTGGCTGTGTGGAAGCAAGGTAGAAGGAAAAGCTAGCGTTTTCCTCCTACATCACTTCCACACAATCACTTCTACCCAGGCAGGGGTGTAAATATAATAGGGCAAGGGGAGATAGTTGTCTGGGGGCCCACTGCCTTGGGGTCCCACCAGAGGCAAGTCACATGACTGACTCTCCCAGCCACGCACCCGCCCGGGCTTCCTTCAGTTGTATTCATCCTCCGAAACTGATGTGAGTGTTAAGACCTGGAGCTACCAGAACAGCATGTCTTTCTCTAGTACCATTAAGTGACTTGCATCGTCCACAATTTACAAAACCTTTAAAAAAATAATTTAGGATGATGTTCTATTGTGGCACATCGGATAGGCGCACTCCAACCTCGCTACGCCCCTGTACCCAGGTTATCCTCCTACATGGCTTCCACAGAATCACTTCTACCCAGGTTTCCCCCTCCACACAACTGGAAATTGGGGACGCACACAGCTCCCAGACCCAGGTAGAACACAGTGTTTATTGTGTGAATGACCTCAGAGTCACTTGATTGGTTGACTCCTTTTAAGGAATCACAGAATCAGCCCTTCTGTGATAGCACATAGCAACTTTTGAGAACAAGCCCAGAAGAACCTTTTATACCTTTGGGTAACAACTCAAAAGGTTCCTTGGCCTATGATGCCAAAGGAGAGAACAGGCCACAGCTGCTGCTTGCAGAAGAGGATGACAATTTAGCCCCAGAACTGAGATTAGTCACCATGTATTTCAAAGGGTTCTCAAAGGTTGTGGGACTACAAATCTCATCATCCACAGCCACAATGACCAAAGGGAACTGTAGTCCAACAACAGCTGGGAACCCTGGAAGCTATCACAACACATTCTGCCAGCAAATTCCACAAATTAATTCCAGTTTGTCCATAGACACAAGGTGGGAGCTGTGGGAAAGGATTGGGTGTGCGAGGCCCACTGTGGAGGAAAGCTCTGTTACCCAGCAGCTGTATCCAATTGTTTAATGGGGTAGGAGGAAAAGCCCTTCTATCCAGGGGTAGCTTTGCACACAATCACTTCCCCACCTCCTACCTTGCTTTTTATGAGCACACAATCACAAAACAGGAGCTCACACAACTCCCAAACTGGGGAGGAGAGCTGGGCTTGTGGCAGCAAGCATGAATTGTTTCCTTTGCTAAGCAGAGTCTGCCCTGGTCACATTTGAATGGGAGACTTGATACGTGAGCACTGTAAGATATTCCCCTTAGGGGATGGGGCCGCTCTGGGAAGAGCATCTGGTTCCAAGATCCCTCCCACTGAAATCTCCAAGATTGGGCTGGGAGAGAATCCTGCCTGTAGCCTTGGAGAAGCCGCTGCCAATCTCTGCAGACAATACTGAGCTAAATGGACCAGAGGTCTGACTCAGTAGGCAGCTTCCTATGTTCCTAATGATTGTGTGAACAAGCCTTACATCTGATTTAGAATATGAAATTCGTATGGATTTTAGAGAAAAGGCAGCCAGGAGTTCAGCTTCTAACTGTGGGTGTTCCCCACAATTTTTTGCATTTGGGTGGTGGGGTGGAGTGTGGGGTAGCCAAGGGCGGGAGCCAGCTTCCCACCTTGCTGGCTTCTTTGTCAGGAATGAGGATAGAACCTCTGCTTCAAAAGATGAAAGATGTGGTCCCTCATCTTTTAAACTCATCACATAAAGCAGATTCACCTCACCCTCGGAAACTTAACTAATGCAGTGATTAGACGAGGACCAATGGGGCCTGATTTCCTATCCTTCACTCAGCTATGATGAAACTCACTGGCAGTGTTCCCTCTAATGGAAATTCCCAGATGTTCTTGACTACAACTCCCAGCATCCCCTGCTGCAATGGCCTTTGGCTGGGGATTCTGGGAGTTGTAGTCAACAACACCTGGGAATTCCTGTTAGCGGGAACACTGCTCACTGGGTGATCTTCAACCAGTCACCAGCCTTCCGTCTAACGGGTTGGAGGAGATGAACTTAGGTATGCCAGAGAGTCTCAAGCTGAGGTCCCTAGATGTTGTTGGACTAAATCCCAATCACCCCCAGCCTCAGTGGATAATGTGGTGTGGATAATGGGAGTTGCAGCCCAACAAATTCTGAGGGTCCAAGGTTGAGAACCCCTGATGTATACTATACTATAGCCCTATATCCAGACATTGCATTATACATATATACAGGTATCTGTGAAGGGAGTGAAGGATGGGCAAGTCTATGAGGAACACAGGTCCATATTGTGTGCGGACAAAGGATCATCAGTGTAGTCCCTGGGCATCAAAGAGAATGTCTTCTTCATTATGAGCCATGCTACCCATTGAGATCACCCAGAGGGGTCCATCCAGGGGTGGAGCCACCACTGGGCGAATGGGTTCAAAGAACCCGGGCCACCACCAATCAGGGGCCACGAGTGTGGCCCCAGACATGCCCTCTGCGTCTGGCATCAGACACGGGGGCGTTATCTCGGTCCAAAACTTGGCCAGTGCAGCCAGAGTAACTTTCCTTGCCTTAAAGGCAGGGAGAGCCACTCCCGATCTCGCTGCCAATGCAGCGAGGCCAATCGATCTCCCTCTCAAATGGGGCCGTGCGGCCCTGTTTAGGAGAGAGATCGGCTCTTAAGACGCATTTATCCACCCAAGCTCCTTAACTAGAGTTGTGGTGTTAAATGGTTTTAATTTCTGTTTTATGTTTGTTGTCAACTGCCCAGAGATGTGAGTTTGGGGCAGTGTACAAATATGCTAAAGAAAGAAAGAAAGGTACATTTTTTTTTGTGCAAATGGCTGAGCATGCATTCATCTTAAAAATGAGCTTGGGTACAGGCCCCCTCAAATGCAGAGTACAGATAAGACGCATACTGCTAGGTGTGCGTAGGACATGATGTGTGAATAACTGGACCTGTGCACAGATCTGTCTGTGTGCATGCTGGCTAACATACTGCACAACAGAGATGCCAGTTTGGGGCGGTATAGAAATATGTTAAATAAACAAAACAAAACAAAACAAAATAAACTTTAAGCGCATGGCAGAATGTGAGGTTTTCACAGCTGCACCAGAGTGCGGTTGTGCCAAACGCAAGAATTGTGTGAACAGAGTGTGCAATTGATAATAATAATGTCAATTGTGCAATTGCCTCCATGAAATTCTTGCATTCAGCGCAACACAACCGTTGCACAACTGCATGCATTTTACATTCCCCCGCATGCATAATGTGATGCAACATGTCAGCCGCTGAACACAGGAACATAGGAAGCTGCCTTATACTGCCTTATACTGAATCAGACCATTGGTCCACTTAGCTCAGTATTGCCTACCCAGATTGGCAGCAGCTTTTCGAAGGCTGCAGGCCAGAGCCTCTCTCAGCCCTATCTCGGAGATGCCAGGGAGGGAACTTGGAACCTTCGGCATGCAAGCAGGCAGGTGGTCTTCCCAGAGCAGCCCCATCCTCTAAGGGGAATATATCTTACAGTGCTTACACATCTCTCCCATTCAAATGCAAACCAGGGATGACCCTGCTTTGCAAAGGGGACAATTCATGCTTGCTACCACAAGACCAGCTCCTTAAACCAGATTGTGCATCAAACATAATGTGTTAATAAGGCTTACATTTGAACGTACATAATATCAGAGAAAACTGGCCCGAACACTTCCCAAAGTGACGAGAAACTCATTTATATTGTAGCTTGTTTCAGCCAAAATGCATTCTCCAAAATAATATGTCAAATCAGCTCCTTTTCTTTTCCTCTCCTTGTTCCTCTCTTCATCTCAAAAATCTCAGAGGAAGCTGGACGCCAGTCAATCCAGCGCAATTGTCACCAGCAAATGCCCAGAAAGAAAAATGGCAAAGGGGATGGGGTGGGGTGGGGTGGTGGTGGGGGGAAGAGAGATCTAACTTAACACAAGAGAGACTATCTAGGACTCGGCGAGTTACTTAGCAACAGCACAAAGACCGGAGAGGGCAAGAGAGAAAAGAGGCAGTGTGTGGCAAAAATCTGTGCGTGAGGAAGTGTGACAGAATGCATATGCGTGCGGCTGCCTTCGTGGCTCTTGGGAACGGTGCATAAGCTGGCGCATAAGCATGTGAGAAAATGGTGAATGCAAATTCGCTGGAGTGTGTTACCAAATGTGTGTAACAGGATGTCAGGGAGTGGGAGACCGAGGCCTGATCTTCCCACGCAGCAGACTGAGATGGCGGAAGAAGAATTTCACTCTGCATCGTTAGCTAAAACCTTCCCCCCCGCCAATATTATTATTATTTTTATTATTATTACATTTATATCCTGCTCTTCCACCAAGGAGCCCAGAGCAGTTTACCACATACTTGAGTTTCTCTTTCACAACAACCCTGTGAAGTAGGCTAGGCTGAGAGAGAAGTGACTGGCCCAGAGTCACCCAGCAAGTCTCATGGCTGAGTGGGGATTTGAACTCGGGTCTCCCTGGTCCTAGTCCAGCACTCTAGCCACTACACCACGCTGGCTAGCTGTCTGTGTTTTAAAAAATAAATAAATGTACATGTTTTGGCTGAGCATGTATTTATTTCCGAAAGTGCGCTTGGGTACAGGCCCTCGCAAATGCAGGGTACAAATAGGGGAGCATTCTAAGCAGAAGACTGTGCCCCCTCAAATGCAGGGTACAATCACGGGGAGCATTCAAAAATGGTTTCCCTCACTTGGTGTCTCCGACGTCTCAATTTTTGACCAATTCGTTCGGTTGCCCGCATAAACTTTGCCTGAGTTGCATGGTGGGCCTGCGAATAAAGGTGTGTGACAGAATGTCCGAGAGTGGGTCTTGTGGTAGCAAGCATGACCTGTCCCCTTAGCTAAGCAGGGTCCGCCCAGGTTACATATGAATGGGAGACTTGATGTGTGAGCACCCTTAGGGGGTGGAGCCACTCTGGGGAGAGCAGATGCTTCCACGTTCCCTCCCTGGCAGCATCTCCAAGATAGGGCTGAGAGAGATTCCTGCCTGCAACTTGGGAGAAGCCACTGCAAGTCTGTGCAGACAGTACTGAGCGAGATGGACCAATGGTCTGACTCAGTATATGGCAGCTTCCTATGTTCCTGTGTTCCTAATGGATATGTGAGATTCTGCTGCAGATTTGTAGGAATTGTAGGACTGCGGGAGAATGAGGGGCAGGATCTGTGGTTGGCATGTGAGTGTGTGCAACCTAAAAAGAGCCCTGCTGGATCAGACCAAAGGCAGGTTATGGGTAGCAGGATGCCTATGTGTTCCCACCGTCTGTATACTATTTACAAATCAGATATACAGCTCTATCCTATATCTATCTATCTATCTATCTATCTATCTATCTATCTATCTATCTATCTATCTATCTATCTATCTATCGTCTGATGTCTATAGGCTACCTCCAGCCTCAGAGGCAAGATGCCTCCGAATACCAGTTGCAGGGGAGCAACAGCACAGAGTGGGCATGGCCTCGCTTCTTGCCTGTGGGCTTCTCAGGGGCATCTGGTGGGCCACTGTGTAAAACAGGATGCTGGACTAGAGAGGCCTTTGGCCTGATCCAGCAGGGCTATTCTAATGTCTGCTTTGAAAAAACCCCACACTTTGTTAATTGAAGTTTAAAGTAAAGGTAAAGTTGTGCTGTCGAGTCGGTGTCGACTCCTGGTGACCACAGAGCCCAGTGGTTGTCTTTGGTAGAATACAGGAGGGGTTGACCTTTGCCTCCTCCCGCACAGTATGAGATGATGCCTTTCAGCACCTTCCTATAGCACTGCTGCGCCCGATAGAGGTGTTTCTCATAGTCTGGGAAACATACCAGCGGGGATTTGAACCGGCAACCTCTTGCTCCCTAGGCAAATAATTTCCCCGTGCACTTACTCCCACATAAATGCACACAAGGTTGCAGCTTTTGTGTACAAGGGAAACTAGAATGAGTGTGTGGTGTTGGTCAGAGCTTTTAAGGCTGCTGCCCTAAACACACTTGCTTGGGAGAAAGCTTCATTGGATGCAAAGGAATGTATTTCCAAGTAAACATGCCTGGGGCTGGGACTGAAGTGAGGCAGCAAAATATTGTTAGCTAGGGGGTCCGAATGAATGTTCCGCCTGGCTCAGATTTGATAGAAATTTGTTTTTGTTGTTTCGTTTCACTTTATCCTCTGTAATGCAGCTTGGCTCACTTTTCTGAGTCACCTGAAATTGTTATGCTCTGCAAGCCACTTTCTGCAGGGTACTTGCATGGGTTGATCTGTGGGAGCGGCTGCTGAAGTGTGAGCGGCTGCTGATGGTCCTTCCTGCCTCCTAAAACGGGATTCAGAGCTGGGGTAGTGTAGCAGCTAAGAACGTCACCTGGAAAGGCCTTCAGCCACCATTAGGAGATATTTGGCAAAGCCCTGTTGTCTCAGTCTCAGCTCTGCCCTTATACTGACCGGCCGACCTCATAGGGCTGTTGGGAAGATTCCTAATGTGCTATTTAAAGGCCACATATGATTGAACCAGTTGGCCTTGGGCAGCTTTTCCAACTCAATGGACATCCTCAGTAGCCCTGTTAGGGCTTTTCATACACACACACACACACACACACACACACACACACACACACACACACTTCCTCAAGGACATTTCTGTAAAAAGTGCTCAGGGAGAGATTTGGCTAGGATGCCTACTGGTCTCTGTAATCCCCTAGAGTGTGTGTGTGTGTGTGTGTGAGAGAGAGAGAGAGAGAGAGAGAGATGATCAAATCAAGAAGGAAAGGATCTGAGAAAAAGAGTGGAGAGAGATGGTTAAATCAAGAAGGAAGGAAGGGATCTGAGAGAGAGAGAAAGGAGGGTGGAGTGGGGAGAGAGAGAGAGATAGAGATGGTTAAATCAAGAAGGAAGAAAACTGAGGAAGGAAGGAAGGATAATGGACGTGTAAGAAAGAGACAGGCAGATCAAAGGAATTTGTGCCCAAAGAGACCAGAATTTGTGTTCCTAGAAAGGTGTGTGTATTGTCAGCGTGCAACACAGCCAGACTCTGTGAATGCAGGCAGATCTGCTGGGATCTACAACTCCTCAGGTCCACTTTCCGAGTTCCTCAAAACTTCTTTCTAGTTTGTGGAGGGTGGCGGGGTAGGGGGGTGGGAGAAAAAGGAAAGTCCCAGCCCCACTGCTCCTGCCTCCCTGCTCACCCCCCTCGGCCCGCAAACTCTTGACATGAACCCACCCCCCCCCCGCTTTTCCAGGCACACTTTCCCACACTGCTGTGTGCCATCCCTCAGCGCATCATGGCACCTGCCAGAAGCCTCCGGGACCCCCCTCCCCAGCTCCTCCCTCCCTCCCCTCGGGGTACCCACCGTTCTCAGAGGCCGTGGACCCTTCGCAGTCCGAGATGAGCTGCTGGGGGTTGCGCTGCTTTCGCCGAGACATCCCTGCAGGGGGGCTGGGGAGGGGACCCCAAGTCTCTCTCTTTGGTGGGGAGCCAGTGGGCACCTGATCCCTCTCTCTCCGGACTGGGATCCCTCCTTCACCCCCCCGCCCACCCCCCTCCTCTTTCACACTCACACACTCAGGGGACACGCCCCCCTCTTTTGTGCCCCTCATTGTTAAAGCAAAACTCTTAATCTTTCTGTACACTCTTTTCCTTTTGTACTGGCAGGGGCGGGGGGGGGGGGAGGCAGCCTTAACTCCTTCCTTCCCTGGAGCCAGCCAGCTTCTTGGTGTTCAAAGGGGGAGAGAAATCTATGGGGATTCCTTCTTCTTCCTACATTGAAATGCAGCCACCTCTGGGGTGGAAGGAGGCTGGCTTTAAGAGCCTGGCAATTCTGAAAGCCGCCTTCCAGATTCGCCATTCCTTTCCCTAATCCCAACAGTCTCCCTTTCAGCTGTGGTTAATTTTAGGGATTGCTTTTCTTTCTCCCCCCCACCCTTTCGCAGGTAGCAAACAAGGTGTAAGAAAGGTAGGATTTAGAAAGTTGGTCCTCTGTACTCTTGCCTGACTTGAAAAGACATAACTCCCCCCCCTTTTAACTATCTATATCTATATCTATATCTATATCTATATCTATATCTATATCTATATCTATATCTATATCTATATCTATATCTATATCTATCTATATAAAGAAATTCTGGAGGATCTACGTTCTGAGATGGTACAAATATTTCTTTCCTGCTTTGATCTGGGAGCAATTGGGTGAGGTATAGGTATATGAATGGATTAATCTACCAAAAGTGAAATAAAAAATATGGCTTGGTGCTGTTGGATCCATATGAGAAATCTTTGAGGGCAAAACTTGGGACAAAGGATACCGTGCTTCAAATCCCACCCCTGCTGTTTATTTATTTATTTATTTATTACATTTCATATCCCGCTCTTCCTCCAAGGAGCCCAGAGCGGTGTACTACATACTTAGGTTTCTCCTCACAACAATCCTGTGAAGTAGGTTAGGCTGAGAGAAAAGTGACTGGCCCAGAGTCACCCAACTAGTTTCATGGCTGAATGGGAATTTGAACTTGGATCTCCCTGGTCCTAGTCCAGCACTCTAACCACTACACCATGCTGACTCTCGCTGTTGATGTCTCAGTCTGTTTTGGGGAGTTATTAATGGAGCCTCAGTTTTCCCCATCTGTGAAATGGGAACAACAACAACAATAATGAGGATGAGGACTTAAGGAAATGATGTTACAGGCCATTCCTGAGTCCAGCTAAAGCAAGCTAAATATCAAAGGGCAGATAATCCAACAAAGTGTTGTGATTTCATGAAAATCTGAAGCATCACAGAAACAGTAATGCAGACGGAAACTTCATGGACTTTCTGCCATTTACATTACAGCTGGGTAGGCAGTCCCTGACACAGAGACAAAGCTTTGGGCTTATGTCTACCAGTTGCTGATCTCTGATCTAGAATGGGCAGAATAATTTGGGATGAGCAGATATTTCAGAGAAAATGGTCGAGGCGCACTGCTAGTCCATTCTTCTGGAGAGCTCACAAAATGGAAAGCCCTGATATCTCCACCTGCATCCTGAGATCTTTTGTGATAGACAATGGCTGTTGGGAATGGGGACCCTTTGAAGCTTGTAAAGAGTGTCTCCTCCTTCCAGAGCACTCAGAGCCGTGCCCCATATTCTGGATGGTTCCAGAATTAACACTAGGCACTATGAGGCTGCAGCTTCCACTTTAGATGCCACAAAATGCCCTACTGGATCAGACCCAAGGTCCATCTAGTCCAGCATCTAGTTTCCCACTGTGACCAGCCAGGTGCATCTGGGAAGCCCAGAAGTGGGATATGTAGGCCAATAATTCTATTCTGCAGTTGCTTCTCAGAAGCTGGTGTATTGCTGTTCTTGTTCTAGTTTCCATCCATCCATCCATCCATCCATCCATCCATCCATCCATCTCTTGTGTTTATCTCTGTAGTACAGTCTCTCTGTGCACATGGGTGGATTTCAAAGCTATTTTCTCCTGCACCATTTAGGGAAAAGGTTTGGGGGTTTAAGTCAAGAGGAGTCTCTCTCTCTCTCTCTCTCTCTCTCTCTCTCTCTCTCTCTCTCTCTCTCTCTCTCTCCCCCTCCCTTTCTCTCTCCCTCCATCTTTCTTTCTTTCTTTCTTTCTTTCTTTTTCTTTCTCCCTCCCTCCCCCTTCCTCCCTTCCTCCCTCCCTCTTTCTTTTTCTTTCTCTCTCCCTCCCTCCTTCTTTCTTTCTCCCTCCCTCCCTCCCTCTCCCCCTTTCTTTCTCTCTCCCTCCCTCTTTCTCTCTCCCTCTCTCCCTCTCCCTCCCTCCCCTCTCTCTCCTCCTTCCTTCCTTCCTGCCTCCCTCCCTCTCTCTCTCCCTCCCTTTTTCTTTTTCTTTCTCTCCCTCCCTCCCTCCCTCTTTCTTTCTTTCTTCCTCCCTCCCCCCTCCCTCCCTCCCCCTCCCTCTCCCCTGTCTTTCTCCCTCCCTCCCTCCCTCTTCCTTCCTTCCTTCCTTTCTTTCCCATCTACATCTAGGCCACCTCACCCTTCTTTCCATCTTCCCTGCCCATCGCGGCCATCCTTGGCCCGCCCCCTCTCCCACCCACCCCCTTTGAAAGCCAGCATCTTTGCCTCCCTCCCCGCCTCTCCTCTTGCCCCACACCATCCCTGCCTCCTTTCTACCTCTTCCTCGTGGCCTTTTGACCTCCCCCCAGAGCTACAAAAGTAAAATCCTCGGAGAAGCTCGCTACGGGAATGTTAATGAATCCACAGCACAAAAGCTTAAAGACTTTTACTTCAGTGGCTCGGGGGAAGAAAAAAATAGGCCCCTTTGAGAAGATATTTCTGTGTGTGGCGGAGTGGAGAGGATTTGGAGAGGGGGTGGAGATGGAACGAGATCTCTCTGGTGTCTCTGAATGTGCCAAGAAAATCAGGAAGAGCAGGAAAGACCTAGGGTTCCTTCCTTCCTTCCGTCCTCTTTCTTTTATGGTGTCAGTTGGTAGGTTTGTCCCCTGAACCCCATAGGTCACAGCTGAATATTGGGGGACAGTCAGGCAAGAGACCGGCTGACATCCTGACTGATGAAGCATTTGCGTAACAAACAAAGTTACGCTAGCACACAAGGATTGCAGACTTGCATTAAAAAATGGAGATTTGCAGAATTGGGCAAACTTGGCCTTCAGGCTGTTGTTGAACTACAACTCCCACCATTCCCAGCCACAACTGATTGTGGCTAGGGATGATAGGAGTTGTAGTTCAACAAGAGCTGGAGGGCCAAGTTGCCCACCCCTGCTCTGTAGAGTTCCCTTTAAAACAGAAGAGGCATGCCCCAGGTTGTGCAAATGCTGCAGAATGCACCTCCCCAGAATGCACCTGGTCAGCCACTGCATGAAGCAGGATGCTGGACTAGATGGACCCTTGGCCTAATCCTGCAGGGCTGTTCTTACGTTCACAAGCCAGACTTAGCACAAGTAAGTCTTAATACAAACCAGACTTAGCGCCAGAGTTAGAACAAGTAGCTTGTGCAGCAGATTTGCACCCCTAGATTGTAGAACGTGCTTCCTGTGAGTAGAAGAGAACTACCATCTTTGGAGGCCCCCAAGAAAGCCCTAAGCTGCAGTTGGTACAGAATGTAGCATCAAGCTTGGTCTCCAGGTCATCTTGAGGAGCCCATAATACTCCTGCTATGGAAGAATTACACTCACTACCAATAAGTTTCTGGGCCAGATACAAGGTGCTGGTTATAACCTGGTATTAGGGTCCTGTGTATTTAAGAGAATGTCTTCTTCACCATGAGCCCCATTGCCCATTGAGGTCATCTGGAGAGGTTCGTCTAGAGTTGCCACCAGCTCTGTTGCTGCCCCGAGGCTTTGGAATGCACTCCCTGCTGAAATTAGAGCCTCCCCAACTCTGACAACATTTAAGAAGTCTTTTCAGACACATTTTTTAGTTTCACCCAAGCTTTTTAACTAGACTTGTGACTTTAAACCATTTAAAGGTTTTTATGTCTTTTAATTTGTTTTATGTAGTTGTAAACTGCCCAGAGATAGAAGTTTGGGGTGGTATACAAACAAACAAACAAACAAACAAACAAACAAACAAACAAACAAACCATCAAACCCATTTTTTCAGCCTGGCGTTTAATAATAGTTAAGTTGTTTTAAATTGTTTTAAAAATGAGTTTTATGTTAATTTTAACTGGTTTTATTTTATGTTTATGCTAAACGTCTTTAAATGTTCTATTATATTGTTTGGTGGGTTTTTTTGGTGTTAACCACCCTGAGCCATTCTGGGATGGGCAGAAGTGTGTAGACATTACATTGTACCTGCATCCAGATGTCTGTCCAGACATACATGTCTTTGTGTGAATGACTGTACCTGACTTCATTTTAAAGGTGAACCTCGGTGCAGCAGACCCCTCAGATACAGGCAGCAGATCGGAAGTGTACTGCTGTACCTGTGCTCCACATGACGTGAATTGCTGAACCTGTGTGCACAGATTGTGTGTGTGTGTGTGTGTGTGTGTGTGTGTGTGTGGAATAAAAGCAAAGAGGAGCAGATTCATGCAGTTCTCCAACTTACTGAGGTCATCCACACAATCAAAAACTGTGTTCTACCCGGGTTTGGGAGCTGTGTGCGCTCCCAGTTTTGGGTTGTGTGGAAGCAAGTTAGGAGGGAAACCGGGAGAAGTGATGGTGTGGAAGCAAGGAAAAGCTACCCAGGTTTTCCTCCTCCCTTGCTTCCACACAACCAAAAATGGGGAGCACACACAGCTCCCAAACCCAGGTAGAACAAATTTTTTGATTGTGCGAAGGACCTCCTTGTTCTTTCCCAACTGTCCATCTGTCTGTAGGGTTACGTTTGCTGCTGGGACGCTTGCCAGAAGGGCCCTTACGGCCGTCGTCTTTCCCTGTAGCCGGCAGCAACTCCCTGCTGAAATACGAGGCCCCCGTAGGCCTTCGTGCCTTTCTCTCTTTCTCTCCCCCTCTTGCTCTGGAGCTGACCCACCCCTTTGGCAGCCAGCGGTTTCCTGGGGCCCAACAAATTGGCCATATCCAGCTTCGCCCCATGCGAGAGGAGTTGGCGAGAGTTGTGAACCGAAGCCACCCTTGACTTCCCCCTCCCCCTCCCACCTGCTTTGGCGGGAGCCCCCCCTACCCCCCCCCGGCAACAACCCTCTCCCTGGCTCACTCTCCCGGAGGCATTGTCTCCTGCACAAGCTCCTTTTCTGTCCATGTTGCATGGGATTCCGACATGGAGGAGCTGAAAGGGAAACAGGAGCTGGCCGCACGGGAGGTGAATGAGTGTGGCGGATGAAAGCATTGACTCTGTGTGGGTGAGGGGGTGGCGGGGAGAGGAGGAGGAGGAGGAGGAAGGCCAGCCAACTGTGGCATCAGCATGGGGGGGTAGGTGGGGGGAGTGGGGGGCGAGGCAGGGTTTGAGGCAGCCACACTAAATTGCAGACGTTTTTAAAAACACACACACAATTCATAATCAATAAAGAAAACCCAGTTGCTGTTGCTTTAAAACTGTTCATTATGTGGGCAAAGGTGAAGATGTGTGTTTCTGCAGGCAACTGACCGGTCAGGGTGGGGGGAGACCCCAAATGTCCCTGGGCCCCCGAGGGAGTGAGGCCTGCCCGCTGGCCAACGGCTTGCTCTTTGCTCTTCACTGTTTAATTTTTTATTTTATTGGTTAGAGTGCTGGACTAGGACCGGGGAGACCCGAGTTCAGATCCCCATTCAGCCATGAAACTAGCTGGGTGACTCTGGGCCAGTCACTTCTCTCTCTCAGCCTAACCTACTTTGCAGGGTTGTTGTGAAAGAGAAACTCAAGTATGTAGTACACCGCTCTGGGCAAATTGAAAGGCTGTGGCAGAAAAAGACCAAAACAATCCCAGTGGTAATTGGCGCCCTGGGTGCAGTTCCAAAAGACCTTGAAGAGCATCTCAACACCATAGGGGCCACAGAAATCACCATCAGCCAATTACAAAAAGCAACTTTACTGGGAACAGCCTATATTCTGTGACGATATCTATAACCATTGACAATAAAATTCAGCCATCCCAGGTCCATGGGAAGGACTCGATGTCTGGATAAAACAAACCAGTCAATAACACCTGTCTGACTGTGTAAACAAGAAATTATTATTATTATTACATTTATATCCCACTCTTCCTCCAAGGAGCCCGGAGCGGTGTACTACGGTACATACTTGTTGATTATAGTAGATGTATATCTTAAGGGGAGCAGCGGGGAAATGCTTGACTAACAAGCAGAAGGTTGCCGGTTCGAATCCCCACTGGTATGTTTCCCAGACTATGTTTCCCAGACTATGGGAAACACCTAAGTATAGGTGTTATAGATATAGAAAGATGTGGAAAGGCATCATCTCATACTGCACGGGAGGAAGCAAATGGTAAACCCCTCCTGTATTCCACCTAAGAAAACCACAGGGCTCTATGGTTGCCAGGAGTCGAAATTGACTCGATGGCACACTTTACCTTTATATATTAAAAGCATGTTTCAGAATCAGGGGCACCTGTGTGTCTGTGTCTGTGTCTGTGTCTGTGTAAGTGCCTGCCTGTGTGTGAGGTGTGTGATAATATTTGCATTGGAGCGAGAGAAAGAGCCCGCTGAGAATATTTTGTTTTTCACCATGTCCTTACAGTTCTTCTGCAGTGAAGACATGAGGCAGAGGGAGAAGGCGGCGGCGGCGGTGGTGGTGGTGGTGGTGGGGCATCTTCACTTCTTCTCTCAGGGCCTTCTCTGACCTTGCTATGCCCCTCCATGTCCATGAATTTATTGTAGATTCGGAATTCAACAGGCAAAGGGACATGAATCAGAATGGAATCTTATCTTCAAAATGGCCCCCTTCTGCTTCAGCGATCAATGGACAACATTCAGAAATGACACACAAGAGACATAAGGCTGGCATGCACATTATCTGCAACACAGAGAACTATCCGCTTGTGTGGATTTATCCCCACTGTGGTTGTAACATAAAGTACCAATCTCCATTCCCAGGTTTGTCATTATCCCTGTTCAGACATTACTTTGCATGTGTGTACAGTGCCTGCACACATGCACATGTTTTTGCATGGATGCGTTCATTTTTTAAAAAAAGAACCTGGTTACAATTCCCCACAAATGCAGTATACATTTAGAAAGTGTATCACTGTATGTGCGTTGAACCTAAAGTGTGAATAACTGCATGCGTGTACAGATCTGTATGTGCATACACAAAAGACAGATTCTATTTGTGTTGAACCAAATGTGTGAATAGGGCTATTGTGTAGGGTGTCTTCATGACAATGCCAGCTTCCTCTCCAATGTGGCATAGAAATGCCCAAGTTAATAAGGAACTAGGAATTAGTGTTGCATGTTGTAGTGACCAGTCACCCTTCTTCTAAAGAGTTAACCGGAAGTGAACCCTGTCCCGACTGACAGGCTGGTGAACTCCAGGGATCAGCCAATCAGCACACCCCAATCAGGGTGGGACCTAGAGAGCCATTGGGAGGAAGAGAGAGGAGTTCTTTGTTAGAAGAAGCTTGGCTGGAGGTGCAGAGGGACACATGTGGCCATGAGTACTGGCTGCAGGAAAATGTCTCAACAGCTCCTTGAAAGACAGGAGGGCAGGAAACTTGAATTCTCATTCAAGATTTGGTGAGTTCAGGACAAACGAAGCAGGACTACAGCTCAATATGGCAGGACTACAGCTCCCATCATCCCCAGCTTTAATTGGAGCCACAGCCGGGGATGGTGGGAGTTGTATTATTTATTTATCTATCTCATGTTTATACTGTCAAAACTCACAACACGAGACACACACCCATATGAGCCGTGCTGCCGGGAGCAGCGCCGATCAACTGTGCGGATCAACAACCTTCACATACAGCCCCACAAGGCACAGCGTGATAAGCGTGGTGCATTGGGGAACAACCCCCTCAGACAGGTGCACTAGATGCTGATGTGAACTTATTTCCTTGGCTTGCTTCATTCATTCATTCATTCATTTATTACATTTCTCTACCACCCTATCCAAAGGCTCTGGACTCTGTAGAACAACAAAGGACAGAAACAATCGGCTTAAAACAATATGAAACGGATTTAAAAAACAAGCTGAAAACCATTTAAAACCAGTTAAACACATTTAAGAACAATTTAAGAACATAGCAGGGGTGACCAAGCCAAGGGTCTCGTTGGTGGTGGACTACAACTCCCATCATCCCCAGCTTTAATGGGAAGGAGCCACAGCTGGGGATGGTGGGCGTTGTATTATTTATTTATGTATCTCATGTTTATACTGCCCAAACTCACATTTCTAGGCAGTTGACATGTTAGTTTGGCAGCAGCTGGAGAGCTTTTCAGATCTTGTGAGATCTTGAGAGGTTTGCCTAGCACAAGGCCGTTCTCCCCCCACTTTTTTTAAATGATAGAGAAAGGCAGAACCCTGCTAACTGAGCAAATAGGCACTTTTTAATGTGGCGATTCTTTTATACTTAGCAAGAGGAGAGCAACTAGCCCTATCCAACCCCGGCACGGCAGCCCTCTGGTGGCTGTTGCTGTTGTCTTATCTTGTGTTTCTTTTTAGACTGTGAGCTCTTCGGGGATAGGGAACCATCTTTATTTACTATATATTTTTTCTATGTACACCATTTTGAGAACTTTGATTGAAAAGTGGTATATAAATACTTGTAGTGGTGGTGGTGATGGTGGTGGTAGTAGTAGAAGAGGAGGAGGAGAAGCAGAAGAAGAAGAAGAATCAGAAGCAGAAGAAGAAGAAGAGAAGAAGAAGAAGCAGAAGAAGAAAAGAAGAAGCAGAAGAGAAGAAGAAGAAAAAGCAGAAGAAGAATCAGAAGAAGAGAATCAGAAGAAGCAGAAGAAGAAGCAGAAGAAGAAGAAGAGAAGAAGAAGAAGCAGAAGAAGAAAAGAAGAAGCAGAAGAGAAGAAGAAGAAAGCAGAAGAAGAATCAGAAGAAGAGAAGAAGAAGCAGAAGAAGAAGAAGAGAAGAAGAGGAGGAGGAGGAGAACAAGAGCAGGAGGAGGAGGAGAAGCAGAAGAAGAAGCAGAAGAAGGAGAAGAAGAAGAAGAGGAAGAGAAGAAGAAGAAGAAAAGAAGAAGAAAAAGCAGAAGAAGAAGCAGAAGAAGCAGCAGCAGCAGCAGCAGCAGCAGAAGAAGAAGAAGAAGAAGAAGAAGGAGAGGCGGCGAAGGAGGAGAACAAGAGGGGGAGGGGGAGGGGGAGGAGGAGAATGGTGTGTGTGCATGTTAAAAGTTTATATCAGGCCCAGAGAAATCATAGTTGGATACTGGCAAGACTCATCCACACATTGAGTCCATGTTCCAGTCTCCAGGTGAGGAACGTACGTGTGTGTGTGTGTGTGTTGTGTGTGTGTGTTTACTGTAAAAAGAGTACAGCAGGATTGAAAATCCCATGGGCTATGAGAATGAACTGTTATGTTACAAACTAGCCACTAGAGGGACCTCCAGATTCTGGAAAGACTGTCTCAACAATGTATTTTTTATTTGTTATCCCTCCCTCTGCTTCTCCCTCCCTCCCTCTCTCACCACAGCAGGAAGAAGAAGAGAGGAAGGCAATACTTATTTGTCCCATACAATCAGTTGTGGCACCCACAAACTGTCAGGGAGAGAAAGAAAAAGTGCAAGAGAGGAGAGGGAAAGAAGCCCTCTCTCTTTCTGCACTGTGATCTACAACTCCTCTGTACCAACTATGAGGCTGCTGTTCCTGGAGCTTGGTTTTGGGCTTTCCCTCTTTGGTAAGGAGACTTCTGAGTTACTACTAGTGAGTTGCAACAAATCTTGAGTGTCAGATGTACCAGAATATGGAGAAATTTGTTTTTAATACTAAAATGTAGAACAAAAAACAAAAAACCAGAACAAAACTAGCTAATCCACAATCAGCACAGATCAAAATGGCTCTGGGTATTTAAGCATAGTTTGGGTTGAAGTACATTTTATAATCTAAATCTACACAGTGCTAGCAGATATGGCTTGGGATATTATTGACAAAAAAGAGGCAGAGAAAAGTGTAGAACAATAGTTAGAATGGATGATAGGAACGGATGGGTGGGATAATCAAGGAAATGAAGAGAAGATAATAGATTAGGATAGATCAGGCGTGGCCAGTCTTGAGTTCTCCAGCTGTTGGACTCCATCTCCCATGATCCTCCGTGCAATTTATTGTAGCTGGGAATAATGGGGGTTGTAGTCCATCAGCCACGGGGCTCTGTGGTTGCCAGGAGTCGACACCAACTTGACAGCACACTTTACCTTTAGTCAAACAATGGCTAGAGAACCTCAGGGTGCCCATCCCTGAGTTAAAGCAAAAATATGTCAGTGAGGGTAGATAGCTAGTCTAATGGCTAATGAAATGGATAGACTGTGGAAAAGTGAAAATGGACATATGCAAAATGGCAGTGAGTTAAAAATGGAGATAGATTGGTCAAGATATACATAGATAACAGGGCATAGAGACAGGACTGTGTGGACAGATAGAATGTATTTGGGCAATAGGTCCAGCTAGTACTGGGAAGGATGGATGCATCAATGAATATATAGAAAGATGTATCAATTAGTGAAGGCTGCACAGAAAAACAGATTTCTAAAATACATCAAAATACATTTAGTCTGGGAGTTGACTCTCCCTTGGGGAGCCTACATTTTGGTTTCCAAATTCCTGGCTTGCTCCCAGATTTCGAGATGAACTACCCCAGTTATAACGCCCATATTTCGCTGGAGAAATTCAAGCATCATCCATAAAATTGGGGTTTCCCTAACCAAGGCAGAATAGTGTCACGAGTGAAATCTGAACTCTGGCACCTATCAGCTAAAGATGGGAGATTGGCAAATTCAGATTTTGACTTTGGTTTTTCAGACTGCAGAGTTTATTTGAGACCTCTTTTAAGCATTTCTTTTAATACCAGTTTGGTTCCCCCACTTTAGCTTTCATCCATGGAGACTCAGTGTCCCAGGATCCTCCAGAGGTGATGGTATCCGTTTCAAAGTCAGTGACCCTTAACTGTCACTTCTCTACTTCTCAAACACAGTATGAACTCACCTGGTACCGACAGTATTCAAATCAAGCGCTGAAGATCCTTGCCACTGTGCAGAACTATGGAAGAAAAGAATTCAGGGAGAATCATGTACAGGTGGTGTTAAGCCTGCAGAACAAGACAGCTTCGCTCACCTTCCATGGTGTGTCTCTGCAGGACAATGCTGTCTATTTTTGTGCTCTCAGAGACACAGTATCATAGTCTTGCTTTCACCTAGTGCAAAAAGGTCTTTCTCGCCTTACCCCTTTTCTACTGGAGGAAGCTGGGCCATTGCATCTTAAGAGCTGTTCACACAGGGACAAGGCATGAACTATGCCTTGTCCCTGCCTAAATGTAAAATGCCTAAATGTAAATAATATATCTATTCTAAAGGACAGGTTTAGAACACATATATGTCATAAAGTCTGAGCTGCAGATGAAGCTCCAAGATCTAAATTCTGAATGTACATAAGAAGTTAACATAAGAAGAACATAAGGAGAGCCTTGCTGGATCAGGCCCTAAGGCCCATCTATTCCAGAACTCTGTTTCCCAGAGATGCCTCTGGGAAGCTCACAAGCAGCAGATGAAAACATGCCCCTTCTCCTGCTGTTGCTCCCCTGCAACTGAATTGGAAGCATCCTGCAACAGGATCATTATGTTTATGTTTAAGTCACAGGGAGAGCTCCTGAGGGAGTGGAGGATGCCTCCTTGTTTGGAGGAGGCAATTGTGAGATCTTTGCTTAAGAAGCCTAGAGCCCTCGAGTTGGGATGTGCATGGAACCGATTCGGAGAATGGGCCTCCGAACCGGTTCGAAGAATCGGCGGTTCTGCCGGTTCGAAGGGGGTAGGGATACCACTAAGAGCGGAGGAGGGTGAACTTACCTCTCCCGCCGCTTTCCCCCTGCCGGCGTCCTTCAGTAAGTCAGCTGATGGGGGCAGCAGCGTACCTCCCTGCTGTACCATTGCCCTAGCATTGCCCCGTTGTGTGCAGGTGCGTTGGGGACTTCTGGCCATATCCAGCCAATGGGGGCAACAGGGTGGCAGGGAGGTACGCTGCCTCCCCGATCACCTGGCTTACTGAAGGATGCAGGCGGGGGGAAAGTGGTGGGAGGGGTAAGTGCACCCTCCCCCACTCTTAAAGCGGCACCCCCACCACCTTTGAACCACCCTGCCGGGGTTCCGTGTACAATACTACCCTCGAGCCCTCAGTGAGGGATAATTATAGGCCAGTCTCCAACCTTCCTTGGGTGGGCAAGATAATTGAGAGGGTGGTGGATGATCAACTCCAGGCAGCTTTTGATGATACTGATGATCTAGATCCATTTCAAACTGGCTTTAGAGCAGGCTATGGGGTGGAGACAGCCTAGGTCGGCCTGACGGATGATCTCTACCAAGGAATGGACAGAGGGAGTGCGACTCTGTTGGTTCTTTTGGATCTTTTTGCAGCTTTCGATACTGTCGACCATGGTATCCTTCTGGATTGCTTGGGGGACTTGGGAATAGGTGGCACTGCTTTGCAGTGGTTCCACTCCTATCTCTCTGGTAGATTCCAGATGGTGTCGCCATTCTCTGGGGTGTCTTGGAGAGACCATATTATGCCTGTTTTAAAGCAATTGCATTGGTTGCCTATAGGTTTCCAGGCAAAATACAAAGTGCTGGTAATTACCTTTAAAGTCCTAAAGTCCTGAGAGAGCACCTTCTTCTGTGTGATCCCCACTACACATTAAGATCATCGAGAGAGTTCTGCTTCCATATGCCGCCAGCTCATCTGCTGGTGACTCGGGAGTGGGCCTTCTCTGTAGTTGCTCCTGGGCTGTGGAATGCACTCCCTAGAGACATCTGTAGTTTAACATCTTTACTAGCCTTCAAAAGAGCACTTAAGGCACACTTTTTAAGCCCGGCTTTTAGTCATCTTGGAATGTTTTGAAATTTTTAATTGCTGTTGAAATAGTTGGTTTTGTTTTGTTTGTGTTTGTTTTTGTGAACCACCTAGAGCCTTTGGAGTCAGGTGCTATATAAATAAAATAAAATAAAATAAAATAAAATAAAATAAAATAAAATAGTCTTGGATGAATAAATGGATGGGGAAACAATCAACAGAGGAAGCAAGCAATAGGAGGGGTTGGAGAAAGCTCTGTGCTTTGGAGGATTTGCTGGATGCCTCTCCTGGAAAGTTTGAGTTTCTCTGGTAGCTTGTTTGTTTTGTTTGGTGTGGGCAGGATGCAAATCTTGGATCCCACCCCCACTTGAGTTCTCTTTTCTGCCTCTCTTTGTCCTTCCCCCTGCCTCTCTTTTTCTGCTTTTTTGGCCCCTGCCTTCTCCCTCCCCCCCTTCTACATTTCTGCCTTCTGCTTCTCCCCCCACTTTTTGCTCCCCCCTCTGCCTTTTGACCCTTGCCTTCTCTGCCTCCCCCACCCCTCTCTGCCTCCTGGACCTTGCCTCCCCCACCTGCCCCCTTCTTCTCCCCCTCCCCCCACCACCAGCATGGAGGAAAGCGTGGTTTGGGTTGTGTGTGGGGAAGCTCCTGCCGTGGTTGAGTGGGCTCTCCTCCGCCCCCTCCCCTTAGCCTTAGTGCCCATCAGCCGCCACTGTGCATGAGGCCACTGAGGTGACAGCCTCAGGCGGCAAGTGCACAAAGGTGTGGCAATAGTAGGCACTCTGACTCATCTCCGGCTGTGCTTATCATCTCTCCTCCTGGCTGCAGTCCGGCCTCTGCTCTTGGTTTCCCTATCCACACCCCACACCCTCACTGGCCCAGCCCTCACTTCACTGGCCTAAGTGCCGTCCCTCTTCCCCCTCACGAGCAGCCTTAGCTTCTGGGATGTCCGGCCACAGCACAAGGCAGCATGGAGTGTGCCTCCAGTTGTGCTGGCTGGCCTCTCCTCTCTGCTGCTGCACCAACACCAACTCTCTCCTGTTTTCTTTCTCTTGCTTCCAGCATCAATCTTGTTCTCTTTGTCTCCAGACATAGGAACATAGGAAGCTGCCTTATACGGAGTCAGACCACTGGTCCATCTAGCTCAGTCTTGACTGGCAGTGGCTTCTCCAAGGTTGCAGGCAGGAATCTCTCTCAGCCCTATCTTGGAGATGCTGCCAGCGAGGGAACTTGGAACCTTCGGCTTTTCCCAAAGCGGCTCCATCCCCTGAGGGGAATCTATTGTAGTGCTCACACTTCTAGTCTCCCATTCATATGCAACCAAGGTGGACCCTACTTAGCTAAGGAGACAAGTCATGCTTGATACCACGAGACCAGCTTGTCTCTCGTGAAGTCTGATGGCATGAAGACAAGTTTGATGCTGGAGAGAAAGGGGGAGGGAGAGAGAGACCTGCGGGCAGGGCCAGCAGGAGGGCCATGGTGGCTTGTTGCTGTTTGCCTCAAGTGGTGAACGACAACAAGCCGGCACTGGATAGACCAGGAGTGGGCAAATCCGGCCTCCAGCTGTTGTTGAACTACAACTCCCTTCATTCCCAGCCACAGTGGCTGGGGATGATGGGAGTTGTAGTTCAACAACAGCTGGAGGCCAGATTTGCCCACCCCTAGGATAGACCAGAAGCCATCTAATGGTTCAGTGGGGAAATGACTTGACTAGCAAGCCAGAGGTTGCCGGTTCAAATCCCCGCTGGTATGTTTCCCAGACTATGGGACAGGTGTGTAGCCACCATTGTGCAAACGGGTTCAAAGAACCTGGGCTGCCAATGCAAAGGGCTGCCAAAGCCCTGTGGCTCGCGCTCTGGAGGAGCTCATAGCGCCCTCCGCCCTCCCATGCCTGGGCTGCCAAGAGCCCAGGTGAACTCTCTGTTTGTTATTTCAGGCAGCGCTGGCTGCCCAATAGGATGTTTTCCCCTTTCCTTCCAGAGAGAGAGAAAGGGGGAAACATCCTATCAGGCAGCCAGCGCTGCCTGAAATGACAAGCTGAGAGCTTGATCAGACTCTCAGCAGCCTGGGCCATGCCCCCTTTGCACGTGATGTCACATGCAAAGGGGGTGTGGCCTGGGATGCCAAGAGCCCGAGTGAGCTCTCAGCTTGTTATTTCAGGCAGCGCCGGCTGCCTGATCGGATGTTTCCTCCTTTCTCTCCCTCTCTGGAGGGAAAGGGGAAAAATGTCCTATTAGGTAGCCAGCGGTGCCTGAAATAACAGAATTCGCTCTCGGGCTCTCGGCAGCCTGGGCGTGGGAGTTCGCTCTGGGCTCTTCCAGAGCCCGAGCCATACCCACATGTGTGTGACATCATGCGCATGGGCGTAACTGGAGCGGGCCACCGAGTGGGGTTGGACCCAGGATGCCATTTGGCTGGCTCCATGGCTGCTATGGGAAACACCTATATTGGGCAGCAGCGATATAGGAAGGTGCTGAAAGGCATCATCTCATACTGTGTGGGAGGAGGCAATGGTCAACCCCTCCTGCATTCTACCAAAGATAACCACAGGGCTCTGTGGGCGCCAGGAGTCGACACTGACTCAATGGCACAACTTTACCTTTACTTTAGGATAGACCAATGGGTTTATTTAGGACAAGACAGCTTCATGTGTTCATATAGTGGGCCCCCCTGCATCTGTGAAAGTAGGGAGGAAGTGGCTTTTAGGTCTGAAAGGGGGAGGAGATAGGGGTGAGCCTCTTGAAGCCTTTTGAACATCAGCCACAATGTTTCCTTCCCCTGCTGCATGTATCGCCTGGTAGCCAAAGAGCGGAGTCTGCCTCCCTTCAGGTGTCCAGAAGCTGCGAAGCAAAAGAGCCTTGCTTTGCACCATGAAGTGGTTCCTGTCTCTGGTTGCTCTCCTAGGTACGGGAAATTATTTCCGCTTCCCAGGGTTTGTGCTTTGGTTTTCCATTCTCTGTATGGATGTTGTGTGCGGAGCAGCACCGAGGCAAATGGAGTTCTCTACTAAAACGTGGGCAGGCGTGGTAGTTTCCTAGAGGCACAGAGTCAGCAAGATTTGAACCAACACAGGAGGAACCAAATGGATTTCTAGTCCATTGCCTTAACCACTCAGCCATTCTCCTTGCTGTTTTCTATTTGGGAACATAGGAAGTTGCCATAGACTGAGTCAGACCCTTGGTCCATCTAGCTCAGTATTGTCTACACAGACTGGCAGTGGCTTCTCCAAAGTTGCAGGCAGGAGTGTCTCTCAGCCCTATCTTGGAGATGCCACGGAGGGAACTTGGAAACATCTGCATGCAAGCAGGAAGGTGCTCTTCCACTGAGCTATGGCCCCATCTCTTAAGGGGAATAATTTGCAGTGCTCACACTTGTAGTCTCCCACTCAAATGCAAACCAGGGTGGACCCTGCTTAGCAAAGGGGACAGGTCATGCTTGCTACCCCGAGACTCGCTCTCCTCCTCTTGGATTTCCCCCCACAACTTCTACCACTGCCTACCTCTCTTTACATCCCTTCCCTCCTCTCTGCCTCTCACAGTTGTTCCGAGATGGGTCTCTTCACAAGTTTTCCAGCCTTTACAGCTTGCCTTTGTGGAAGGACAGAAAATCCAGATCTCCTGCCACCAGAACGCCACAGCTCACAACACCACGTCTTGGCATAAACAGCCGCTGGAGAATTGGAGTGTTTGGATCGTTGTGGGGAGTCTCTTTGCAGGTTCGGCTTCCGTTGGAGAATTCCAGATGGACATGGACAAGGACTCGTGTTCTACCAGCCTGACCAAAGAGAGAGCATCCTGGCATCTCCCAGATAGGGCTGAGAGAGACTCCTGCCTGCAACTTTGGAGATGCCGCTGCCAGTCTGTGTAGACCAGGCCTGCTCAACACTGCCCCCCCCAGCTGTTTTTGGACTACAACTCCCATAATCCCCAGCCACAGTGGCCAGTACCCAGGGATTATGGGAGTTGTAGGCCAACATCGGCAGGAGGGCCGAAGTTGAGCAGGCCTGATGTAGACAATACTGAGCTAGATGGACCAATGGTCTGCCTTGGTAGAAGGCAGCTTCCTATGTTCCCCAGTAATTTGCCACCAGAGGCAACTGCCTCATGGAAGAGTTGCCTCTGCATCCAAGCCCATCTTTGCAACATTAAAGGGAGCTAATCAGAAGGAGGGGGACGCACCAGCTGGACACCCCTCCATTCTGCCTGATCTGGCTCAAGTTGGGATTGGGAACCCCCTCCCCTAGCATTATTCCACTGTCATTGTCATGAGCTATTTTGGGAACTTCAATCTGGCCAATGAGCAAAATTTAAAAAGTAATAATACAAGAATAAACTCACACTAGAAATTTTCCAAAGATAGAAACTTGCAGAAACATCCGTGGAAGCAGTGGAGATTTGGGGTGGGGGCAGCTGGTGCCTAAAGTTGGAGAGCTGGTCTTGGGGTGGAAAGCATGAATGGTCCATTTTGCTAAGCAGGGTCCACCCTGGTTTGCATTTGAATGGGAGACTGCATGTGTGTGCACTGCAAGATATTCCCATTCGGGCAGGGCTGCTCAACTCTGGCCCTCCTGCAGATGTTGGCCTACAACTCCCAGAACCCTTGGCTACTGGACACTATGGCTGGGGATCATGGAGCTGTAGTCCAAAACCAACTGGGGTGCCTAAGTTGAGCAGGCCTGCATTATGGGATGGGGTTACTCTGGGAAGAGCATCTGCATGCTTGCATGCAGAAGATTCCACGTTCCCTCCCTGGCATCTCCAAGAAAGGGCTGTGAGTGACTCCTGCCTGCAACCTTGGAGAAGCTGCTGCCAGCCTGGGTAGACAATAATGAGCTAGATGGACCAATGGTTTGACTCAGTAGAAAGCAGCTTCCTGTGCTTTCCACAAACTGAACCAGAAAGATCTTTCTTACTTTACTGTTGCATCTTCATGTTTATTAGCGGGCCAGAGTGTCTTGTGTAGCTTCATGGGAGTAGCTAGAGGGGCCCGGGGCAAGAAATGGAGATGGTCCCTGTGACCCCTAACGCCTTCTTCTTGCCCCTCCGCCCCTTGTTTTTGCTGCAGAAGAACTATCTGGTTATGCTGGGAAACAGAATATTCTTGGCATGCCCTTTCTCTTGCTCCTGTGCAAATGATATCACACACTCTCCACACTCTGGTCAGGAGCCAGCAGCCTGCCACTGAGGTGGGAGGGAAGATGAAGAGCAGGCACTTTTGCCTTCCCTCATGGGCCCAGGGACATCTGTCCCTCCTTGTTCAATTATTTCTACACCTCAGCTTTCTCCTTTGGCACATTCAGATACAGGAGCGTAGGAACCTGCCTTATACTGAATCAGACCCTTGGGTCCACCTAGCTCAGTAGTGTCTACACTGACTGGCAGCGACTCTCTAAGGTTTCAAGCAGGAGTCTCTCCCAGCCCTACCTGGAGATGCTGCCAGGGATTGAACCCAGGACCTTCTGCATGCAAGCAGCTGCATCTCCTAAGGGCAATATCTTATACTGCCCACATGTCGTCTCCCATCCAAATGTAAACCAAGGCAGACCCTGCTTAGCAAAGGGGACAATTCATGCTCACTTCTACAAAATCAGCTCTCCTCTCCTTGGGCTCTGCAGCAACAGAGGTGCACCTAGGCAATTTTGGAGCCTCGACCTAAAGGCCTTTTGGGGGCCCCCTACTGCTCCTGCCGCTGCCAATAGATAAGCTGCACTCCATTATTTTACACCAGAACATGCTCAAGGAAAGCTGGGAACTCTTTTTAAATAAATAAATAAATAAATAGAAGATATTCTGAATAAGATACTTCCCACTGACTTGCAGAGAGATACCACATTTTGCATGGGCAATCCTGCCACTTCAATTAGTGGACCACTCAGCATTTGGAGGCCCCCCAGGCCTGTAGGGGACTGGACCTCTGCCCGGAAGTCCAGTCCAAAGAGCACCACTGTGCACCAGAGCTGGCCAGCCAACAGGGAGTTCTTAGGCATGGCCACATTGCACATGGTGGTAAACGACCACTTCCTTGGTGGTTGTCAGTATGCAGCCATTGTGGGAAGAATGAGGGCCAACTTAGACATGTTTGTGAACTGCCATGTTTGTGAAAGGGGGTGGGGACCACTTTCTTCAAGCATACATATCTTATTTTTCAAAGTTCATTAAAGTTTGACCAGATCACTGAAAATCCCTGCATCTGTGTGAACTGACTCTGTGCTCTCCCCAGCCTGTCTCAGGGCCAAGGTAGATATGATGGAGACGATCATGCCAGTTTCATCACATGCCTGTCCCATTAATGTACAAAGCAGTGGGGTGGGAGAACTATAGAAAGTTGGCATCATCAAACATAGCTTAAACATAATAAGATACAACCAATGCAGGAGGGGGGGGAAAGGTGGGGGGAGAACCACTTTCTTTTAGGATACATCTCTTTCAAAGCATAAACAATTCATTAAAGTTCCACCAGATGACTGAAAATTCCTCTTCTTTACCTTGCCAATGAAAAAAGATCAGTTCAAATGCTGTCAGGGAACACATAGCAATCCAAAGTTGCAATGCAGGCATGAATGTGTCCTTCCAGGGTTGTGTTATGATCCTTTTGGCAACACCCCAAGCGCAAAGAACCCACAATTCTTGATATCGTGCTAGATTCCATATGCTGGGGATGTACCCCAACAAAACATGCATGTTATTAACAGCAATGATGACTGCAATGTTCTTCGGTACATTCCCCACTGCACATTAAGGTCATCTGAGGAGGTCCGTCTTCAGTTGCCACCAACATGTCTGGGCCTGATCCAGCAGGGCTGTTCTTATGTTCTTGTGACTCAGATGTGAGCCTTCTCTGTGGCTGCTCCTGGTTGTGGAACAAATTCCTGGCAGAAATCCGCAACCTGAGTTCATTATTGGCCTTCAGGAGGGCCCTTAACACCTATTTGTTTGGCTTGGGCTTCCAGGGTTTTTAAACTGTAAATGTTTGGCCCAGTTTTCCAGGGCTTTAACAACTGTTCTAATTGTTTTAATAATAGTTTTATGTTTTTATATTTTTCAATTTTAACAGTTAATTGATTTTCATATTTTAATGTAAACCGCCCTGAGCAATTTTTGGAAGGGCGGTATAAAAGTCAAATAAAAGTCAAATCAAGTCAAGTCAAATCAATAATGTCATATTAACGGCCTTGTGAATTTCAAGTCAAAATGGCACAATAACCAGACAGGACCAAACCATATGTGCAAGTGTACCCTCATACAGATTACACCTCCAACATGTAGCAGTTTGCAGCCATCCCTTATTAAACATTCTTTGAGGTGTCCACTAAAGGTGAAATAAACGTTTATGCTGTATTAGCCACGTTCTAACATCCATAAAGGCACGTTTCATTGCCTTCAAAGCAACCAGCCATTGATTTAATGAGATAGGGTATTCATGGTCATTGATCCAAAGATCTCGGATATGATTGATATCAATCTTATCAGCATCTTTAAGTTTATGATAGAGCAAGGTTACAGGCTTCGGTGTATCCGTTAGATGTTCCAAGTCTAATAATAAAAACTAGCTAATCCGGTATAGACCATCTGCACCCCTAGTTCTCCCTGTCTCTCCTCCCCATTTTCATTTCCCCCTCCCTTCAGCCCCAATCCGTGCTCCCCCTACCAGTCCATTTTCCCTCCCCACCCACTGGCCTGGCCAGTGCTTTCCTTCCCCACTGGCCTGGCGGGGGTGGTTTCCCTTGCTGGCTGGCCCGGCCGATGCTTTCCTTGCCTGGCTGTCGGCCGCCGCCGCCGCCATTTTCTCACCCTGTACCCATGGCTATCTGGCAGCTGCTTGCAAACTCTCGTGGGAGCTGCCACTCATGGGATTAGCCACGGGTACATCTTAGAGAAATAAATATAAAGAAGATGGAGTTTCAGAAATAAAGGCCCCTTAAAAAGTGATGTCCCCCGAGGGCACAGAATAGGTGACAGTCACATGGGAAGTGGGGGGGGGGCAAATAAGCTGAATCTCTGAGGGGTTCAAAATCCCTGAGGCGATTCAAAAGGATTGAAGGGGGTGGGAGGAGAAAATGTCACGCCTGTGGAGGAGTCCCCCATAGAAGGAGTTCAGCCTCATCAGGACCAAAGAGCCATGATAGTAAATGCTTTAGCTGAATAAACTGTCAGCTCTCAATTTTCTTTATCTATTTTCTTTATCTATTTATATCTATATAAACTGCTTTGGAAACTTTTGGTTGAAAAGCGGTATATACATATTTGTCGTATTCAATTCAAAGTGCCAAAAGATTTTAAAACAGCTTCACAAGATATTAATTGATCTAATGTAATAACGTTGCAGGAGGCCCAGTTAGCCCAATAAAAAGATTTACGAGCAATCTGTAAACAGGGATCCACCCACAACATGAGCTTTTCATGCTAGAAAGGATCAAAACCATGTCTAGTACCCAGGGCATCTATATATGCCTTGTGGCTTTAACTGCTGGTAATGATCTAGATCAATGGACAAATGATGAACTGACCACCTGCCAAGATTTCAGTGGGGTCAAATAATAACTCTCAAGCTATGCCCAAAGTGTGACCAAGACCTGGTACTTGCCCCAAAGCTCCAGTTTTGTCATTAAAAAGCCAGACTGGAAATTTGCTAAATGCATATTGACAAGCCACAGTGCTTCTGGGAGAATGTCCTTTGGACAGATGAGACAAAACCAGAGCTTTTGGGCAAGTCACATCAGCTCTATGCCCACAGACGAAAAAATGAAGCTTTCAAAGAAAAGAACACCATACCTACTGTGAAACATGGAGGAAGCTCGGTTATGTTTGGGGGCTGCTTGGCTGCGTCTGGCATGGGGTCCCTTGAGTCTGTGCAGGGAACAATGAAATCTCAAGACTATCAAGACATTCTGGAGCGAAACGTACTGCCCAGTGCCAGAAAGCTCTGTCTCAGTCGCAGGTCATGGATCCTCCAACAGGATAATGACCCAAACCACACAGCTAAAAGCACCCAAGAATGGCTAAGGACAAAACATTGGACTATTCTGAAGTGGCCTTCTATGAGCCCTGATTTGAATCCTATCGAACATCTATGGAAAGAACTGAAACATGCAGTCTGGAGAAGGCAGCCTTCAAACCTGACACAGCTGGAGCTGTTTGCTCAGGAAGAGTAGGCCAAACTACCTGTTGACAGGTGCAGAAGTCTTATTGAGAGCTACAGGAATCACTTCTTTGCAGTGATTGCCTCTAAAGGTTGTGCAACAGAATATTAGGTTAAGGGTCCCATCACTTTTGTCCATGCCATTTTCATTTGTGTTATTATTTGAAATATTCTGTTGCATCAAAACTCTAAAGCAAAGTCTGATTTTTGTTAAATGCGGAATAAACAATGATGGGTGCCAATTACGTTTGTCAGTTTCAAGTTATTTCAGAGGCAATTGTGGGTTCTTTTTTTGTGGAGGGCTACCAACACATTTGTCCACG
This sequence comes from Hemicordylus capensis, assembly GCF_027244095.1. Taxonomy (NCBI): domain Eukaryota; kingdom Metazoa; phylum Chordata; class Lepidosauria; order Squamata; family Cordylidae; genus Hemicordylus; species Hemicordylus capensis. The sequence continues at coordinate 8,815,113 of NC_069662.1, read as the reverse complement.
TGTGTAGACAAAAAAAGTTTGGACACCACCTAAAACCCCAAACCCTACACTCAACAGGAAAATCTGTAGAACCGAAGGGTATAAAATCCGATTTGCCTCAATTTATGGAGTAACCGGATAAAATACCAAGGAAGTGGAACCAAGGAAATAAGATTAGGAATTGAGACCTCTGGTTTATCAATAAAACATAAAAAGTCATCTGGATAGAAAATCAACTTGTGCTGAATCCCACCTAGTGTAATACCCTTTTTGTTATTTGAGTCTCTAATAGTACAAGCAAGGGGTTCTTACACCATGTTGAAAAAATGGGGAGACAGATAAAGAGGTGCAGCTAAAAGGTTTATCTGATCTTGTGAAGATGCACCTTTTGTAGGAAGCTATCTATGTCTGCATCAGTATTAGATATATTACTTCAGTACAGCTTGGAATAGAACTTTAAAACCTGCTGATTTAGGAATTCAGGGTCTGTGTAGACATTACCTTGAGTATCACTAATGAAAGCTATAATGTTATACTCTTTTATCAGTTTCAATCTAGAAGCCAAAAGTTTACTAGATTTCCTCTCCCCCACCTTTCCCAATATCTTTGCCTAGTGCAAATAACTTATTAAGTCCATATTTTATTTAGCCATAAGAAAAGTTCTATATTACTCAAGAGAAGGGTGTAATGCATATAAAGTTAATAAATCCTTAACTTGCTTCTCAAGAGACACCATCTGAGCCCTTTGTTGTCTTTCCTAATGTGAAGAATAAGCAATGATCTGGCCCTACAACAATGCTTTAAAGGCATCCCAGACCTGGGATAATGACATAATAGAGACCCTGTTAAAATGAAAAGGTTCCTCCATCTTCTGTTCCATTTGTCTTGTAAACTGAGGATCATTCAGCAGGGATATAGTCATATATACTGCCCTGAACCATTATTGGAGGGGCAGAATATAAATCAAAGCAACCACCCACCCACCCACCCAACCAACCACCTAAATGAGGTATGAGAACAACTTTCCAGACAAACCACCAACTTAACAGAAGCATGATCTGAGATTGCTATGGCGTGAATGTTGCATGCCTGAATGTTGGCATTGAAAGGGATGCCACTATGGAGGCCTATTGAGGCGAAAAGATGGAATATGAATTTTAGAAAGAAAGAAAGAAAAGGGGGAAGGAAGGAAAGAGGAAGAAAGAAAAGGAGGGAGGGAGGGAAGGAAGGAAGGAAAAAGAGGGGGGAAAGGAAGGAAGGAAAGGAAGGAAGGAGAGAGGGAGGGAAGAAAGGAAAAAGAGGGAAAAAGAAAGGAAGGAAGGAAAGAAAGGAAGGAGGGAGGGAGGGAGGGAGGGAAGAAAGGAAGAAAGAAGAAAAAGAATGAGGGAAGGAAGCAAGGAAAGAGAGAGAGAGTGCAAGATAGAGAGAGAAAGAAATAAAGGAGTGAAGGAAGGAAAAGAAGGAAGGAAGGAAAGAAAAAGGAGAGAGAGAGAGAGAGAGAGAGAGAGAGAGAATGAGAACAAAAGAGAAAGCAAGCAAGCAAATGTTTATGTGCAGAGTGATAGTTTCCCCTTTGTATGTTTTCATCAATACCACACAGACTCAATTTTGTCCTTTTAGGAAACCACTGAAAAGGATTAATGTTCCCTTTTCAAACATTTTTGCTATTTGTCAAAATATTTTATTCTTTGCTTGCTGCCAAAGTCTGTCCAAAGCTTTGGCATACGTAGCAAATGTAGAAAGCAAAGCAAGCCAAGCCCCTTGGTGAATTAATTAGTGTGAGGAGCTCAGATCTCCAAAGATCCTCCTCGGTTTCCCCCTTCCTTGCCTTCCAGAATGTCACGCCTGAGCTCTGGTGTCCAAAGAACCTGAGGCTATATAGGGGAGATCCGGAATGACATTTGCTAGGCATAAAGATCTCAAGAGAGAGAATGCAGAGAAGAGCTCCGATGAAGACCTGAAGAGGTCGGCATGATCTACCACTTCCTTGACGGTGTTGGGTACATAGGCTACTTTTCAAAGGGCAAAGTGGTTGGGGGGGATATTATGAGATTTCCAAATGTTGTATCATGGGAGCTCATCATCCGTTGCAGTGGCTGATGTCCAGACTTAACCTGCGCTTGGGCACGGACTCTGCACCAGCTTAAAGCTGCTGTGCTAGCTAGTCATGCTAAACCTTTGGCATGCCTCAAATGTTTTAAAGAGAAATGCTGTGCAACGCTGAAGTTTTGACAGTCCCTCTGACTTGGTGCATTTATGCAAGTGATCTTTTTGCCCTAGTGCAACTTTGTTTGGTGCACACGGACAGCATTAGTCTAGATGTCAGATAGTGGTGTGTGTCTGTGTGTGTGTGTGTGTTTTAAAGGAACATAGAAAGCAGCCTTTTGTTGAGTCAGACTATTGGTTCCTCTAGCTCAGTATTGTCAACACTGGCTGGCAGCAGCTCTCCAAGATTTCAGACAGGAGTTGCCAGCCCTACCTGGAGATGCCAAGGTGCTTTACCTCAGATACTCTACCACTGAGCTTTGGCCCCATCCCCAAAGGGCAATATCTCACAGTGCTCACATGCAGTCTCCCATCTGAATACAAACCAAGGCAGACCCTGCTTAGTAAATGGGACAATTCATGCTTGCTACCGCAAGACCACCTCCATTTTGGAACCCACAACATTCTGCCCCCAGAAGCTCCCCGTTCACAATGAGTCCTCTGCAGGAATGGTAAGACAGCATGCAATGGTCATGGGTTGGGAGATATCTGTGGACAGAGGGAATGAAGAGTGAAGGATAGATTCTCAAACGTCTTGTGTGAACAAGTGATGTGGCCTTACACTTAAAAATCAGATTGTTGTTCTGTGTTAGGGCTGCACAACTCCCCCCCCAACGCTTTTAAAATTTTTATTGGTTTTTACAATATAACAATCTCATTACATCCAATTAAACAAATATTGACTTCCCGCTCGCCAATCTGTGTGAATCACTAATTATACAATTCAACCATTGCTATAGTAATTCAAAACATATATCCAATACCTTACAAACTTGATTTTACTCTACTCAACCTGCTATTATTACTAAATTTCAAACCCTGCTGAAAAATCAATGTTAGAAAAATAGTTCTTTAAGTATAGTAAGAATGGTTTCCAATCTCCTTAAAACATTCCAGGTTTTCATCCCTTATCAGTACTGTAAGTTTTGCCATCTCAGCATATTCCAAAGTTTTTATCAGCCAATCTTCTTTTGCGGGCATTTCATTGTTCTTCCATTTCTGCGCATATACTATTCTAGCCGCTGTGGTTGCATAGATAAAGATTGTTAAATTCCTTCTGGAAAACTCTCCTTGCATTATTCCCAGCAGGAAGGATTCTGGTTTCTTAGGAAATGTCATTTAAAAAATTTTCTTCAACTCATTACTGTATCATATGCCAGAAAGCCTTTGCCTTCCCGCAAGACTACCACATATGAAAAAAAGTTCCCTCACAGTGTCCACATTTCCAGCATTTGTTTGGAACATTTTTATACATTAATGCTAATTTTTTGGGTGTCAGTAACATGCAGTAAACTTTAAATCCATTTTCCATAATTTTTCCCAAGCTGCCATATCTATATTGTGACCCAGATCTTGAGCCCATTTTATCATAGTCGTTCTAACCACTTCATCTCTTGTCTCCTCCAGAAGCAGCAGCTTATACATCTTAGAAACTAATTTTTCATCATTGTCACACAGCTCCTTCTCAAATCTCAACATTTGATCCTCAAATCCAACTTTAAGACCCTTCTTATAAATTTCATTTAACTGATGGTAGTGAAACCAGTTACTAACCAGATTTTGTACATCAGTTAGGTTTTTTAACTTACAGCCCAGGGCTGCACAGCTTTGACACTCCACCTGTTGCTGGATTACAACTCTCATCATCCCTAGCCACACTGGCCAATAGTCAGGGATGATGGGAGCTGTAGTCCAGCATTTGCAAGAGGGCTGAAGTTGAGCATCCCTGTTCTGTGAGGTCAAATGCTTTCTTCTCTGGTCAAACCTGGGACTTCCTGCATATTCAGTCTGTGCACTCCCATTGAACCATGGCTTCTCCCCATCTACATGGAGAGTGAGAGGGAAAGGAAAGGAGACGATTTGCGTGGTTCACTTTATTTTATCACTTCATTTTCATCCCAAGAATTCAGGGTAGTGTTCATGGTTCCTCCCCACCATTTATTCACACAACAACCCTGTGAGGTAGGTTAGGCTGAGAGATGGTCACCTAGTGGGCTTCATAGCTGAGCATGGATTTGATCCTTGGTCTTTGTCCTCTACTGCAGAGGTTCTGAAACATGGCTCCCCAGATATTGTTGGGTGGGAGTTGTTGTAGTCCAGTAACCAGTGGCGTAACTAGGGAAAACGGCACCCAGGGCAAGCACTGAAATTGCACCCCCCCACTGCACCCCCCCTGCCCCCCCCAACATACATCTGACTGACACACATGTTTCAGAAAACTTTTATTTTAAAAATTACAAAAATTACAAAAATTACCAATATCATACATGTGGTCAAGCTTTATTTTTTAAAACTATCCAAATTGTGGGGCTATCATTAATTTGTTTGGATAGCTCAGGTTAAAATGCTGGAAAACGACAAATTTCAGTATGCTGGGGCTCATGAAATACCCAAATATTATGCGGAGTTGTACTTGGAAAAACTAAAAGAAGTGCCTGACTAATTCTCTGCTATGCATGGTAGCATCACGATTACATAAGTTTTAAAAATAAATGGAGAATTTGACTTTTCCCAGATACTCTGAAAATAATTAAAGGATATGCAGAGTAAACGGTGTCACTGCTTGGAATATATTCTAGTATTTCAGAAAGACAGTTAAAACGAGAGAAAGAGAGAGCAAGAAACTCCCAGTGGGCCTTAATACTAAGGATTTCACATTGATTCAAAGACAAACTGACCATTAATAGCCATATTATTAAGACATCACATTTAACTCACTTATCACAAGAAGCAAAGTAAGAGCAAATGGATACAATCTTAGCTCATAAACTTCAGCTCAGTATTCACAAGCCCTTATTCTCTGTACATAGTGCCAATCTGAATATGTGTACAGTGACATATTATATTATTATTTTTTTAAAAAATTACCTGTAGCCCCTTTGGGGGACATCTTAAAGGCTGTGGGGGGGGGGTCTGCAAAGTTTCCCCCTCCTCCCACTGGCCTCTAGGGCCTCACAGGTACCATTTGAGCATGTGCAGTGGTCATTTTTTAAAATATATATTTTTAAAAAATGGCCGCTGAAAACAAAATGGCCACTGTGCATGCTCAAATGGCCTCTGTGAGGCGTGGCATGCCCTAGGGCCTCACAGAGGCCATTTGAGCATGCCCAGTGGCCATTTTGTTTTTGGTGGCCATTTTAAAAAAATTATTTAATTTTAAGAAATTGCACCCCCCCTTCAAGTGGCTCCCGGGGCACGTGCCCCCCCTGTCCCCCTATAGATACACCCTGCCAGTAACATTTGGGCACCTGAGGCTGGGAATCCCTGCTAAGCTGTAATCACTCACTACACTTACCACATCATGCTGGCCTAACAGGCATTGATTATTGGTTGATGGGCAGGCAGAGAAACTTGTACAGAGAAGCATTTAGGCATTTGGACAAACTTGTGGATGGATCGGAAAGAAGGGAGGGAGGGAGGAAGCGAGGAAGGAAGGAAGGAAGGAAGGAAGAAGGAAGGAACCGGATGAGGCCATAGATCAGTGGTGGAGCATCTGCTTTGCATGCAGAATGTCCCAGGTTCATTCCCAGGCAGGCAGCATCTCCAGGTAGTACTGGGAAAGACTCCTGCCTGGAACCATGGAGAAGCTGCTGCCTGTCTGTGAAGACAATACTGAGCTAGATGGATCAATGGTCTGACTTGGTATAAGGCAGCTTCCTATGTTCCTGTGTTGAAGGAAGGAAGGAAGGAAGGAAGGAAGGAAGGAAGGAAGGAAGGAAGGAAGGAAGGGGCATGCATTTAGACATTGGACAATGAAAGAGAGAAAGGACAACAGAGAAAAAAGAGAAAGAAAAGAAAGATCAGATTATAATTATATACTTTATACAATAATAATTATATAATAATAATTCTATACTTTATATAATTATATAATCCCTGCTAACTTGGCAAAGAGGCACCTTTTAACGTGGTGATTCTCTTTATTTAGCAGGGGGAGAGTAACTGGCCCTCTCCACCCTCAGCACAGTACCTCCAGTGACTGTTGCTGGGGTCTATCTGATGTTTCTTTTTAGATTGTGAGCCCTTTGGGGACAGGGATCCATCTTTTTTTATTTGTTATTTCTCTGTGTAACTGCCCTGAGCCATTTTTGGAAGGGTGATATAGAAATCGGATAAATAAATAAAAATAAAAATAAAAATACGAATATGATGAATACGATTCCTACCAACTTAAATATGATGAATAAGATCTCACTAATTTTAAAAAAGACAGCAATATATTACCCTGGTTCTGAAATATTCTCAGGCTCTGGTCAGCCTCTGAGGAAGGGGATTGGGTTTAGATATATAATGCAAGTGAATGTTCTGTATATGCTATAAACACATGTCTGTATGTCTGTATGAATTATATTCGCACACTGTCCCAAACTTCCATCTCTGGGCAGCTTACACCAATATAAATAAATAAAATAGACATAAATACCTTAAAACAATTTAAAACAACAGGTCTAGTTAAAAAGCTTGGGTGAATAAATATGTATTTAAAGACTTTTAAAAAGTTGTCAGAGATGGGGAGGCTCTTATTTCAGCAGAAAGTGCATTCCAAAGCCCCAGGGCAGTACTGAAGAAGGCCCATCCCTGAGTAGCTACCAGACGAGCTAGTGGCAACTGCAGACCGCCCTCTCCAGATGACCTCAATGGGCAGTGGGGGTCATAATGAAGAAGAAGATTGCCAGGAAATTTAGGACCAGCAAATGGAGGTACTTTTTCACACAATGCTTAATCCACTTGTGGAATTCTCTGCCACAAGATGTGGTGACAGCCAACAACCGGGAAGGCTTTAAGAGGAGTTTGGATAACTTCATGGAGGAGAGGTCTATCAATGGCTACTAGTTGGAGGGCTATAGGCCACCTCCAGCCTCAAAGGCAGGATGCCTCTGAGTCCCAGTTGCAGGGGAGTAACAGCAGGAGAGAGGGCATGCCCTCAACTCCTGCCTGTAGGCTTCCAGTAGCATCTGGTGGGCCACTGTGTGAAATAGGATGCTGGACTAGATGGCCGTTGGGCCTGATCTAACAGGGCTATTCCTAAGTTCTTATGTTCTAAGACGTTCTCTTAAATACCCAGGGCCTACGCTGTTTACAGCTTGATAGGTTATAATCAGCACCTTGTATTTTGTATTTCAGCATATGTACTACTATTCTGAGTTCATTTATCTCAAGAAATGAATGCAGCTGGAGTATCAGCCAAAACTGATAGAAAGTGCCTCTGGCTACCTCTTTAACCTGAGACACCAGGGAGAGGTTTGGATCCAGAAGCACTCCCAGACTGCATACCTTCTGGGGAAGTGTGACCCCATCCAAAATCAGCAAATCAAAATTGTGTCCTGAGTTCCAACCCTGCACAATAAGTATCTCCAACCTATCTGGATTCAGTCTCAGTTTGCTATCCCTCATCCAGCCCATCACTGCCTCCAGTCAGGTATTTAGGGAGGTGATGCCTTCTCCTGATGATGTTGACATCGAGAAAAAGATCTGGGTGTCATCAGCATACTGAAAACGCTCTGCACCAAATCTCCTGATGATCTCTCCCAGATGTTGTGTAGATGTTAAACAGCATTGGAGACATTCCATGTAATGAATAGCATTTCCTGTTTTTCTTGTCTCAGGTCTACTGAATGGACATCCCGCTACCTGAATGGAAGGGCTCAACCAGACCAGGGTGACCCATTTTGTATTCTTGGGGCTGACGACTAACCATGGGCTTGAACTGGCCCTTTTTGTGCTCTTCTCTGTCATCTACCTGCTCATCCTGGCAGGAAACCTCCTCATCATCGTGACGGTGGCTTGCAACCGGTGCCTCCACAACCCCATGTACTTCTTCTTGGGCAACCTCTCCTTCATTGACATCTGCCACTCCTCCGTCACCGCCCCCAAGATGCTCCGGGACTTCCTGTTCACCCAGAAGACCATTTCCTACGGTGGCTGCGTGGCACAACTCTTCTTCCTCCACCTCTGTGCCTGTGCTGAGATCTTCCTCCTGACCATCATGGCCTATGACCGCTACATCGCCATCTGCCACCCGCTGCAGTACATGTCCCTCATGAACCTGAAGGTCTGTGCCTGGCTGGTGGGCTCCCTGTGGGTGGGAGCCGCCATCCATTCCTTGGTGCAGACGGCCCTCACCGTCCACCTCCCCTATTGTGGACCTAACGTCATTGACAGCTTTTTCTGTGATGTCCCCCCAGTCATCAAGCTGGCGTGCACTGATACTTACTTGACTGGAATCCTTATTGTGTCCAACAGTGGCATGATCTCCTTGGTTTGCTTCCTGGCCTTACTGGCTTCCTATGTCATCATCCTGGTCTCGCTAAGAGGGCGGACAGCAGAGGGGAGGCGCAAGGCCCTCTCCACCTGTGCGGCCCATTTGCTGGTGGTGGCGCTGTTCCTGGGGCCTTGCATCCTTCTCTACACCCGCCTTGCTGCCAGCAAGATGGACAAAGTGGTGGCCGTCTTCTACACGGTGCTGACGCCTGTGCTCAACCCGGTGATCTACACCCTGAGGAACGAAGAGGTGAAAAACTCGATGAGGAAACTGAGAGACCGGAAGATCTTCTCCAGGGGGAAGTGAGCGGATCTCCTCCTCCAGCAGGAAAAGATGGGTAGATGGTATAAGAGGCTGATGTACAGGCCAAGTTACTCAATTGTACTACTCAGTTACTATAATAGTACTCGGGCATTACATGATAGGACTACTTAATTTTAGAGAGGAGAGCTGGTCTTGTAGTAGCAAGCATGACTTGTCCCCTTAGCTTAACAGGATCTACCCTGGTTGCATTTGAATGGGAGACCACATGTGAGCACTGTAAGATATTCCTCTTAGGGGATGGAGCCACTCTGGGAAGAGCAGAGGTTTCAAGTTCCTGCTCTGGCATCTCCAAGATAGGGCTGAGAGAGACTCCTGCCTGCAACCTTGGAGAAGCTGCTGCCAGTTTGTGAAGGCAATACTGAGCTAGATAGACCAATGATCTGACTCAGTATATGGCAGCTTCCTATGTTCCTATGTTAATTTCAATAGGACTTCTCAGGAGTAATTTAGTCTGGATGCGAGCCTAAATTCAGTCCAGCAGCAGGCGTTGGGTGGGTGGGGACAGAAACCAAATTGGTTCCAGAATCTTCAGATACTACGGCATGTAAGTACTATTATAAGAGGAGCCATCCTCCAGAGACAATATAAAAGCTTTGGAAGTATTCTCACGAATCGAGATTCGTGCAGAGATTCGAAGCACAGATTCGGCACCTTGAAAAGTGAGCAGGTCCTTACTTGCTCCTCTGCCACTCCACGCAGAGTCCTGCTGTGGCGGTGTTCCCCTCAGCAACCCTCATGGTGCAGTGATGTGGTGGCAGCACACAGCTGACCATGCAAATGGCTGCCATGCATGTGCGAAGGCCATGGCTGTGCCCTCACCGCACCCCCACTGTGCAAGGGCTGTTGAGGGGAGCACCATGCATGAAGCTGTGTGGGGCAGTGGAGGGGCAGGTAAGGACCCTCTCCTCACTTTTAAAGGTACTGAATCTGTGCTTCTAATCTGTGCACAAACCCCAATTTGTGCACATCTCTATATTCTCATTGGAAAGGACAGCAAATGACTTAAGCTCTATAATAATCTAATGAACGAAGAGAGTAATGTTGCTCAGAATGTTCTGAGGTAATGGGCTGGCTGCTATCAAAGACATCTCTACTGCTACTGCTACTAATACCACTAATAATAATTCAAGATAAGTTCCATCAGTCTCTCTTTGTGTTAACCTGAGAAGGCGTCATTGTGCATTAAGAACCTTCTCTCCCCCATATGAACCAATTCAAGCACTGCAGTCACCAAAGGCTCTGCTTCTGTCCCTTTTCACCCCTCTGCTTTCAGAAGTATGGTGGCCGAGCCTGACGAACAGGGCCTTTTTGGCTGTAGCACTAAGCAGCAGACATGCTCCCTCCCCACTTTACTCACAACAACCCTGTGAGGAAGGCCGGGCTGAGGTTGCTTGATTTATTCCGCCCCCCTGCTAGAATCCCTTTGGTCCACCAGGGATAACTTGAATCTCTTTCAAGTTAAGGGGCAGCTAATGAATACGAATAGTCCCTGGGTCCATACTCTTGCTCAAGAAGCACAAAGGTGCTGGATCGCACCAAGGTCTGCCTAGTCTTACAACCTTTGTACAAATCTCAGCAACCAGTTGACACAGTGCCTCCTCAGAAACCACCCAGTAGTCAAGCATTACATCACCATCATTCCCTGATATGCAGTTAGGGGGGAAAAAGAAGAAGAATGTACTGATGGAGGAAAATGGTAATGACATTTTCGAATTACTTTGGAGGGCAGTAACAGGTGGGGTGGGGAGACAGCACAATATTTAAGAGACTGCTTTCTTCTTCATGAACCCTGCCACCTCCTAAGATCACCTGAGGAGGTGCGGTTGCAGTTGGTCATGATTCGAAACCAGGCCTTTTCTAGGGTTGCCTCAGGACTTTGGAACATGCATCCTAACGAAATTATAGCCTCCCCTTTTCTGGATGTTTTTAAGAAGGACCTGGAGACGTATCTGTTTAGTCAGATTTTAGTTTATAGTTTTAAAGTTGTAAGTTTTTGAGTGTTTATCTGTGTTTTAAATAGTTTTGATTGTGTATGTGTTAATGTTCGAATTGTTGTGTTTTTAGATTGTGAATCACTCAGAGACTTGCATATGGGTCTGTATTAAAATATGTTAAATAAATAATATTGACACAGTTACATATTATTTTCTTTCTCTGGTATAACTAGTCAGTTACATAGATTTAGTCATATAGCATGCATGTTTTAGGAAGTCTGTCTGTCTGTCTCTCTCTCTCTCCTTCTCCTTCCCCTTCCCTGTCTCTCCTTCCCTCCCTCTCTTTTCCATTTTTGTGTAAATCTTTGCCGTCCACTCTGAACACTTAATAACAAGAAATTTGCAAACTGTGAGTTCTTCGTCATTTGTTTCCCAGTGGTGGAGCTTGGGTGAGGTCATGGTTTACTTGTGCTAAAAATGACAACAAAAATATCAAACTTTTGGTGAAACTCTTCATTTGGAAAAGCTTAGTTCCATTCCATGAATGAAACACATTCCCACAAACTAGTTTTTTATTTTTACACGTATATCCCTCTATTTCTCCAAGGAGCCCAGAGCAGTGTACAGAGTTATGCTTATTCTCACAACAACCCAGTGAGGTAGGTTAGGCTGAGGGAGAAGTGGCTGGCCCAGAGTCACCTAGTGAGTTTTATGGCTGAACACGGATTTGAACTTGGGTTTCCCCAATCCCAATCCAACGTTCTAAACACTATATACCATGCAAATGATCTATTGTTCTGCTACTCATGGAATGACAACTGGTGATCTTTTCACATCTTTCCCCACACCCACCCACCCATATACCCACCGATTAGAAATGCATCCACATAGGAGGCTTATACTGAGTCAGACCCTTTGTCCATCTTGTTCGGTACTGTCTACTCTGACTAAGGTCTCTCTAAGGTTTCAGCAGGAGCCATTCCTAGCTCTGCCTGTAGATGCACATGGGATTGAACCTGGGACCTTCTGCATCCAAGGCAGATGCTCTATCACTGAGCCATACCTCTGTGCCTGGAGGTGAAATATTTCTGGTACTTCACATTCAAGCAGGAGTGGCCCAAGATATTATGGCACCTGAGGCAAGGCACAGCTCCCTTTCCGAACTGACCTTTGCCAGCTTTGAAAGTGGCCCAGAGGGCAGGGATCCTCTTCGACTCTCCTCGCACTTCTTGCAAGTTTTGGAAGGCATGTGAAGAGAGGAGCTCCTTGCAGGGGCAGAGCCATCACTGGGCAAACGAGTTCAAAGAACCTGGGCTGCCACCAATCAAGGGCCATGAGAATGGCCCCAGACACGCCCCCCACATCTGATGTCAGATGTGGGGGCATTATTTTGGTCCCAAATGGGGCCACACATTTGAAGCTGAAATCGGCCCGCGATGCATTGGCCAGACAGGTGGCAGGGAGAGCCGCTCCTTGTCTCACTGCCAATGCAGTGGGGCCAATCAATCTCCCTCCCAAACAGGGCTGCACGGCCCTGTTTAGGAGAGAGATTGGCCCGCGCTGCATTGGCAGTGTGGCCGGAACGGCTCTCCCTGCCTTTAAGGCAGGGACAGTTGCTCCGGCCCACGCTACCCGACACAGCATGGTCCAATCTCCTTCCCAGCCATGGGTCATGCTCATGACCTTAATAGACTTCCTCTGCCAGATATGCCCAAAGTTGCATCTGAACCTATGGAAACTGTCCTTCTTATTAAGATGATGTCCACTGTTGCTTTGAATGCTGCTATACTCCTGCGAGAGACTAGTGCAGATCCTCTGTTGTCCAGAGTTCAGGGGATGGTGTCTGCAGGATGGACAGACAAGGTGGACACTGCCCTACAACCATACTAGCAAAGATGAGATAACTTGAGTGTTCAGGAGGGGTGTTTGCTCACAGGTTCACAGTTAGTTACTTTCTTACTCCCTCAAAGTGACTGACCCTGTTGCATGAAGGGCACCCGGGCATTGTGCATATGAAGGCATTAGCCTACAGTTATGTTTGGTGGCCTGGCATGGACCAGGTGGCATGGGAATTCATTCAGTAGTCAGTCAGTGTGAGGCTTGCCAGTCCACCCGTCATGCTCCTCCAAAGGTACCCTTACCTCCCTGGGAATGGTTGCAGCATCCTTGGTCAAGGCTTCACATTTATGCTGCACCTTTCCTGGGCAAGATGTTCATCATCACAGTTGATGCCCATTCCAAACAGACTGAGGTCCACCACATTACTTCATCTTCAGCTGAAGCCACAATTGATTACTTTGCCTTACGTTTTCTATTTTTGGACTGCCCGAAACATTGGTGAGTGATAATGGGCCCCAGTTTGCAAATGAGCTTTCCCAGGACTATATGAACAAAACCAATATCTGACATATACAAATTGCCCCTTACCACCCTGCTTATAATGAGTTAGTGGAAAGAGCTGTTCAAACTATCAAAGAGGGGCTTAAGAGAATGACACACAGAAGCTTGAAGACCAAACCGGCCCAATTTCCTCTTCAGTACTGGATATTTCAGAGAACAACAGGCAGGTCACCAGCAGAGTTGCTGATGAGTCATTAATTATGTTCCCACATGGATCTGTTGCATCTGGATGCTGCTGCTAAAGTGCTGGGACAATCAGGTAAAACAAAAGTATAACTATGACCACACAGCAGGTGTGTGGATTTTTACAGAGGGCAATGCTATCTATGCAAGGAATTTTGCTCCATTGGCTCACTGGCCACATTGTTGCACAAGCAGGACCATCTTTACGGGTGTAGAATTAGCAGGTGGCAGGCACATCTGGCAGCATTCCAACCAAGTATGTTCAGGCCCCAGGTCGTTGACATCTACTAATGGCCAGAGTGTGGAGGTTCCTGTTTCAGTTTCTGTGGAGTCTCAACAGCAACTACTGCATACTACCTATGAGCCATCCCTTGATGTTCCTGATTCTGTTGTACATCTGCCAGGGGTGTAGCTAGGGGAGAGGGGGCCTGTGTTTGCCCTCTCCCTGGCGGGCCCTCAGAGTGATGGAGATAATGAAGAAAATAGAGAGGGGTGGAACTGGGGGGGGGTGTCTTCAGGAGCTGAGGCCTCCAGGTTCTTTGAACCCATCCGCTCAATTATAGCTACACCCCTGACATCTGCCTGCGGTTACTTCAGAACAAAAGGATGTGTCAGAGATTTTCCCCGAGCCAGGTTGTCCATATGTTTTTCCTGTTCAGGAGCTCCCTGAAACATCCAAAAATGTCCCAGCCTCTGTTTCAGCACCTCTGCGCCACTCCAGTTAGAGACCCAAACTGAGGCAGAGACTGGACTTGTAGCCTGGTTAACTCAAGTTTCAAGCATGCATGTTTAGGGTTTGTTCTTTATCCTTGTGCTGTTTTTGTTTGCTTGCTTAGTTTTCTCTTTCTCCCTTGTGGGGAGCTTGTTTTAAACAGTGCAGGTGGGAGGAGTGTATCATTTTTGTAGTTTTGGTGTCTTACCTCTGGACTGTTATTAGTCTAGCTTACTTGGGTTGTTGAGCATGCTCAGTGGGGCTCTCTTTTTCTGGCAAGCTGTACATGCTGAGCGTGTTTCTTCTTCAGTTTGGGAGCTGTGAGCCACAAGATGGATACTGCCTGAAGTGTGTGTTCTTGTGAACTCCTTTCTTAATATAAACAAGACTGTCTGGACCAGACATGGTGGCTAGCTATACATTACAGAATTCTCCTGAGAAAGACATTGCATTGAAAAGCACTGGGAATAAATTCATGCAGCTCTAACTGTCTTTGCTCCTGCGGTAATTCACAGTTGATTCTGATCCTCTATATCATTTTGTCAATTAATACGTCATTATTAGGAATAATAAATAGTGAAGGGGATGTAGGCACATAGGAAGCTTCCTTATACTGAATCAGACCGTTGGTCCATCTGGCTCAGTATTGTCTATATTGTCTATATTAGTGGTTCCCAAGTTGTGGGCCTCCAGATGTTGCTGAACTACTAGGGATGTGCAAACCGGCTTGACGTCGGACAGGTTCGACATCGAGCCATTTCGGTTTGATGGTCTGGGGTTGAACCGAACCATCCCCTGTTCGGTCTAACCCTGGACTGAACACCCCCCAATTGTTTGAGGGGTTCACAAAATTTTTTAATTAAAAAAAATCTGTGAACCACCCCGGACTGAACTGAACTGGGGTGGGGGGTTCGTGGGGGTGCCGGACCGAACTGGCCCAGTCAGGTTCGAGTCCGGTCCAGACTCGAACTGAACCGGTCCAGTCGGTTCCATGCACATCCCTATGAACTACGACTCTCATCATTTCCAGCTACAATTTATTGTGGCTGGAGATGATGGGAGTTGTAGTTCAGTCTCATCTGTCCAGTTTGGGAATCACTGGTTGAGATGTTGCCAGGAAGTGAACCTGAGATCTTCTGCATGCAAAATGGATGCTCTACCACTGAGCTATAACCCCATCCCTGTAAAAAGCCTGACAAATAAGTTTAGCACAATTAAATAGGAAAGGATCCTGGAATATGCTCCGGCTAGCACAACCCCCCTGGTGTCTAAAGTGGCCTAGTGGTGAATGATGTGTGAAGCATCTGCTTAGTATGCACATCTTGTGCCAATCTCCCCTCATCCTTTGACCATCTTATGTCTGCATGGGCTTCTCCCTTCTTATTCAATCACAGCCCATCTTGTTGTGGAAGAATCCATTTACTCATTCCTTGCGTAAATAAATGAATAGCATTGCTAGTAAGAAAACCAGTTCATTCTCTGCAGGATAAATTCCCATTTTGCAGCCAGTTGGCCATGTAATATAATGTCCAGTTCAAAGCGCATGGATTAAAGATAGGTCTGAGCTCTAGCTACTCTCTGATTAGAAACAAACAACTTAAGACAGCCCATTAAGACTGCAAAAATTATGTGACATCATCATCATCATCATCATCATCATCATCACCATCATCATCAAATGCAAACAGATCAGAAGTATATCCCTCCTCTGATATAACTTTTTATCTGGATTTTTCCACTCGTCCCTTTCCAGGGACCTGAGTTGCAGAGTTTCTCTCACCACTTTGCCATCCTCCGTTCACCATGGAACCTTCTGTCTTTGTTTAATTACATTCTTAGAAACCTGTTGGCACAGTTTCCTCACTCCAGATGTGCGTCAACTGAACTTTTAATAGGGCCTGGGGGGAATTGATTAGGGCAAAGAGAACTTTGGTTCTTTTTGCGGTGGAATGACAGGATGCAGAAAGGGGAGGATTACTTCGACGTAAAGGGTTACAGTGCTAGAGCCAGATCTCCCGCTGATGGAAATGAGAGCACTCTGAAAGAAAACTGGGAAGGGTGGGGGTAGGGGGAAGAACAGGTTGGTGCCCCAATAATCTGCTGCCTGAGGTGATTGTCTCACCTAGCCTCATGGAAGGGCCGCCCTTGGTTGGGATGTTTGTTTTCATCTATAGCCCCCATAAGCTTTTGCTGCCTGGGACAACCCAAAGATGATTGGAAGTTGGGGTTGCTGGATCTCAGTGTTTGGCCCAAAGTGTGATCCTTTTAGCCTTTTTTTTCAGTGCCTCCACATAGGAAGCTGCCCTACTGAGTCAGACCATTGGGCCATCTAGCTCAGTGTTGTCTACCCAGACAGGTAGTGACTTCTCTAAGGTTGCAGGCAGGAGTCTCTCTCAGCCTTAGAGCAGTCTCCGTAGTTATGTGTGGTAGGTTGGGCTGAGAGATAAGCACAGCTGTCCCAGAGTCACCCAGTGAGTTCCATGAGTGAATGGGGATTTGAACTCAGGCTGCCTATTGAGATTGTGTCTGTCTGTCTGTCTGTCTGTCTGCAGTTACCACCGACCTTCGCTATAATCAACCTGGGCCTTTGGAAAAATGCTCCTTGTCAGAATAAGAGCTTCTCCATCTCTGGCTGCTTTTTAAAAAACTCTCAAGACATACCTGTGTAAGCAGACTTCTAGTTAAATATTAATGCTTTAAACTTGTTTTTTACATCTTTTGTTTTAAATTTATGTTGTATTTTAATTTTGTAAACTGCCCTGAGATACAAATGTTGAGCAGTATATAAATCTCCAAACAAACATTTTAATAAAAAAGAACAGTAGCTGACATCCAGACTACTAGTACTAGTAAGTCCGCTAGAGTAACTTCTGAGTAGTAACACTGAGCAACTTAGTCTGGATGTCAACTGGTATTTCTGACTTTAACCATGGGCTTGGACTGGAGCCTAGCATGCACCCACTTCCTCCTGGCTGCAATTTTGTTTTGTCACATGACCCATGATGCAGCATTGTTGCATGACAATTTTTAAGATGGCAGCCATTTATTTATTTTTAACCAACAATGCCACATGCAAAATGCAACCAGTGACACTGGATGCATTCACACATAACGTGAAACTGGAGGTTGACAAACCCGTGGTTTCAACTTTAAACCGTAAATTGCATTGCACACGTTCATCCAACCGTGGTTCGGCAGCCTCTGGTTTCAGGGCAGGGTGGCCTCTCCTTATCCCAGCAAGCTCCATAGCCAGCCTGTGGGCAAAGCGTCAGTCACCAGAGCAGCTGCAATTGGCCACAATCTTGAAGAGGGCATGCCAAGCTTGAACACACCTTTTCGGAAAGTCCTGCCTGTGCTCGGCATGGAAAGGGCATTTAAATCCCTTGATTGACTGATTGATTAATTGATTGATTGAATTTATATACTGCCTAATATCGAAATCTCTAGGCAGTTTCCAGAATTAAAACATAATATAAAATTTATTTAAAATACATAAAAAAGATAAAATAAATGCCATGCAATGCCAGCACTTCATCTGACAGCGATTGCATTGCCTACCTCCTAAGATCCTAAGAGCCCCGCAACAAAAATGTCTTCCACAAGCATAATGTCTTGGGTGGGTGTGTGTTGGGGTGCACTATGTTACTCAGGAAGGGGAAGGAAACATGAGGACTTCCCAGGAGGGGTTAGGTATATGAGGGAAGGCAAAGGACCCTGGGGGGGTCTGTCCTGCCGTGACTGATGCTCTTTCGAGGGCTCACCCCGGCAAAGCAGTCCAAGCAGACCAAACCACACCCCTTCTCCGCTGGCATGACAGTGCTAGTCTCATGAAACGATACCCTAGGTCTTCCATTGGATGGCACGCTCATGAATTGAGCAAACCCAACAAAGGCCCCCCCTCTCTGGGGGCCCCTCTACTGTCAGAATGCACTCACATTAGGAGGAGGACATTAGGAGGAGGAGATTCACAACTACAGATCTAGTCTGAAGTAAAGCAAAATGCTCAATGTTCAAATCATGATATGGGAATGCAAGGATTGCGATTCTTCAGTACCAAAGTCACTGATGAAGACTGAAACAGTTGAAATGCTTTTCATGTTGGATGTTAAATTGGACAAGTACCTCCTTGCTCTGTGTCACACCACAGGAGGACAAGTGACATGTGGAACAGTTCATTTGACACTATGGAAAGAGAAGCTTGTTAGTTCTCTTGTGACTTAAGATCCCCGTTGCAACACCTTTTTTGGACTTTTATTATACTTCATATGTCTACAGATTCCTCTATATATTTGATGATTGTTTTTTTAACCTTAGAGAGTATATTTTGTTTATTGACTTCATATATATATATTTATCTGGATTTATACAGGTTTTATTCAGATTATTCTTAGACCATATGTTACCTACCTTTTATGAAGCAAGAATACAGATTTGTGATTCCAGATAGTTTTAATCCTAAATATAAATGTATGAACAACTATAGATAAAGGCATAGAAAATATGTCTGTGTTTAGGGGGGCTCTTTGTTTATCAGTGTACTTTCTCCAAGACCCTACAAGGTTTCTTATAGTCACGGTGTTTGTGCTTGTGAACATACATCATTGTTGCTTTATTCTCAGGGAGTGAAGCACTTACTGCCTGTCCTGTCACCCCATCCTCTCCCCCCACTGCTTACCAGGAGTGGGGAGAAAGGGACAGAGTGGGGATAGGGAATGCCCCTGTGATACTTTGCTGCTTGACAAGCGGACTAGTTGGGGATGGGATTTGGTGATGTTTCTGTTGCCGGGAATCTGCATAGCTGTATTGGAGACCGGAGGGGCAGGGCTGTTGCTGGAGAGGTGGCCAGAGGGAAACACCACCAGCATGGAGCGGGCGTGATCTCGGGTGGGTCTGTGTTGCTGTCTCTATGATTGCAGTTTCAAAAACCTCATGGAATCACGGTTATGGCTCCATCCTTGTTTGTACATAATGCATCGGCAGCCAAACCTCAGATCTCGGTGGCAAACCTTACTGCAAACTGAAGGTTCAAACTGGAGTTTGGCGAGGCAAACTGCAGGTCAGTTTGCTGCAAAACTGCAGTTGCACGAATTCGGATGTAATGGAGTTCCAACCTCTGCCCTGTTTAACTCTGGTTTCACGCTACATCTGAATTCGGCCACTGTGTCAGGAGACATATGATAAAACAAAGTGGCCGCTGGGAGGATACAGCTGCACCTTGGAGCTCGGACAAGAGTCATCAGTTAAACTAAGAAATATCGTTGCTTAGTTTTTTAAAAAAAGATTACAATAGAATGAATATAAAAAAAATAAATAAAGCAAAAGAACCATTTTTTTTTAAAAAGAAAGAAAATGAAATAATGAAATAATGAAACAATAATGGAAATAAAACAGAAACCAGCTGTGAATTCCTAGGCTCGACCCCATGTTCTCTGGGCCTAAACTGTAGCAGATGTTGCACATATAGCAGGCACATCATAGGGCTCCCTGAAACCTGAGGCTTCTGTGCCACATAGCAGGATCTCTTGATCATCTCTTCCATTTCCATTTAATAACTAGAAGGACCTAGAGCTAGAGGGACCCAAAGATGAGGTCTCCAGGACGTGACATGTGGTGATGATGATGTCATCACCATGTGCCAGAGCCCACAGGCCTCTGAACATGCCCAGCACTGCCCGGCTCCCCCCCAATTAAAATCCAGTTACAGACCCTAGAGCAGGCTTGCTCAACTTAGTCCCCCCAGCTGTTTTTGGATGACAACTCCCATAATCCCCAGTCACAGTGGCCAATAGCCAGGGATTGTGGGAGTTGTAGGCCAACATCTGCAGGACGGCCTGTCGAGCAGCCCTGCCCTAGAGGGAGGGGATTCTGCTATGAAATGGTCCTGCAGTGCTGCAACTTTCAGATACAGCACTGGGTTCCATAGTATTCTGGGATATTATCAATCCAGCTGCAAATCTAACTTTATCTGCCCTGTAGCTGAAGATGGCTCATTTTCAGTCAAACAACCCTACACCTTTTTAATGCAATTTTTAAATTAATTCTCCTCCTCCTAATGTCCTTTGGCTGAAAAATCGACCTGTCTGCCTCGCAGCTTGTTCAGGGCATTCAGCATTTCCTTGTTCCGTAGAGTGTAGATGACTGGGTTTAGCAGTGGGGTGACGGCTGTGAAGAAAATGGAGACCACCTTGTCTGCGGCCAGACTCTTGGCTGGCCTGAGATAGATGAAGATGCAGTGCCCCAAGAATAAAATCACCACGGTCAGGTGAGCAGCACAGGTGGACAGAGCCTTTTGCCGACCTGCAGAGAAACGGTTTCTCAAGGAGATGAGGATGACCACGTAGGAGATCACCAAAACTATAAAGCAGACCACCGAAATTACTCCTGAATTTGAGACGATGAGGATTTCGAGGACATAGGTGTTGGCACAGGCCAGTTTGATAACCAAGGGCACATCACAGAAGAAGTTGTCAATGGCGTTGGGGCCACAGTAAGGCACACTGAGTGTCAAGGCTGTCAGGGCAATGGAGTGCACCAGTCCACCCAACCACATGGCCACGGCTAACCGGAGGCAGATCCGGTGGCTCATGAGGGCAGTGTAATGGAGAGGATGGCAAATGGCAGCATAGCGGTCATAGGCCATGATGGTGAGGAGGAAGATCTCTGTGCAGGCAAAGAGGTGGAGGAAGAACATCTGGGCTATGCATTCTCCAAAAGAGATGGTCTTTGTCTCGGCTAAGAAGTCAGCTAGCATCTTGGGCATGACCACTGTAGAATGGCAGACATCAATGAAGGAGAGGTTGCTGAGGAAGAAGTACATGGGTGTGTGGAGATGCTGGTCAAAGACGATAGTGATAACAATGAGAATGTTGCCAACCAGGATCAGCGTGTAGATCACGGTGAAAAGAATGAAGAGGGCCAGTTCAGCGCTGTGGTTAGTGGTCAGGCCAGAGAGGATGAAAGCCTTCACTGTGCTGTCATTCCCTGGTAGTACCATGGTTGTCTATGGTTGAAGCTGATGGAATGAGGGACAAAACAGTGAGAATGGGGAACTGAAGATGTTAGGATGGTCTCCGAACCTCAAGGTTCTGTTCACCCAAATGAGATGGAACTGCTCCAGTCACATGATTCAGGAGGCGGGGCTAGGGGGTCATGGTGGCGGGCTGGACCCGGGTCACCACTGGCCTCCCTCTGACCATGGCTGGAATCCATGTATTAGGTATTGGACTCAGTGTTGTCAACAACATGGGTGGTTCTGAGCTCCCTACACCACTGACTGTGTCTATAACAATGCCTGTGATGTTGTGGAACAGGGCTGGTGTGCTGCTCCTTAAAATGGTGCAATCGTCCTTCCATGATGCTACAGTCATTGGAAATAACGGGTGACATCTAGACTAATGCTTCATGAGTGCAAAGAAGATGCACACAAGAACATCATGTAGCTGAGCAGATGCTCAGAGTTGTGCAATCTCTTGTGCTCCTGGTCTGCTTGCACAAGTGCTAAGCTTGTACAAGAAGAGCAAATAGTTGTACATTATTCCCTGCAGGAGTCCGCAGGAGCGGCTTTGATGCCTTCTCATCACTGTGCACATTGTGTAGCATGTCAGCCAATGAATTTATGAAGGAATATTACTTCACAAAGGTTGGAACGTTTCAGCAAGTAGAAAGGAAATTAACAGACTTGTTTGTTTTTTATATGAAATAATAGTAAAGTGGAGAACAACATTTTAAAAAGTAAGATGGGGTGTGTGTGTTGGGGACACAATTTGAATAGAAAAGGAGCACCTGGTGAGAAAATTTGTACTCTCTTTTTGACTATGTCTTACATCACTGCAGGCCCAGGAAAGCCCCTGGTCTACACTATCTGCCTCACTATTCCTGGAGGTTTTCCTCCCAGTATGTTTCCTTTTTTCAAAGGGACATAGGAAGCTGCCTTCTACCGAGTCAGACCCTTGGTTCATCTAGCTCAGTATTGTCTACACAGACTGGCAGCGGGTTCTCCAGGGTTGCAGGCAGGAACCTCTCTCAGCCCTATCTTGGAGATGCTGCCAGGGAGGGGACTTGGAACCTCGATGCTCTTCCCAGAGTGGCTCCATCCCCTAAGGGGAATATCTTGCAGTGCTCACACATCAAGTCTCCTATTCATATGGAACCAGGGGGGACCCTGCTTAGCTAAGGGGACAAGTCATGCTTGCTACCACAAGACTAGCTCTCTCTCCCTTTTTCATCACATCAAGCCATTAAGATCTCCAGGATACCTTTCAATAGTCACTTGGAGAGGGGAATATCTTACAGTGCTCACACTTCTAGTCTCCCTTTCGTATGCAACCAGGGTGGATCCTGCTCAGCTTAAGGGGACAAGTCATGCTTGCTACCACAAGACCAGCTCTCTTCCCAGAGAGCTGCTGGGAACTTGCTTCTTAGTTAAAAAAAACCACACACAGGACTCAAAAATGCAATAGGCATCAAGATGGGGTCTTACTTAACCATATACATGAATGGTTGCTGGTCACTTCTATGAGGAAGCATAGCATGCAACACTTGGGGACACCATTACAGTGAGGTCAGAGCCTCCACTTCGACATTGGGGTGGCCCAGCCCTGACCGACAAGGGCTAATGGAAAGCGAGGAAGGGGCACAGAATCCGCAGACATACACTGCACTGTTTGGCACCCCAACATTAGATCCAGAGGTACCGGCCCAGAATTATATGGAATTCAGGCCTGTGTCTGATTTCATTTTATATTAAGAGTTCAATTAATTCCTGGGCTCAGGGTGAATTGACACCCCAGATCTCAACTGGTCTGTGAGGGAAGAGGCGATCCAGCATTGTATTGTGAAACGGGTACTCAAGGAAACACAAAAGCCAGGCCAGAACAATCCAAATGCTAGAATGTGACTCACTATCAGATAATGTCTGTGGAAGAGGCCAGAGGCTGATCTCCCCTCTCCTGGCAAGAAGTCCATGTTAATCCTTGTCAATGGTTGACTCAATTGCTCTCTATAGAAATTCAACATAGGTAGATGCATACAAAGAAAACACCTATAGACTTTAATTCTTACTTTACTAACACTTTAACACCTTTTTGGGATGAGGCTAGCAAATCTGGGAAGATGCCCCTTTGCAGCTCAGAGATGCAGATTCGCTTTGGGCATTGTCCCCCCCCCGCCTTTCTAAGCACACAGCTTACAGAAGATGGAATTCAGATTTCTCTGAACTGGCCAATATCCTGAATAATTAAAAACATTATCCAGAAGGTAACAGCATTGTCACCCCTTTTTGGGGACCCAGGAAAAGATGAGGAGATTTGAATAGACTCTATGAGAGATCAAAGGAAAATACAACTATAAAGAATGAGGCTACTGGACAGAGAGCTAGCAATCTTGTGCCTACAAGCAAGATCTGCTCACGAGCAATCCCAGAGTTTGCTGCTAAGCCGCAGGGCAACAAGCAGGAACTCTGTCCATGGACAGGAACTGTCTGTGACTTCTACTGCGCAGTGAGAAGTCAAGACTTCCCCAGCCATGGTGCTCTGAGTCTAAGCCATGCTCTGAGCAAACTGCATGCTTGATCCAAAAGCTCCTGTCTCCAGCCAGAAGCCTCGCTCCTTCAGCTGAAAGATCCACCACTCTCAAGCCTCTGATCCTGGTAATATGCTGCCTCTACAAGCCTTGGATCCCTTCATCCTTTCCCCTTCCTCTCCCTTCCCCTCATCCCCCTACTAATTCCTGATCTCCCCAAACCATGCCAGCCCTCAGCTTTCCTTACCCCTTCCCCTTTTCCATCTATATCTGAATTCTTTTAGGCTCTAGGAAGATTTAATACACACACATATGTTAATTAGGAACACTGGGTGAATATTGTTGCTGGCTAGGGTTGAAATACTGTTAGTAATACTGATAGAATGTTCTGCTTTCTGCTCAATTAGATTGATGTTGTTATTCTTTTATACTCAATAAAGCCCATAGAATCATTTAGGATTGGTTTGATTTCCTTTCTTCCTTGCGCCCAGATCCTACATGGTCACTATATAAAAGAACTTGGTCACTTGGTGACACTATGGGACAGGCCTAATTTTGTATGCTAGCTAATGAGCACATTTAGTATACAAATCAGGCCTGGACCATAACAGCACCCCCAAAGCATCTTTGCAGCATAGCCAATAACCACCGGCCATAATGGTTGGTAGTTTGCTAGTATGTCTGTATTATTAGGTATGATTCTGGGCTGACATTCTTTATGATTTCAGAATCTTGGCTGACATTCTGTGCTGTGTTATTGTGAGTCTGTTATGCTGAGCTTCAGGGCTGTTGTGAGGATCAAAGGAAGTGTGGGAGTTGTGTACATGGGGCGGCGGTGCAAGCAGTGCTTCTGCAAGGATCCCTCTTCTCCCAGCACCTCCACAACACCCCACCGTGCTGTGTGATGGACGTGGAATGACATTAAAGATATTTCACATTCCACCTTTTTGAACTAAAAGAAGATTTTGAAGACGGCTGCAGCATGAAGTCCATGCAGGGAGAGGAGAGCTGGTCTTGTGGTAGCAAGCATGACTTGTCCCCATAGCTAAGCAGGGTCTGCCCTGGTTGCATATGAATGGGAGACTTGATGTGTGAGCACTGCAAGATATTCCCCTCAGGGGATGGAGCCACTCTGGGAAGAGCATCTGAGGTTTCAAGTTCCCTCTCTGGCAGCATCTCCAAGATAGGGCTGAGAGAGATTCCTGCCTGCAACTTTGGAAAAGCCGCCGCCAGTCTGTGTAGACAATCCTGAGCGAGATGGACGTATGGTCTGACTCAGTCTATTGCAGCTTCCTATGTTCCATTAATTGGTTATAGGGATTATTTTATGATGGATTATTTTAAATTGATGGATTTTTAAAAATTGGGCATCATGTTCTAATTATATGCCAAATGCATCAAAATATATGCATAAACTGAAACTAACGGAAAGATGTTTTTTTTCCTTCAAAAGTTATAAATACACCTGTTTTTCATATTTAATTGATTAAATAATCAATCAGTTAGTTTAGACTGGTACAATTGATCAACAGATATTTCTTTGATCCAGTGTCTGCTGGCCTGCTTATCTATCTATCTATCTATCTATCTATCTATCTATCTATCCATCTATCTATCTATCTATCTACACATGCACACAAACACCCCATATATACAGTACCTTGCACACTGCTAGCACAAATTGCAAGTATTCTATAAACAGGCTTACCTACAGTCTGTGCTAAAAAGTTTGAAATTCTGTTCCCAAGATGTGCATTTACGTAAATTATGTGAATGATGCTGGCTCAGATATAACCAATTAGTTTTCACAGTTTTCTCTGATTCTGCTGATCACAAGATGGGCAATGATTCCTCTCTCTCTCTCTCTCTCTCTCTCTCACACACACACACACACACACATACACACCCCTTTAGATGCCACTACATATTGCTCACACACTTGCAAACCTCTCTCCACAACTTCAAGGACTAGAAGTTTGTTTTAATTTAAAAATAAATGCAGTGCCTCTCATGACACTGAATTCTCTGTCTAATTTTAGTTTCTACTTTCATGCATTGTCACTATGGAATATACACAGCCATTATAATTGATTAACAAGGAATAATGTAATATATCCTCTTCAAATAAATTGTTCCTATGAACTGTCTAACCTATGTCTGTACAATATTCTCAGTTGAGGATGACTTTACGATACAAGATAATGTCTCTTTTAAAAAACCCAGTTCCCCCAATATCTCTTCCCCTACAGAATGGACAACACTTACATTTCTTGCTGGTTCTGGTAATATGTAGGAAAGAGTTATTTCTAGATCAACTCTTGGAGTCCAATTTAATTTTCCAATCCTTTGTCTGACTTTAAAAACCACACAGCTGCACTTAAGGAAAATGGAGAGACTTATGCATCATCTGGCTGTTCTCAAAGTTGATTTTGTTCTTTCCATGATGTGATCACTCTAAGTTCAAGCATCATAACTGAATTTGCTGCTTCCTCCACTATGAACATGTGATTTATGGTTCATGTATCAACTCTGGATCTAGTTCCACCTAATATTCCAAAATCAGTTTGGCATCAGATGGTCTCTTTACATCTCAGGGAAATCTCAGTTCTTTAAAAAAGTTTGTTTCTAAAACAAATCTGCAGAGGAAAATCTAGTCTATAAAAGCAGATGAGCAGAGAGTGGTTACATTTTGCTCTGTCCTTCCTGACTGTCTGCCCTGGAGATGTTGAATGGTTATATTCTCTCCTCCTCCAAAAGATATATCCCTTGTCACCCACACAAATTCGTCACAATGACATTGGTTTGGGGCACTGAAGACAAGTTTATGTTTTGAGGATTTCAAGATGTCACGCTCACAATTAGGTCACAAGGGAAGTTAGGGAAGGGCTGCAAACTTTTGGAAACGTCAGTGTTATTCTTGGAGTGGTTTAACAAGCCCTCTTAGGCTTTCATGGGTGATTTTCAACTGCTGCTTTGGAACGAGAATGGCAGAGAAAAGCCCCTCATACAACCGAAAGAATCCAAGGTAACTTTATTAATGTCCTAGGCCAAGGATTCCCAGCAGGGTCAACACACAGGCCTGCTCAACTTAGGCCCCCCAGCTGTTTTTGGACTACAACTCCCACAATCCCCAGCCGCAGTGTCCAATAGCCAGAGATGATGGGTGTTGTAGGCCAACATCTGCAGGAGGGCTGAAGTTGAGCAGGCCTGGTCTACAGCATATGTTCCTAACCTGTGGTCCTCCAGATATTGCTGAACCACAACTCCCTTCATCCCCAGCTACAAGATATTGTGGTTGGGGATGATGGGAGTTGTAGTTCAGCAACATCTGGAGGACTACAAGTTGGGAACAGGCATGGAGGGAGCCCAGTGGCCTGGGTTCTGCCGCTGCACCCCCCCCCAGCCCCACCCCCTGTGTCTGATGTCAGATGCAGGACACATTTAGCCACACCCCCGCATCTGACATCAGATGCAGGGGGTGTGATTTCACTCCCAAATGGGGCCACGCTGCCCCGTTTGGGAGAGAAATTGGCCAGTGCTGCATTTGTAGCGTGGCCAGGAGTGGGCTTTCCCTGCCTTTAAAAGGCAGGGAGAGTCGCTCTGGTCATGCTGAGAATGCAGTGCTGGCCAATTTCACTCCCCAATGGGGCCATGCGGCCCCGTTTGCAAATGAAGCCAAGCCCCCTGAGTCTGATCTCTGCTGTATGATGCAGGGTATGTGGCTGGGGTGCCAAGTGTGGCCCCTAATTGGTGGTGGCCTGGGTTCTTTGAACACATTTGCTCAATGGTGGCTCTGCCCCTGGTTGGGAACCTCTGGCCTATAGCTGGATGACAGGTGCCATCATTGCCAGCAGTGTTCTCTCTACTTTTTTTCATTGGTGTGTGGAATGAGTTTTGTTCTGGGTGGCAGTATCAAGGCAGTGTGTGCACACATGCATTCAGAGAGGGGCCCTCCTGACTCAATCTGAGCGGGATCTAAAATTAACTGAGCAGACATCAAAAAAAGTGTGAGCACATGCACATGCCTTAGAGGGAACACTGATCCTCAACCACAATGGCCACCACTGTGTGAACATGTATACCTTTTAATGTGGTGATTCTCTTTATTTAGCAGGGGGAGAGTAACTGGCCCTATCCACCCCCAGCACAGGACCTCCAGTGACTGTTGCTGGTGTCTATCTTGTGTTTCTTTTTAGATTGTGAGCCCTTTGGGGACAGGGAGCCATCTTATTTATTATTTCTCTGTGTAAACCTCCCTGAGCCATTTTTGGAAGGGTGGTATAGAAATCAAATAAATAAATAAATAAATAAATAAATATTGGCTGATCCAATGTGTCAAATTACTCAGAGTAGTAATTTTGAAATTAAAAGGACAAGCTAGTTTTGCTTTTAATTTCAATGGCACTACTCTGAGTCATTTTCCACATCCTATCAGCCATTGTGCCTGTCTTTCCTCCTCAGTAGATCTAATAGCATTTTCAGGGGTGAGTCTAATGGTGGGGAAAGGCTTAGGGTTAAACTTTCATTCTCATCACCAGCGCTGTGGCCCTGAGTTGAATTAAGTTCCCCTACAGCTTCTTTTAGGTCACCTTAAGTGGTGGAGCGGGGAAATGCTTGACTAACAAGCAGAAGGTTGCTGGTTTGAATCCCTGCTGGTACTCTATTGGGCAGCAGCAACATAGGAAGATGCTGAAAGGCATAATCTCAGACTGCGCGGGAGGAGGCAATGGTGAACCCCTCCTGTATTCTACCAAAGAAAACCACAGGGCTCTGTGGGCGCCAGAAGTCAAAATCGATTTGACGGCACACTTTACCTTACCTTACAGCTTCTTTTAAGCTCTTTAAACGGCATCGCAACTGGTCACGGATCTCCTGCATAACATACCTGTATAGGGTGGGTTTGTATGATCACTGACAAGTCACTAAGTCGGAACTGGAGGTTCTGCAGGAAAGCGCACTCCTGATCAGGGGCACAGAGACAAGGAATCAAGCAGGGGAACTAGTGTCCCTAGGCCACTGGGGGCTGGTGGGGTGGTGCACCAAGGCACCCCCCTCTCCCAGGGCTCTCCTTCCCCCATCTCACACCCAGCCAGCCAGTGAAGCAGCACTCACTGGCTGGGAGCATGAGGCATGCCCCTCTTCTGCTCAGATAGTGCTTCATTCCAGTGCTGGCTGGCTGGAGGCTTCTTTCCCTGCCTCGCTCCCCATGAGGCAGAGAAAGAAAGCCCCAGCCAGTCAGAGCCAGAATGAAGTCCTGACTGGGGAACACTGGGAGAAGAGCCAAACAGACCCTCTTCTGGGCAGTGGCCATGCCCCCTGCATCTGCGTCAGATGCAGGGGGCGTGGCCAGTATTGGGGATGGGGCCACTCAGCCTCGCTCCCAATTCTCCCCGGTTGGCCCTTCATTCCAGTCTGTCTGGGAGCTCCTTCCTTTGCCTCGTGTCTGATGTTGATGCTGGGGGCGTGGTTAGGACCTTGCCCTGCCAGATGCTGGCGAGCTTCCTATGCTGCTAGTGGGTGTCTTGTCCGAACCTGCCAATGACTTCCTGACTTCAGCCCAAGCTTTGTAACCTAGGCTCATGTTGGGCGGAGGTTGTCGGGCTGAAGTCCGTAAGTCCCACCCCCAACCAGAGGTTGTCAGGTTCAGACAAGACACCCACCAGGAGTGTGCCCTCCCCAGGAGCATTGGCTTTAGGTTTACTGACTTGATGCCAATTGTACAAGCCCACCTATAGTTTGGCCCTTAATATAACAATGGGATGCCTTCAGACTCTTCAAGTTCTTGCAGGAATTTCCTTTGATTCCATCACCACCAGCTCCCTCCTGTTGGTCTACAACAGATGATCCTCCACCCATCAGAACCATCAGAAGACAAAACAAACAAACATACAAACAAGCAAACAAACAAACAAACCACAGTCCAGTTTGGATCCAAGATAAAGCAAACAAATAAAACGACGTTTATATATGCATGTGGAGGTATATTTGGTATGTATTTATTAATGTACATTCTTGTATTTATTTTAATTGCTTCCACGTGCAAAGTCTAGGTCTTTTCAGGTTCTCACAACAGAAATGAGGGTTGTGTAGATGGAGGGGTTCTCGGCCATGCAACAGAGAGTGCAGGCTGGATCCACAGATCCCTGTAATTTAGCACTTGCCTGTCAAATAACTTGAATAGCTGGCAGTGACAGCACCAATCACCCACTGAAGTGTAGATACTTCCCCAAACCGGTGATTTTTTGTGTCACTTCGATGGAACATATGAAGGTGCCTTATACAGAGTGATCCCTGCTAATTGGGCAAAGAGGCAACTTTTAAAAAGTGGTGATTCTCTTTATTTAGCAGGGGGAGAGTAACTGGCCCTGTCCATCCCCAGCACAGCATCCCTCCAGTGGCTGTTGCTGGTGTCTATCTTCTGTTTCTTTTTTAGATGTGAGCCCTTTGTGAGCCCTTTGGGGACAGGGAGCCATTTCATTTCATTTCATTTATTTATTATTTCTCTATGTAAACTGCTTTGGAAACTTTTGTTGAAAAGTGGTATATAACTATTTGTAGTAGTATTATATGGCCAAGAAAATCCCTAAGGGTTTAAGGATACTTTTAGATTCAGGATCTTTTAGATGATGTATTTAAACAAAAAATGGCATGCTATCTTAAACCAGTGTTCTGTGGTTCCTATACTGAGCCAGACTATTGGCTCATAGAACTTAGTATGGTCTACTCTATGGCTGGCAGCAGCTCTTCAGGGTCTCAGGCAAAGGTCTTTTTCATCCCTGGATACCTGATCTTTTTACTGAAATGCCAGGGATTGAACCTGGGATGTTCTGAATGGAAAGCATGTGCTCTGTGAACTATGATGCTTCCCCTCGGTGAGTGGACTGCACTGTACATCTCTTTGGCTGGTGTCTGGCAGCCTTGATGCACCATGGCTTACACTGCAAGCAGACTTGTTTGTTGTTGTTTTTTTTGCTCTGCACAGCTCCTTTTGGTGCCTGCAGGATTTGACCAGGGGGATCCAGAAACATGCTTTTCAGAGAAACAGAAGCTGCAAACTTCCAGATGCTGGATTCTGCTCTAGGTACCAAATCCCACTTTTGCATGGTAAACATAGGAAGCCGCCATATACTGAGTCAGAGCATTGGTCTATCTAGCTCAGTATTGTCTTCACAGACTGGTGGTGGCTTCTCCAAGGTTGCAGGCAGGAATCTCTCATAGCCCTATCTTGGAGATGTCAGGGAGAGATCTTGGAACCTTCTGCTCTTCCCAGAGTGGCTCCATCCCCTGGGGATAATATCTTGTAGTGCTCACACTTCTAGTCTCCCATTCATATGCAACCAGGGTGGATGCTGCTTAGCTAAGGGGACAAGTCATGCTTGCTACCACAAGCCCAGCTCTCCTCTGAACTAGTGGAAGCCTTGCAACCTGGATTGAAGTTCATGCAGTTCCATGTTTGATTGCTTGATTCCACTGCGGGGGCCAAGGTGGTCACATTTACTGTTCAATCTTACCACACCTCCCCAGAGTTTCATAGTGTCACAGCCTTCTCACTTGATCTCCACATTCACCTTCCCACCAACCAGCTTATTGAGTGCCCGTTTCATATCTTCGTTCCTCAGTGTGTAGATGATGGGGTTGAGCAGAGGGGTTACAGCTGTGAAGAAGACTGACACCACCTTGTCCTCTGAGAAGCTGGTGGAGGGGCGGGAATAAATAAAGATGCAGTGCCCAAGGAAGAGAGTCACCACCATCAGGTGTGCTGCACATGTGGAGAGCGCCTTGCGTCGGCCTTCTGCAAACTGGTTACGGAGAGAGACCAATATGACACCATAGGAGACCACCAGAACCACAAAGCAGACCATGGAGATCAGCCCTGAGTTGGCAACAATAAGGACCTCAATGATGTAGGTGTCGGTGCACGCCAGCTTGATGACTGGAGGGACATCACAAAAGAAGTTGTCCACCTTCTGGGGGCCGCAGTAGGGTAGTTTGATAGTCATGCAAATCAAAGCAAGAGAGTGGACCATACCACTGATCCAAATGGTGGCAGCCAACAGCAAGCAGATCTTGTAGTTCATGAGGGTGAGGTAATGCATAGGGTTGCAGATGGCCACGTAGCGGCCGTAGGCCATGACCGTGAGCAGGAAGATTTCAGTGCAGGCAAAGAGATGAAGGAAGAACATCTGGGTCATGCAGCCTTCAAAGGAGATGGTCTTTTTGGCGGACAGAAAGTCAGTGAGCATCTTGGGCACGGTAACTGTAGAGTGGCAGATGTCGATAAAAGAGAGATTGCTCAGGAAGAAGTACATGGGGGTGTGAAGGCCTTGGTCATAAACAATGGTGACCATGATGAGGATGTTTCCAGCCAAGGTCAGCAAGTAGATCACCAGGAAGATCACAAAGAGTACCAGCTGCATCTCAGGGTTGTCTGAGAGACCTACCAATATGAACTCGGTCATCGAGGTCTGGTTTTGTGTGACTGCAGTCCAGTTTGGAGCCATCTCTTCTTGAATGTCTACTCTAGAGGAAAGGAAAGAGCAAAGGAACACTATTTTGTCTTCAAGATTATCAGTGAGAAGTGCTGAATCCATATTTAAATAATGACAGTATTGTCAATCAATCAATCAATCAAACTTTACTATTACAGTCACTGATTAGTAGAAATAAATTCTGACAGTATGCCATCACAATATGAAAGGAAAAAATAGAAATAATGATAGATATGATATATAAAATAATATTGCTATATAGGGAGCTTACTATTACTGCTATTAAGTACCTATAAAAGGTCCATTACTAAGAACTAGTTAACTAATCAATTGCTAGACATCACATTAAACCATACTACCGAGGTAGATAAGAGGACACCTGGTCTTGTAGTAGCAAGCATGAATTGTCCCCTTTGCTAAGCAGGAAGGAACCACACTGGTTTGCATCTATATCCCTATAGAATCCACAATACATATCAAAGGACTATCTAGTCCAGCATGCTGCTTCCCTCGGTGGCCAGCCAGGTGTTTCTGGGAAGCCCGCAAGCAGGAGGTGATGTCTAATAGCCCTCCCCATCCATGGCTCCCAAGCATGAGTAAACAGTAAAGGTAAAGTGTGCCGTCAAGTTGATTTCGACTCCTGGAGCCCACAGAGCCTAGTGGTTTTCTTTGGTAGAATACAGGAGGGGTTCACCATTGCCATCTCCCACAAAGTATGAGATGATGCCTTTCAACATCTTTCTATATCTGGTATTAGTGCCCACCCTGAATGTGAAGGTTCTATATAACCATAATGACTAGTAGCCTCTGAAAGACAGATCCTTGGTGAACATGTCTGTTCCCCTTTTAATGTCACCTTTGTAGCCATCACCCTGAAAGAGATTTGGGACCAACTGTTCTCTGTCTCCTGACATCAGATTTCTTATACAGCAGTATCCACTGGTCATGAATGTAGGGCTGATCTACACATTTGGAAAACACATGTGGCAAAGCTCTGCTGAGGCTGTACCACTTCAGCATGCAGGTGGAGGATTGCATGTTTGAATGCTCTCTGATATTAACCCCCCCCCAAAAAAACCCTCTCACCTGTTTGTGGAAAGCTAGCTTGTCAGGGAAAATGCCTCTAGCTTAGGATTGCCCATGTGCTACTTCTTTACCTGCAAGGAGTTTTTGATTCTGTACAGCTCAAAGTTGCCTGAGAATGGCAAATAAATTATTGGCATTTGTCAAAACCCATCCGATCAGCTCAACCCTCAGTTCTCATCCCCTACTGAAAGGCAAAATAAATCTCCCCCCTCATTTGGGGCTAATAGCAGGATTAAGGGGGGAAACTGGAGGGCTTAGAGCATCAAATGCAGGGGGAGGTAGTGTTTAACCTCCCCTTCAGTCCCCCCACCCCACAATCCTGCTATTGGCCCCAATTGGAGAAAAAAAGGCACAATACAGATTTGTTTTGGCCCTCAGTAGGGGATGAGCGAACTAAGGGGTTGAGCTGATCGGATGGGTTTTGACACATGCCAATAATTTATTTGGAGGTCCATGGTGGGACTCAGGGCTTTTAAAAAGGAAAATGCAGAACTGCACAATGGTATATGAGTGTATTTCACACTCCATGACATTTAGAAGCCCACACAGAGTGGGAGAAAATCCTCTGAACTGGAAATCTGACAGCACGATTGCAGAAAAGGATGGTATTCTCTGATGAAGACTCTGTGGGGAGTAGCAATGGCATCTTCAGGAAGCGTCTTTGGTAAGGGAAGGAGAAATGTTGTAGAGCACCCTGGTCAAGCAGGGTTCTGGGTTCTAGAGAAGCCTGGACTAATTACTTGACTTTTCTCATTGTGATCAGTCACTTTTTGCATCATCTGATCTGACATGAGACATGGGACAACTTTTGCATGGCTTGAGTTTTTGAACTGCACAAATGTTCTTTTAGAATGACCTTTTTTGGTGTGTGTGGGAGAAGTGCAATTTTTTGTGTCTGGCTGCTCCCTGATGAGACTGGATTTATGCACTGCTCCCCCAAAACTAAGAGTAGGACTAGTGGCATGGGGTTAAATATCCCCTTTCCAGGACTACTGTCCCAATTTGCTCCTCTCCCAACTGCATTTAAGTTAAAGAAGAAGAAGAAGAAGAAGAAGAAGAAACCATGGATGCATCACCATCATCATCATCATCATCATCATCATCATCATCATCATCATCATCATCATCCAATTTTTAGACCGCCCAAAACTTCCATCTCCAGATGAAAAAAACAAGTCTTTAGAAACTTTTAAAGAGTTTCCAGAGATGGGGGGAGGCTGTTATATCAGCAGGTAGTGCTTTTAATTGTGGCAACAGAGAAGGCCTGTCCTTGTTGTGTAGCCACCAGACAAATCTGATTTGACGAGGAAAGGTTTTGGTGGCTGGATCTTAAGAGGAAAGCAGCACCCTCGGTTTTTCACACAACTGATTTGCAGTTTAAATTTTAAACACTGTTGCCTAACTCAAGCCCTTAAGAAAGGTGGCAACTGCAGATGGACCTCTCCAGGTGATCTCAATGGACAGTGGGTCTCATGGCAAAGAAGACATTGGGGCTATTCTGATGATCTGCAAAAATTGGGCCAGGAGAGCCTAGCCTGATTTTTGCAGGTTGTCAGAACCACCGGGCTCAGCTGCGAGCCCAGTAGTTCTAGAGCGAGTAACCCGCTCAAGAACCCCTGCCCCAAAACCAGGTTTGCAGAGCAAGCGCTCCGCAAACCTGGTTTCCAGAATCGTGAGTGGCCGTGGCGTGGCTGCATGCCATGCCTACTCACGAGTAGACCCCCCAGAGGGGAGGCAAAAAGCCACCTCACGGGGGTCTCCCCAGTCCAGGAGCCGCGTGGCCCCCAAGCTCCCCAGACCCCGCCGTCTCTGTCTCGGAGCCGGCAATTGTGTGGGCGGCCAATCCGGCCGCCCAGGGCTCCCTCTCTACTTATGAGCGGGGAGAACGTGTTTAGCCTGCTCTTCTCGCTCACCGCCCCAAACCGGGTCTCACGGATTGTGAGACCCGGTCCATTCTCTTAAATACCTGGGCCTAAGCTATTGGCGCCAAACTCAAGATTAGTTTAAAGAGATTGCTGCCTTACAGTTTATTTTATTTAATAGCAGCCTTGATCCAGATCAGAATCCTGGAATGCCGGAAAGGTAGTTTTAACCCCTTCCCCCTGACTAAGGTCTTGACGAAAATCAGTCCTCCAGAACTGCTGTTTTCTCCAGAAAGGAAGCTTCTGGTTGCACCTACTGGAGCTCCTCAGCATCAGCCCGGGGCAAATAGCAGGTTTGGGGAGGATTTTTTTTAAAATTGAGACTACTGTGCAGGGGGACCGGGCTAAATACTTCTCCCTCCTAGAAATCTTGGTGTGAGACCCCTTGGCCGGTGGGTTTCTATTCATTCATTCATTCATTTATCATATCTCATTTATCAAAGAAAACATAAAAATGAAACTTTAACTACTACTATTGCTGCTGTTGCTACAAATATTTGCACTACACATTCATGTATCGTGCATTTTGCTCCTAGGCTATTTTAGTACTAAGCATTGCTTATAATCCAGTCCTGTGCATGTTTACTCAGAAGTAAGCCCACTGAATCCAGTGCCATAGGATGGCAGCCTGCTCACTTCCATCCCATCTGCCTTTCAAATTCTAAATGCTTTCAAGTGTGCAAAAGACTTAGAAGGTTGTAAATGCCTCAGGCATGGCTGCTGATCCTTCTTTGCTTGGTTCCAGGGAGGGTTAATGGTAACCACTGGGTTGTGGCGCTGGTCTTCATCCAATAGATAACCTTGTGTTTTTGCAGCCTCGCACAATATTGGTTTGTTCCAAATGTTCAGCAAGCTGATCCCACAGAGATTGGAACTTGTGCAATGGAATCACAAGGGGAATTGTTAAGATGTGCAACACTTTTAGCTAGTTTGGACTTCTTTGGGCAAACCACGTCACTCTTCCCTTGGTACCGAAGTGGCAAGTTGATGCAGAATTGGGCAAGATAGAAGCCAAGGACTAGTCTGACTCTTTGGTTTGGATACTCTCGGATCCTGGTGGAATACTCTACATCAGGGTTTCTGAACCTTGGGCCCCCAGATGTTGATGAACTATAACCCCCATCATCCTCAGCCACAATGGACATGGCTGGGGGTGATGGGAGTTGTAGTCCATCAACATCTGGGGGCCCAAGGTTCAGAAACCCTGCTCTACATTATTGTCCTCACCAGGGAGATGAGATACACCAGAGAGATGGAGAGACAGATAGTTGATTGATGTATCTAAATGCCTGACTTCTCCTTTCTTAAGGGCTTGAGTTCGGCAACAGTGTTTAAAATTGAAACTGCAAATCAGTTGTGTGAAAAACCAAGGGGGAAAAAATGCTGCTTTCCTCTTTATATCCAGCCACCAAAACCTTTCCCTTTCAAAGCAGATTTGTCAAAACTTCATCAATGCTCCGACTTGGGCCAAGCCAGTGGTGTTCAAACTTCTTCCTATCACTGGCTCTTAGTCATGATGGCCTGGTGGAAGGATTCAGAAGCCTTGCTCCACTGAAATCCAGTTGCAGGTGGGTACCAGTGGCTGTTGGCTTCATGTTTTGCTTGTGGGCTTCCCAGTGGCATTTGCAGAAGAGGCCATAGCTTAGGGCAGGGTTGCACCACTCAAATTGAACCAGTGGGGCAGAACCCACCATGTTTTGGTGTGCGGGGCCAAGGTCAATTTTCAGCATGTTAATTATTACATCAAAATTAATTAACATTATTAATGAAAACAATTATTAGCTACTTGTGGATCTTCCCCAAGGATCCATAATTTTAACGAAGGATAGTGGCCGGAAAATAATCCCTGCTGAGTCAGTGGGGTACCAGCCACAAATAAATGTCAATAAATGAGAGTCACTGTGGTGTAGTGGTTAGAGTGTTGGATTAGGACCAGGGAGACCTGAGTTCAAATCCTCATTCAGCCATGAAACTCACTGCGTGACTCTGGGCCAGTCACACACATATCCCTCAGTCTAACCTACCTCACAGGGTTGTTGTGTGGATAACATATCCAACATATTATCCAACATGTGTGAATAGGCAGAGCAGGATATAAATGTAAAAATAAAATAAAAGTCCTCTTTTCTTCCTAAATTGTGTTGCTCTAAGGCTGCAATCTTAGGCATGTTTACCTGGGAGTAGGCCTTACTGAGTACACTGTGGGACAGATTTCTGATGGATTTATAAGGCAGTTTCAAGCATGAATTGTCCCCTTTGCTAAGCAGGGTCTGCCCTGGTGTGCATTTGAATGGGAGACTATGTGTGTAAGCCCTGTAAGAGATTCCCCGTAGGTGATGGGGCCGCTCTAGGATGAGCACCTGCATGCTTGCATGCAGAAGGTTCTGAGTTCCCGCCCTGGCATCTTCAACACAGAGCGGAGAGAGACTCCTGCCTGAAACCCTGGAGAAGCTGCTGCCAAGACTGAGCTCAAGGGATCAAGGGTCTGGACTTGGTATATGGCAGCTTGAGCTTCCTATGTTCCTAAATAGAGAGGAGGAGAGTTGGGATAGGAGGAAAGGAATGGCCCCTTTTGCTAAGCAGGGTCTGCCCTGGCTTGCTTTTGAATGGGAGACGACATGTGTGAGCACTGTAAGACATTCCCTTCAGGGGAAGGAGCAATAGCTCAGTGGCAGAGCATCTGCCTGCTAGCGTGCAGAAGGTTCCAGGTTCCCTCCCTGGCATCTCCAGGTAGGGCTGAGAGAGATTCTTGCCTGCAACTTTGGGGAAGCCCAGGGGCATAACTATAATAGGGCAAGGGGAGACAGTTGTCTGGGGGCCCACTGCCTTGGTGGGGGGGGGAGCCCAGAGGCAAGTCACATGACTCCCCCAGCTGAGCACCTGCCCGGGCTTCCTTCAGTTGTAATCATCCTCTGAAATTGATGTGAGTGTTAAGACCTGGAGCCACCAGAACAGCAGGCCTTTCTCTAGTACCACTAAATGACTTGCATCGTCCACAATTTACAAAACCTTAAAAAATAATAATTTAGGATGATGTTCTATTGTGGCACATAAGACAGACAGATAGATAGATAGATAGATAGATAAAGAGATAGATATATATATCCTTTTTTGTTACCACTATTCAGCCTCATTGAAGATTTCTTTACTTCATGAGCTGAGCTTCAGTGAGCGGGGGCCCATTTTAAAATCTTGTCTCTGGGCCCACTCCAACCTTGCTCCGCCCCTGGAGAAGCCGTTGCCAGTCTGTGCAGACAAGACTGAGCTTGATGGATCGAGAGCCGGACTCGGTAGAAGGCAGCTTCTTATGTCTGTATGAGGAGAGAGGGTAGGGCCTCCTCGGAGAAGAGGGAACTGACGGAAAGAACTCTGCCTCCCTGGGGTGCGCGCTGCCGGTGCCCATCTGATGCTGCTGCAGTGCTGCCTCGAACCCCGTGCATTCCACCCATGCCTCAGTCGCTCCTCTGGCCTTCACCGTCACATGGTCTCAAGTGGCCACGGCTGCTTGTCAGTGGGGCAAGACAAGAGCTCTTCATGGCTCCTGTTCTTGCTGCAGGACATTGCTACCTGGGGGTCACCAAAAACATCTCTGTGGCCTGCATCTGGCCCCTGGGCTTGGTGTTGTGCAGGCCTGGCTTAGGGGCAGAGCACCGACGTTGCTCGTAGGAGGTCCCAGGTTCAATCCCAGGCAGCCTCTCCAGGTAGGGCTGGGAAAGACCTCCTGCCTGCAGCCTTGGAGAGCTGCTGCCTGTCAGAGGAGACAATGACTAGACCTGGTCTATCAAGCTCAGTATGGTCAGCTCGGATGTGGTAATCGTGGCCGAGTGGTTAAAGCAATGGACTAGAAATCCATTGGGGTCTCCCCGTGCAGGTTCGAATCCTGACAACAATGTCAAAACAACATTTTAGGAGGAGAGCTGGTCTTGTGGTAGCAAGCATGACTTGTCCCCTTAGCTAAGCAGGGTCCGCCCTGGTTGCATCTGAATGGGAGACTAGATGTGTGAGCCCTGTGAGAGATTCCCCTCAGGGTATGAGGCTGCTCTGGGAAGAGCAGAAGGTTCCAAGTTCCCTCTAGGGCAGCTTCCTATGTTCCTATGACACCTGGCAGCTTAATAGATAAGCTGACTCCCTGGAAGAGCAGAATACTTAGGGTCCCATGAAGTGATAGGAAATTCTGTCTGTGGTGGAGAATATCTAAGACTGGACAATACGCACATGCAAGTCATCAGTGGAAGGACCAGTCTGAGCAGACAGACTTCCCTCGACCAATGGCATGCTTGCCACTCCTTCGATCTTCCCCTGCCATGTATGGTGAGAGGAAGGTGTCAGGCTTGTTTTAGCAAGGTGGCAATGAGGCCCTGAAAACATTCCCCAGAAAACTCTGCACTATTCAGGGGGTCTATGGCAGACAAATTTATGCAGAAAATGTCTCTTGAAGATATATAAGGGGGAAATCCCTTCCAGATCAAACAAGGGTCCATCTAGCCCAGCATCCTGTTCCGCACATTGGCCCATAGAAGAGGTATACAGATATACAAAACCTTGGAGAGCTGCTGCCAGTCACAGGAACATAGGAAGCTTCTATATACTGAGTCAGACCATAGGTCCATCTAGCTCAGTATTGTCTACACAGACTGGCAGTGGCTTCTCCAAGGTTGCAGGCAGGAATCTCACTCAGCCCTATCCTGGAGATGCTTCCAGGGAGGGAACTGGGAACCTAGATGCTCTTCCCAGAGCGGCTTTATCCCCTAAGGGGAATATCTTACAGTGCAAACACTTCTAGTCTCCCATTCATAAGCAACCAGGGAGTACCCTGCTTAGCTAAAGGGACAAGTCATGCTTGCTACCACAAGAGCAGCTCTCTTCCCCATGTCAAGTGTTGAATAACCTAAGTGCTGTACATGTGTGTACAATATTGGATTGTTTCTATCTTATTGTTAACCACCCTGGGGTCTTAGGATGAAGGGCGGTTAATAAAATAAAATAAAATAAAATAAAATAAAATAAAATAAAATAAAAGCCTGTATGAATCAGATCTAGCTGACAGAAAACCTGAGTGATAATTGTAGCATGGAACAATTGCTATGGAAAGGCTGTCTTTGGCAACCTGCACATGTGCAGAGGCCGTGTATGTGCTGGCATGGTGCAGGAGCAGCTGGGAGATGCCTAGTTGCGGGGAGCTCCGGGATGATTGACTCCTTCGCTTTAAAGGGTCTGTGGAAGCCCTCGTTTTTAAAGGGATGTGCCCTGCAATTCGGTAGCCAAATCACGATTCGGCACATCCCTACTTGTAGGAATGTACTTGCTGAGAGATATTTTATGGATAGATGGAAAGGAAGGAAGGAAGGAAGGAAGGAAGATGCTGAGATTTATCCTGCAAGCTTCTTTTTCTAATTTAGAACTTTGTGGAACTAAGTGGATTCTTTTGAAGAATGAGATGCCTACAATGACCACTAGGGGGCAGGAGACAATCAAGAATTATTTGCCATTTGGCCTTTTGTGGTCACGAAGGACATCCTTTCGGAGTGCAGGGGAGGAGGGCATGAAGCCCGTTTAAACAGAATTAGAAACTTCACAGTTATTACATTTCTTTGTGAATGCCAGCAAAAGCCCCATCATTCAGCTAAGAAATCTGGCACTATGTAAAGAAAGAAGAAAATTAAGTTTTGCACGTGTTTTCGATGGAGAAGTTGAATTTGAAATTTGGATTTGGAAGCCTTGTGATAAGTCAAGTCACAGAACAGCGTTTTAGAGTTGGAAGGGATCAGTCTTCTAGACTAACCCCCTGCTCAGTGCAGGAAGCTGCTACATAGACTCATAGAAGTTTAGAGTTGGAAGGCCTGAAGATCACCTAGCTTTTGTGCGAGAATGGCAAGGGATTGTTGTATTAAGTGCAAAGTCACATGATTAAAGGTGTAGACACAACCCTTAATAGTTAACATTTAATGTAGTATCTCCAAGAAGAGGTACTTCTACACCTGGGACCAGCTGTTAACTCCAGCTTGAAACACGAGAACCATTTTAAAGTTCTTATATACCGTTTTTTCCTTCTCTTGCTGTTTTTCAGGGATATGTTGCCACTGAACATGGAGATTCCATTTAGCAACTGTGCTTCCTAATCGTTGAAAGAACTTTCATGAATTTGTCTAACCCTTAAAAAAAAAATCTACCTAAGGGCCAAGCCGCATGTCATGAAAAATTGGATCTCCTGATCTTTTTTTTTTTTTTTAAACACATTAAAACAGGCATGGTGCTCTCCAGAGAGGATTGATGCAGTGGTGCTTATGAAGAGGGTGTTTAAATTCATACCCACGATTTTCCTAAAACACAGATACCCTATTCCTTAAACTGATCATGCATTGTGTAGAACGTTTTCAGGTTCATGGGGGTGTGAGGGGAATAGTGTGATCTCTCTCTCTCTCTCTCTCTCGTCAAATTGTTATTCCACCTTTCATTAAAACAATCTCAAGGCAGTTTACAAAACATTTAAAACAATATAAGACTATAAAACAGTCACAGAATAAAAACATTAAATTGTAATATACAAATACAAATCTATTTGAATTTTTAAAAAACCCCAAAACATACCCAATAAGACCA
This sequence comes from Hemicordylus capensis, assembly GCF_027244095.1. Classification (NCBI taxonomy): domain Eukaryota; kingdom Metazoa; phylum Chordata; class Lepidosauria; order Squamata; family Cordylidae; genus Hemicordylus; species Hemicordylus capensis. The sequence goes on along the minus strand of NC_069662.1, from coordinate 8,773,438 downwards.
TAAAATACAGAGCAGCAGCAACAAAAACAACACTCTATAAAAGTGATCAAACCATCCAAAGATGCCTGTGGTCTGTGGTTTTCTGAGATCTAGGTGAGCAAATGGGCCTTTCACAAGAGAACAGGAGTTTTCTTTACTGCCTTTCATCATGCAGATATATTCAGATCGCTGGGCTTCTTAAGAACAAAACAGAGTTGGTTTGCCTCCTTATTTCAGAGGCTGAAGGAGCAGGTTGCTTCTGTCTTCCATCTGAGAGATGTCCTCCTCCACTCTTCTCTTCATCCTTGGTGAGCCAGCTTTTGAATTTCAGTCAAAGGCCAACTTATCTGCTGGTTTAATTGATGTTATAAACTTAACTATAACTGATACGTTGCTGATTTTTGGATAACTGATGTTCGTCCTGCCCAGGGTGGAGATTTCCTCCTTGCGGCTATCAAATTGTTTTTGGCAAAATCTTTAGCACAACACTTGAGCAGAGCACAACTGGGCCCTTATGCTAACTTTGACTTGTTTGAGAGGGTCCAATCTGGATTTTTCAGAGCCCTCTTTATAACGCCAAAATGTGTTGCCAATGCTGCACTAAAGCTGGAAGCAGGTTTGATTAGCATAGAAGATTTCGTTCTTTCCTTGGGTCACGAACAGTCAAAAGAAATTATTCAACCATGTATAAAGGACATTGAACAGCAGAAAGATATAAGTCTGCTACCCAGCTCCTATAAGATACGGAGGGAATCCTCTGTAATTGCATCAGTGCCTAGTCTTTCATCTCTGACATACTCCAAATACTGCTGGGCATTTTCTAGGGGCTTCTTTCAATGCCCTTCCTTTGGCATTACTGGAAGGTAGATTTCCGAGTATCCTTGTTTCACAGCAGCAATGTCCTTGTAGCGCTGGTGAGATTGAACAATGAGATCATTCACGCAGTCAAAAACTGTGTTCTATCTGGGCTTGGGAGCTGTGTGTGCTTCCAATTTTTGGTTGTGTGGAAGCAAGGTAGAAGGAAAACCTGTGTAGGAGTGATAGCTTCCCAGGTTTTCCTCCTACCTTGCTTCCACGCAACAGAAGATTGAGTGTACACACAGTTCCCAAACCTCAATAACTCATATTCTTTTGTGCTGTTGTTTCTATTGAGATTTGAGATTGGATTGGATTTCACCATTATTAGTTGGATTCCCGGGACATTTGGATGATTTTTATGTTAAGTTTTTTTTAGAGGATAGATAGTCCTATGTCACCTATAAAGTAGCTAAATTTTGGGTTTTTAAAGTATCTATGGCAGGTCTTATGCTTGTCTAGTCAATATGAGTAACAATGATATAATCAATGATAGTCAGTGATGTATGTATGATTAAAAAAATCACTGACCATAATAAGGATTGACCAACCGATGTTATCAGGAATGACTTCAAGGAGTAGTGGGCACACACACCCCTCCAATATTTCCCCCATTCACTAGACTGGAGCTTGACAGGAAAGTGTCAGTCATAGTATATTATGGTCCCACAGCTTCAATTAATTATTTTTAAAGGCCTTGGTTACCTAGGAACATAGAAAGCTGCCATATACTGTGTCTGTAGGTCTATCTAGCTCAATGGACCATAGGTCCATCTAGCTCAATATTGTCTACACAGACTGGCAGCGGCTTCTCCAAGGTTGCAGGCAGAAATATCTCTCAGCCCTATCTTGGAGATGCTGCCAGGGAGAGAACCTGGGACCTAGATGCTCTTCCCAGAGCGACTCCACCCCCTAAGGGGAATATCTTCCAGTGTTCACACTTCTAGTCTACCATTCATATGCAACCAGGGTGTACCCTGCTTAGCTAAGGGGACAAGTCATGCTTGCTACCACCAGACCAGCTTAAAGAAGCGTCCTCCTCTACCCCAGAACAAGCTGTAGAAGTCTGTGCAGCCAGACAGGTAGGAGACTCATTAATTACTTTAATTACTTACTAATTACTTTAATTACATTAATCACCTCACCTCTACAAGTATTTAAAATATAGCAAAATCCTTGCTCCCCTAATAATGTTCCTTGTTCCTCCTTTGTACCCCGCAGTGTTCTAGAGTCACTCCTGATGTTATAGAAACTATAACTGAGAAGCTGACAAGATTTGACAGAAGTCTGTCCTTCCAGCCTGAAGGGTGCTTGTTCCCAACTGCAGTGAAGGAACAGAAAGAGGCAAATTTAAACCTGCACAAGACCCTCCTTGATTGATTGCACCGGTCAGTTAATTAACTGTAGCTTATGGCTACAGTGCACAATCCTAGTGTGTTGCATGTAAATGTATGAAGTTATTTCCTGCTGAGTCATCCAGTGGTTCATCCAGCCCAGTATTATCTACTCCGGGGTACCCAGCCTGGGGTCCTCTGGATGTTGCTGGACTACAACTCCCATCACCCCAGCCACAACAAATGGTAGCTGGGGATGATGGGAGTTGTAGTCCAGCAACATCTGGAGGCCCACAGGGTTTAGAATCCTTGGTTTACACCAGGACTGTACCACTTTGGCTCACCAGTTGTTGTTGGGCTACAACTCCCATCATCCCCAGCCACAGTGGCCAGTAGTCAGGGGTGATGGGAGTTGTAGTCCAACAATAGCTGGAGGGCCCAAGTTGTACATCTACACTGATTTGCAGCAGCATTTTGGTTGTTCATCATTTGCTATCTGATGTTTGAGCCGGAGTGGTCAAGGATTGAAGCCAAGACCTGAAGGATGTGATCTGCCCTGAACTGATGGTCGCTGTTATGCTCTACATCCAGTGCGTCTCCTCTCTCTCTCTTTTCACACAGTGGCTCCAAGCCTTGTCTTTGGGCAAGTGTTCCAGCCTGAGGTACTCTGCTGTACAGAGGGAGACAAGATCCAGATCACATGCACTCAAAACGTAACTAGCCATGACAATATGTATTGGTACCAGCAGCTGTCTGCTGGGGGGACCTTGTCTTTGTTGGGACAGGCGTACGAAGCTGTGTCCACTCCAGCTGGAGATTTCAACATGGATGTGATCAAGGCCTCTCGCCTCACCAGGCTTAGCAGAGAGACGGCAAGACTGCAGGATGCTGGCATGTACTTCTGTGCTGTAAGGGGCACAGTGAGAGGAAGCCAGGTGTGACCAGTACAAAAGCCACAAGCCTGTGTTGCTTGGGGAGTGGAACGTCAACACGGCAAAGTGCAATGGAGCCTTTGAACAATAAAGCCGGGCATGGAACAAAATACAAAGTTCTACAAATTGAAATTGAAAGGCTGTGGCAGAAGAAGACCAAAATAATCCCAGTAGTAATTGGCACCCTAGGTGCAATTCCAAAACACCTTGAAGAGCGCCTCAACACCTTAGGGGCCACAGAAATCACCATCATCCAACTACAAAAAGCAACTTTACTGGGAACAGCCTATATTCTGTAATGGTTTAATTGTTGTTTTAAAGTGTTTTTAAATTGTTAGTTGTTATATTGTTTTTAATTTGTTTTAGCTCTTTACTGGTTTAGTGGTTTGTTTTAACTGTAAACCGCCCTGAGCCATTTTGGAAGGGCGGTATATCAATCAATCAATCAATCAATCAATCAAACAAATAAATATTCTGCGATGATATCTATAATAACAGCAACAACATTGATAATAAAATTCTGGCATCCCAGGTCCTTGGGAAGGACTCGATGTCTGGATAAAACAAACCAGTCAATAACACCTGTCTGACTGTGTAAACAAGAAATAATACATTGAATAAAATTATATCAAAATCATAACTATGTCACTACAACCCTGTGAATTGGATTTGCTTTAAAGTTCAGTTGTAAGGGTTGAAATGATGTATTTATGATTTTGATATAATTTTAAAAGTATGTTTGTTCACTGTGTTATTCTATTATCCACATGAAACTTTGATGATTTGGGGTACTATTTCATGAATATAGTGTCATCACTGAATTTCTTTTTGGTTGTTACACAGTTCTGCAGAATCCCATAATATTTGTCTTCTTTTTCCCTTTTAACAATATAGTTAAAATACATTGAAATCACTTGATTGAAGAAATTATGTCCAGGGTTGTCCAGGATTACAGAAAGAATGTCCAGGTTTATAGCTGGATGTTGGGCTTGAGTTTAACTATACTCAATGTCCAGCTGTAATCCTATGCACAATAATCATGTGGGAGTAACCTCCACTGAATGTTTCTTCTACCCCAAATAAAGTGATTTATTCAGCAGCAAAATGGTATAAACTATATGGACAGATAAACTATAAAACTATAAACAGATAAACTCTATAAACTATAATGGACAGAGGTATATAGACTTGTGCTCAGAATACCCTGACAGTTCTTGAAATTCATCTTTTAGCCTCCGCGTGTTACCTAAGCAAGGAGTTCTCAAACTAGAGGCATGGCATAGACAACTTCTAAATAGATAAATAATGTCTAGCCTAAATCTGCTTCCTTGTAATTAGGCACATAGGCACATAGAAAGCTGCCCTCTACTGAGTTGGACTGTTGGTCCATTTTACTCAGTATTGTCTACTCCAGGGATTCTCAACGTTGGGTCCCCAGATGTTTTTGGACTTCAACTCCCATAATCCCCAACCAAAGGCCACTGGAGCTAGGGATTATAGGAGTTGAAGTCCAATAGCAACTGGGGACCCAACGTTGAGAATCCCTGGTCTACACAGACTGGCAGCGGCTTCTCCAAGGCTGCATGCAGGAGACCTTCTCAGCCCTATCTTGGAGAAGCCAGGGAGGGAACTTGGAACCTTCTGCATGCAAGCAGGCAGGTGCTCTTCCCAGAGCGGCCCCATCCCTTGAGAGGAATATCTTACAGTCCTCCAGACATGGAGTCTCCCACTGAAATGCAAACCAGGGTAGATCCTGAAGCTATTCTCATGAGCAGCAGAATTGCAGCAGATCCTGAAGCTATTCTCATGAGCAGCTATTCTCATGCAGCAACAAGAGTAGTGTGGCTCCTGACAAGCCCGCTTATGAAGCCCGCCGCTAAACCTGGGTTTTGGGTACACCCAAAAACCAGGTTCCTGGATTGTGTGTTGTTGCGGCATGGCTTTGTGCTGCACTGACTCATTAATAGCCTCCCAACAGGAGGCTACAACAATCCTTCTGGCATTGGGAGGCTCCCCAAAAGGCATGGTGCCTTATGGGACTCCCTCGAACCCCGTCGCCCCAACTAGCTCCATGACAGAGCCAGTAATGATCTTGGAGGCCGATCCGGCCATCCAGGGAGGGCTCCCGAATATCTGCGGGGAGAGCGGGTCCTCGCAGACCGTGTTTCGGCTCTACACATTGATCCTATGAAGAGCCTTCCTGCTTAACAAAGGGGACAATTCATGATTACTGCCACAAGACCAGCTCTCCTGTTGGTTCAAGTTCTTCCCTCGGGAGTGTCAGAGAACACGTTCGCTCCTACGTAACAGCTCTTCAGACATTTGAAGATGGCCAACATCTCCCCTCTTAGTCTTCTCTTCTCCAGGGTGCTTTCCAGATTAGACCCTAGAATGGGGTCAGGACGTATCTCTGAAGTGTGCCTACACACTTCCTGTGTCATGACCCTGCAGTCCCTGCTGACCACAGGGTGCCGTTCATATTTCGGATGACTTGTTTCGAATTTAATCACTGAGATTTAGTGCTATGATGTCATTTATCCGGGGTAAAAAAGGTGTTGCTTTTCCAGGTTATTATTTTCAATGAGATTGCTCCCCCTGCAGGTTTTAAGTTTTGACTGCGTTTTGCCTGAATGAGTGGCTAATCTGGAAAGCACCCAGGTTAAATATACCCACCTCTTTCAACTGTTCCTTATAGGACTTGCTTTCTTGGCCTCTCGCCATTTTTGTTACCTTCCCCTAAACCAATTCCTGTTCATCAACATCCTTCCTAAAATGCAGTGCTTAGAATGGGACACAGTATTCCAAGGGAATTTATTCCATGACCCACTCTTTCACTCTTTGTAGTTTGCTCATTAACTGATCAAAACAACTGATGTAACTATCTTGGCTAATTCGTCACTGACTTCTACCCCGAGACAGGAAAGCTAGAATTTCTCCAGGGTCTTAATTCCCTACCCAAAGATGCAGAAGACACATAAATGCTTCCTCCAAGATTAATGCCCTTCAGACTTGCTTCTTCTGTATGGCAACAGATCTGCATTGATGCTGAACAGCTTTGGGGGTGGCACAGAGCCTTTATGGAGCAGTGAGAAGAAACGTGTCCTCTCAGGCCAGGCAATCCAAGTTTTCCTTCAGATTCAGAGGCACATCTTGGGCGAGGATGATGTGATCTGGCATCAGCAAAAAGAACGACCCTGAGAGTAAAGAACCAACATCCCACCATGTAGTTGCTCCCTCTTTTCTGCATCAACAGTGTAAGAGAACATCTTTTTTCTCCACCTTCTCCTCTTTGGTTCTGTGTTCTCTTTGGTGCTCAATGTCTGTTTTTATATCTACACCATATTAAAGGCAAACTTTTGCTCTGGCTACTATAGTGGCTTATCATTTATACAGAACTTGTAACATGCACAGACCTTTAAAATAACGGGGTTCACCCTTACAACCAACCCTTTGAGGCGTGCTGCTGCCCTTGCCATTTTATAGATTGAGGACCCAAAGACAAGGTAGTGGCCGATATCCATTTGCATTGGTGCAAATGAGTCAAACTTGCAAGGCTGTCATGCTTGTTAGTGATGCTCAGTCTAGCATTGCACTAGATCTTTGCACTAGGACAAGGGTTCCCAACCAGCGGTACTCCAGTGGTTTCTGAACTACAATTCCCATCACCCACATCCACAATAAGTTGTAGCTGGGGATGATGGGAGTTGTAGTTCAGCAACATCTGGTTGGGAACTCCTGCACTAGTGCAATGAAGTGTGAAGCCTGTGAAATATCTCATACGTTTTGCAGCGGAATGTCATAAAATAGGACAAGAGTACATAAGAACATAATATAAGAACAGCCCTGCTGGATCAGGCACAAGGCCCATTTAGTCCAGCATCCTGTTTCACACAGTGGCCCACCAGATGCCTCCGAGGAACCCACAGGCAAGAGGTATGTGCATGCCCTCTCCCCTGCTGTTGGTCCCCTGCAACTGGTATTGAAAGGCATCGTGCCTCTGAGGCTAGAGATGGCCCACAGCCACCAAACTAATAGCCATTGATAGACCTGTCCTCCATGAATCTGTCTAAGCCCCTTTTAAAGCCATCCGAGCTGGTGGCCATCACCACATCCCATGGCAAGGAATTCCATAGATTAATTATGCACGGTCTGAAAAAGTACTTCCTCTTCTCGGTCCTAAATTTCCCAACCTTCAATTTCATGGGGTGACCCCTGGTTCTAGTGTTGTGAGAGAGGGAGAAAATTTTCTTTCTGTCCACCCTCCCCACTCCATGCATAATTTTATACACTTTGATTATGTCTCCCCTTAGTCTCCTCTTTTCCAAGGTAAAGAGCCCCAGATGCTGTAGCCTGTATAATTTTGAGCTTTGTGCAGCTATGCAATCTTCCTGCGCTAGCACAATTTTGTTCCTTGAGCAAGCACTACATTAGTCTGGATGTCAGCCAGAGAAACATACCCAAGGCCATAGAGTGTGTTAATGGCAGAAGCAGGAATTGAGCCCAAGTCTCTCCTCATTTTAGGATGCATCGGGGACCTTTTGCAGTATGGTATTTTTTTTACAACAGGGTTGATCCTGGAATTATTTTTATTATGATGATTTTAATCCCATGTCTAGATTGCATAGATGTCTGAGGACTGACTTGTGAAAAAGATCCAGGAGGTTCATGGGTGGTGTACATATGCACTCGCCCCCTTGGTCAGCTGGCCTAGTTCCACTGATATTAATTGATAATTTTAAGTCAAGTTGGAAAAAAGCACTGGAGCTTAAGTTGCCCTATCCTGGGTTTTCAAGTGAGGTTTTATTGTCAATGGGCTATGAAAAAGGTTTGATAGATCTATATCTCCAAGAGGATATAGCCAGTTTATCAAGAGATGTTTTTCTTAGCAGTGGTTCTCCTCTGCTGAGACCTGCAAGTTATCTATATTCCATCATGGTTCCCAAGCTAAAAGAGCCTTGGCATTAGCCCGGAAATGTATCGGCAGCCAGTGTAGCTCTTTCAATACTGGAGTGATATGGTCTCTCTGAGATTACTAACCTGGCTACCCTATTCTGGACCAACTGCAGTTTCCCACATACAAAGGCAGCCCCACAAAGAGTGCATTGCAGTTGTCAAGCCTGGAGGTTACCAGCAGATGTACCACTGTACTGAGGTTGTTTATCTCAAGAAATGGATACAGCTGGTGTATCAGTCGAAGCTGATAGAAAGCACCTCTGGCCATCACCTCAACCTGGGAGACCAGGGAGAGGTGTGGATCCAGAAGCACTCCCCAGACTGCGTATCTGTTCCTTCTGGGGAATATAAAAATCATCTCCTGAGTTCTGACCACACACAATAAGTACCTTAGTCTTATCTGGATTCATGCTCAGTTTGTTATCTCTCATCCAGCCCATCACCGCCTCCAGGCATGATGCTGGAAGGAGTCCAGCAATGACTAAATAAGTTATCTGCCTTTAAAGTTTTTTTAAAAAAAACACCAAGATTGTGCTTTTCTTATACCCCTTAGGAATGTGTTGACTGGCTCTGAAATGCCAAACCACACAGTGATCCTGGAATTCATTCTCCTTGGAATTCCCAACACAGAAGGCATCCATAATATCCTCTTTGCTGTCTTTTTATCCTTCTACCTGGTCACCTTGCTTGGTAACCTGCTCCTCCTCTCTGCAGTGATCTCCGATGTACGCCTCCATACACCCATGTACTGGTTCCTCTGCAATCTCTCTCTGGTAGACCTTGGCTTCTCCTCCATCAGCACACCAAAGTTCCTGGCCAATCTCTGGGCAGGGAGCAGAACCATCTCCTTGGGTGGTTGCATGTGCCAGGTCTTCTTCTACCACTTCCTGGGCAGCACCGAGTGCCTTCTCTACACAGTCATGGCCTATGACCGGTATGCAGCCATCTGCCATCCACTGAGATACACCATCATCATGAACCAGAAAGTGTGCGCCCTTTTGGCTGCCGGCACATGGTTCACCAGCTCATTCCATGCCACCATCTTGACCAGCTTGACCTTCACCTTGCCGTACTGTGGCTCCAATGAGGTGGACTATTTCTTGTGTGACATTTTCCCAGTGGTCAAGCTGGCTTGTGCAGACACCTACATCATTGAGACAGTGAGCTTCACCAACATTGGGGTGGTGCCGATGGCCTGCTTCTGCCTCATCCTCACATCCTATGTCAGAATCGCCATCTCCGTGCTGAAGATGCGCTCAGCGGAAAGCCGACGCAAGGCAGCTTCTACTTGCGCGTCGCATCTGACCGTCGTTTGCTTCTTCTTTGGGCCTTGTGCGCTGCTCTACACTCAACCATCCCTGAGTGATGTGTTAGCCACCCCTATCCAGATTTTCTGCAATGTGGTCACCCCCATGTTGAATCCAATGATCTACACTCTGCGAAACAAGGAGGTTCAGGCAGCATTTAGAAGGATGAAAGGTAGCTAGATCCTTTCCTGAAAACCAGCAAGAAAACTGGACACAGAACATCATCTGTGTCTTCCCATCTCCATGGCATGATAGAATAATATGTTGCTATTGCACCCCCACTTTGGTAAAATAAGGCACAGAGTTGAGCAGTTGTAAGAGTAGGCAAACCACCTTTACTGCCAGATTATCTGGACCCATTTCAAACTGGTTTTCGGGCAGGATGTGGGATGGAGGCTGCCTGGGTCAGCCTGTTGGATGATCCCCAATTAGGAATTGACAGGGGACGGGTGACTCTGTTGGTCCTCTTGGGACTTTTGGTGGCTTGCATACCATTGACCATGATATCTTTCTGGCCTGATGGGGTTGGGAGTGGGAGGTTCTGCTTTGTGGTGGGCCATTCATACCTTTTGGGTAGATCCCAGCAGGGTGTTGCTTGGAGACTGTTGTTGCTCTTCAAAGTGAGAGCTACTGTATGGAGTCCCGCAGGGCTCCATTCTGTCTCCAGTGCTTTTTAACATCTGCATGAAACTTCTGGGGCTGATAATCAGGAGATTTGGTGCAGGGTGTTAGCAATATGCTGATGATGCCCAAATCTATTTCTCCATATGAGTTTCATGAGGAATCGGTGGTGTAACCCCTCTAAATGCCTGCCTGGAATCGGTAATGGGCTGGATGAGGGAGAACAGAACAAGACAAACAAGTTGAAGCCAAACAAGACTTCAACAGAAGTTGAAGCCAAACAAGATGGAGATATTCATTGTGGGAAGTCAGAACTTAGGAAGTGGTTTAGACCTGCCTGTTCTGGATGGGATTACGCTCCCCCAGAAAGAACAGGAACATCATCTGGGAGTAATTCTGATACTGTGGAAATAGAGTCAGGGCTGTATTTCTCCTCCTGGAGATGCTGAATCTTGAATGGAGCCACACAATCTCCTCCCCCTCAGTCTTCCCCACAGATCTGATCCAATGCGTCTGCCCTCATGCTCTCTTCTCTGATTTCCCCCTGCACCTCCTGAGCCTCACTCCCGAGGCACTGAACTCCAGACAACCCCCTCCCTTTGGAATCTTCAGCCAGATCTAACCAATCATAGTCCAAGTGTAACTCTTCCAGCTGATTGACCAGCACCTTACCTTGTGGAGGTCTTCCATTGGTCTATTCGGGATGTCACCAAACACATAGATTTTTTAAAAAACCAGAGTTACTGTCTGTACAATCAGCTGGCCAAGTAAACAAACACTTCACTAATTTGCCATGTATCTGCTCCAGTTCATCCAGAGAACAGATATAAAATGTAACCATCTACCAAGCAACAATTCACCACAGAAACATTAACATTAGAAATGTACACAAAATGATTTTTAAAAATTTATTTCAAATTTGAATTGAATTCCAAATATTCATTTTGAATTCAAATCACATTCAAATTTGGTAAGAAAATTCAATTCAAATTCAGTTCGGCCCTTCTTTGGCACCTTTAAAAAACCAATCAGGGGGCTTGAATGATTTTAAAAATGTGACAAATGACTGCCAAAGTGAATTCAAATCAATTTCAAAAAGTGATTTTGAATTCAAATCAAATTGCCATTTTAAGGGGTGATTCGATTCAAATTTGAATCACTAGAATCACCCATATTTGAGTTGAATTGATTCAAGTTTGAATCGATTTGCACATCCCTAATTAACATTATTTAACCTGATTCAGCTATCACTTTAAGTGTGAGTTAGGAGTTTTGCAGACAAACACACAGTGGATTTGGCTTCATGGAGCAAAAAGGACCAGATCTCCTTTAAGCTGATATAATAGACTTGTGATGGATGCCACCATGAATGTTGCTGCTTGAGGTTCACATAAGGAGTCAGAATTGCTCTAGCTGTCTTCTGATATCGGAGTATTCACCTGACGTTATTAAAGAGCCCATGACAATGATCTTCAGTATTTTTTTTAAGCAGGGGCCACTTGGGCAAAAAAAGAAAAGGGGGGGAAAACTTCAGCATGACAGCCATTTTCTACTGTGCTGACCTCTGCCCAGTGCTGCACTTTTCCTAGTGTGGGTGTGATGTTATTTTGACTTACCCTGTCAGATTCACTTACCAGGTAATGTTTTCTGATGGACAAGAATATAATTTTCTCTTACCCGATCAGATTTCAATGCTGCAGTAATGTTCTATTAGGGAGTAGACCATAATTTCTCATCACTGTGTCAGATTTCAGTACGGGTGCAAGCTTTTCTGATGGGTAACATTTTCTGATGGACCATAATTTTTCATTACTCTGTTCAATTTCAGTACCAGGGTAAGTTTTTCTGATGGTTGATGTTTTATGATGAACTAGATTGAAATGGTCAGTATCCATTTACATTTCTATAGTGGGGTAAGCTTTTCTGATTAGTAACATTTTATGATAGACTAGACTAAACATTTTCAGTATCTATTCACATTTCAGTACTGGCACAAGCTTTTCTGTTGGATAATGTTTTATTATGGCTGAGACTGAAAATTTCCAGTCCCCATTCACATTTCAGAACTAGGGCAAGCTTTTCTAATGGGTTATTTTTTTATGATCAACTAGTCCAGTATTATTTATTATTCTGTCATATTTCAATATCTGGCAAGCTTTTCTGATGGGTAATGTTTTATGATGGACTAGACCATAATTTTCCATTACATTGCCAGATTTTAGTACTGGGTAAGCTTTTCTGATGGGCAGTGTTTTATGATGGACTAGACCATAAGTACCTGTTCATATTTCAATAATGGGATAAGTTTTTCTGGTGGGTAATATTTTGTGACGGAGTTGGCTATACATTTTCAGTACCCATTCACATTTCAATACCAGCAGTTTCATTGGTAGTACTGATCATGCTGCAGTGGCGTGCCTAAACAGTTCTAAAAAGATAGTTACAGATTGGGCACAACTAAACCTTTCTAGAATTAATGACCCACCCCTTTCCTATAGCTGGATGTTATGACGTTCTTGCAGAGGCTGTCACAGATAAACCTTGTTTCTGAGCAAGCATTGCCTCTGTCTGTCATGTGCAGAAAAATACAATAAAACCTACCTACCGGATGGCTAAGAGAATGGGTTATTAAATCCATTTTGCCTAAGTGTCACTGCATCACATTGAGTTGCCTATGCAACCCGTGACAGACTCTCACAACAGCCACTGGGTGGGGTGGGTGGTGGGAGAGTTATGAATTCTGATGACTACAGTTCTGTGATGGGCTGGCCATCAGAGAAGAGTACCTTGTCAAAAGTGTGAGGAACTGCTGTATTGTAGGATAACATCAAAGGCAGTGCTTTATGAACCTGCAGGTTCTGAGTTCAAGTCCTGCCTTGCTGCCACTCTGTCTTTAGGCAGAGTCGCCCAAATATAGGAAAAAGAGACTTTTTGTCTTCCTATATCTTAAACGCAATGGTCTGGAATTTCAAGCAGCATCTGCCAAATTCCTGTACATAAAGGTGAGTGAGTGCAGGATAACGGCAAAGGGAGAATTGTTTATGAACTTGTAGGTCCTGACTTCAAGCTGCAGGTATATACTTGAAACGTCTCGTTCCCAAGCATCGCATCACACTGTGTATGCTTTCAGGCTTCTACTTGCTTGGAGGAACATTATTGAATGTTACTATGTTCTTAGCCTGCATATCAATTGAGACTGATGAAATGTGCTCCTGAAGAAGCATCCAGTGAAACAGCTATTTATCCTGGGGCAGCTGTAGTGCCTTTTCTAGTCTCTTCAGTCGTCATCCAGCAGAGTACACAGCATGTATTGTTTCCCTGCTCTCCACTTCTGAGACTTTGAGTACAATCGATTACATCCCTAATCATCGCTCCCAACCACCAGACACAGTAGAGTGCCTTTGTTTTCCCGTTCCGAGGGTTTATGAACATATTGGATGCATGTATTCACACTGGGAGAACAAGATTTGCTATTGGGAACGTGAGCTATTTCAGAGCCACATATTGATGCCAACAGACTCTGGGCTCCTAATGGGAGTTTATTATTTATCATCTGTTTCTGTGTATTGTATTCTATCATTCATACATGCTGTCTGTAGACATCTACCTGGCTGGTTTTTTGTATAGTATATTTCAGTCATACATTTTCTGCATATATACTGTTTTTGGTATATCCTATATTACATTTAGCACATTAATTGATTAAATCCCATTTCTATTTAATTGCCTATTCGATTGGTTTTCATTTTGTTCATGGTTTGTTTTTGTTTTTCTCCTTGTGGTACCGTGGACCCCCCCCCCCCTTGATAAATTATAGTTCAGCACTGGACAATTAGTTATGTATTGGCTGTAGATCATTGACAATACAGTAGATACCAATACGACAAATATTTATATACTGCATTTCAGCAAATGTTCCCAAAATGGATTAGATAGATAGATAGACAGACAGACAGACAGACTGATAGATACAGACTGATAGATATAAAGGGCTCACAATCTTAAAAAGAAACACAAGACAGACACCAGCAACAGCCACTGGAAGGATGCTGTGCTGGGGGTGGACGGCCAGTTGCTCTCCCCCGCTAAATAAAGAGAATCACCACTTCAAAAAGTTCCTTTTGCTCAGTTAGCAGTTAGATAGCATATATCAGGTTGGAGGATGAACAGTAAACAACCCCCTAAGCAAAAGCATGTGGCTAATATTATTAGGTCCTGTAAGGTGTTGCCTGTGTAGATAGGAGAGCAGAACTGGCTTTGGGGTTTGTCGCAAGGTCTACTCCTGAGGTTTATGTCCCTATTAGCCGATTTGTTATTGATTCAGAGTGCATTTTAGCTTAGAGCAGGGGTTCCTAACATTGGGTCCCAGATGTTGGACTACAACTCCCATCATCCTCAGCCACTATGGACTGTGGTTAGTTGTCTAGGGACCCAAGGTTAGAGAGGAGAGCGGGTCTTGTGGTAGCAAGCATGACTTGTCCCCTTAGCTAAGCAGGGTCTGCCGTGGTTGCATATAAATGGGAGACTTGATGTGTGAGCCCTGTGAGAGATTCCCCTCAGGGAATGGAGCCACTCTGGGAAGAGCAGAAGGTTCCAAGTTCCCTCCCTGGCAGCATCTCCAAGAGAGGGCTGAGAGAGACTCCTGCCTGCAACCTTGGAGAACCTGCTGCCAGTCTGTGCAGACAATACTGAGCTAGATAGACTTATGGAGCCAGGTCTCACGATCAGTGAGACCTGGTTTTGGAAGGGAAGCGGGAGAGCGGGATAAGCCCGTTCTCCCTGTAGATGATCAGGGATCTGGCCGCCCACACGATTGCCAGCTCTGTGACAGAGCTGGCGGGGGCTGTGGGGAGCGGGGGCTGCATGGCCCCCAGAAGCTCCAGTATGCCCTGCACGAGTGCACTGGGCATACTGGGGAGACCCCTGGAGCCGGGAGGCAGCTTTTCATGTGTTTGTGTTAATAACTGCACCTGTGTTCATTTCAAAAGTGAACCTGGAAACAGGCCCTTCAGATGCATGGTACATTTGTACATTGGACTTCTGTACCTGTGTTCAACATAACATGTGAATGATTGTACTTGTGCATAGCTCTGTACCTGTGTGTACTGTACACTTGTATGAGTGTTGAGCATAAAGTGTGAATGAGCCTATATCAGCAAGAACTCGAATATATCAGCAAATGATTCTGGTCTGCCTGATCAAAATTAATGTCAATTTTATTGGAATCTGGGGGTCCTGGTTTGTGCACACTCTTGTGTGGTTTGCAAAAAAATCATCCCTATCCTGGGTTGCAGCACGCCAACCAGAATTTAACTGGGATCAACCAATGGAGTTCAGATATCAGTTTAACATACCCAGTTAATGTCTGGTTGGTGCGTTTGCTAACCCAGGATTGGAAGGTTGTTTGCAGTCTGCATGACATGTTCTGTGGGAGCACTTCCCCACTGGGAATCCCAGATTCCTGGATTAATCAACATTGGTTTTGATTGTGTGAACCAGCCCTATCTGTTTAGGGCTGAATTGAGACCCGGGTTTCTCCCTCACAAGAGGCCCATTCACATGTTATGTCCAACACTCGTACAACAAGTGTACAGTGTACAAAGGTACAATCATTCACATGTTATGCTGAACACAGGTTCAAAAGTACACTTCCTATCTGTACCCTGCATTTGAAGGGCCTGTATCCAGGTTCCCTTCTAAAATGAACACAGGTACAGTCCTTCACACAAACACGTGTACGAGTGTACAGACATCTGTATACTCGTATAGCATAATGTTTGAATCGGGTTAAGGACGGTTACATTTCCCCTGTAAAGCCCCAAATATGTTGTTATTGCTGCCTTCTGCTGTTGTTTATGGCCACTGCACTTAACTTGTATACGTTTGAGTTTTGCATAGAAATGTCACATAAATTTTATGGCTCTGCTGTTGACACATTTTCTTCTGTGCCCGCATCTGTGAAGAGGCCTCTAGTCCATGAATTCTTATGCCCTGTGAAACCTGTTATCTTTCAAGTGCCCCAGGACACACACTCTCTCTCTCTCTCTCTCTCTCCCCTTAAAAGTATATTATTGAGTCTCAGTAGAGTAACTGTGTGTACTGACCTTGGGGAAAAGAAGCAATACATGAAGCACAAAGAGAATCAAGGAGAAGAACAGGAACACCCAGCACAATAAAGAGATGTCAGGAGGAGCGGAATGGAATAAATGTCAGCAGCAAAGTTTATCTCTGGAGAAAATGATATTTTCTGCCTTGATCCCTCTACCTCCCCCTGCAGTAAATAGGAAGGGAAAAGATCCAGGTTTAGTACCAGGAAGGTAACCTTTCTTGTTTTCCCTAAATGTTGTCTGCACACTTTATCCCAGTTCCAACATTATGCTGTACAAGCATCGGTAGCTGCATGCATGGAGACATTTTTGTGTTGCTTTGCTATAAGGCAGTTTCCTATCCTCCTCTGTTCAGTTGTACAGATATCTCGTTCCATTATATCACTATCTGCAGAACAGTGAGGTCAAGAGAACAAGTTCCGACTCTTTTCCCTGCTGTCACCAAAATACTAACGATCTGAGATATGGGCCAGTGACTCTGATGTCGTGCCAAAAGTTGTTAGAACATCACCATGGTTGGGAACCCCTGCTCTGGAGAGGTGGTTCATTGGATGTATATGGATCTGGACTTATTTAAAACAACAACAACTAAGTATGGTGCAGTAGGAAAGGCAATGTGATATAGTATCCACTGTATCAGATTTTGACCCAAGAGATTTGGGATCAAATCCTCTCTCAGCCATGATATTCGCTTCGGAGCAAGGTCATGCACATGACCATACAGGCTGGCAGGTGGGGAGAGCTGGTGAGGAGGCATGATCTCCCTCCCCAGTTTGCTCTGCTGCTCGCTGTTGCACATGAGTGATGCTGCCGCAGTGAGCGCTAGAACCGGGAGCAGGAGGAGGAAGTCCTCTGGCAGCAGGAGGAGGAAGTCCTCTGGCATTCCTCAATGTTCTGTGCCAGGAGCATTGTGCATTGAGGGATCCTCCCTCAGCCAGGCACTCTTGCCACCCAATTTCATGTATGCTCAGGCTGCTTGTAGTCCAAGCATACACATGACCCAAGCGCCGGGGTTAAGGCCAGGATTAAAAGTAGGGTTAGGCAGGGCAAGAGTGCCGGAATCGGGACCAAGAATAGCTTCTAACCTACTGCACTGAGTTGTAAGGGTAAAAGATTTCTCGTCTCCCCGCAAAAAAGGTTTTGCTGACCTGAGTCCCCTGGAGGATAAAAATGAAAGAAACGATGTGTGTGTTATGAGCTCAAGGTCTCAGTAACGTCTCCTGAGTGGTAGCTGGTCAGGATCAGGTAGGGGACAAATGGGGAGATTGGTGTGTGGATGGGGGAAGAAATTGCTGGTTGGCTGAGACTGGAGTCATGTCGGTGGGTGGGAGAAAGAGCTGGGCTGTGTGTGTGTGAGGGAATAAATTAACTACTTGGTGTGTTGGCACACTGTGGGGATGTGGTCAGGCATCGCTATAATTGAACAAGGGGGG
This sequence comes from Hemicordylus capensis, assembly GCF_027244095.1. NCBI lineage: Eukaryota > Metazoa > Chordata > Lepidosauria > Squamata > Cordylidae > Hemicordylus > Hemicordylus capensis. The sequence continues at coordinate 8,755,917 of NC_069662.1, read as the reverse complement.
ATATCCCTGGTGCCCTGAGAGGGCCCCCTTCCTGGCTCGGCTCCCCTCGGCTCTCCTCTCCTCTCCTCAGCTCTCCTCTCCTCTTCTCTCATATGTAGTAGGTATATATGCTTAAAAAAATGTTTCTGAGACAGAGGAATGAATGCACACATTGCATGTGAAAGTGTCTGTGTGAGTGGGAAATGTGAGACATGATTTGCATAAGAGTGAGAAAAAGGGCATGCCAAGAGTGTTTTGTTCTTCACCATGTCCTTTCAGTTCTTCTGCAGCAAAGGCAGGGGGTAGGACTGTGCGCATCGGTAAAGTCAGAGCCCGGTAAAGTCAGAGCCCCGACATCGAAGCTCCCTTTCCCCACCACCAGGCAGGATTATATCATGGGGCAAGTGCCCTGGGGTAGCACACTGGTGGTGGGGGCCCTTTAACTGGCCGCCCAGCACTGTCATGGGGGTGACTGGGCAGAGAAGCAATAATTGGGAGCTTGTGGGGGACAGGCAGGGAATGATGCGTGGCAGCCTGGGAAGCCTGTGAGGCTGATGAGGTGACACACAGGCTTCTGGGGATTGTAGTCCCATTCTGAATGAGACTGCTATCCCCAGAAGCCCCTGTGTCCTCCCAGCAACTGTGCGGGCTTCCCAGGCTGCCATGCATCACTTGCTGCCCACCGCCCAAGCTCCCGATGATCGTTGCACCACCCAGTCCTAATTGAGGCGGAGGGAGGAAAGAACCTGGGGGGCCCGGGGGCCCAATCTCATTTTTTGTCTCAGGGCCCATGCCAACATTGCTATGCCCCCATTTGCGGTGAAGCTTGCTGGTCTTGTGGCAGCAAGCATGACTTATCTTCTTAAGCTAAGCAGGGTCTGCCCTGGTTGCATATGAATGGGAGACTAGAAGTGTGAGCACTGGAAGATATTCCCCTTAGGAGATGGAGCCACTCTGGGAAGAGCAGAAGGTTTCAAGTTCCCTCCCTGGCTTCTCCAAGATAGGGCTGAGAGAGATTCCTGCCTGCAACCTTGGAGAAGCCGCTGCCAGTCTGTGAAGACAATACTGAGCTAGATAGACCAATGGTCTGACTCAGTATATGGCAGCTTCCTATGTTCCTATGTACCTCAGGTGCAGGCAGGGGGCCTGGGCTAGGCCTCACAGGCCTCAGGCCAATTCAGCCATGTAGTACTTGACTGGAGTACTAGTGGTGATGGATCTGCTGCCTGGCACAGCTGAGAGAAAGGGGCAGCTCTTCTGGATGGATGGATGGATGGATGGATGCTCTAATCTAGAGAGTAAAGGTTCTGTGTCTAGAATCTTGTATGCTATTTTTGTCACTAGCAGAGTGATATGGGTGGTGACCGACAGCTCCTGCCACTGCCACTATCCTTTGTGTGCCTGCCTGCCTCCCTCTGCTGCGGCCTGCCTGCCTCTCTGCACATCATTGGTGGCAGCAAAGAGCTGGCATATGGGCTAATGACATCACTGTCCCGTGCTTTTCACCAGGTGGTGACATTATTAGCTCATGTGTTGATCTTTTGCTGCCACCAGGCAGATGGGTGGGTGGGTGGACTACAAAGGCAGAAGGCACGTGGCTCCCTCAGCCTCTCCCCATTGGGTGGCCTGTGTTCAATGAACATGGTCGCCCAATAGTAGCTCTGCCTCTGCTATTTGTCTTTCTGATAACTAAGTGATTCTTAACCAAACGTGCAACATTAGGAGTTCTGGGTGAGTTGGGATCGGCCCCCACAAAGGGTGCATTTTAATTTCCAATGTATGTACCAAACATCTTGGTATTTCTCTCTTCCCCAACAGTTATCATTCAAATTAATTTGCAGGAAGCAATCGTGCATGAATGGAATGTGAAAACCGAACTGCTTTGCATGAATTTGTCCTCATGGGCATACCCCACCCTGAGGGGTTGCACGTCCCGTTGTTCCTCTTCTTTGTGATCATCTATTTGCTGACCATCACTGGGAACATCCTGGTCCTCTTGGCCGTGGGCTCTGAACCTCAGCTGCACAAGCCCATGTACTGGTTTCTCTGCCACTTATCCATCCTGAACATGGCAATGTCCACCGTGATAGTGCCCAAAGTGATTTCTGGGTTCTTGGAAGGTGGTAGGGTCATCTCTGTTGGAGGCTGCAAGACCCAGCTCTTTTTTTACCACTTCCTGGGCTCCACAGAGTGCTTCCTGTACACAGTAATGGCTTACGACCGTTTCCTGGCCATCTGCAAACCTCTCCACTATTATGCCACCATGAGCCCGAGAGTATGTCTCTGTCTCTCTTTGGGCGCATGGCTTGGTGGATCTCTGCATTCAACTTTGGAAACGACCCTCACGTTCTATTTGCCATATGGCACGAGGAATGAAATCTACTACATCTTCTGTGATATACCTGCTTTGTTGAAGCTCGCCTGTGTGGACACAAAGTTCAATGAGATGTTTACGTTTGTAGACGTTGGTTTGGTGGCCATGGTCTGCATCGTCTTGATTCTGATGTCTTATGTCTACATTCTCTCTACCATTCTAAAGATTCACTCAGTTGAAGGGCAACGCAGGGCATTCTCCACCTGTGCTGCCCACATCATTGTAGTGATGACCTGCTATGTGCCACTAGCTTTCAATTATTTGAGACCGGGGGCTCAAGATCTTCTGGGGAGGATAGTGGCTATTTTCTACACAACACTGACCCCATTTCTGAACCCCCTTATTTATACGCTAAGGAACAAGGAGATGAAAGAGGCTATGTTGAGATTAAGGGGCAGAAATCGATAGTTTCTCTGGCCAAGAACATCCTGCAAGCTTTGTGTGGACATCTCCACTAATGGGTGAACACTCTCCTGTTCTCTTAGTGCCTGTCCTAGAGAAGATGAACCATTCAGAAGATGCAAGGATAGATCCGCAACAAAACGTTACAATATAGGGATCATGGAATAGGTGATATCAGGGGTTCCCAACCTGTGCTCCTCCAGATGTTTCTGAACTGCAACTCCTATCATCCCCAGTCACAATAAATCTTAGCTGGGGATCATGGGAGTTGTAGTTCAGTAATATCTGGAGTACCACAGGTTGGGAACCCCTGGGTTATATCTAATGCTGGATTTTGTGAGTTAATTGTGTGACACTGTGAGCCGGGTCTCACGATTCGTGAGACCCGGTTTCTTCGGGTAAGCGAGGAGGGAGCTCTGGGCGGCCGGATCGGCCGGCCACACAATTGCCAGCTCCGAGAAGGAGCCCGCGGGGGCTGGGGAGCTCGGGGGCCGTGCGGCCCCCGCAAGCCCCAGTATGCCCTGCGTGAGCACGCAGGGCATACTGGGGAGACCCCCAAGCCGGGAGGTGGCTTTTCGCCTCCCGGCCAGGGGGTCTACTCATGAGTATGCGCAGCGTGAAGGCGTGCTGTGGCAACTCACGATTGTAACTCACAATTGTAAAAAGCAGGTTTGCGGAGTGCTTGCTCCGCAAACCTGCTTTTTACCAGGGGTTCCAGAGCGGGTTTGCCACTCCAGAACCACTGGGCTCGGCTGCAAGCCCGGTGGTTCTGACGATAAGCAAAAATCGGGCTAGCGGAGGCTAGCCCGATTTTTGCTGATCGTCAGAATAGCCCCTGTGTGAGCATAACATGATCAGCAGATTAATAGATTCAGTGTGCAACTTGCCCCTCCCTTCTTCAGGAGTTCACACACATATAATTGTTTTTAGCTTATTTTGGGAGGGTTAAGCCCCCACACCAAGTGCTTAAATGTGTCAACCCCCTTCTCCCTCAGAAACATAAAGCTTGTAAAATAGCTGGTGAGACCACAAAATAGTTTCCTCCCTCAGAAACGGAGAGTTGTGACTGTCTTGAGGGAGCATTCTTCAGGTGGAGAAATTTTCTGCTCTTTTTGTTCAAGCATTCCTCCCCGAGTTCCATTAGCTTTGCCCACTGGCTTTTCTGTTAACTGCACTCTGAGCCCATAAACATTCCATTCCACGTGTTCCACTAACATGCCCCCATGTTAACCAGTGTTTTAGATAACATCAGTCTGGGGAGTTTCAGGCCCCCTTAGGTTTTTTTCTTCAGATTTGTGGGTCACCCCAATGCTGCCAGCACCTCTCTCTCTCCCATAGGTTGTGCGCCCATAAGGATCATAACATTTTCCTTTGGAAATAAGTAGAAGGTAAATTGTGAAGCTGCCTTATACCAAGTCAGATCATTCATCCTTCTAGCTCACAACTGTCTACAATGACTTGCAGCTGTTCTCCACAATCTCAGACAAAGAGAGGGCTTTCCCATCACCTGACCCATAGGAACAGATAGCAAGCCACCTTATACCAAATCACATCATTGACCCATCTAGCTTGGTATTGTCTACACCAGGAGTTCCCAATATTGGTTCCCCCGATGTAGTCGGACTACAGCTCCCATCATCCCCTGCCACAATGGGGATGATGGGAGTTGTAGTCCAACTACATCTGGGGAATCAAGGTTGGGGACCCTAGGTCTACACTGACTGGCAACAGCTCTCCAAGCCTGCAGGCAGGATCCTTTCCCAGTGCTACCTGGAAATGGATGGGATTGAACCTGGGACCTTCTGCATGAAAAGCAGGTACTCTACCATTGAGCTATGCCTCCAACATTTTGCAGAAGAAAATGAGGATAGGCTTTATAACTACAGTACTGGATCTCAGGGCCAACCTACCTGAAATGTTTAAAGTGTTAATTGCTATGATGGACTTACTTTTATTTAGTCAACAGCAGCTGGAATGGAGGCCCCCCCAAACTGAGATTATGGGGAGGAGGTAGGGTGCTTTAACACCACCCACTGACACAGTCCCAATCCACAGGGGACCTGATTTGGCCATGTTCAGTGCTGGGTGCCCAGTGTCTTCAATCACGTGGAGCATTGCTCCTGGAATACGGTGGTTGATGTCCTGACTAACCAAGCACTCGCATACCAAATACAGTTGCGCAAGCAAAGAAGATCATGTACGATCATGTAGTTCCACTTAAAAATGGAGATTTTTGGAACGGCACTGTTCTGCTATCGGGCTGTTGTGCAAAAGTTCCCTTTAGAGCAGACAAGGTGTGCTGCAGATTGTGTGACGGTTGTGCAAGCATTCGTGTGGGAGCGCAACAGTAGTCTGCAGCTCTGCAGACAAGCAAGGGAAGGGGGAGGAGGCTAGGGTGGGCCTGCTCTCCCTAATTTTTTTCTCTGGTCCCCTTGAGATCCCTGCAGAGGCGTAACTAGGGAAAACAGCACCCGGGGCAAGCACTGAAATGGCACCCCCCCGTGCCCCCCCGCTCCCCCAACATACTACATTATACTTAGGTTTTTCTTCACATGCAATTACATCATTTCACTCACTGCTTTGATTTAGAGCATGTGACCCTGCGGTGGGGCAGCAGACGAACAGGTAAGGAGAGCCTTCTCTGCTTCTTAAGTGAATTGCTCCCCACCCTGTTGGTGGCTGCCCGAACCAGCACAGGCACATCCCTGGACCCTGCTTAGCAAAGGGGACAAGTCATACTTGCTACCACAAGACAGGAAGGAGGAGCAGAGCACACCAGCACCGCTGCCACCAGGTTTGCTTGAAATCAGTCCATCGTTTTAGGCAGATCCCAAATATGAGTAATACATTAGGAGAGGAGAGCTGGTCTTGTGGTAGCCAGCATGACTTGTCCCCCTAGCTAAGCAGGGTCTGCCCTGGTTGCATCTGAATGGGAGACTTGATGTGTGAGCACTGCAAGATATTCCCCTCAAGGGATGGAGCCGCTCTGGGAAGAGTGGAAGGTTCCAAGTTCCCTCTCTGGTGGCTTCTCCAAGATAGGACTGAGAGAGATTCCTGCTTGCAACCTTGGAGAAGCCGCTGCCAGTCAGTGAAGACAATACTGAGCTAGATAGACCAATGGTCTGACTCAGTATATGGCAGCTTCCTATGTTCCTATTTCAGGCTATTTCCATGGCTAAGGAGGGATGGCCAGAAAAAGCAGGTTCACACTGGAAACATACTGAGCCCTTTCTCACGGCTTGTGAGGGTTTGCGGGAAGCCCGAACGTCCCCACACATGAGCAGTTCGCTGTCCTTGCTCAGGCGGATTGCCCGCCCAGACGAGCATCGGCTACTGCCAGCAGCTCCGAGGGTCGGGGTGCTGGGATGCATTGCCCCGTGTGGCCCTGCCCCCTAGAGCTCCAATAATGGAGTGCGTGGTGTGGGGATCCCCCCTCCTCTCCCCGAGAGCGCCACAGTGTGCAAGCAGCCGCAGCTGACAGACGATTAAAAAACCGAGGTTAGGAGAACGCGCGCTCTCCTAACCTCATTTTAAAGGGAGGCTTCATAGGTGGGTTGGGTCCTCACTTCGGCAGCACATATAGTAAAATCGAATTGGTGGGTTTGCCACTGTGGTGCCGCCGGGATCAGTCTGATCCTGGTGGTATACACACACACGTGCAAAACCAGGCTGGGCCTCCCTAGCCTGGTTCTGCGTGCACGTGTGAATAGCCTCTTTGAGTATCAGAGCTATTTTGCAGGTATTGTGAGTGATATCACCTCTCATTACAGAATAATTTCTTACATTCTTCCTAAGGCTAAATAACAAAGGGTGGACACCATTGATAGCACTGGCCCAGCTGCACCAGGTAATTCCAACATTCAATGACATAGTAGGGCAGTTTGCATAACCATAAACCGAGTAGGAGATAAGTCCGACCCAGTTTATAGAGCTGTGCATGGTCCTGTTTTGTGATTGTAAAAGGTAACGTGTGCCATCGAGTTGGTGTCGACTCCTGGCGACCACAGAGCCCTGTGGTTGTCGTTGGTAGAATACAGAAGGGGTTTACCATTGCCATCTCCTGCACAGCCTGAGATGATGCCTCTCAACAGCTTCCTATACTGCGGCTACCCAATATAGGTGTTTCCCATAGTCTGGGAAACTTACCAGTGGGGATTTGAACCGGCAACCCCTGGCTTGCTAGTCAAGTCATTTCCCTGCTGCACCATTAGGTGGCTTTTGTGACTGTAGGCTAGATAAAAACAAGGTTGATGACAGGAGCTTGATCATGTCATGCCCCAACTGGGTAGGATGGTTTTTCTGCCTGCCTCATTTTGAAGCTGGGAATGGAATCTGGGTAGGGCAGGCTTGTTCTACCCAGCTGGGGCTTAACAGGTGATCAAGCCCCCTGCCTTGCTTTTATCTCACACCATCGCAAAATGGGAGTGTGTGGGGCTCCTAAAAGTGGGTAGGATTAGTCTTCCACCTGTAGGCTTCCAGTGGCATCTGGTGGGCCACTGTGTGAAACAGGATGCTGGACTAGATGGGCTTCCTTGGGCCTGATCCAGCAGGGCTGTTCTTATGTTCTTATGGTGAATTGCCCTAATGTTTCCAGAAGATGACCTCTTATAAAAATGTTGGAAACAGGGGTCAAGGAACTTGAGATAGGCAGCCTAAGAGATACAAGGACAATCTTAAAACCTCAGTGAAGTATTACTAATCAGACCTGGGAAGACTAGGCATCAGATCAAATGATAAGAAGGTAAACAACCTGCACAAGAAGTGAGAGTTATGAACTAAAGCAGCCTGATGCAACTGTGAATAGAGTGTGTGTTGCTCTCTGAGGTCTTTCTGAGTGTTTTCTGCCTCTGGTTCTATGCTAGTTCTTAGTGTGTGGACTCTGGGAGAAACATGGAGAAATCGTAGTTGAACTGGGAATCTCATCAGGATCAGTCTCTCAGGAACCTGAACTCTTTGTATATCCTTCTGTGAATAACAACAGCCACATGGGCATATTGGGTCCTCTTGCGTATCTGGCTCTATTTGAAATAATTGTCATCTTTTTGAAGTTAGTGGAGTCCACTAGAGTTATTTTTTTGTTTTGAAATATGCCCAACTCTCAGTGGTTCTGATGTCATAGGGCCTCGGGGAAGATAAATATATTTAGGTTTAAAGCAAAGGGTGGGGGAGAGAGACAACATGGGACCATAATAAAAACAACATTATAAAATCACAAAGGAAGTCAGGAGCATCTGAAGAATAACAAGCAAAGGATGGGGAGACCTGAGACATCGCTTCTAGGTCATGTCAGATTCCCTTTCCAGGCTAGTCTCATGGTTCCATGAAGAATAAAGCACTACTAAATGCTCTAAAGGTTTTATGGTTTTTACTGTTTAATGGATTTTAAAGGTTTAAATGTGATTTTTATGGAGTTGTATTGTATTTTAACTTTTGTAAGCCACTTTGGCATGTCTTATGAAAGGTGGTATAAAATTGAACAATAAAAAATAAAATAAAATAATCTATTTTGTGAGCATTTGCTAAATGGAGAGGAAAGCTCTTCTTTTGAGCCTCACTAATGCTGGTGTTGGAAGACAAAAGCATTATCTGGGTGGAATCGGAACTGAAGCACAGAGTTTGAAAGCACCTCATCAAGTTGTATAATGTTTCTATAGAGAAGAGGATGAAGCAGATGCTGGTCTACTGGGATGCCCCATGTTGAACCATGCAGGTAAACAGGTGTCAGTGGATGTAGACATGACCACTTTTCTCAGATGATGTCCCCTGCTATGAGAGATGACTAGTAATTCTGGGTTCTCCATAAGCTAATGGAAGGCAAGGATCTTATTAATTTCTACTTGAATCTGTTTATTGATTTAGCTTTATACCTACAGACTTAATGGATAACATATGTTATAAACTGATGTGTTGAGGGTATTCTCACGATCAGTGGAAAGCGGGTTAAGGGAGCTTAGCCTGCTTTTTATGGATCGTGGGAACTACCGGGCTCATAGGCGAGCCTGGTTTCCCCAAAGCGGGTAGCCCGCTTAAATACCCCTCCCCTTAATCGGGGTTAGCGGTTAGGGTTAGCACAGTGAGTTGTCAGCTCTATGATGGAGCCAGCAGTCACGTGGGCAGCCGATCTGGCTGCCCAGGGCTGCAATAGTGATCGTCTGCAGGGAGAGTGGGCTAAACCCGTTCTCCCCACAGACCCAACTTAAGCTCTTCCCACTGATCGTGAGAAGAGCTCCATAGTGTTTAACAGCATGAACGTCGAATCAGACTTAGTGATGTATATACTAAAGAATATGGGAACTTGCAAATCAGTCTTTCATATGGCAAGTTTCCCAACAAATAATAGTTCAGTGTAGAACTACACTGCAAGTTCCCATATTCTTTGTATATTGATATTGGTGGTTCCGATGGTAAAATTTGTGTTATTTTAAGGATATGTTTTTTTATTAGGTGATATGCATTGTTAATATTTATAGGTCATAAGACTGTATTTATTAAATATCCAGTTCCATCTCAGCTCCTCACTTGCTGACTTAAATTCAAACTGAGGTTATCTCTGTCTCTGCATAAGAGACTGTTAGCCAGTTTATTGTTTTCTTAGCCTATCTTTAGTAAGTAATAAATATCAAACTCTTGTTTCTCAGTTAAAGTTGGTTTCCTGTTCAATTACTTATAAAAGATAAGTAATTTCTCTGCAACATGAGGCGCTTGCTCATTTTAAAAAAAAATTTTTTTTGAAATTGTTTCCACTCAGACATTGGTGTAAAGGAAGGAAACAGCAGAAGGAAGGAAACAGCGGAACTAGGAACAAAGGAATATAGGAAGCTGCCTTATGCTGAGCCTTATGCTGACCAAACCCATTGGTCCATTTCAGCATTGTCTACACAGACTGGCAGTGGCATCTCCAAGGTCGCAGGCAGGAGTCTCTCTCAGCCCTGTCTTGGAGATGCTAGGGAGGGAATTTGGAACCTTCTGCATGCAAGCATTCAGATGCTCTTCCCAGAGTGGCCCCATCTCCTAAAGGGAATATCATACAGTGCTCACGCATGTAGAGGCTCTTCACACAATTAGTTTGAAGAGCCGTAAGGGGGTTTGCAGGGAGAGCGGGTTCGATCCACTCTCCCTGCAGACAATCACTGGCCTTTTGCTGGGCAGGAGGATCACCCGCCCAGATAAGTGGCAGCTTCACTCAGGCGCTCCTGTGCCCAGCCGCGGCTCGTCCAGCAGCTTCGGGGGTTGGGTGAAGGGAAGCGCTGACATGCAGTGCCCCACCCCCCCAGAGCCTCAGTAATGTACCACATGAGTGTGCAGTGCATTTCTGGGGTTCCTCTCCCCCCTCCCCGAGTGTGTCCACTGAGGCTGCAAGCAGCCGCAGTGGACACATGGCCAAAACACTGGCGTCAACCAAGCTCTTCCTCTGTTAACCTCATTTAAGGGAGAGGGCATTTAGGCAGGCATGCTGCCGGGAGCTGCACAGCTCCCGTTGCTGCACATGAACAGCAGAAACCAGCCTGGGCTCCCTTAGCCTGGTTTCTGCTGCTCGTGTGAATCACCTTGTAGTCTCCCATTCAAAGGCAAACCAGGGAGCCCAGGGAACCGTGCTTTGCAAAGGGGACAATTCATGCTTGCTACCACAAGACCAGCTCTCATCTCTAGCATGCAACCATGAAGAATTCTTCTTCCAACCTGGTGCAGGAGTGATACATGGAGGAGGCTACTATTGATTGAGCAGAACATGTAAAATAGGATTTGTGGGGGAAAGGCAGACTTTTTAGCATGTAGGATTCAAGGGGCTCATCAGAATTTCTTCCAGTTAGGGACAAGGGGCTGGATTGAACAATGCATGCCTGGATCACTCCCATATGTGAGGAAGAATAGCTAGGGTGTGGCTTCATTCTTTTTGTACTCAATGTGCTTACCCTGCTTGGGGACAGTTTGGGACATTTTTATTGGGGTGGGGGGCTAGGCTTCTAGGTTTCCCTTTGGGTAAGGACTGTAATGGAACACATCAGGGCTGTTCTCATGATCAGCATCAGGGTAGGAGAAGTCTACTGACCTAATTTGAGAGCCATGCAGTCTCGTGTTTTACGATCATTTTTATGTAACACAAGGCCAGAGGCTGGGAGTTTGATTGTGAGCTAAGTCCCAGCTGGGCAGAACAATTTTTCTTCCTATTTCTTTCCGAAGCTTGGGACAGAATCTGGGTAGGGCATGTTCATTCCAATTGGGTTTCAGCTCACAATCAAGCTCCCAGGTCCTACTCTTATTTTGTTGTCTAGCATACAATCTTAAAACATAGTGTGCATGGCTCCTGAATCAGAGATCACTGGCATTGCTAGGTAGGACTGGGGACACCAGTCTGCAGACACTAATAGGCACTGTAGACAATATTGAACTAAATGGATAAATGGTTTGGCTTAGACAAGGCCGTTCTTATGTCCTACCATTGCAAATATGAGAGAAGGTTATCCACTCTGAGACACAAAGGAAAACAAGGATCTTGTTAATTTGATAGGCTATATATCAAATGTTGTGATGACAATTTAGTTAATGCTCTTTGCTGGCTACAGAAAGCTTCTCTCTTGGACCTCCATCATTACTAATTCTATCCACGACTTTTATGTTTCAGAAATGGAATCTGAAAATCAAACTTCATTGACTGAGTTTGTTCTTGTTGGGATCCCATATCCCCCATATCTGAAGGGTCCTTTATTCATCTTCTTCCTGCTTATCTACCTGTTGACCCTGTTTGGAAACCTTCTGATTCTCTTGGTTGTGGTCTCCAGTCCACAGCTGCACAAACCCATGTACTGGTTCCTCTGTCACTTGTCCTTCTTGGACTTGACTGTCTCTTCTGTGATAGTTCCCAAGGTGATTGCTGGATTTGTAATGGATGGTGGGACCATTTCCTTTGGGGGCTGTGTGTCCCAGCTCTTCTTCTTCCACTTCCTGGGATGCACAGAATGCTTCCTCTATACTCTGATGGCCTATGACCGCTTCCTGGCCATCTGCAAACCGCTCCATTATGGCATTATCATGAACCGTCGGACATGCCTCTTTCTTGCCATAGGTACCTGGTTTGGTGGCTGTCTTCACTCTGTGATGGAAACAGCCCTTGTTTTTCGCCTGCCTTTTGGCTGGAGAAACCAGGTGAACTATATCTTCTGCGATATCCCAGCTGTGCTGAAATTGGTTTGTGCTGACACAACACTCAACGAGATGGTGACCATGGTTGATGTTGGACTGGTGGCCACCACTTGCTTCTTTCTTATTCTGATTTCCTATGTGTACATTGTATCTGCTGTCTTAAAGATCCGCAGTGCTGAAGGGCGCCAGCGGGCCTTCTCCACCTGCACAGCCCATGTGACTGTTGTGGTGACTTATTACATACCACTTGTCTTCATCTATCTGAGGCCTGGATCCCAGGATCCTCTAGACGGGGTGGTGGCTGTATTCTACACTTCAGTGACTCCACTTCTGAATCCCATAATCTATACACTGAGGAACAAGGACATAAAAGTTGCGTTGGCGAGACTGTCTAGCAAAGCACCCTAGTACAGAGTTTTGGGTATCCCATGTGTCTAATGGTCTGCTACACAAAAAACAAAATCTGGTGGCTGGCACAGGGTCCCTTGACCTGATAATTTCAGCTTTCAGTTCGAAAAAAATGTTTATTCTATGCATAATAAACTATCCAGTGAGGAGTCACGTTCATAAGCAAAGGAGTGGGGGGATTCTTTAAATGTGTTCTAAGGGCAGCCAGGTGGGGATGGAGGATGAGAGGGCACCTTACCAGCTTTGGTGGTGGTGGCTCTTCTAAGTCTTGCTAGCAGACCCCCAGTGGCCCTTGCCACTAGTCAAGGCAGTCACAGGGCAGACAGAGGGTACTCCTGCCTGTTGCTCTTACCTGCTGCCTGAAGCAGGCCAGACTAACTTTCCTAATGCTGTCTTTTCTAATAACTTTTCTGTCAGTGAAGATATCATCATGCAACTATTTACATTTCCAACATCCCCAGGTTAAATAAAATATCTGCACATGCTTTCTGGGTTGCAAATAGCTAAAGTGCCAAGCTGAGAAACAACAGACCCTGTTGACCAACACAAAATCTGTTTTATTTTCCTAGATAAGAATTGTATCAATGTTATGTAACAACATAGGTGGTAATGTTGGAATTATTCATGTCTAATTCCTAATATTCCCCAATAGCCAAAATTTTAGGCATGAGGTCATTGAGGATGGACCAGCTGCTTGCCCACTGCCCAGAAAATGAAGCACACACTCCAGAAATCAAATTAATGTTTTATTTTAATTATATTAGAAGTAGGTCAAAGGAACAAATCTTAAAAAGTCTAAATATATTAAATAATTCAATAGGTATCTCACCTCTCCAAAGATCAGTTTCAGCAATACAAAAGATAGAACTCAAAACAGGAGACCTGATAAAATTTAGAAGACAAACCAAAAAGGGACTATAGCTAGTGCTAGAGCTTGATGCACAAACTGATGGAAAAGTTAAAAAAATCAAAAGAGTTCAAAAAGGGAAAAAAAATATAAATTCTGATCTGTGATCCAAACTTTCATAATTTCTTGATTTAGGGGAATGTCCTTCCCACCCAAGAGGATAGTTGGGGTACTTGTTACGTTTTGATAGGCCACTTCTAACTAGAAGATATCACCCGTCTTAATTAGAAAGATGTCATTATAGATTATAATTAAAAAAATATTGCCTTGGATGCAAAATCCAATCATATGTGATAATATGCTTAAAATAATGCGATAAAGTGAATACATGTGGTATATATGAGACAGATGTGTGTGTGTGTGTGTGTGTATTACAAGGTGCAAACCCCATTCTACTTCATATCTTCAAAGAGTTTCACCCACAAAACCTTGTGTCAAGGGCTAAGTTTCAATAGATTGCAGTGAGGTAACTGCTCTGCTATGTATGAAACCCTAACCCAGGATCAGGTTGTCTATGGATGATTTAGCCCCAGGTTCCCCACGGACATGCCATGTGCTACGGGCGAGAGGCAGTCTGCTTCTGGCCACTCTCCATTGTCAAGGCGGATGGCTCTCTGCACTGGGCCCGGCTATCCACAGCCAATCGAGGATCCACAGTGCGGTGGTACATTACATTTAGGAGGGGAAACAACTTACACCTGTTCAGCCATAATCACACAACAGTACTGTTATAATTATAAAACCATGCTAATAGCAATGAGTAGAATAAATAAGAATTGTGGCTTTAAGGATTCTAACATCAAATTGACATCTATCAGCTTCAAAACAAATGGACAACATCCAGACTGAGTTAGTCAGAATTAACTGCCATTGGAATTAATGTAACTTAAATGTAAATTAACGTTTGTCATGGTGCAGTGGGGAACACGGGCATAACAAGGCTGGAGTGGGCCCAGACACAAAATTTTAAAATGGGCCCCTCGCTGATACACACACACACTCTTCACATGTGACTTGCCTCTGGGGGGCCCCTTGAGGTGTGGGGGCCCCCAGGCAGCCACCTCCCCTTGCCTAATAGTAGTTACGCTCCTGGTGGGGAAGTAACTTGCCATGGGAGCAAGAGGTTGCTGGTTCAAATCTCCGATGGTATGTTTCCAAGCCAATGGGAAACGCCTATATCGGGCAGCAGCAATATCGGAAGATGCTGAAAGGCATCATTTCATTGTGTGCTGGAGATGGCAGTAGTAAACCCCTCCTGTATTCTACCATAGAAAACCACAGGGCTCTGTGCTCACCAGGAGTCGACATCGACTCAACGGCACAACTTTACCTTTAATGTTTGTCATGATGGTGCTTAGGGTTAACTAGTCTAGATGTTGCCCTTTACAGGTGTGTAGCAAGGGGAGAGGGGGCTCATGTTTGCCCCTCTTCCCAGCAGCCCCTCATGCATGCCTGCCACACCCCCTGTGTGTGATGTACACAGTGGGTGTGTCCAGCACCTGGAAGGGCCAATCTGGCTCTCCTGAATTCATTTCCCAGCTGGCTTGGAGCAAGGGAGAGAATGAAGAAAATAGCAATGGGTGAGAGACAAGCCAGGCGGCTCTCAGGAGCTGGGCGGCTCGGGTTCTATGAACCCACCCGACAATTATAGTTTGGCCCCTGGCTCTGTATATATATAAAATTGTGATTTATCTGATTATCAGTCATGCCCAATACTGTATTATAATAATTAACTGGAATTCAAAATACAGAGATCTTACCTACAGGTCAAGATTTGCATATATAAACAGGAGAGACTCTGAAAGCAAATCTGTTCTCACAACACTAGAACTAGGGGTCATCCCATGAAACGGAAGGTCGGGAAACTTAGGACCGACAAAAGGAAGTACTTATTTACACAGCACATAATTAACTTATGGAATTCTCTGCCGCAGGATGTGGTGATGGCCACTAGCCTGGCTGGCTTTAAAAGGGGCTTGGACATAGTCATAGAGGTCAGGTCTATCAATGGCTACTAGTTTGGTGGCTATAGGCCACCTCCAGCCTCAGAGGCAAGATGCCACTAAATATCAGTTGTAGGGGAGCAATGGAAGGAGAGGGGGCAAGCCCACACCTGCTGCCTGTGAGCTTCTTGGAGAAATCTGGTGGGCCATTGTATGAAACAGGATGCTGGACTAGTTGGAGGGCTATAGGCCACCTCCAGCCTCAAAGGCAGAATGCCTCTGAGTACCAGTTGCAGGGGAGTAACAGCAGGAGAGAGGGCATGCCCTCAACTCCTGCCTGTGGCTTCCAGCAGCATCTGGTAGGCCACTGTCTGAAACAGGATGCTGGACTAGATGAGCCTTGGGCCTGATCCAGCAGGGCTGTTCTTATGTTCTTACATTCTCTGCCACACTTGATAGCAATTTATTAAATCAATGTCTGAGAGATAAGGACATTTTAATATATTACAGCAAGAAAAAGTGAAAAAAGACAATCTGGGTCATTAACTTGTAACTAGTTAATGACAAGCTATTCCCATTCACAAGGTAGGCTTTTAATATTGAAGATCTATAAATATAATTCTCTAAGACGTACCTGTCACTAATCCCATGTGTGGCAGCTCTTGTGAGAGTTCATGAGTAAGCGTCCGGGAGGGGGAGAAGAAAGTGGTGACGGACAGAGAAAATGGTGATGGCGGGGGGAACAAAACGGCTGCGGCAAGGGAAAAAGAAAGCTGCGGCAGCTACGGGAGAGAAAGTGGCGGCAGCTGGGGGGCTGAGAATGGGGGGAGATCCGTGAAGGCGGGGGAGAACTAGAGGTGCAGATTCTCTGCATCTGGGTGAGCTGGTTCTAATTAAGAAACTAACAAAAAAGCAACTATCCTTAGCCATATCTTATACAAATGTATAACAATCTATTTAATGAAAGCCTACATTTATTTAGCTCAATTCAGCAAAAGAAAGCCATACGTTAAATTAGTCATGACTTGGTCACATTCATTTGTTTTCAATGGGACTTTGTCATGACCAGCCTGGAAATTGTGCCCGATTTTGTCTGCAATAAATGCAATTGTTACACACAGGGCCCTGTAATATATGCTAAGTTGAGAAAGACAGTGACTTGATCAAGGGTGCTAAACAAATAATGGGATGATCTGAACCCAGGTTTTGCCTGTCGACAGCTAACACACAAGTTATGGAAGCACAATAAACCCCAGGAAGCTAGTGGCTTGTTGTCTGGGACACCTTTTTGCCCCCTGTCAGTTTAGTCAAAGCTGCTTTCACTTCCTTGTTCCGCAGTGTGTAGATCACTGGATTGAGCATGGGTGTGACCACATTGCCAAAGATCTGCACTGGGACCACCAGAATTTCACTTAGCTGTGGCTGAGTGTAGATCAGAGCACAGGGACCAAAGAAGAGGGTAACTACAGTTAAGTGTGAGGCACAAGTGGAGGCTGCCTTGCACCGACCTTCCCCAGAGCTCATCCTGAGGACTGAATAGACAATTCGAACATAGGAAGCAAGAATGAGGACAAAGCAGGTCATGGGCACTACACCAATGTTTGTGAAGCTCACCGTCTCGATGATGACAGTGTCAGCACAAGCCAACTTGACCACAGGGAAGATATCACAGAAAAAGTAATCAACTTTGGTGGGCCCACAGTATGGTAGTGTGAAAGTCAATGTGGTGAGGATAGTGGCATGAAAGGAGCTGGTGACCCATGTGCCAGCAGCCAAGACAACACACACCTTCCAGTTCATGATGATGAGATACCGCAGTGGATGGCAGATGGCGACGTACCGGTCATAGGCCATGACAGTATAGAGGAGTGCTTCAGTGCTTCCTAAGAAATGGTAGAAGAAAACTTGGCACACACATCCACCCAATGGTATTACTCTGCTTTGTCCCCAAAGATTGGCCAACATCTTGGGGGTGCTGACAGAAGAGAAACCAATATCAAGGACAGAGAGGTTGCAAAGAAAGAAGTACATTGGGGTGTGGAGTCGAGAGTCTGTGAAGACAGCGGTCATGATCAGCAAGTTCCCCAACAAAGTGCACACATAGAAGATTATGAAGACAGGGAAGAGGATGGGTTGGAGGCCTTCAGTGTTGGGGATTCCAAGGAGGATGAAATGGGTCACCACTGTGTGATTCTCTCCGTGGGGCACATTCCTACAGAAGAACAACAAAAAATAATGCATAATGGATTAGTAAATACTGGCTGACATTCAGACTACGTTACTCACTGGTACGACTCAGGAGTTCTTCAAAGGACTGCTTAATTTGAATAGGAGCATTCAGATGTCATTTAGTCTAGATGCCCCTAAATGTAACCAGTGGAAAAATAACATCACTGTTATTGTAAGCTGCCATGAGACTGTCAGTGATAAAGCACAATAAACATATCATAAACAAACAAATTCTAGGAATGTCATGTGTTTAACAGGTACAGTACATTTGACATCCATTTGCATGGTATTCAGGGTAGCTGCTTATTGTTTCTGTCTCTTATACTAGAGGAAATGTGCTTTTTGTATAAATGGAAGATAGATTATTAAAATACCAAAATAATTTGCTTTTAAAACGTTCAAAGTTAAGGAGCTTCAAATTTTTAATCTCAGTGCTCTAAATAGCCTGGAAATTGAAAGTTAAGGTAGTCACCTCTACTTCTGTCCATGTAAGCAGTAACATTTTTGTATAGTCTCATATATCATGCTAGCTTTCTTTCTTTCTTTCTTTCTTTCTTTCTTTCTTTCTTTCTTTCTTTCTTTCTTTCTTTCTTTCTTTCTTTTCTTGTTAAATTTATATACCGCCTTTCATTAAAACAATCCCAAGGTGGTTTACACAAAAATTAAAAACAAGACTATAAAAAATGACACAATTAAAATATTAAGCTAAAATATAAAACAAATCTGATTTAAAAGAGTTAAAATACAAGCATAAAAACTGTACAAAATACAAAGAAGCAGCAGCAGAGTCAATCATATAAAAGCCTGGGTAAAAAGCCAAGATTTAACATTGTGATGGAAACTGAGGAGCGAATGCATTCCAGAGTCTGGGGGCAGCAACAGAGAAGTCCTTGTCCTGTGTTCATGACAATCGAGCCTCCTTCATTGTCGGCACCCAGAGCAGAGCCCCCTCAGATGACCTCGTCAAGTGGGCAGCAACCCTTGGGAGCAGGCAGTCCCTCAGGTATTGCGGTCCCAAACCGTTAAGGTCAAAGGTTAAAGGTCAAAAACAGCATCTTGAATTAGACATGGAAACAAACTGGTAGCCAGTGCAGCTCTTTCAAAATGGGTGTGATATGATCCCACCAGGCAGCTCTGGATAAAACCCTAGCTGTCGCATTTTTCACTAGCTGCCGTTTCCGGATATTCTTCAAGGGCAGCCCCACGAAGAGCGCGTTACAGTAATCCAGCCATGACGTGACTAAGGCATGGGTAAATGTGGCCAGATCTGCCTTTTCAAGAAAGGGACGCAGCTGGCGCACTAGCTGAAGCCGTGCAAATGCACCCCTGGACACCGCCTCCACCTGAGCTTCCAAAAGCAGAGCCGGGTCCAGTAATACTCCCAAGCTGTATCCTTGCTTCTTCAAGGGGAGTGCAACCCCATCCAGAACCGGTAAAATCTCCTCATCCCGATTGGCTCTCCTACTGACAAACATTACCTCCGTCTTGTCCGGACTCAGTCTCAGTTTATTAGCCCACGTGAAACCCATCATGGCCTCCAGCCCCCGATTCAGGACATCCACTATCTCCCTAGGATCAAGTGACAAGGAGAGATAGAGCTGAGTGTCATCTGCATATTGCTCAGTCAGCAACTCAGTTTACAAATTAGGCTTAATGCACACACATTTTGCCTTAGTCTTTCAGCTCAATATTGGGTGGATGAGGGATGAATCCAGGCTTCCCTCTAAGGTGTGTGTGTGTGTGTGTGCATGCACCAACCCCCTCACCCCCGCACAGCCATTTCTGGCGGGCACACAGTCTCTGCCCACCAACTGCCTGGCCCCCCATTTCCCCGGCTGGGAAGGGAAGCATTGCCCCATTTCCCCTCTCCCCGGCTGGACTGCCTCCATGCTGCCTCCGCTTCCACCTCCCCCCTGGCCGGGCCTTGGCCTCCTCCTCCAGCCAGAGGACGATGGAGGGAGGAGGATGGGTGGTGGCGGCACATTAATGAAAGAAAGCATACATGATTATTTCTTACATTGTCTAGGCATGAGGCTGACTCTGTTGCAGTCTATTCAATACTGTGCACAATTAAAATTTCACACAGGTATGTAATTTCAGGCCTTCTCTGTAGCCTTGAGCATTTCAAGACCTCAACAATCTTTTGAATTGATCGGAGTCCGTCAGGGTCCAGTTCCCTACAGTGAAGCCCCCTTGAGTTTTTAGTCCAGAATCTTCCATGGAGACAGCAATTAATCATGTTGTTTTCATTGAAGGCAAATGTTGGTTAGAGTAAACTCAAGAGACTCTTGGCTGATGTAAGTTATTGGTGATGTCACTCAGGTCATCAAAAGAGGTGTGATCCTTACTTTTTAAAGCCTGACTTGTTGTGCAAGAATTTGTTTGGTCTTATGCAATTATTGAACTCAGTGGGTTGCATACATATGTGTTGTATATTGCAACTAAACAAAATTGCACAGAATTTAAAATGGGGGGGGGGAGATTTTTGAAATTTGATTTTGAAGGGTGCTTTATAAAAAGCAAGCTAACTAACCATAGGATACAACCCAGCCAAAGTTACACATTAAAACCTCTATTGATTTCAATGGGACAATTAAGCACATGTTTTGATCTCTCCCACTGTGAAGCAATGAGACATTGAAGTGCTCAACGTAGCTGGATCATGCCAATTATCATGTGGATCATTTGGCTGGACCATGCCAATTAATTAACCTTAAGTCTTGTTGATAATGTTAAATTTGCCAAATGCTTTCCAAATGCTTTTATACTTGGTGATTTTCACAAATACCGACACAGGAAAACAGGAAGTTACTTTATAAAGAATCAGACTATTCATCCATCTAGCTCAGTAAAGCTGTCCCTCGCCAACCGTGAGGGTTCCATTCCTGGAAAACCTTGCAGTTGGTGAATTTGCAGTTGAGAAGGCATTATTCCCAATGGGAACTGGGGTTAGGGGAATCACAGTTGCAAAAAGACTGAAAAAAGAGTTAAAATAGAAAAAGCCACCCCCTGACCCCCCCAAATCACACCTGACCCCTGAAAATCACCTCCTGCCCCCCAAAATGCTCCCTGGCCCCTGGGAATGACCCCCAACCCCCCAAAATTGCTCCAACCCCCCAATTTCCCCCAAGCCCCAAGAAATGACCCACTCACCCCCCAAATTCCCCAACCCCCCTAATTTCCAAAAAATCTCACCAAACCGTGGATACTCAGGTTGTGGTTGGTGAGTCCTGACACAATTCCCCAGTTGCAGATACTCAAAACCGCAACTGGAAAACCTGCAGTTGTTGAAGGACAAGTGTATTGTCGACTCTAGCTGGAAGGAGCTCTCCAAAGTTTCAAGCAAGAAACTTTCCCAGATCTACCTGGAGATCCTATCAGGGATTGTATCTGGGACTTTATGTATTCAAAGCAGATGTTCTACCATTGACCTACAACCCTATTCCCTATCACTCTCCCATAATTAGGAAAGTTGAAAAATAACACAAATGATGAGAATATACCTTTGAACTTTTATTTATTTATTTATTTATTTATTTATTTGATTTATATACCGCCCTTCCAAAAATGGCTCAGGGCAGTTCCCCCAATACTATACTTTTGTAAGTATAGTCAAAGGAGAAGCATTTTTCTCTGAGAATATGTGGCCCCCCCAAATGCTGATAATCACTGATCCGATGGCTGGTTGCAGAAAGGATGATGACTATTCCCACTGGTCTTTTTGATCCCTCTTCTGAACAGGTGATTAGCACTTTCAAAGCAGTGTAAACTATTCAGGGTAGTGAAATCCACAATGGATTGTGAGGAACTCCAAAAAGATCTCTCCAAACAGGGGGAGTGGGTGACAAAATGGCAAATGAGGTTCAATGTAAGCAAGTGATGCACATTGGGGCAAAAAACACCAACTTCACATATACGCTGATGGGATCTGAGCTGTTGTTGACTGACCAAGAGAGAGATCTTGGCGTCGTGGTAGACAGCTCATTGAAAGTGTTGCCTCAGGGCAAGGCAGCTGTGAAAAAGGCTAATTCCATGTTAGGAAAAATTAGGAATGGGATTGAAAATAAAAATGCTAATATTATAGTGCCCTTATACAAATCTATGGTGTGGCCACATCTGGAGTACTGTGTACAGCTTTGGTCACCGTACCTTAAGAAGGATATTGTAGAACTGGAAAAGGTGCAGAAGAGAGCAACAAAAATGATCAGGGGCCTGGAACACCTTCCTTATGAGGCTAGGCTCCAGCAAGGGGAGACATGATCAAGGTGTATACAAGTATGCATGGAGTGGAGAGGGTGGAAAAGGAGAAATTTTTCTCCTCTCACAGCACTAGAACCAGGGGTCACCCCATGAAACTGAAGGCTGGGAAGAGGAAGTACTTTTTCACATACCACATAATTAATCTGTAGAATTCTTTGTCATGGGATGTGGTGATGGCCACCAGCTTGGATGGTTTTAAAAGGGGCTTAGACAGATTCTTGATGGACAGATCTATCAATGACTATTAGTTTGGTGGCTGTGGGCCATCTCCAGCCTCAGAGGCATGATGGGGAGCAACAGGGGAGCAACAGCAGGAGAGAGGGCATGCCCTCATCTCTTGCCTGCAGGCTTTTCAGTGGCATCTGGTGGGCCACGGTATGAAACATGATGCTGGACTAGATGAGCCTTGTGCCTGATCCAGCTGGGCTGTTCTTATGTTCTTATGTGTAGAGTTGTGTATCCCCTTCAAGAGTTTCTTGACCCCCGTCAAGAAAGTATCTAGATACTTTAAAAAGTTTAGAAGACATACAGCTGAAATAAACCAACTGTGAAGACCCTCCCAATCTGCAAGATTATCGCATCAGGATATTTTCGAACAAATTATCCCCCACAGATCTTTGGATGTAGGGCAGTCATCCCAAAGACTGTACTGTTTTGAGAGTGTCTAAGATGTCAAGAACAACCTTATATCTTAGGCTAATTGGCAGGAGCTCTCCAATCTTGGTCTTGCCATCTGTGATTCCTTTGAACCAGAGATCTGTACTTCAGATGCTCTACCACTGATCTTTACATTTTCGATAGAGATTGGAATTGTCTGTCCAGTGGTTGTAATGCAGGATGGCAAGTTTGGCTGAAGACCCCTTAGTCGTGGCATGGTCAATTGCCATCCCCCGACACAGAAGGTGTTCAGAGAAATATAGGAAGCTGCCTTATTCAGAGTTTGACCATTGGTCCATCTAGCTCAGTATTGTCTACACTGATTGGCAGATGCTCTCTAAGGTTTCAGGCAAGAGTCTTTCCCAGGTCTACATTCAGATGCTGCCAGGGAGAGAACCTGGGACCTTCTGCATGCAAGGCAGAACCTCGGCCACTGGGCTATGGCTCTATTCCCAAAAATCATGAAGCCACCTTATACCAAGGGGATACCAAGGTAGGGAGAGGGCATGCCCCTGTGTGACGTTGCCAATTGACAGGCTGCCAAGCTAGGGATGGGGCGTTGTGGCATCCCTGTTGCCAGGCAACAGCTTTGTTGGATCAGAGACAGGAGGCGGGGTGAGTGCTCAGGGAAGTGGCCAGAGAGAAGCAGCACAGGCATAGGGGAAGCACAATCCTGGGTGGCTCTGTACTGCCCTCTCTATGATTACAACTCCAGAAAAGTGAACAAAACCGCAGTTATGGCAGCATCCGCGTTCGGACGTAACGCTACTGCCGAAAAACCTCAGATTACGGAAGCAAAACTCACTAAAAATTGAAGGTTCAACTTGGAGTTTGACAAGGACCTTAGGTCGCTTTTGCCACCAAACTGCAGTTGCGTGCATTTGGATGTAATGGAGTTCCAAGCTCTGCCCTGCTTAACTGCAGTTTCACATTATGTGCAACTGATTATGAGAATGGTGGAGCATTGTTAAGGAGGAAGAGAGAGTGGAGGAGGAGCGTTATGTATGAAGTATTTATTTATTTATTTATTTATTTATTTATTTATTTATTTATTTATTTATTTATTTATGGCATCCATATGCCAGTTTCCAGGTGAACCTCACAAAACCCTATACTTTAGACCTAAAAGCCTCACAAAAACACATGTTAAAAGTGAAGAGTGAGCCGTAGAAAAACATCTTAAAAGCCAGGTCAAACCATCAACCAAGGTCAAACACTCCACAGAGTATGAGTGAATAAGAGCCCTTCATTTGGGGCTGAAAGGGTAGCAGAGTCAGTGCAAGGCAAGACTCCTTGAGGGGAGTGTTCCAAACCCTCTATCCTGGACCACAGCTTGTTTCCTTTCAGATGGCAGAGGACCCTAGAAGGGCACTGCATTGAGTCTCTGAGTACCTGAACAGGTTCATGTAGGAGAAAGAAGCTGTACATTTGTGGTGCAAATGATTATTCTGGCCAATGTGCCTTACATCCCAATGTGCATTACATCCCAAAGTTGCATTATTTTGATGTAAGATTCCTTGAGAGGCATTATGCCAAATCAGTCAGTCAGTCAGTCAAATACATTATAGTGGAGTGAGCAACTGTCCTGTGTGAAGATTTGCTGAGAGCATAGGAATGGAGTGGCCATTTGCTAAGAGCATGGGACTGGAGTGGCCACATATTAGCTGAAATGTTCACATCCGAGTGCCAGGGTTTCCCTTTTAGTCAGAGACACTATAGTTTTCTGCTCCTTGGTTTAAACATAGCCGCTTTCATCTCCTTGTTCCTTAACGTATATATGAGGGGGTTTAGAAATGGCGTTACTGTGGTGTAGAAGACAGCTATTATCCCACTTAGGAGATCCTGAACCCCTGGCCTCAGATAATTGAAAGCTAGAGGTACATAGCAAAATATCACCACAGTCATGTGGGCGGCACAAGTGGAGAACGCCCGCTGTCGTCCTTCGGCTGAGCGGATCCTCAGAATGGCAGAGACAATGTATACATAAGACATGAGAATCAAGAAGATGCATGCTATGGCCACTAGACCAATATCAACCAAAGTGAACAACTTGTTGAAGGTTGTGTCTGCACAAGCCAGTTGCAACATGGCTGGGATATCACAGAAGATGAAGTTGATCTCATTTCTCAGGCCATAGGACAAGCCAAAGGTAAGTGTTGTTTCCATCACAGAGTGAAGACATCCACCAAGCCATGCGCCCAATGAGAGGCAGAGACACACCCTGGGCTTCATGATGGTGTTGTAATGAAGAGGTCTGCAGATGGCCAGGAAGCGGTCATAGGCCATAACAGTGTAGAGGAAGAACTCAGAGCAGCCTAAGAAGTGGTAGAAGAAGAGCTGAGTCATGCAGCCTCCAAAGGAGATGATCCCACCATCTTCTACAAACCCGGTAATCACTTTG
Organism: Hemicordylus capensis; assembly: GCF_027244095.1. Classification (NCBI taxonomy): domain Eukaryota; kingdom Metazoa; phylum Chordata; class Lepidosauria; order Squamata; family Cordylidae; genus Hemicordylus; species Hemicordylus capensis. Next base: position 8,731,216 of record NC_069662.1, on the reverse strand, counting down.
GGTACTATCACAGTGGACATGGCAATGTCCAGGGCAGATAAATGGCAGAGAAACCAGTACATGGGTTTGTGCAGATCAGATTTGGTGACCACTGTCAAGAGGACCAAGACGTTTCCAATGATGGTCAGTAGATATATGAGCAGGAAGAAGATAAACAAGGGGACCTGGAGCTGTTGAGGGTACGGAATGCCCAAGAGGACAAACTCAGGCAAAACAGTTTGGTTTTCACACTCCATTCATGCAACAGTGCTCTCTCTGCAGAAGAAAACTGATGAGATTATTCAAGGTAGAACATTGGAAGGCTTCTGAGAAATACAAGGATATTCTGTGGATATACTGGAGATAAAAATGTGTTCTTTATGAAGTATCAGATTGCTAAAGTTTTCCCAGGTAGTTAAGAATCACATGCTCTTCACAAGTAGTACAAAGGATTCTGGATTTAGAACCTTCCCCTCATTGCACCCCTGACTCTGGACTAGAGATAGATTTGTGGGTATTGATCATTTTGTCAAGATTTTCCATGGAGAAACTGCCTCCTTCACTCAGGAGGGCCAGCCCACAGGTGACTTCTTACCTTCTGCAGCAATAGGCTGCATGGACATTCAAGAGGAAAACCCACATGAGTTGAGAATGGCTACTGCTTTACATCTTCCCCCTTTCAGATCCAAGAGGTGGAACCATTTCTCTGGTCCTCACTAAGGCTGCATCTACAGTGCCATTGCCAGCTGTACTACTTCGTGTCCTAAATCACTGCACCTTTTGGCTTCCCCTGTGACTGTTGGATGCTCACTAAAGAATGCACACTCTTCTACCTCTCATCTTAACTGGTTGCCTTTTCCACTGGGGAAGGAAAGGGTTATTATTATCTTATTTTCAATAAGAGTTCAGATTCACTCACAGCCCAGTGCTGTCTTTGACGGAATGCCATCTCCGAGGTGAGGACAGTCTAATACAGGCATCCCCAAACTGCAGCCCTCCAGATGTTGCTGAACTGCAATTCCCATCATCCCCAGCTACAACCTATTGTGGCTGGGATGATGGGAATTGTAGTTCAGCAACATCTGGAGGGCCGCAGTTTGGGGAAGCCTGGTCTAATACAACGAGAATAGCACAGTAGCCTCAAACATAGTACCTTGCTTGCAGCAGATGCTCCATTATAGGCTCGGAAATCGAATTCATTTCCCCTCTCCTCTCCTCTCAAACATCTCTTCATCCCTCTACAAGACTTTCCCCATTTTAAAATATTTTAGCTTGGTGATTCTATTGCACTCCGACGTGCAGAAATTAGGGATGAGCAGGTAATCTTTCATGCAGCTCAAGATGGATTTTTTCCTCTGGAGTCTTAATGGCAGAAGAAGATAGGAGGCTTAATAGTCAGGCAAAAAGGTTTTCACTCGTAAGAATAGTTTTTCGTTTGCTATTTATTCCCTTCAGCTCCTCCTTCCATGCCTTTAGAACACTACACCATCTGTGTGCTCCTCATCTGTCTTTTCTTCTTTGATCCCTTTGTGTATTATTAGCTTTCCTCTGAAGTATTGTGCACAATTGCTCCATGGAGATGCCAAGTTCTTTTGCTCGTACATTAATAATGGGTCTGTTGTCTGGAAAATTCCAGTGGGCGCTGTCAATAATAGATGGTTCTTCCTCTAGAACAGGGGTGTCAAACTGCAGGCCTCCAGCTGTTGGCCTACAACTCCCATCATTCCCTGTCACAGTAGCCAGTAGGCAGGGATGATGGGGTTTGTAGGCCAACAACCGCTGGAGGGCCACAGTTTGACACCTGTGCTCTAGAAGAAAACATGGATCAATGTTTTGAGGGTGCCTAAGATGTCAAGAATGACCTTGATATCTTGATCTAACTGGCAGGAACTATCTAGCGTGAGTTGTGCCATCTGAAATTTCTTTGAACCAGAGATCTGGATTTCAGAACTTATCCATCACGTAACACAGATGCTTTACCACTGATCTTTACCTCTCCAGTAGAGATTGGGATCATTTGTCCAGTGGCTGCTTTGAAGGATGCATAGTGCTTGAGATGCCATGTTGAACTGTCATCTCCTCACCCTGAAGATGTTCAGAGGAACCACTGGAATACAGTATGCCATATACGAGTCAGACCATTGGTCTATCTAGCTTAGTACTGTCTACACTAACTGGCAGTGGCTCTCCAAGGTTTCAGGCAGGAGTCTCTCCCAGCTCTTCCTGAAGATGCCCGGGAGTAAATCTGGACCTTCTGCATGCAAGCATGCAGATACTCTACCATTGAGTTATGGCTTTGTCTTCTAAGGGGAGATACATTACAGCACTCACATGGAGTCACACTTCCAAATGCATTACCAAGATGGACCCTGCTTAGCAAAGGGGACAATTCAGGATGTGCTGTACACAAATCTCCCCCAACCCCACTCTGATTTCTCACCCATGCTGCACACTAATCCCCCCCCATAGTCACCATATCCAGATTTCCTTACTTTCCCCCAAATCACATCCACCCCTCATCTTGCCGCCTCTTGAAAATCATGCCCAGTCGATCTCTGCATCCTCCAACAATCACTTCCACCACCAAGGCTCCTCAACCCTCTGATCTCTTGTTATGTGGCAGCTGACACCCTTCCTCCTCCCTCTTCTTTCTGCTTCCGGCCTTTTCAAAAGACAAGGGGCAGGCCTGGAATGGAAAGAAGGGTGTGGGGGACTCCGTTCCATGCTCCCCACCTTGTAGTGAGGCAATAAGCAGGAGGAAGAAGAGCAGGGGGATGACTGCTGCCAGCAGTGTGAGGAAGGTGCGTGGCTGCCTGACCACAAATGATGCACTAATTGAGGCAGGCAGCTTTAGGTGCCAGGCTGGTGGAGGTGGCTAATTTGCCACCTTCACCATTCTGCCACCTGAGGAAGCTGCCTCCCTGTGCCTCTCTAGGGGCTCGCCATGAACAATGAATGGAGGAACATCCAATAAATGTTTTATTCTTGTAGGTCAAGCACTTGGCCTGACAGACTAGGCCTATATTTGCCAGATTTCTCAAGCTCAACTAGCATTTCACTCAGTGAGTATTATGGCTGAACGGGGATTTGAACTCATGTCTCCCTGGTCAATTCAACATTCTTACTACTAGCAGTGCCTAGAGTTCTGTCTTGAAGTCAGGCAGCTTGGAAAACTGCTGACAAAGGCTTCCTATGTGCAGAGGGTTTTTGGGCGGGGGTGGTGTTGGTGTTTGGAGATGTATTCAGTAATGTGAGCCCCAACTGCAGTTTCAAATGGTAAAGCTAAGAACAAATCTAACACTTCGGGGGAAATTAGACCTTAGACAACAGAAGGTTCTTTACACTGTTATCCTGATAACTAAATGCTGCTTTGACATTAGGTGTTAGAGAGTCCCGCTGCAGGAGTGTTGCCTTCCTAGTGAGACCAGTCAAATGGATGGTAATTGTGTCCTCTCCAGCAAAATGTATTTCTGTAGGATATGGTGACTTCATTAGCATAAAGCAGGGATGCTCAACTTTGGCCCTCCTGCAGATGTTGGCCTACAACTCCCACAATCTCTGGCTATGGGCCACTGTGGTTGGGGATTATGGGAACTGAAGTCCAAAAACAGCTGGGGGGGAGCAAGGTTGAGTGGGCCTGGCATAAAGCTTCCCTGATTGGCTGTTCTGGGCCTGGTCCCACACAGTCATGTGAGTCAACTATTGATTGGTTCCATTCCCAAGGGAGGGCAGATACCTTATCATGAACTAGTCTTGTCTTCTAATGAGAGACAGGACTCTCTCAGATATTGGGAATTTAGATTTCTAGTTCCAGTTCCAGTTGGATGTTCTTGGCCATGGAGCAACCTTCTAATCTGGCTCTCTTCTGAGCAACATGGGCTTAGGAGCCATTACCATAGAAGTAAATATGTGCCTTGTCTCTCCATCTAGGGAAAGAAGGCCCATTTTTCAGTTGCATTTTGAAATTTCCCTTATTCTAAGAAATGCCATGTGGTCTTGATTTCTTTAATTCCTCTATTTGCTTTTTTACTACAATTTCAAATTACAATTGATCAATCAATCAATCAATCAATCAATCATATTTCTATACCACCAGATATGGACATCTAAGGGCAATGTTCTAAGTTAAGAAATAGTGAATGTGAAACAATATAAAACAGATACAATTCACAAAACAAGTAAAAAACAAGTATAAACAAACTCAAAAGATAAAAACATATTTAAAAATTTTAAAATTTCATTTGAAAGTCTGGGAAAACAGGTACGTCTTGAGGTTCTTCCTAAAAGCAAGCAGAGAAGGAGATGCTCTTATTTCAAGAGGGAGTATATTCCAGAATGTATTCCAGATTTAGCCTTAATTCTCATTCATATTTACCTATTCTGATGGTGCTACATGCCACTAATGAGCAGATGTTTTGGTTTGTTAAAAGAGAAATCGAATTATCCCTAACTACTAGCAGGTGTTAGCACAATCGTAGATCACCACTGTTTTTGTGCTGTTTTAGGGGAAGCCAGGAAAGAGTGCAAACATGGTAATTATATTGCTTGAACCCTGGGTGTTTGGACATGGCCATACATATGTTGCCAGATGACCAGATGGTCATTTATGACATCCACATTTTGTGTTTATGCAGTTTGATATTTCCTGTAAAAGACATTGCAGATATCCAGATTAACCCTGTGCTATGTTAATCTCCTCTCTTGAGAGGAGAGCTGGTCTTGTGGTAGCAAGCATGACTTGTTCCCTTAGCTAAGGCAGGCTCCACCCTGGTTGCATATGAATGGGAGACTAGAAGTGTGAGCACTGTAAGAGATTCCCCTTAGGGGATGGAGCTGCTCTGGGAAGAGCATCTAGGTTCCAAGTTCCCTCTCTGGCAGCATCTCCAAGATAGGGTTGTCATTGTTGTTGTTGTTGTTATTACATTTGATTTCTATACCACACTTCAAAAAATGGCTCAGGGAGGTTTACACAGAGAAATAATACATAAATAAGATGGATCCCTTTCCCCAAAGGGCTCACAATCTAAAAAGGAACATAAGATAGACACCAGCAACAGTCACTGGAGGTACTTGGCTGGGGGTTGAGAGAGATTCCTGCCTGCAACCTTGGAGAAGCCGCTGCCAGTCTGTGTAGACAACAGTGAGCTCGATAGACCTATGGTCTGACTCAGTATGTGACAGCTTCCTATGTTCCTATGTAGTGCAATGAACAAAGATGCACCCATACAAGGAAGTCATGTAACTGAGCAGATGCTCACATTTGCACAATCTCTCGCACTCTCAATTAGCTTGCACAAGCATAGTGCTTATGCAACAAGGATAGCTGATAGATTTGCATCATCCTCCGAAAATTATATGTAATGAAGAAAATATTTCACAGCCGGAGGTGTGCCACAGACTGAACACCTTGTACCCTTTTGTTCCAGTGAAACACTAGTCTGGAATATAACCTCCTGACTTATTGGAACTATCAAAGTGCAAGGTACTAGTGCAGTATTACAGCCTTTGTTATGATCTATTAATGTTGCAGTATGGGATCCTGCCATTGATCAGGTGCAACCACACTGTACCTTATAAATTGGACTATGGAATTGTGCGTGTGCACAAATGGATGTACAGAAGAGCAGTAGTGATGGAACTGAGCTGTAGGCAGCCATGGAGCAGGGGCCAAGGGTTAGAGCCAGTATCATTGTCCAAGCAAAACTCCAACATGTGCAGGAATCATTCCTCATCTTTGCTGCTGAGGAGAGCCAGTGGCCAGCTTGAATGGGTGGACCTTGTCTCTGGGAGCCAATTACCACTCTGGGAGATGCTAGAGTTGCTGTGACCTGTAGGTAGCCCTGGTGGCTCACCACATCCGGCAGCTGCATGAGAGATGTGTGTGTTCCCAGTGCTAGCTCGGCAGATACTGAAAAGCAAGATTTTGTGGTTACAGGTTTTTATTTTGCAGCCTGTGGACAAGAGACGGTAATTGCCATAAAAGGAAAGAGATCAGACATTTGGAATGTTTCAAAGAAGATTGGGAACCATTTTTGCTTGACTTAAAGAATTATTTTTCTAATATGGACTTTTCAGTAGGGTTTGAAATATAGTAATAACAGCAGGTTGGGTTGGGTAAAATCGAGTAGTATTGTGGAGTATGTATGTTTTGAATTATTATAGCAATGGTTTATATGTATAGTTAATGTGAACCGCGCAGACAGGTAAGTGGGAAGTCAATATTTACTTATGGGTAGAATTAGATAAATGAATGTAATTTGAATGTGAAAGCCAATAAAATTTGAATTATAAAAGCCAATAAAGATTTAAAATGGGGGAAAAAAGGAAAGAGATCAGGTGACTGTTTCATGTCCAAGTTGTGTACTGTGTGAACATTAAACAAATGAGTGCATGTTGAAGTCCACTCTGGAATTGACTTCTGATAGCAACCGTTTACATAATGTTGCAATATTCTTAATACTCATGCTATAATGATTAGGGGTGCCCCAAGTTATTGCTGCACTGAGGCAAAGTGCCCGATGCTACCTTGCCACACACCCTTGGTGGGGAACACAACCCTCTTTCTAAACCAACCTTTGCAAGCCTTGTAAGCAGCACACAAGGCATGGAGGAGGAAAGGTTGACAGCATCCTCTCCCTGTTCTTCTTGCAGGCTCCTTCTTCTCATACTCCTTAGAAAGCTTGCACGGGTCAGTTTGATCCCAAGGAGCTACTCCAGGCATATTTCTGCCCTGCTGGTGGCCAAGTAATCCACCGCCTGAGGTGACAACCTCATCTTGCCTCATAAGAAGACCACTCCTGAATGTACAAGACCTTAACAGACCTCATACAATATTTGCTTCATCTGGCTTTCAGCAAAACTGCTTCTAAGAATACAGTCTCAGTTACTTCAGGGGGCACTGTAGTTTCCTGCTGTACAACTTCTGCAAGACAACTTTCATCTCCTTGTTCCTCAGTGTGTAGATGAGAGGGTTTAAAAAGGGGGTCACTGCCGTGTAGAACATGCCCACCACCCCGTCAAAGGAATCCTGAGATGGTGGACGCAGATAGTTGTAAATCACAGGCACATAGTAGATCACCACCAAGGTGATATGAGCCGTGCAAGTAGAAGAGGCCCGTCTTCTCCCTTTGGCGGTGGGAATTCTCAGGATGGCAGAGATGATATACACATAGGACGTCAGGATCAGGAGGAAGCAGGTCAGGGCCACAAGGCCTATATCAATCAAAGTCACCATTTCATTGAGGGATGTATCCACGCAAGCCAGCTTCAGCACAGCGGGAATATCACAGAATATGTAGCCTACCTGGGTCCCCCGGCCATATGGCAAACGGAAGGTGAGGAAGGTCTGTATTACAGAGTGCAGGGAGCCTCCAAACCAGGTCCCAATCGAAAGACAGAAGCAAACTCGGTAGTTCATGATTGTGCTGTAGTGGAGTGGTTTGCAGATGGCCAGAAAGCGGTCCAAGGCCATCACTGTGTACAGGAAACATTCTGTGCAACCCAGGAAGTGGAAGAAGAAGAGCTGAGACACACAGCCTGCAAAGGAGATGACTCCATTGCCCTCTACCAGCCAAGAAATCAGCTTGGGCACCACCACTGAGGAGACCATCATGTCCATGATGGATAGGTGGCAGAGGAACCAGTACATTGGTGTGTGCAAACGAGGCTCCAATGCTACTACTAAGAGGATCAAACCATTTCCCAAAAAGGAAAGTATGTACATGATGACAAAGAAGAAAAGCAGCAGGAACTTTATGTTTTGGGGGTATAGGAACCCCAAAAGTTCAAAGTTTTCAAGCACCGATGTTATATTTTCACACTCCATTCAGGAAGCACCCATTAAGGCAGAACAAAACCCATGGCGATAATCTGGTTAGAATGATTAATGGAACATGGGAGAAAACCATGTTGACTAAGTTGTATTTTGCATTGTTGAAGAAGAAACCAAGATGGGTTGTATATCATTATTAATAATAACAATTTTAAAAATTTCTGCTAAAGTCACAGCCAGACAATCACCCTTGAAGATAGTACTAAGTTTGCTGCTGTGCACAAAATCTGGAAAGAAACTGCAGGTAATGACTTTAAGAGATGTTTCTTTCACAAGACAGTCCTATATGATTTGGAATATATACCACTGTTACCTCTCAGAAAGGAGCTTCTTCTTTGAAGCAGAGAATTGGAGTTCAAAGTCTATTGCATCTTTCTTCTCTCATCTTCCAAATCATCTCTTCACATGCACATATCCCTAAAAGACTTTTCCCATTTTCTAACATTTTAGCTTGTCAAATCTACTGCTCCTGATGTGCAGAAGACAGAGATGTGAAATTAGGAACAAGCAGGTAATCCTTCAGGAAGCTACAGCTGGTTTTCTTCCTCTAAAGTCTTAATGGCAGAAGATAATAGGAGGCTAAGAATCTAGGCAAACAAACCGCTTGCTGATTAGCTTTTATGCTGATATTTATTCCCTTCAGCTCCTTCTCCTATGTCTTTAGAACACTACACCATCCACAAGCTCCTCACGAATCCTTTCTTCTCTTATCCCTTTGTGTATTATTACCTTCCCTCCAAAGCACAGCACACAATTGCCCTATGGAGATTCCAGGGGGTTGTTTTACTTATACATTAATAATGGCATTGTTTTCTGGAAGACTCAAGTGGGTGCTGTCAAAAATAGAGGGTTCATCAAGAAGAAGAGATATTGATTGAGGTTTTGAGAGTCCCTAAGATTTCACAAACTGTCTCATATCTTAGTTTTTAACTGACTGCAGATCTATCATTTGGGTCTTGCCATCTGACATTCCTTGGAGCTAGAGGTTTGCTCTTGTGAATGTATACATACAAAACATGTGTTCTACCATTTACCCTCATCTTCTCCCAAACTCTCCTGCACAGGATGGGATCATCTCCCAATGGTTTCAGTGAGGGATGGGTGGAGAAGCATCCAGTACATATATTACTCTTGTAGCTCTAGCAGCTAACCAGATAGATTAGACCTATATTGGCCTGGTTTTTAAAGTTTAAACATCTGAGGATGGCCTAGCATCTGTTTTGAGCAAGACTTAAAGCTTTGCCTTGCAAAAGTGCCCTCAGAGGCCTAAATCTCTTTATGGGACATAGCCTTCAGTGGGAAGTAACCTTAAACAGCAGAAGCCTCCACCATCTTGTTAATTCAGTGCTGCTAACTCAGTTGTATGTGTTCTGAAGTCACTTAATAGAAAATTTTCCCTTCCTAGTGATACAAGCCAAACTGGTCATAACTCTATTTTCTCCTGTAACATCTATTTGCCTAGGACAGGGAGACCTTATGATTACAGAGGTCCCATAATTGGCTCTTCCAAATCTAGCTTGCTCCATAACAGCTAGGTTATGTACTGATTGGTCCAAGTCTCAAGGAGGAGTGGCTATAATTGCTGTAACCACACATTATGTTCAACAACATACATATCATTTTGGGCTTCCATTATAAGAGGATATAGGGACTGGAGAGCTTCACTTCATGTTCATTGAATACATATCCTTTCCTTTTTCTTGCTTTCTTTTTTCTGAGGGAAGCTTCACACAGCTGCTAGTAAGTCAATAAGCCAGGAATATGTTCAGAAAATGTCAGGAAGTGGGGGGATGTGCTCCCAGTGGGTGTGACATCTGAACCTACGCAAGTCCAGTTCCCAAACCAGATTCCTGAGAGAAATCCAACATTCTCCCAAAAGTCTCCAACCCCTTGTAACCTACATTTGAAGTTGGGCAAAGAATCCCAGGAGAGGAGAGCTGGTCTCGTGGTAGCAAGCATGACTTGTCCCCATAGCTAAGCAGGGTCTGCCCTGGTTGCATCTGAATGGGAGACTTGATGTGTGAGCACTGCAAGATATTCCCCTTAGGGGATGGAGCCGCTCTGGGAAGAGCAGATGGTTCCAAGTTCCCTCCCTGGCAGCATCTCCAAGACAGGGCTGAGAGAGATTCCTGCCTGCAGCCTTGGAGAAGCCACTGCCAGTCTGTGAAGACAATACTGAGCTAGATAGACCAGTGGTCTGACTCCGTATATGGCAGTTTCCTATGTTCCTATGATAATGTCAGGCAAATCTCAGGAATCTGGCTTTTGGCAAGTTCAGACATCATGCCTGCTGAGAGTGTATGCTCCTGGTTCCCGACATGTTCCTGGCTTACTGACTTGCCAACAGTCATGTGATGCTGTCCTGAATGTTATGTGGCCTGAAAGCCATCAAGGTTGCTATCTGATCATGCCCTGGGTGTCAGCTTGGGCAGCAGTTTGTGAACCGTTGCACCTTTTGGGTAATTATCTTTCATGTAAACATATGAATTTCAGTACATTGTTAACGTTTTCTCTCATGTTTTGCAAATGTTTTCTTTTATGTATGGTTTGTGTTTTGTATTTATAAGGACTCTGTCTAACTCCCTTGGAGAAATCTAAGAATGTTTGGATACAATCTACACTCCCTTCGGAGGAACTGAAGAAACATTTTTGGAGAATATTTTGAAGAACTCTATACACTAGGGAGGATGTAAAGTTTATCACGTTTGGGACAGAATAATTGTTCTTTCACTTCTGAGGAAGCTTATTGGGAAACAAGGACTTATCGTGAAACCTTGTCAAGTGATTCATGTACATTCAGTGTTTGATTATAATAAGTGACTTATATTATTGAAGTAATTCAAGAAGTTCCATTCATGCATATATTAGCATTGTTTCTATTTCTTGCATTGGGTGGTATTTTTTTTCTTTGTTATTTTGAGTAGTACCACTCTCCCCTTATATTTTTTCTACAGCCATTAATGGGCTGGATGAGGAATAATAAACTGAAGCTGAATCCAAGCAAAACGGAGGTGCTCATTGTTGGGGTCATAATTGGCAAGATGGGATTGAACTTCCTGTTATGGAAGAGGTTACCCACCACCCACCACCAAAAAAAAGAACAGGTTCGTAGCCTGGGAGTGCTCTTGGATCTGGGTCTCACCCTGGTGTTTCAGGTTGAGGCTGTGGTCAGGAGTGCTTTTTACCAGCTACGACTGGTTTGACAACTGCACCCATTTCTCGAGGAGAATGAAATTGTGATGCACCAGCTGGTAATCTCCAGGTTAGAGTACTGCAATGCGCTCCATGTAGGGCTGCCTTTGAATGTAGTTTGGAAACTTGCTGCTGATATGTTCCTAGGCAAAGTACAAAGTGCTAGTTATTATCATTAAAGCCCTGAATGTCTTAGGTCCAGGTTACCTGAGAGACCGCCTTTCTCTACAAGATCCCCACCACTCATTAAGATCATGAGGAGGGGTTCGTTTTCGGGTGCTACCTGTTGATCTGATGGTGACCTGGGATTGGGCCTTCTCAGTTGTTGCCACTAGGTTGTGGAACATGTTCTACATGGACATGAGAGGCCTTCAGGAGTGCTTTAAAGACTCATCTTTGAAGTCTGGCTTTTAAAAATGTCTAATTTCAATTTCAATTTTATCTGGTTTAAATGTTTTTATTTTAAAATCTTGCTTTGATTTTAAATATTTTTTAAATTTTGTTTTATTATGGTTTTTCTTATAAATGTAAACTGCCCTGAGGCACTTTGGGAGGGGCAGTATATAAAACAAATAAGTAAAATAAAATAAAACTTGGAGAATTTCTAAAATTAATTTCACAACTAAAGTGTACAGTTTGACGCAGCGATATTTCCCCCAACATATCACTGACATGCACATATTCATTGATAAAGCAAACACCAAGGGAAAACAAACAAATAATACTTCATTTATTTATATATATTATTACATCAACTTTGCTTTCCCCCAGCATTTTATGAACACACAGTGCACTGATAATCTAGAGGGAGAGAAGACAACACATAAACAGAAAGTTGTGGTAGGCTGTGAATGCAAAGTACTCTCTACAAAGTCCAAAAATTAAAATATGAATTAATGGAAGGTTGTGCTTTGGAAACTCTAAAATCTAGGGAAAAATTTGAATGATAAGACTCCCAGAAAAAATCTCTACTAAAAAAAAGAAAACAGTTGCTTATTGATTTATGCAATGCTATGAACATATGTGCTAAACTGATTCATACAAAACCTGTACAATGTTTTTTCCATGGACTTTCAACACCACACCACACAAATGTCCAAGAATGTTATTTAAGTTACTTATGGGATCACAGTGGTTTCCTACTGCAAAGTTTCTGCAGGCCATTTTTCATCTCCTTGTTCCTCAGTGTGTATATAAGAGGGTTTAAGAAGGGGGTCATTGCAGCATAGAACATGGCCACCATGCCGTCAAGGGAGTCCTGAGATGCTGGACGCACATAGTTGTAAACCACAGGAGCATAATATACCACCACCAAGGTGATATGGGCTGAGCAAGTGGAGAAGGCCCGGCGTCTCCCTTTGGCAGTGGGAATCCTCAGGATGGCAGAGATGATATAGACATAAGAAGTCAGGATCAGGAAAAAGCAGGTCAGGGCTACCAACCCAATGTCAACCAAGGTCACCATCTCATTGAGGGATGTGTCTGCACAGGCCAACTTCAGCATAGGTGGGATGTCACATAAAATGTGGTGCACCAGATTCCTCCGGCCGAATGGCAAGTGGAAGGTGAGGGAAGTGTGTATCACACCATGCAGGGAGCCTCCAAACCAGGTACCAACTGAAAGGCAGAAGCAAACTCGGTGGTTCATGATGGTGCTGTAGTGGAGTGGTTTGCAGATGGCCAGAAAGCGGTCCAGAGCCATCACAGTGTATAAGAAACATTCTGTGCAACCCAGAAAGTGGAAGAAGAAGAGCTGGGACACACAGCCTGCAAAGGAGATGACTCCATTGCCCTCTACCAACCAAGAAATCAACTTGGGCACCACCACTGAGGAGACCATTATGTCCATGATGGACAGGTGACAGAGGAACCAGTACATTGGCTTGTGCAAACGAGGATCCTGAGCTACCACCAAGAGAATCGGGACATTTCCAGAAAGAGACAGCAAGTACATGAGGAAGAAGAAGAGGAGCAGCAGGAACGTCAGGTCTTTGGGGTACTGGAATCCCATAATTTCAAAGTTCTTAAGCAATGAGGTTACATTTTCACACTCCATTCAGGAAGTACTTATCATGGCAGAATAAGACCCATGGTGATTATCTGGAATGTTTTAAGACAAGAAAACAATTTTTGGAGGGATAATTTTAGAATTCATTTTTGATGTTTAAAAATGAATCTGAGATAACTGGTCTAGAAAGAACTTTAATGATTAAGAATACATTATCAGTTTTCATGCAGCTCCAGAAAGATTAAAAGATTCTGGATACAAAGCAGGTCACTTTCTTATGATATAGAGTCCACTACCTGTGCTGTCTCCTGCTAACTAGGCAAAGAGGCATCTTTCTAAGCTATGATTTTCTTATATTTATCAGAGGGAGAGCAACTGTTCCTATCCACCCTCACTACAGTATCCCTCCAGTGGCTGTTGCTGGTGTCTACCTTATATTTCCTTGTAGATTGTGAACACTTTGAGAACAGGTAACCATTACCTTATTATTATTCTTTTTCTGTGTAAACCACTTTGAGAATTTTTGTTGTTGAAAAGGAGTATATAAATAACAGTGGTTTGAAAGTAAGTAAGTTCTCCCTCTTATCCCAAAATAGAATACATGACTTCTTGCCTCCCATATTCAATCTGGAGATCAGTAGATGCTGCAATCTTCCATCGCCCACGGTGTCATGGGTGTATATGTTTGAAATTCAGGGTTTCTGAATTCATGTAGTAAACCACTGGTCTCACCAAAATCTTGTATCTTAGCTCAGCCTACATCATTATCTGCCTCATTCCAACCTGTTCAAGGCATCACTGAACTATTTTTGAACCATAGAAGCATGGGCATTTATGTGTACTAGCTCCCAACACAAATTTTTATTCCATGCTTGATTCAACATCCTTACACAAGGACTTTAATGTTAACTTTGGAACCAGTTTGTCAGGATCAGCTCAGGAGTTCATAGTGGCCGTGACAACTATGGGCCTATCCCAAGTGGTCTTGGGACAGAACTTAGTGCTGGTCACACTCTCAATTTGGTTTTTTTTTTTGCTCTGATCAGAATGGTATTCCATGAGAGGGGACTCCTGTGATTTCCCCTGTCATAGATGGACCACTATCTGGTAAAGATTGGATTCACAGCCTCAACCCTCCTCCGCAGGCGTGAAGACCTATTAGGATGGTCTGCCTCCAAAGGCTATTGGATCCAATAACATTGCAAGAAGCATTGGAAGGCTTTAAGGTTGGTTCTGCCAGTGATTCTGTCGATGCCCTGGTTCCGACTTGAAATAATGAACTTACTAGGGCAGTAGATATGATTGCTCCTAAGTGCCCTCTCTGACCCGCTTCTAAATTTGGTATACGGAAGAACTACAGGGGCTGAAGTGGCAAGGTAGATGGCTAGAGCACAAGTGGAGAAAGACTTGGCTCGAATATGATGGTCTGTGACCACAATAAAGATTGACTGATTGATTGACTTGGCTTGAATCTGACAGATTACAACGCAGAGTGCATTTTAAGATCTATCCTCCGGCAATGCACACAGCAAAGAAGCAGTTCTTTTCTGCCCGCATTGCTTCTGCAAGCTCAGGTCCGGTGGAGTTGTCTAGGGTTGTGAGAGGGCTGGTACATGCCCCTCCTCCCCTGAATGAGTATTTGGTTTCATCAGTTACCAGTTATGATATTTTTAATGAGTTCAGCTTGTATTCGAGCTGAACTAAACTCTACAGTTACTGTGGAGTCTACTCTGGAGGTGTCCAGAAGCTCCTCTTGTATGATTAAATTGGAACAATTTCAGTTTGTGACTCCTGAGGATGTGGACAAGATATTTGGACCACTTTGCCTTACCACCTGTTGTCTAGACCCCTGTACAACATGGCTTATATGATCTAGCAAGGAGGTTATTGGAAAGGGTCTTGTTAAGATCATCAGTGCTTCTCTGAGTAAGGCTATAATGCCTCCTTGTCTCAAGGAGGCAATTATTAGACTGCTTTTGAGGAGACCTGCACTGGATCCCTCAGAATTAGGCAATTATATGCCTGTCTCCAACCTCCGAAGGTTGGGCAAGATGATTGAGAGGGTGGTGCCATCTCAGCTCCGGGTTGTTTTGAGGAAGTGGATTATCTGGACCCATTTCATACTGGCTTTTGGATAGGCTAGGAGGTTGAGACGGCCTTGGTTGGCCTGTTGGATGATCTCCAATTAGGAATCGACAGGAGGAGTGTGACTCTGTTGATCCTTTTGTTTCTCTCAGTGGTTTTCAATACCATAGGCCATGGTATCCTTCTGGGGTGCCTGAAGGGGTTGGGAGCAATATTCCCGCTAACAAGGATTCCCAGGTGTTGTTCACTACAACTCCTATTATCCCCAAGCAAAAGCTGTTGCAGCTGGGGATTCTGGGAGTTGTTGTCAACAACATCTGGGAATCTCTGTTAGAGGGAACACTGGTTGGGAGTGGGAGGCACTGCTTTGCAGTGGTTCCACTCCTACCTCTTGGGTAAGTTCGAGATGGTGTCACTTGGAGATGCTCTTTAAAACAAGAGCTCTGGTATGGAGTCCCACAAGGCTCCATACTGTATCCATGCTTTTTAACATCTACATGAAATCGTTGGCATAGATAATCAGGGGATTTGGTGCAGGGTGTTCTCAATATGCTGATGACACCCCAATCTATTTCCTCATGTCAACTTCATCAGGAAATAGCCTAACTTCCTTAAATGCCTGCCTGGAGGCGGTAATGGGCTGGATGAGGGAGAACAAACTGAGGCTAAATCCAAGCAAGACAGAAGTGGGAGGTCAAGACTTAGGAAGTGGTTTAGATCTGCCTGTTCTGGTTGCACTCTCACAGAAAGAGCAGGTACGTAGTCTGGGAGTACTTCTGGACCCAAACCTCTCCCGGATTTCTCAGGTTGAGGCAGTGGCCAAAAGTGCTTTCTATCAGCTTCGGCTGATTCTCCAGCTATGTTCATTTCTGAAGATAAATGATCTTAAAACAGTAGTGCATATTTATTTATTTATTTATTTGACATATTTCTATACTGCCCAAACTCACGTCTCTGGGTGGTTTACAACAGAAAGGTTAAAACATTAGTTAAAACAGAATAAATGACAGAAAAGTTAAAACATTAATTAAAACAAAATAAATGATAATAAAAAAGATTTACACATTACAACAATTTAAAATTTTAAAATATTTTAAAACAATGTTAAAACTATTAAAACACTAAAAGGGCAGCCCCAGGTAGAGTGCATTGCAGTAATCCAGTCTGGAGTTTACCAGCATATGTACCACTGTCCTGAGGTTGTTTATCTCAAGAAATGTACGCAGCTGACATATCAGCCGAAGCTGATAGAAGGCACTTCTGGCCTCTCCCTCAACCAGAGACACCAGGGAGAGACACATCTGGAAGCACCCCCAGGCTGCATACCTGTTCCTTCTGGGCAAGTGTGACCCCATTCAGAATAGGCAGATCAAACTCATCTCCTGAGTTTTGACCCCGCACAACGAGTACCTCCATCTTATCTGGATTCAGTCTCAGTTTGTTATCCCTCATCCAGCCCATCACTGCCTCCAGGCAGGCATTTAGGGAGGTTATGCCCTCTCCCGATGATGTTGACATGGAGAAATAGATTTGGGTGTCATCAGCATACTGATATCACCCTGCACCAAATCTCCTGATGATCTCTCCCAGAGGTTTCATGTAGATGTTAAACAACATCGGAGACAATACAGAGCTCTGAAGGACACCATACAAAAGTTCAGATTTTGTAGAACAACAACTCCCCTGCCAGATAGTATAAACCATGTGGGGCAAGGGTCAAGAGAACTGGTGGTGGGCCGCACTGTTCCAAGCAGTCATCCACATCCTCAGGAGTCACAAACTGGAACTGATCCAACCGAACCACACAAGAGGAGTCACTGGACACCTCCACGTTAGACACTGAAGTAATTGTAGAGTCTAAGTCGGCCCAAATACGAGAGACTTTTTCCCAGCATCTGCTGGTAACATCCAGACTTGACTACTGCAATGCACTCTATGTCGGGCCGCCTTTTTACATAGTTTGGAAACTGCAGTTAGTACAGAATGCAGCAGCCAGTTTGGTCCTCGAGGTTGCCTGTAGACATCATATTACACCCATTTAAAAAGAACTCCCCTGGCTGCCATTAGGTTTCTGGGTGAAATACAAAGTGCTGGTTATTACCTATAAAGCCCTAAATGGCTTGGGCCCAAGGTATTTAAGAGAACTCCTTCTTCATCAACCTTTCCACCTATTCAGATAACCTGGGGAGGTCTGGTTATGGTTGCCACTGGCTCAGTTGATGGCGACTTGAAACTGGGCCTTTTCTAGAGTTGCCCTGGAACTTTGGAATGTGCTTCCTAATGAAATTAGGGTTTTCCCTTCTCTGAATGTTCTTAAGAAGGACCTGAAAACATACCTGTTTAGCAAGGCTTTTAGTTTATAATTTTAAAGCTTTGGGTTTTAGAGTTTTTATTTGTATTTTAAAATTGTTTTAATATTTTAATGGTTGTTTTTAGACTGTGAACCACCCAGGGGCTTCTTTATGGTGCAGTATAGAAATATACTAAATAAATAAATAAATAAATAAATAAAGAAAGAAAGAAAGTCATATGTTTAAATTAAGCAGCTAGTTAGCCATTATTAACTAGAATGGTACTAGATGTTACCACTTCTCTAGCGTTAGCCAATGTTGAACAAAGCAGCATTTCCTAAAGTTTAGCTATGTCTACCACTCTTTTGGTCACAGATAAACCAGGCTTTGCTTAGTCGGTTCAGTCCTCACCTGTCTACATGTTGCAGTGGAGCTGAGATAAGGTCCAGCAGCTGAAGATCATAGTGAAGAAAACAGCTGGTTCGAATCCAGAACTGCATCAGGTGTTCAGAATGAACTCCTTATGGACATCTGAACTACTGTCTAATGTGTGATGCCTTCTTCTGAAATAGCTGGCCGCAGGGCTGCCTTGAGAGAACCCTGGTGGAGTGCGGGGCCCGGGGCAAATCAGCCAGTGCAGGGCCCCCTTCCAGTTAATTCTAATGGGGGTTAAAAGAGTGGGGCCCAGGATGGTCCCCCTGCTTGCCATGCCCTAGGGACAGCCGTGCTCAAAGAAAAGACTCATCTCATGCAAATGGCAAATCACTCTAGGCAGGAGATAGTTGGTCCTACTACATACCTTTCTGCGGAACAACTGCTTGCTTGCTGTATTCAATATATTTTACCCTTTTCTTTTATACTTCTTGTGTTTTTCTTTCTTTTTCTGCTCCTTATGTGCTTTGTGTCCCTTGCGTCATTGGGACTTCTCCTCATGAGACTTGGTTTGTTCTTGAGTTAATTATTGTAACAGTTTTGTTTTTATTTTTATTTGCAGTATTCACATAATAACATAGAACAGTATCACATAATAACACCGTACATTTAACAATCATATTTACCAAATATCACAAGAAAATCCAAAATCATATCTAGTACTGTAAATATAATAAATATAATCTGCTCAAATACGGTGGAACTGTGATTTTACTCTCACAGCCTGCATCAATCGAATCTTATCAGTGATCTTTTCTAAGAGTGCAACTGACCACATCTTATTATACACTCTTATTGTAACAGTTGAAACTCCAGTGGGCATCACTTAACATGCTCCTCTAAAAAGAAAGCATTCCCTGCTGCAATCCCTAATTAAAGGTCAGACAGTCTGAAGGTCAGACCTCAGTCCACTGCAATGATCTGACAACTGATTTCTTGTGTATTCAGTGCCAGCCTATGTCATTTTGCTGCCTGAAGCAGACCACCAAAGGGTGTCTCTATGATGAATAAACTGATTGAACGAGAAACTAAGAGGGTTCCAGTTTTGGCCCACATGTTTGAAGCCACACTCAAAGGCTAGAAGTTTACAGATGACCCTCTCCAAACACCGTTTTACAGGCGCCAGATAGAGCTTATTATACACCAAGACTGTGTGATATGGGCTATCCAAGTTGTTATACCACACAAGGCGAGCTCTAAGGTTCTGGAAGAGCTCAACATAGGACAACTTGGAATAGTAAAAAATGGGAGCCTTCACCATGGTGGCCTGGACTTGATCAGGAAATAGAACAGTTAACCAGGCTCTGTTTAGGATGCCAGAAAGTGCAGCATCATCCCAAATCAGCACCTCTGCATCCACGAGAGTGGCCTTCCACCTCATGGGAATGTGTGCACATTGACGTTGCAGGACCATTCTTGGGGATGATATTCTTGATTATTGTGGACTCCCATTCAAAGTGACCAGAGGTATTTTGCAAGCAATCTACTACTACATTTCAGACAATTGAGGTTCTTCAGAGCTTGTTTGCATGAGCAGGACTGCCAAAACTTGTAGTTATTGATAATGGGCCACAGTTTGTTTCAGAATAGTTGAATTGTATCATGCACCACAATAGCACCTGGCGCATCACTTTGGCACTATACTTTCCACCAATGGATTGGTGGAAAGATTTCTACAAACCTTGAAACAGGCCCTGAAAGCAATTGCTGATGAAAGGGGATTCCTACAACAAAAACTGGCATGATTTTTTATTACCATATTGCAATGTTGCCCATGCCACCACTAGCCGATCACCGGAGATGCTGCTCATTGGCAAAGACTTCTGCTCATATTTAGACTTCTTGAAACCTGATTTGCACAAATATGTCAGAAATCAACAAGTGAGTCAAGCAGCTGGAAAAGAGGGTGGTGTGTCTGGCCAGTTGCAAGTGGGTCTGAATGTGGTGGTACATGACTACAGGGGACCAAACAAATTGTGTTCAATGGTCAGTGAGGCCAAAGCAGCTTTATGTTATAGAGATACAGTAAAGGGATTGTAGTTTGCAAGCCAGCCTTCAGGGAGCCTGTGTCTGTGGTCTTTGTGTAGCTCAATAAGGTCTGATTCCCCATTATTTTCAATGGGAGAGTTTGTGCAGTTTTTCAAGGAAAGAAATTTATTTTTACAGGGTTTTGTATTTTTTTGGTGGTTAGGGTGACGTCTGGAAGCTACCTGTGAAAATGGCATGTATAGATAGATAATGAGCCCCTGGTGGTGCAGTGGTAAAACTGCCGCCCTGTAACCAGAAGGTTACAAGTTCGATCCTGACCAGGGGCTCAAGGTTGACTCAGCCTTCCATCCTTCCGAGGTCGGGGGGGCAATATGCTAAATCATTGTAAACTGCTTAGAGAGCTTCCAGCTATAGAGCAGTATAGAAATGTAAGTGCTATTGCTATTGCTATTGTCAATCAATTATCCTTGAGGACTCTTGAGAGGGTGGGGAAGGGGTGGAATCCAGGTTTGATAAATAAAGTTGATAAATCTTTACTCCATTGTCAACCGATTATCCTTGAGGACTCTTGAGAGGGTGGGGAAGGGGAGGAATTTTTTGTTTTTTGAAATTGAGATCTTCTTCTGTTGTAAGCCAGTGAACTTCCAAAACCATGAAAGTGTGATCAGGAATGTTGGCTCCTAGCCTAGGCCAAATTACATTCCGCCTTATTTTAACCTGGGCGGATTCTTAGTAGTGGGGATAACTGAAATTCTAACCAAGACATAGAAGGTAGCAGGGTCATTCATGTGACCTACCAGGCGGGTGGGTAGATGGAGGAGAAAGCTTCACAAATCTTGCCTCCCCCCCAGATCATCACCCTATGTTTGGTGGAAGTGCAGAGCATGTTCGGACACGATCCGCAGTGCTCCATGAAGCACAGAGCAGGGCGGATCGCTCTGAGGCCAAGACTGCTGGGTATCCCACAGATCTATCATTATTGTTATCGTTATTGTTATCATTATAGCAATAGCAATAGCACTTACATTTATATACCGCTCTATAGCTGGAAGCTCTCTAAGCGGTTTACAATGATTTAGCATATTGCCCTCCAACATATTTACAATGATTTAGCATATTGCCCCCCCGACCTCGGAAGGATGGAAGGCTGAGTCAACCTTGAGCCCCTGGTCAGGATCGAACTTGTAACCTTCTGGTTGCAGGGCGGCAGTTTTACCACTGCGCCACCAGGGGCTCATTATCTATCTCAAAGACTGCCAGGTATCCCAGAGTGCACTGTGTATCAAGCGTGGTGTGGTGGGGAATTCCCCCAGGGGAGGCTCCCAACTTTTTGTCAGCACAAGCAGCTCGTGCTGACACACAATCCTGGCAGCTGATTTAAGGGCTAAAAGCTGGGCTTCAGCACTTGAGTTGGCACCATGGCACCGCTGGGAACCTGGTGGTTCTCACAGGCAGCCCATCCTTGGCTTGGCTGCTCATGAGAACAGCCTCAGTATTTCAGTGATATAATATGTGTTGTGTGTGGACATACACGTGTACCAACTGTAACAACATTTCCCATTCGATCCTTGAAGGCAACACTGATAACAATTTGCATATCATAATTTTAACATGTATGATATGAACTGTAAGTATTTTTGTGGAATTGAAGCAGATGGGGGCAACCCAATCATTTCCCCAGTGTTAGCTGCTTTTGAAAAAAAAGGAGCTGATCCCCAAGATGAGTTTAATTTACCAATATGGTAAATATATTCTATGCTTGAGAATAAAACGATCTGTGCCCAGTTATTGTATTTGTTAAAAATCAGGTTTCAGTGGAGCTCGGAGAAGGTCCTCGTCGAGCTGAGATCTTGATGATCACAAAAATGAGCCTAAATCTAACCCCTGCTAACTTAGCAAAGAGGCACCTTTTAATGTGGTGATTCTCTTTATTTAGCAGGGGGAGAGTAACTGGCCCTCTCCACCCCCAGCACAGCATCCCTTCAGTGGCCGTTGCTGGTGTCTATCTTATGTTTCTCTTAGATTGTGAGCCCTTCGGGGACAGGGAGCCATCTTGTTTGTTTGTTTGTTTGTTTGTTTGTTTGTTTGTTTGTTTGTTTGTTATTTCTCTGTGTAAACCACCCTGAGCCATTTTTGGCAGGGCAGTACAGAAATCGAATAAATAAATATAACGATGATGATGATGATGATTTAAGTTGAGAAGGAGTCAACAAAACTGACACAAAACCAGCTCAATCTGTTCTAGTCTCTTCAGTAATAAGCCGATCATCTCATGGCAAAGATAACATTTGTGACTACATCAAAATGGTGGTGGTGGGGATTGGTGGAATGGGTTGCGGTTTACTCTGCATTCTTACCCCAGAGTTTCCCCAGAGCAGTCTTCATATCCTTGTTCCTAAGTGTGTATATGACAGGGTTCAGAAATGGGGTGATTGTGGTGTAGAACATGCTGACCACACCATCCATCGAGCCCTGAGATGTTGGCCTCAGATAGTGGTAAACTACAGGGAGGTAATATATACCCACCACAGTTACATGGGCTGAGCAAGTAGAGAAGGCCCGGCGACGCCCTTCAGTACTGTTGATCCTCAAAATGGCTGAGACAATATAGACATAAGAGGTCAGAATAAGGAGGAAGCAGGTCATGGCCACAAGGCCAATGTCAACGAAGGCCACCATCTCATTAAGTGTTGTGTCAGCACAAGCCAGCTTCAGCACAGCAGGAATGTCACAGAAGATGTAGTCAACTTGGTTTCTCTGACCATAAGGCAAGCAAAAGGTGAGGGTTGTCTCCATAGCTGAGTTCAGGCAGCCTCCAATCACTGTACCCAAGGAGAGGATAAGGCAGGCTTTCCAGTTCATGATGGTGTTGTACCTGAGGGGTTTGCAAATAGCCAGGAAGCGGTCATAAGCCATCAAGGTGTACAGAAGACTTTCTGCACATCCAATAAAGTGGAAGAAAAATAACTGTGTCACACAGCCCACAAAAGAGATTATCTTTCCACCAGGAAAAAATCCCACAATCACTTTGGGAACAACCACAGAAGAGAAAGCCATGTCTAGGATAGACAAATGGCAGAGGAACCAGTACATAGGCTTGTGCAGTTTGAGGTTAGATGCTACCACCCAGAGGATCAAGGAGTTTCCAGAGAGGGTTAATATAAATATGAGCAAGAAGAAGAGGAACAAAGGGACCTTCATCTCTTGTGGGTATGGGAGCCCAGAGAGGACAAAAACAGTTGGGGCTGTTTGATTGGGACACTCCATTTGTGCAATACTGTTCGCAGCAAGATAGACTCAGTTTTTCTTCAGGGTATGAATAAGTGAGGGGAAAATATCACTGCTTAAAACAGTGCTATTCAAACCAATGGGCTCACTTCTTCAGGTTGGGTCTGGGAGAGAAGGCTGAAATTTGCAGAGGGAGAAGATCCCAAGGAAAGCAGTGCCCTCTTTCACCAGTTAAGAATGGCAGTGGATTTGTGAGGGTTATTGCACTTTTACTCTCCCATCATTCTGATGCGATTTGGGGACAGAGAATTCAGAAAGAGCTGCTGCTTTGTTCCTTTGAGGCTCTGAAAGATCCTCTTCTTTCCCTCTACTAATGCCACTGTGCAGTTACTGTCCAATTCCACAGATCAATGCATGCTACATCCGGTTGCATGCAGACAACTGCCTGTGAGGATTGCTGCACTTGCAGCTGTGGAAGGGGGCTGGGTGGGTAACAGAGGGCTGGAGTTTTGAGACCTTTGAAGAATACTAACTTTAAGGAATCAAAGCCAGGTGCTGTGATAGCAATCAATTCCCTAACCAATCAACCAGCCATGACATTTTGCACATAGGGCAGTGAACTCTTGAGTGAATGCCACCACCATTACAGACCTCTAGAGACAACACAAAAGGAAACAACAGGCTACTGACCTACAATCTCTTTCCTATAGGAACATAGGAAGCTGTCATATACTGAATCAGAACATTGGTCTATCTAGCTCAGTATTGTCTTCACAGACTGGCAGAGGCTTCTCCAAGGTTGCAGGCAGGAATCTCTCTCAGCCCTATTTTGGAGAAGCCACCAGGGAGGGAACTTGGAACCTTCTGCACTTCCCAGAGCAGCTCCATCCCCTGAGGGGAATATCTTACAGTGCTCACACTTCCATTCTCCCATTCAAATGCAACCAGGGCAGACCCTGCTTATCTAAGGGGACAAGTCATGCTTGCTACCATAAGACCAGCTCTCTTGTTTCTACTGCAAACACTCTTTTAACAGAAGAGGAAAGAGAGTCCATGTCTTAAAATATTTTTATCCCCCCAGTCTGTTCAATTCACTCCTTATCTAAAGGACTGGAGCAAACCCCAGAAGTTCTGAGCTGTACTCCTTTCCCACTAGTTTCCTAAATAGCCATTATTTTGAAGAGCTGGATATAGAACTCCAAAGACTCATAAACCACCCAGGAGATCATCAAAACAAGCATGTCACTCAGACAGTGTTTTTTCAGCTTCATCTGCTTCTTGAAAGCCAATTTTTTGTTTTCTGAATACATTTGGGAGCAGCTAAATAATCCAGCAATATAACCCACCTTGCCAAGAATATGAAAACAGCAACAAGCAAAATCATGAGTTTTATGAAGTGTATTGCCTGCTTCAGAAATTCTACTGCTGTTGCCTGGAAGAATGGACTTTGATAAAAATATGATTGTTTTACAAAACATCACTAGTAAAAGATTGCAGAAGGTTAAATGTTGCCTATGGCTTCTTATCATTTCAGTTTGTTTCAGTTCAATAAAGCCATAAGCTATTTTGTTGAGAGCACATCTGGCTTCTCCAGTAAGAGACATATAATTTCAGTTCCCCCAAGTATATCTTTCCTCAGGCATAATATCTATTAGCTTAGCTTTAAGAAATGTCTGAAACCAAAGTTTCCTTCCAGAGGAGTAGCTGTTTTAATCTGCAGCAGCAAAAGCAAGAAAGACCTTAAACCACTTTAAAGACTACAAATGATGTTGTGGTATAAGCCTGTGTGCATCACAGAACTCTTGGTCAGATGTCGCTTCATCCTTTCTTTTTTCATTTCATGTATATTGAAAGTCTCCTTTATCTATTAATCTGAGATGTTTTCGGTTGAGGACCATGATGAGCTTGCAGCCAATGGAAAAAAAAGAGAGAGAGAGGAAATTAACTACAGAAGACTATTTTGCATAGGGAGCTCAGGCAGAAGGAAACATCCAGTCGGAAGTTCCTTCTGATTTCAGAATAAAGGATCTATCTGCTGTTAGATGGGTCAACACACTATCAATAATGTGTTGGCTGAAAGTTCTTCACCCACAAGGACACTTCTTTATAATGTTGCATCTTCTATACATCCCTGCAGACCTCCTCTTTGTTCATTCCCACATCATGGCCATATGCACAGTTGGGAATTCAGGTGTTCATTTACCTCATATTTCATCACACACCAGCAATTACAAATGTTGTTTATTTAGAAGAAAGATAATTATTTTTGTTGATAAGCATTACAACTGGGAATCCGTTTGTGTGTGTATGTGTGTGTGTGTGTGTGTGTGTGACACGCGCGTGCACACACACACACACACACATGCACACAGTGTTCTTGCACTGAATTACAGCCTCTCCCAATACACAGTCACCTCCCCAGTGGTTTTGATGAGAGATGGAAAAGTACATTGTGTAGATCTGGAAGATTCACAGCTATTTTGAAATGGAGTAGTCACAATGAGCTTCCATTATTTGTGTCTGGGCCCTATCTGGTTTTGCAGATGTTTTGAGTTGATGGCAGATTGCATTCTGGCTCATAAATACATTTTAAATATTTTCTCCGAATGTAGCAATTTGTGTGTTGGGGCATCAATGAGATTGCTCATTATATCAAGAAAAAGAAATGTCACCTATCGTGGTGGCACCACAGCAGGATGGCCATAGCAAGAAGGAACTAGTGCTACTCTCTGTCCTTTGTGGTAGTTAGAGTGCTGGACTAAGACCAGGGAGACCCGAGTTCAAATCCTCATTCAGCCATGAGACTTGCTGGGTGACTCTGGGTCAGTCACTTCACAGGTTTGTTGTGAGGAAAAACTTAAGTATGTGTGATCATTAAACATCAATGTTTCAAAATAGAATCTAATCAAAGAGAGATATTTACCACACAGGCAGAACATAAAGAAGACTTTAGACTTTTACATGTGCATAAACAGATGAGTGGTACTAACAAACAAGTCTTTGTGGTTACAGAATTTTCTTGCAGAGGTCTTTTATATTTTGCAGGTGGAATTTTTTTAATATCCTGAAAAGGGCAAAAAACAGGATAACAGAGTTCATGTGACTATTCCATTCTGTTACCATGAAAGAAAACTGTATTTCTGTTTCTGTACCACTTGTAACACTAACGGGCCATAGAGTGCTGATATCCTCTTACCATACACCCATTCATTATACTAGCTAGAACAATAATTGTTTCCTTTGGCTTCCAGCAAAATCACCTGCAAGAAAATGATCTCATTTAATTAAGGGAGCACTGTGTTTTTCTGCTGCATAATTTCCTCACACCAACTTTCATTTCCTTATTCCTCAGTGTGAGTATAAGAGGGTTTATGAAGGGGGTCCCTGAAGCATAGAACATGGACAACACACCATCAAAGGAGTCCTGAGATGCTGGACGCAGATAAGTGTAAATCGTAGGTGCATAGTAGATCACCACCAAAGTGATATGGGCTGAGCAAGTGGAGAAGGCCCGGCGTTTCCCTTGAGCAGTGGGAATCCTCAGGATGGCAGATATGATATAGACATAGGATGTCAAGATCAAGAGGAAGCAGGCCATGGCGACCAACCCAATGTCAATCAAGGTCACCATCTCATTGATGGATGTATCCGCACAGGCCAGTTTCTGTACAGCGGGAATGTCACAGAATGTGTAGGTCACTTGGTTCCTCCGGCCAAATGGCAAGTGGAAAGTGAGGGCAGTCTCCATTGCAGAATGTAGTGAGCCTCCAAACCAGATTCCAAATGAAAGACAGAAGCAAACTCGGTTGTTCATGATGGTGCTGTAGCGGAGTGGTTTGCAGATGGCCAGAAAGCGGTCCAAGGCCAGCACGGTATATAAGAAACATTCTGTGCAACCCAGAAAGTGGAAGAAGAAGAGCTGAGACACACAGCCTGCAAAGGAGATGACCCCATTTCCCTCTGCCAGCCAAGAAATCAACTTGGGCACCACCACTGAGGAGAACATCACGTCTATGATGGCCAGGTGGCAGAGGAACCAGTACATTGGCTTGTGCAAATTGGGATCGAGAGCTACCACTGTGAGAATCAGACTATTTCCAAAAAGGGACAGTAAGTACATGAGGAAGAAGAAGAGGAGCAATGGGAACTTCAGGTCTCTGGGGTACAGGAATCCCATAATTTCAAAGTTTTCAAGCAACGATGTTACATTTTCACACTCCATTCATAGGAGAGCAAAACCTATGGCGATTATCTGTAATGGCTTAAGAAAGAAAGGGAATTGCAATTGATGTTAGAAATGATATTTACTGGCTGACATCCAGACACAGTTATTCAACGGAACCACTCAGGAGTTACTCTAAAGGACTACTTCAGTGGAATGTCCTTCAAGGCATTTTAGTCAGGATGTCAGCCACAGTTTGGATTCTTTTGTCTTAGTTGTATGTTTAATAATAAATTATAAATGTTTGTTCAGGTTTAAGTAGAATTCCAAATGCTTAATTCTAAGCAGCCAGTTTCCCTATGATGTAGATTTCTCCAGCTTCCCCTAAAGTGGCATACATTTTAATGTGAAAAGTTTTTACTCCCATGTCAGTTCTCTGGGTGTGTAGTCATAGTTATCCTTGAGGACTCTTGGTTTCGATGGGGAGTGGAAGATAGCCTTTGCGGTTACAAAATTTTCTTGCGGAGAGCTTGGCCACAGTGACTCATGCTCGATTTCCCCACCTATGCTGTTTAACATCTTCATCTAGAAAGATCTTTTTGTGAAAAAATATACTCTATATTCCTTTCTGTTTTCATCATTACCAGCATTTCTCCCCAATTTGCATTGTCGGCATCTCCTACCCTCCTCCATGAGACAGGGTTGTTTACCCAGTTAAACAGCAGGATGCCGGGAGAAACAGGGGGTTCTAGACATCAGGATAGCCCCAGTGATTACCTTTGGGGGGGTCAGGAAGGGCTCAGAGGGATGTATAACAGCTGCTGGGAGATGGGCAGGTGCAGCCCAAGAGGCAGCCGTATGGTGGAGAGGGAATAGCAAGGCTATCAGCTTCACAGCTGCGAATGGGTGCAAAAAAGGCTCACGAAGAAGGTGGAGTTGGAGAACAACTCCCCTTTGGATGCCAGGGATTGTGTGGCCAATTCACTTGCCTGGCCAGGGAAGAAGGAGCAAGTGGGGAGTGGGGAGGAGTGTCCTAAATGTAGGACTCTATGTAAGGCAGGGGCTGCCAGAGATGAGAAGATCAGCAGGGATGAGGTTTGTCTGTCTGATGGACTCTCAGATGGGAGCTCAGGCTTTTTGCTTCCGCTGATAGAGGAAAGAGTGGACTGAATATATGTCCCTCCTCCCCCAACTCTGAGGCAAATGTCTGAGCCTATAATTTAGGGCAAGAGGGTGGAAAGTTTATCTGGAGAATTCCTCCTCCCTAAACATGGACATGCATTTTATGCAAATAAAACATCTTTTCTATTCCCCCCCCCCAAAAAAAATTACCACCATTTTTTCCTCTCTTCCTTTCTCAGATCTTTCTCAATTTTGCTCCTTTGTTTTCAGTACTGCACTGATGTGTCCCTTTATCTCTCAGAATTCTCTTTTCCAAGTCTTTTGAGGAAGAGAGAGCTTTGTCAACAATACCCAGTAATCAACTGCCTCAGGTGGTCAGGAGAAACTCACTGACATCTGAACCATAAAATAACGTGTTCTTCTGAAATAGTCATCCGTATGCAAAGAAAAGACGCACCTGATCAAAATAGCAGCTCACTTTTGGCAAGATACTATTTGTTCCTCGGACATAGATTTATGCTGAAGACCTGCCCTCTGGCTCTGCTTCACATCTTGTAGCCTCTGCTTTATAGTTTGTCTGTGTTCCTTTCTTTTTCTGCTTCCCTAAATGTTTTGTGTCCATTGGGTTACTGGGATCTCTACTCATGAGACTTGAGTTAGTTATTGTAACAGTGGAACCTCCAGAGAGCCTCATTAAAATGCCAAGTAATTTGGGAGAATAAAAAGGAACCATTCCATGATGCAACCTTGTCCCTGGTTATGAGCACCTCAGCCCTGTTTAGGAGAACACTTATGGGAGAGGTGTCATCCTGTCCATGGTGACTTTCTAAATCACAACGGAAATCTAAGGCAGTGAAGCAGCCTTCTAAGTACACCAGTGTAGGCCAGCTCCTAGTCAAAGTTCCCTCTGTAAGCCCTCCCAAGAGATCATTAGCAGTGATGGAGCAAATTAGGAGTTCAGCACATGATATGTTTCTGTCATCATTTATTTTCCTACCGTCTATAGACTTTGTATTCATGGTGTGGGGCTTTAAGTTTTGTCAAACTTCAAAGAAAGATTTCTGGTAAAAAAAGGAAATTTAATCTCTAAAATTTGTTCCATTTTCTTGTGAATTTGCTTCCAGTACAATTGAGTCTTATTACAAGTCCAACACATATGGAAAAATGACCCTGGTTGGTGATTACATTTCCAATAGTTTTTTGAAAATGAATTATCTATCTTATTAATTATCAGAGGAGTCATGTACCATCTGAAAAACATCTTATACCGGTTTCCCCTTAGGTTATAACACATTGTAAATTTAATGTTTCTTTTCCACTGGTATTCCCAGTCAGAAATATCAATCGCCCTGTTGAAATTCTGCATCCACTTTATCATGCACTGTTTAACCTGCTCCATCTCTGTCTCATATTTCAGCAACAGATTATATTTTTTTCCCAACAAATGGTCCTTATTTCAGCTAATTAAGTCTTCAAAGTCAGTCAGTTCTCTAAATTTTCCACCTTGTATTTGTAACTCTTTCTGTACTATTGAACTAATCTGGATCTGTTGAAACCAAGGTGGTTGTTGAGATTCGAAATCTGACTTACTCTGTGTTACGTCTTGAGTTAGACTTTGCAAAGTATATAAATTGTCTTTCCAAAATTTGTACTTATAAGAAAATTCTTCTTCATAAAAGTAAACATTCAAAATTGACACCAAAGGAGATAGTCTAGGACTTATTCTTTTGTGGTATTTATCCCAAACACACAAAAGACTATGTCTGATAGCATATTGTTGTATCTCCAAATCTTTTCTCGTACTGGTTACCCACAAAAAATTATGCAGTCCTCTGGAAAGTCCAGAGCTCTCTCTATACTGGCAAAACAACCATAAGGGGTTGTAATCTAATCGGAAATCCAGGTCAGGCAGCTAGCATAATAATAAAGCTTCAAATTGGGAATGGCTAGCCCACCTCTCTCTTTTAGATCCTGCATAACTTTAAATTGAATTCTAGGATTTTTGTAATTCCAAATAAATGAATTTAGCTGCCTCTGCCACTTATTCAAAATCTTGTCATTGATCTTTATAGGAATCATTTGGAAAAGAAAGTTCATTCTTGGTAATATATTCATTTTTATTGCAGAAATAAATAATAGTAAGAAGTCACGGAGCCGGTGGGGGCTGCGGGGACAGGGAGCTGCTTGGCTCCCTTTGGCTCCCTTAGTCCACTTTATGGTGATTGTCAGAGTAGCTTCAAAGAGTCCTTCTATGAAGAATGAGGGTGCCATATTAAAAGAACATTAGACAGTGGTGGCACCAGAAAAACATGAGAGGGGGCACAGAAGGGTCAAAGTGCATTTATGGGTGGATGAGCTGAGTCCCACATATCAGGTTTCTGAAACAGAAATGGGGGCCAGTGGGGGAGCAAGCCACTTGTTGTGGGGTTAATTTGCCCACCCATGCCTCCACTCAGGAGCTGCCCTTGACCTTAGAGGATGACAACAACAGCTTTGATGGGGCTAAAAGCAAATTGGCAGTCAAGAGAATTGGTTGCACAGTCAACTCACCACACGCACAATGGGGTCAATCATTTATTCATTCATTTATTTATTTATACTGCCATATCTATCTATCTATCTATCTATCTATCTATCTATCTATCTATCTATCTATCTATGCAGTGTACATAATCCAAGTTACAATATAAAATACATACAATAATCAAAACACTTCCACAGAATAAAAACAATTAAAACAATTTCACAGAGTAAAACAACCACACAGCTTAAAACCAGGTTTACCTAAAAGCCTGAGAAAACAGGTGTGTCTTAAGGGTCTTTTTAAAAGCTATTAGAAATGAAGAAGCTCTTATTTTGACAGGGAGTGCATTCCAAAGCAGCCCAAGAGAAGTCCCCGCCCTGAGACTCCACCAGATGAGCTGGAGGCAACCCTAACCAGACCTCTGCAGATGATCTTAATAGAGGGCAGGGTTCATGACAAAGGTGGCACTCTCTTAAGTACCCTTCACCTAAGCCATTGAGGGCTTTATGGGTAATAACCAGCACTTTGTGTTGTGCTCAGAAACATTTCAGCAGCCAGTTCAATTTTTAAAAAATTGGTCCTGGCTGCCACATTCTGTACCAATTGTAGATTACAGACTATGTAGAAAGGCAGCTCCACGTAGGGTGCATTACACTAGTCAACCCTGGAGGTTACGAGCATATTTAGTACTGTTTTAAGTTAATTTACCTCCAGAAATGGGCATAGCTGACATATCAGCTGAAGCTGATAAAATGCGCTTCTGGCCGCTGCCTCAACCTGAGAAACCAGAGAGAATTTGGGATCCGGGAGTACTCCCCATCTACTTACTGGATTTTTCAGGGGGAGCGTAACCCCATCCAGAACAAGCAGATCTAAATAATCTATTGGGTCTTAACTTCAGCCCTAACCCGCCATCAGTACCTATGTCCCATTTGGATACAACTTCAGTTTGTTGTTAATAATAATAATAATAATAATAATAATAATAATAATAATAATAATTTGATTTCTATACCGCCTTTCCAAAAATGGCTCAGGGCGGTTTACAAAGAGAAATAACAAACAAATAAGATGGCTCCCTGTCCCCCAAAGGGCTCACATTCTAAAATGAAACATAAGATAGACACCAGCAACAGTCACTGGAAGTACTGTGCTGGGGGTGAATAGGGCCAGTTACTCTCCCCCTGCTAAATAAAGAGAATCACCATGGTAAAAGGTACCTCTTTGCCCATTATCTAGCCCATTACTGCCTCCAGGCAGGCATTTAAGGAAGTGTTGCCATTTCTTGATGAAGTTGATAGGGAGAAGTAGATTTGGGTGTCATCAGCATATTGATAACACCCTGCTCCAAATCTCCTGATGATCTCTCCCAGCAGTTTCATGTAGATGTTAAAGAGAATTGGAGACAGCATGGAGCCTTGTGGAACCCCATAAGGTAACTCTCACTTTGCAGAGCAACAGTCTCCAAGTAACACCATCTGGAATCTACCTGAGAGGTAGGGATGGAACCACTGCAAAACAGTGCCACCTAATCCCTCCTCCCTCAGGCAACCCACAAGATACCACGATCAATGGTATCAAAAGCTACCAAGAGACCCCAAAGCATCAGCAGAGTCACACTCCCTCTCAATACCTAATTAGAGATCAGGCCGACCAAGGCAGTCTTCACCCCGTAACCCGCCCAAAAGCCAGCTTGAAATGGGTCTAGATTTGAGCTCATTTGTGACCTTTTTGTATTAGCAGAACATGGTCATATGAATTCACTCATCTTTTCTCTATGCCACAGTTTCCCCAGCGCAGTTTTCATCTCCTTGTTCCTAAGTGTGTATATGACAGGGTTTAAAAATGGAGTGATTGTGGTGTAGAAGATGCTGACCACACCATCCATTGAGCCCTGAGATGTTGGCCTCAAATAGTGGTAAACTGTTGGGACATAAAATATGAACACCACTGTAACATGGGCTGTACAAGTAGAGAAGGCTCGGCGACGTCCTTCAGAGGTACTGATCCGCAGAATAGCAGAGATGATATAGACATAGGAGGTCAGGATAAGGAGGAAGCAGGTCATAGCCACTAAGCCAACGTCAACCAAGATCATAAGCTCATTGAGTGTTGTGTCAGCACAAGCCAGCTTCAACACAGCAGGGATGTCACAGAAGATGTAGTTAATTTGGTTTCTCTGACCATAGGGCAAGCGGAAGGTGAGAGTTGTCTCCAGCACTGAGTTCAGGCAGCCTCCAATCACTGTACCCAAGGAGAGGATGAGACAGACTCTCCAATTCATGATGGTGGTGTACTGGAGGGGTTTGCAAATAGCCAGAAAGCGGTCATAAGCCATCAAGGTGTACAGAAGACTTTCTGCACATCCAAGGAACTGGAAGAAGAATACCTGAGTCACACATCCTCCAAAAGAGATGAACTTTCTACCAGGAATGAACCCTGCAATCATCTTGGGAACAACCACAGAGGAGAAAGCCATGTCGAGGATGGACAGATGGCAGAGGAACCAATACATGGGCTTGTGTAGCTTGAGGTTAGACGCTACCACCCAGAGGATCAAGGAATTGCCAGAGAGGGTCAATATAAATACGAGGAAGAAGAACAAGAACAAAGGGACCTTCATCTCTGGTGGGTATGGGAACCCTGAGAGGACAAACTCAGTTGGGGATGTTTGATTTGGACATTCCATTTGCAAAAGACTTCTCACAGCAAGATAAATTCAGTCGTTCTTTAAATTATGAATAAGATTAAACAATAAAGGTCACTGACTAAGACAGTGAGATAAGTCCAGAGGAGATAGGTGTGGGGTACCTGGATGGAGATCATGAAGCTGCAGAAAGGAATAAGATATCTAGGAAGGTATTGCCCTCCTTCTACATCAGCAAAGACCTTGGTAGATCACTGAAAGCATCCTGGCTGTGGAACACAAATATATTGCATTTGTGAGGGTTATTGCACACTGATCGCCTCAGCATCCTTAACTGCATAAGAGCAATTCAGAATGAGCTGCCGCTTTGTCCTTATGCTTCCCTCTGTGTGGCTTTAGAAGATGTTCAGAGAGATGCTGTCATGGGGTTACTATCCCAAGCTACAGATCCTTGCATGAAGCACCAGTCTGCATGCATACACCCATGTTCAAGGGTCTCTGCACAGTCACCTGCAAAAATGAGAACTGCTTCTTAGTTTGATGACTCCAGTAGACCATACACATTTAGAAGGGAGCTCAATTTCAAAAAGTTTGATCAGCACTGATTTAAAGAACAAGCATCAATGCTAGGGGTAGAAATGGCAACCCATTCTCTCCATGCTCAGTTAGGCATTATATTTTTGCACATGATCAGGAATGTGATCTATGAGGAATTTGGAGTAGATATCACTACCATTCCAGAATGCTAGAGGTAACACCTAAGGAAACAATGGGGTATTGACTTCCTGTCTCCTCTCTATGTGTCTACTGCAAACATTCATAACAAAACATGAGAGCCTATGTCTTAAAGCTCGCCCCCACCCTCTGTTCAAAGGACTTGAAAAGAACTCATAAGTCCTGATTTGTCTAGCTTTTTTGGAAGTTTACTAAACTAACTCAGAAGACTCAAAAATCATCCAGGAGACCTTCAAAACAAGCATGTCACACAACTATTTTGTCCTGTTCTGTCTTTTCAAAGGCTATTGAAAGTTCTGTGAATGTATTTGCAGGGAACAATATCATCCAGCAATATACCCACCTTGCCAAGGATATGTACCCCACTGATAGTTACTGATAGCTGATAGCAACTGGCTAAATGGCCACTTTGATACAGTGAGGTGTTTCCTTCTGAATTTTCTTCTGAATTTCTCAAGATCCAATGGATCCATTCTTGGAAGAATGGATCAAAACTGTTGGTTTGTTGTAGTAAAATTTTTGTGCCTTTATAAAAATCATCGGCAAAGCTTGCAGGAAGTTACTTGTTGGCTTCGTATCATTTCAGCTTATTTCTGTTCAATAGATTGGATATTTTCCTGATAGCAGATGTAGCTCCTCAATGAGAGGAATACAATTCCAGCTCCCCCCAAATCTTCACCCAGTGACAGTATCCACTAGTTGATTCGAGAAACTCTGAAATCAAGATTTCCTTCCAAAGGGATATACATTCTAATTTGTGACAAAAGCAACATAGAATCCTTTAGCATTTAGAGTATCTGCTATATTGTGGTGAGATTCCTTTTTGGACCAGAGCACACATCGTCAGAATTTGTCCCTTGCTTCTTTTGTTGTGCATTAAAATGTTCCTTTAATATTTCAAATCTGTTTCTTTAGACTTCCAAATCTATTTCAGTTGGAGGACAATGTGAGCATGCTACCAACAAAAATAAGAGGTAATTAATTAGGGAAGGCTCTCTTCATCGACAACTAAGGTAGAAGGAAGCATCTAGGTGGGAGCTCTTCTAATTCAGAGTAGAGGTCCATCTGCTGCTATCAGTAATGTGCTGGTTGAATGTTCTGCATCAACAAGGACATGTTAAGTTTCCCCCTCATATCTTTAAAAAGGTGCATCTCCCGTGAGTCCCACAACTCCTCCCCCCTCATTCATTCATTTGATTTCTCATTGCCACAATGTCATGACCATGTGCCCTGTTGAGAATGTTTATTACCCACTCTTTCATCCATTTACAGTGATTTGAGATGTTGTTGATTTGAAGGAAAGATAATTATTTTTGTTGCTAGGAATTACACTTGGGAAACCATATGTGCAAACACGTGTACTAGCACTGAACTACCGGTGCTCCCAAAGCAAGGTCAACTCTCCAGTGATTTTGAGGAGAGGTGAGAAAGCATGCACGATATTTGTTGGAGGATTGAAATTTTGTTAAGGTGAATATTTGGAGGAATTTGCCTGCTCTTCAGGAATAGGAGGACGATTTTTTAACTTGTTATTTTGGTAAAAGTAACTTTATTGTTCCTGTTAGTTTAGTTATGGATCCTTTGCACCTATGCTGAGCAATAGAGAAGAGTTGTCTTCCTTGTATTGGATGGTGCCAAATAAAAATGCTCAGTATATTGGGATTGTTCGCCTACTTAAGTATTTCAGATGGACCTGGATTGGCCTCCTTGTGTCAGTTGATGATGATGGTGGAGAAACTTTACTATGATTCATGCTGCCTATGCTCACTGAGAGCAATATTTGTATGGCATCTCTCAGCGGCCTTTGACACTATCGATCATGCTATCCTCCTTGACCGCCTGCGTGAGTTGGGTATCGAGGGCACTGTCTTACAGTGGTTCCATTCTTACCTTAGCGGGCGTGTCCAGTCAGTATGCATTGAGGACAGATGCTCTGAGCCATGGCCACTCCTTTATGGAGTTCCCCAGGGTCCAGTTCTTGCCCCTGTCCTCTTTAACATCTATATGGAGCCGCTGGGTCAGGTCATTTCCCAGTTTGGGGTGAGATTTCATCAATACGCCGATGATACTCAGCTGTATATTGCCATCCCAGACCATTCTGGAGATGCTGTTTCTGTGCTTACTCGATGCCTGGAAGCTGTTAAGGTCTGGATGAATCAAAATAAGCTCAGACTGAATCCCACCAAGACTGAACTACTCTTACTCAGCCCTCGTACTGGCCAACAGCTGGATGTGAACCTTGTTTTAGATGGGGTGGCGCTGCCCCGAAAGAGCTTGTACATGACTTGGGGGTCCTTTTGGATTCGCACCTCCTGCTTGAACAGCAGGTGGAGGCTGCAGCCAGAAGTCCCTTTGCCCAGCTCCATCTTATTCGTCAATTACGCCCTTACCTTGATCGGCAAGCGTTAATGACAGTGACCCATGCCCTTGTTATCTCCCGCCTAGATTATTGTAACGCCCTCTATCTAGGGTTACCTTTGAGGATGATCAGAAAGCTACAATGGGTCCAGAATGCAGTGGCTCATTTACTTGTGGGTGCCAGAAAATATGACAGGGTAACACCTCTCCTGCAGTCATTGCACTGGTTGCCTATTCGCTACCGAGTTCAATTTAAGGTCCTGGTTTTGACCTTCAAAGCCTGTGGGGTTTTGCACCTGTTTACCTACAGACCCGCCTCTCCCATCCAGTTACATCCCGTCTGGTCAGATCTGGTCAGATGGCCCTTTTGTCGGTCCCCGATTTCCGAGAGGTTCGGGGAGCTAGAACCCATGAAAAGGCTTTCTCGGTTGCCACCCCACTTCTCTGGAATTCTCTTCCCTTGCAGATTCGTTTAGCTCCTTCTTTGTCAATTTTTAAATCTTTATTGAAAACTTTTCTTTTTTGCCAGGCTTTTACCCTGTAGTTTATCTCTCCCCCCCATTAGTTACCTTAGTTTTATTTAGAATGTAATGTTAATGCTGTCTTGTTTGGCATGTTTTTGTACACCGCCCAGAGTCTTCGGAGTGGGCGGTATATCGAATGTTTCAAATAAATAAAATAAAATAAAATAAAATAAAATAAAATAAAATAAAATCTCTGGAAATGATGCCAAACATAGCTTCAGAGGTGTTTTTCAACTGCACAAGATCATTACCCAAAACTTTGCTGTCCGAGTCAATGTGAGTTTTGTCTATGTGGATACTGAATTTATGGCTTCTTTTCAAACATATCTATCTGTGAATGAACTTGATCTGCAGAGATCCTTAGCAAAGGTTTGGATCATGACAGCTCAGGGGAATGGTATTGTTTTTGAAACACAGCTCTCTGTCCCTACATAATCTGTGAATGGCAGCTTGTATTTTGTGTTCTACAGCAATGCGTTACCAAGACTCCAGGATTTTCAACAGGCAATTTCTTCCTGCCACTCTGCATTTCAATTTATGAACTGGCAGACAACAGGTGATTGTACATGGCATAGAAGTGAGAGTGATCTGAGAAGAGCACTGGAGGAGGACCACACGAGGGCCAAAGTTCTTGAGGATTTATTTGAACCTGTATTTGAACCTGTGATGGTGAGAGCTATGGGATCTACAATGCTGTTTATGCCATAGCACACGATCTTCATGATGTACATTCATTGTGATCCAAGCAGAAAGCTATGGGAGATGGGGACACAAGGAATCTTCAGAATATTCATCCTTGGTGGGTAGGATCTTCTCTTAAACACAGCCTGAATGTAAGATGCTGCTTGGTTGTGTATATGGATATAATTAATCCATGTCTGAGGAGTTATTAGTAAAAGCCAAAGATGGGGGTCTGAAAATTTTCTGTGGAAATGTTTCCAAAATGCAGAATCTCCTGAAAAATTTCCATGTACTTCATTTCACAGGTGATGTGGAGCATCACTCAGCTCTCTAGTACTCCTATTGTTAAAGCCAACAATTGGAGCATCACCTATATTCGATTCTCTGCCCTTCTGCTCTGCTTTCTGTGCTCCTTGCTGTTCATTGGCTGGTCCAGGAAGATGACCTGCTTTCTCCGTCAAACATTTTTTGGAATCATCTTCTCCATTGCTGTTTCTTCTGTGTTGGCTAAAACCATCACTATGGTTCTAGCCTTCATGGCCACCAAGCCAGGAAACAGGATGAGGAAATGGGCAGGGAAGAGAAAGGCATTATCAGTCATCATTGTCTGTTCTCTTATTCAAACTGTCATTTGTGCTGTGTGGTTGTCAACCTCCCCACCATTTCCAGAGCTGGACATGCACTCCCAGGTTGGTCAGATCACATTGCAATGCAATGAAGGGTCAGAGGTCATGTTCTACCTTGTCCTGGGTTACATGGTGTTTCAGGCCATCATCAGCTTCACTGTGGCTTTCCCTGCCAGGAAATTGCCAGACACTTTCAATGAGGCCAAACTGATCACCTTTAGCATGTTGGTCTTTTGCAGCGTTTGGGTGTCCTTTGTGCCAGCCTATCAGAGCACACGGGGAAATACATGGTGGCTGTGGAGATCTTCTCCATTTTAGCCTCAAGTGCTGGATTGTTCTGCTGCATCTTTCTTCCCAAGTGCTACATTATTCAGACCTGATCTAAACAGCAGAGAGCAGCTAGTAAGGAAAAAGTATGACTGCACTGGATTATTTTAAATAACGGTGTGCACAAAACCATTTTGCCCAGTTTGGTTTGAGTCTGAACCAGTTTCAAACTGAACTGGGCATGTTCAGTTCTGTGCCCCCGAACAACCCCCTCTGGCTCAGCTCAAATTCGAGCCAGTTTGGGATTCTAAAGTCTTTTAAAATTGTTTTTTAAGACACTCACCACCTGGAGCAGCAGCCTCAGGGGCTGCTACTGCAGCCATGGGAGGGTCTCTGCCAGCTCCCCCTACCCTCGCCAACCTCCCCACAGTCTTCAAAAGGCCATTCTGACCATTTATTTGGTGGTGGTGGCCATTTTGGAGGCCACAGCACATGCGCCTGGGCCATTTGCATGGCTGGGTCATGACTCCTCTTACAGTATTCCAGATCTATTTCCCCCCTTCAGGACCACTGAGGTTGAAAACTACCTTTTCCTGGCCTGTGCAGTGGTTTGCCTTGTTGGCCGCCATCAGATCATGAGGCGCCATCAGATCATGAGGATGGCTTCACATGTCATGGCAGCAAGTAAGTACAGCAGAGCCACCAGTTCCTGCCAGGTGTGTGTTCTCAGTGGTGCTACTATTTCCGTGATGTGTGAAGCCAGAAATGTTGGGTGGAGTGAAGATAAGGTGACCATTATACATTCAGGAAGAGCGATCAGCAACAATGGAATCCTTGCAGGTTCCACCCAACACCCATTTCGCAAACAGGAATGTGGCCCCAGGATATGTTCTAGGGTATAACAAGCTCCAATTTCATGATTCAGTGTGCTTTTTGCATACCATCTACCTTGGAGTCGCCAGCTGCTTGGGTGATTTACTGTTCACGGGCCACCACGCCAGATTGTGTTCAGTTCTTCATGCCACTCTCCAGTTTGGCTTTCTTGCCTAGCCCAATCTGCCCAGTCTTCCTTGCTAACATAGGAAGCTGGTTCCATGGAGGAAGCACCCTTGTGGATTCACCTCTGTCATCTTACCCCTCTAGTCTTCTTGCTCCTGCTTCTGATTGAGCTGTCCCTGAGGAACAAGGTCCTTTGGTTGTTCCAAGAGCCCCGAGGTCTCTTCGCCCAGATCAGGTGATATGAACATTTGCCCCTTGCTGGGCCCCCACGCTATCCCTATTCCCTTTTCTTAAATCCAGATGCCTCTTTCTCTAAAAGCCTCTTTCTCTAGCCCTCTTGGGAATTTATACAATTAGGACTTTAACACAAAATGCCTCTTTGAAGTTTGTCTGGTTAGTAATATTGCTTTAACCACACATTTATTTCGCTGTACCCCTCCCTCCAATAAAAAGCTTTCTTTTGGTTTTTGAAATTTCAACCTTGCCTCCATCCCGTCTTTTCCTGGGTCCACAACTTTGTGTAAATTTAATCTGACATGGAACTGTTCCTTTCTGAGCTAATTTCCCCATGCAAGCCTGAACACAAATTTAGGGGTGTTCACCAGTCACCCTGGGGCAGTTTTATTGAGAAGACTTGGCCATTAAAAAAAGCAAAACAATATATTTCTTTTTGCTGTTGCTTTCCAGGAATGTGTTGGTTTTACATACAAAAATGTTGAATAGATCAAATTATTATTTTTAAATGCCCTTAGAGTACTTATGTGTTGAAACAAAAGCTTGAAAACAAAACCAAATAAATTGAAAAAATTGTGATTTTCACTCGTACAAATTACTGAATATCCATCTTATTACCTGAGGTAGCATGAGTGGGAGCAGGTTCTCAGAGGATGAAGTTTTAAACCCACACCTGAGAGAGGGAACATTTGAAAATTCTCAAATGAACCAGTTTGTCAGTGCACAAGAGAGGTCTGCATTCCTGAACCCCAGTGGAGTCTGTTTAGGAACATAGGAAACTGCCTTTTACTGAGTCAGACTACCATTAGTCCCTTCAGCTCATGATTGTATAAACTGATTGGCAGCAGCTCTCCAAGGTTTCAGGCAGGAGTCTTTCCCAGCCCTACCCAGATATGCCCAGGAGTGAAGCAGGGACCATCTGCATGCAAGCATGCATATGCTCTTCCCCATCCACGGAGGGGAACATCTTACAGCACTCACATGTTGTCTCTCATCCAAATGCAAACCAAAGCAGACTCAACTGAGCATAAGGGACAATTCATGCTCACTGGCACAAGGCTAGCTCTCTTCTAACCCTAACCCTGACAGAACTTGTGTGTGGGCAAAACGATACCTCATGTTAAGACCATGAATGGCCCAGGAGTGTGGAGAAACCACCTAAAACAATTCTCTAAAGTGAAGAACCCTGACATTTTATTTAAATTTCACTCTGAAGAAATGTTCACTCTAATTTTGTGTTTGAAATTCCAGATAGCAGCCAAATGGCAGGTCTGAGCTGTATCAGGATCCATGACATGGGTGGGGTGGGGTGGGGGGTTAACCTTTTGCCTTCACCATGGGTCTGATCTGGGTCACACACCTCCCCCCTATGGCTTGCTCTGGAAGAGCTCCCATTAGTGATGGTATCTATCTATCTATCTATCTATCTATCTATCTATCTATCTATCTATCTATCTATCTATCTATCATTTCTTGTAATGTACTCAAGGCAATTTACAATCCAGACACATTATTATATAG
The DNA here is from genome assembly GCF_027244095.1 of Hemicordylus capensis. Lineage (NCBI taxonomy): Eukaryota > Metazoa > Chordata > Lepidosauria > Squamata > Cordylidae > Hemicordylus > Hemicordylus capensis. The sequence continues at coordinate 8,689,781 of NC_069662.1, read as the reverse complement.
CACCATTTCAAAGGATACAGCCTGGGAGCACAGAAGAATGGGAAGGGGGCATATCGAGAGTATACCCTTCAGGACATCCTCGGACCTCTATGGGTGTCCTGATGCCCTCCTGGTGTGTCGCTTGATCACATGTGGGAGCTGCTCATCCAAATGGGTCCTAAACATGCACTCCAAATGCTTGTTGAAAGCCATTTGGATAAACAGCCCCCAAACATGACCAAAAGATGGGCTGGAAGAGTGTCAGGACATCTGTGCAGGGCATCCTAATGGGCGCCCTCTTGGCACATCCCTTCTTATTCATCTGTGCTGCTGGGCTGTATCATTTGAACTGGCCCAATATTAAACCAAATGAAAAGGGGATGTGAAAGGAAAATTAGCAAGTTCAGGTACAACAACGACAAATATTTATATCCCACTTTTCAAAAAGGTTTTCAAAGTGGTTTACATTGAGGAATAACAAATAAATAAATAAGATGGACCCCTGTCCCCGAAGGGCTCACAATCTAAAGAGAAATGTATGATAGATACCAGCAACAGTCACTGGAGGTACTGTGCTAGGGGTGGATAGGGCCAGTTACTCTCCGCCTGCTCAATAAAGACAATCACTGAAGCTCTTCTCACGATCCATGAGAAGAGCTTCTGTCGGGTCTGCATGGCTGGAAGCAAACTGGCAACCAGGTGAACTGACACAACTCTGGTTAGATAGATTGAAGCATAAATTATCCTATTCACACAATCAACTCACCACATAATGGAGTCAACTTGAGTTTATTTGAATGTCAACATGCTCAGAACATGCCCATGTGAATCTCCTCTTGCTTACTCAGTGTTGCTGTTCCATAGTTTCCCCAGAGCAGTCTTCATCTCTTTGTTCCTAAGTGTATATATGACAGGGTTCAAAAATGGGGTGACTGTGGTGTAGAAGATGCTCACCACACTATCTATTGAGTTCTGGGCCGTTGGTCTCAGATAGTGGAAACTCACTGGGACATAATATACGAGCACCACTGTAATGTGGGCTGTGCAAGTAGAGAAAGCCCGGTGTCGCCCTTCTGTGGTGCTGATCCTCAGAATAGCTGAGATGATATAGATGTAGGAGGTCAGGATAAGGAGTAAGCAGGTCATGGCCACAAGGCCTACGTCAACCAAGATCATAAGCTCATTAAATGTGGTGTCAGCACAAACCAGCTTCAGCACAGCAGGGATGTCGCAGAAGATGTAGTCAACATAGTTTCTCCGGCCAAAGGGCAAGTGAAAGGTGAGGATTGTCTCTAACATTGAGTTCAGGCAGCCCCCAATCATGGTCCCCAAGGAGAGGATGAGGCAGGCCCTCAAATTCATGATGTTGGTGTACTGGAGGGGCTTGCAAATAGCTAGGAAGCGGTCATAAGCCATCAGGGTGTAAATAAAACTTTCTGAACATCCAAAGAAGTTCAAGAAAAATATCTGAGACACACAATCTGTAAAAGACATGACTTTCCCACCAGGAAAAAACCCTGCCATCATTTTGGGGACAACCACCGCAGAGAAAGCCATGTCCAGGATGGACAAATGGCAGAGGAACTAGTACATAGGCTTGTGCAGCTTGAGGTCAGATGCGACTACCCAGAGAATCAAGGAATTTCCAGAGATAATCAATATAAACATGAGCAAGAAGAAGAGGAACAAAGGGACCTTCATCTCTTGTGGGTACGGGAGCCCAGAGAGCACAAACTCAGTTAGGGCTGTTTCATTTAAACACTCCATTTGAACAATACTTATCTCAGCAAGATCAAATGGGCTATTCTTTTTCTTATAGATGAGGGTGAGGTAAGATGCTTAACATAGAGATATGCAAACATGTGCCTGGGCCCTTCAAAGTGGGTAGGAGGCACTTCGATTTGCAGAGAGGGATAAGGTCCTGAGGCACTGGTGCCTTTTCCCGAAGCAGCTAAAACCTTGCTAGATGATTGAATGCACCCTCCTGGGGGCACTCACTGATCCACAATAGTAAGGGATATTGCATGTTCACTGCCCCATAATCCTGATGTGAACTGGGATTGGGGAATCCAAAGAAAGCTGCCGTTTTGTCCTTACGCCAACCTCTTTGTGGCTTTAGGAGCAGGTCTGAAAAATCTCTGTTAGTTCTCTGATAATTCCACTGTGTAGCTACTATCCCAGTTCACAGATCAATACATGTTGTATGCAGACAACTGGCTGCAAGGATTTTTGTACATTTGCCTGCAGGACCAATTATTTATATTAGGTTTGATTATTCCAGGAGATCATGTAAGATCACGTTTGAAGAACACTGACTTAAAGGAACCAGTTCCAGATGTAGTGATAGCAATGGATTTCCTAAATAATCAGTTAGACACATCACAGTTTGCTCATGGTCAGGAAAGTGATCTAAAAGGAATTTCAGGTGCAAACCTTCATCATTTCCAAATAGTAGAGGCAACACACAAGGAAACAACAAGCTATTGACCTCCTGTCTCCTCCCTATGTTTTGACTGCAAACACTCTTGCTATTATATTTGGAAACAGAGTCCAAATCTCAAAGATATTTCTCTCCCTTCCTCCTTTGATATTTCTCTTAGTTAACTCCTTTGTCCAAACAACTTGAAAATGCCCCAGAAGTCCTGATTTGCACACTTTTTCTATAAGCTTACAAATCTTCAATTATTTCCAAGCATTGGATATAGAATTTGGAAGACTAATAAACCACACAGGAGAACATGAAAGCAAGTATGTCAGCCCATCTTCTTAGCATGATCTGCTGCTTCAAAGACTACTTCAGGTTCTGTGAATACATTTGGAAGTCTGCATTCCAGCTATATAATCCACCTGGTCAAGGATACAAATCTCAGCTATAGCTACAGATAGCGGAAGCTTCTGATAAAATGACCTTTGTGATATACCTACATCTGAATAGCCCATGGTTTTTCTGTTCATTAAAACGTTGGTTATACAAAATGTAACTCACAAAAGCTCACAGAAGGTTACTTGTTACTTGTTGAGGTCTCATCTGAGCTTCTTTCTAATCGGTAGATTTAGCAGATATTTTACTGGAAACAAATCTGACATCCCAGACATACATAACTTCATCTGTCCCAAATGGTCCTTCACCCAGTGATAGCATCTAGGAGTTGATTTTTATGAAAATTCTGCAGCCAAGATATGCTCCCAGAGTCATAACTGTTTTAATGTGTGTCAGCAAATCTTGAAGAATCTTAAAGATTATTACCTGTATTGCAGTATATGTACAGTATTTGTGGATTAGAGCATACTTGACCAAGTGTCCTTCCAGTCATTTTCCCGTCTTTTGCTGTAGTTGCTTTAATGTCCCAAATCTACATGTCTCAGATGTTTTAGCTGGAAAACAATGATGAGCCCACTGGCAATGATAAATGAGAGCTAATTAGGGAAGATATTTTGCTTAGAGAGAGCACAGACAGAAGGAATGTTCTAGGATGGAGCTCTTCTTTAATTCAGTGTAGATGTTTCTCTGCTTTTATGGAGAACCTGTTGGTTGAATGTTCTGCACCAAGAGGAACATATTAACATCCCCCTCAGGTCTTTCTATAGTTGCATCTTCTGTGAGTCCCCAAACTCCTCGTTGCTCATCCTCACAATGTCATGCCTTGCGCACTGTTGAGAATTAAGATGTTTATTCCCTACTCTTGCTTCAAATGCTGGTGCTTACAAATGTGGTTTATTTGGAAGGAAGACAATTATTTTTGTTGCTAAGAATTGTACCTGGGAATCCATATTTGCAAACAAACAAACAAACAAACAAACAAACAAACAAACAAACAAACACATGTTCTAGCACTAAGAGAGGAAAAGAAATCTAATGCACATATGAAGATTTACAACTATTTTGAAATGGGGTTGAAACAATGCGTTGCCATGGTTTCCTTGTGGGCCCAAGGTCTAGGTTTGTGGAATGTTCTGTGTACAGCTGATTGCTTTCTGGCACATCACTACAATGTTGAACATTTTCCTGAATCTGGCAAGTTGTGAGCTTGAGTTGTATTGGAATATAAATGAGATAGTTATCACAGCAAGAAAAACAATCATCACCCATGGTGGTACCATCACGGCAAGATGGCCATAGCAAGAAGAATGGAGCTGCTGCCATGTTTGTGGGCCCTAGAGGGCTCTCTGTCCTCCTCCTGGTGCCATTCCTTGTACTATAGTTTGGGTATCTTTTCTAAAACCTGAAACTCAAACAGAGGCAGCTTTTTGACATTTCCCCCTGGAACTGAGGATATGCCTTGGTTAAGGGCCCAGGAAGGCTCTTGTTGGCCCTGGGATAGAATGTTGGGGTGGGCACCATTCCTGCCTCCCTCCTTCTGTCACTGCATTCACTACCGTCTACCAGCCCATGCCAGCATACCAACCTAGGGGGTATTGCTGCCACTGGGCACAGATGTGTGGGCTCTCCAGCCAGTGAGTACTTTCTTAGTTGACACAGCTGGGAAGCTCTCACTGGCTGGATGGGTTGCATGTGTGCAGGATCAAGGCAGCCATGGCATTCGGAAATAGCGGGAGGGGGTTGGTGTGGCACCCACTGACAATGATGGCACTGGGGAGGGAGGTGTTGGGTTGGCACATGCAGTGCCCACCAATAGCAGTTGTTGCAGCTGCTCCAGCAGCTGGACTGGGGAGTGAGGAGTGTCGTGGTAACCCCTGCACCCCTGTGGCCCAGGGACATTGCCCCCTAGCTCAGTGGTGGCTAGGCCACTGGTCCTGGGACTGTAGCCACTCCTAGGTTATGGAATGCACTCCCTACATGCATTTGTGGCTTAAATACATTATTGGCTTTTAAGTGAGCCATTAAGACTTATTTGTTTGGTCTAGTGTTCCAGGGTTTTAAATTGTTTTAATTGTTTTAAACTGTTTTAATTGTTCAGATTTTATTATTTATTGATTGATTTGATTTATTTGTATACCACCCTTCCAAAATGGCTCAGGTTTTTTATGGTTTTACATTTGATTTTTGAATGATTATATTTAGTTTTAGTTTGTAAACTGCCCAGAGCTGTTGGACTGGGTGGTGTAGAAATGTTAATGTTAATAATAATAATAATAATAATAATAATAATAATAATAATAATAATACCACCACCACACAAGCCATAAACATCTGGGCTATATCTATTAGTAGATATACTGCAGGAATAATAGACTGGACCCAGGCAGAGCTAGAGACGCTAGATCGTAAGACCAGGAAAATCATGACCATCAATCATGCTCTGCAACCCCACAGTGATGTAGATAGGCTATACCTTCACAGCTCAGGTGGAGGAGGAATGCTGCAAGTCCATCAAACAGCAGAGGAGGAGAAAAGAGGCCTTGAAGAATATATCAAGGACAGTGAAGAAGATGCACTTCAAATGGTCAATAATGAGAAACTTAATAGCCAATGAAACACCAATGAAACAAAGCAGGCCTACAAGAAAGAACAAGTAAAGAATCAAGCAGAAAAATGGAAAAATAAGCCACTGCATGGTCAATATTTGCACAATATAACTGGAAAATCAAACATCATCAAGACCTGGCAGTGACTTAAGAATGGCAACTTGAAGAAAGAAACAGAGGGTTTAATACTGGCTGCACAAGAACAGGCACTAAGAACAAATGCAATAAGAGCAAAAGTCGAAAAATCCAAAACAAACAGCAAGTGCCGCCTTTGTAAAGAAGCAGATGAAACCGTGGACCACCTAATCAGCGGTTGTAAAAAGATCGCACAAAGACATGACAAAGTAGCAGGGATGATACACTGGAAGATCTGCAAAAAATACAAGCTACCTGTAGCCAAAAATTGGTGGGACCATAAAATTGAAAAAGTTGTAGAAAATGAAGATGCAAAAATATTATGGGACTTTCGACTACAAACAGACAAACATCTGCCACACAATACACCAGATATAACTGTAGTCAAGAAAAAAGAAAAACAAGTTAAAATAATCGACATAGCAATACCAGGGGATAGCAGAATAGAAGAAAAAGAAATAGAAAAAATCACCAAATACAAAGATCCACAATTTGAAATTGAAAGGCCGTGGCAGAAGACCGAAATAATCCCAGTGGTAATTGGTGCCCTAGGTGCAATTCCAAAAGACCTTGAAGAGCACCTCAACACCATAGTGGCCACAGAAATCACCATCAGCCAATTATAAAAAGCAACTTTACTGGGAACAGCCTATATTTTGTGATGATATCTATAATAATAACAACAATATTGATAATAAAATCCAGCCATCCCAGGTCCTTGGGAAGGACTTGATGTCTGGATAAAACAAACCAGTCAATAACACCTGTCTGACTGTGTAAAAAAGAAATGATGATGATGATGTTTTAATATTTTTACATTATCATTTTGCCTAGTATGTTTCTGCTAGTTATATCAGCAATTGGTGCAACACAGTAATTGTCTGGCAATGCCTCTGTTTCCAGACTCTTTGGGGAACTTGACTTCCCTTGAGTCACTGAATGCATATAAAATATCCATATTACGTGGAGCCCCAAGATTTCCAGCCATACCATAAGAGCTTATATCAATACTTCATGAAGGGAAAAGAGCCATTGGTTATATACCCTGAACATTTAGAGGAGACTTTCTGAGCATGTTTCTTCCAAGTGTATCCTCAGATCGATTTCTATATGCACTGTTCCTAAACGTAGATCATTCCTGCAGAGAGAAAACTGGGTATTGTAAGCCAAAAAGAACTGTTTGTTTGTTTTTAAGGAGATGAAACACATTTGTATACATTGGTTAACATCTAAACTTAATTTCTCAATAGTACCACTAGGTGAGTAGTCTAAACTTAGGACTGCTAAATTTCAGTAGGACTGCTTCTATAATCAAGATGTCAGCCTTTCAGCTTAATCCACAGAAAGTTGAAATGTTGGAGATTTAAACATCTGTTGGATCCATTCTATGCAATGCTGGAGAATTCATTCAAATCTAGATTTAGATTTAGATGTTGAGATGCTATGGCTGATTAACGTAGTAGCTAATGTAGCATTTGCTACGGGCCCTGCGTTTTAGACGGGGTTAGATATTTTATCTAACATGGACCAAATAAAACAGGTAAAGTTTTAACTTTAATTCCCTGTTGGAAGCCGAGCATGCGGAAGCCCCGCATGCTCGGCTTCCAACAAGGAATTAAAGTTAAAACTTTACCTGTTTTATTTGGTCCATGTTAGATAAAATATCCCTTTCCTGCTAAATGTGCCTTTTAAGAGAAGGCCCAGCACAGCATTTGTCCAGTGGCTGTTGCTGGTGCCTACCACATTTTTCTTTTTAGAACGTGAGCCCTTGGGAGACAGAGAATCATCTATCCACTCTTTATTTTTCTATGTAAACCACTTTGAGGATTTTGATTGAAAAATGGTATATAAATGTTCACTGTCGTTGTAGTAAGTGTGAGTTTGTGGCTTGGTCTCCCATTCTCCAAAATATAGCAAATGAAAGAATTGAATTACTTTACTATGCAAGTAAATAATGTATGTTTTAATATTTATGTGCATTTTTTAAAAATTTAGGGCCCCTTTAGAACATATGCTACAGGCCCCGCACTAGCTTAATCCAGCCCTGTTGAGATGGTGTGGGATGGTGTCAAGTGTGGCCCACAGTATTGCGATGCCTAAGACAAGGTGTCAACATGCCACCTTGCCAGAAGCTCCTGATGGGGGCCAGCCGCTGTTCAAAATCAACCCTTGCAAGCTTTGAAAACGGCATGGTGGGCAGGGAGGAGGAATGATGGCCAGCACCGCCTCTTCTCTCCTTGTGCTTCTTGCAAGCTTTGCAAGGAGAATGAAGAGAGGCACTCCTTGCAAAGTTTGCAAGAGCCAGATCAGTCCCAAAGATCTGTTCTGATGGCAACAGGGTGGGGAAATATTGCCACCTGGCGAATGCCCCAATATTCTGCCATTGGAGGTGACTGCCTCATGAAAGGACCACCCCCAGATGGTGTGGGTCAGAAGGTTATGCTGGGTGTTTCCAGTGCAAATATGGATAATTAGTCAGTTCTCACTTGAAAATATGTTTGCTGTTCATAGAATATTTATGCAAGCATTCTCCTCTCTCTCCATCTTCACCTGCCTCAGCATCTCTTGCTCCCCTGCTAAGCCTTTCTGTTCCGTTCGGTCCCTCTGCTTGTGATGTTCATGCTTTTTATTCTAGTGCAATCTTTGTGTATTTTCTTATACTACTTTGTCTGCCCACAAGTAGGGACCAGCATTGGTTTATTTTGTTTTTTAAATGTCCGCAGCACTCTTTGTGTTCAAGTCTCCATTGGTTCCATTTCAGGCCCATCCCAACGTCTTTTCATAATAATTTGTACAGTCCTGATTCATTTGTGGAATCCCCCCATTCATTTCCCCTCCCCCCATTCATTTCCCCCTTTTCGATTTTTAAAAATACGTTAAACAGGTTCCTTATTGTTGCCTATGTCAGCAGCACCAGGAGTCCCAATAGGAAAGCATCTCCGGGTGGCAGCCATTTCTTTAACCTTAATTCCCTTGGAATGCAGTGTAGACTAAGGCATGTGGGTAAAAGTACTGTAAATGGCACACCATGAGAAGACTATGCTTTCAGCTTTTGCCGCTGCTGAACAACAGCACACAATTATCTATGGAATTCTCTGCCATGGGATGTGATGATGGTGATTAGCTTGAATGGCTTTAAAGGGGACTTAGACAAATTCATGGAGGACAGGTCTATCAATGGCTACTATTCTGGTGGCTATAGGTTACCTCCAGCCTCAGAGGCAAGATGGCTCTAAATACCAGTTGCAGGGGAGCAGCAGCAGGAGAGATGGCATGCCACTGGTGGGCCACTGTGGGAAACAGGATGCTGGACTATAAAAACCTTGGGCCTAATCCAGCAGGGCTGTTCTTATGAGATGGCAAATAACAAAAATAAAATGAGATTTTTTTTAAAAAAGAAAGAAAACAAAATCCTAAACACAAATGCGTAGACAAGAGAATTCCAAAAACAGAAATTGCTCCAAATTTTTCCCCCAATGTCTTGCTCTTATTGTCTCAAATTGTTCCCCACAAAACCTTTCTTTTCTTGCTTAGACAGAAGATCATGATCTCATAACAGTTGGAAAACAGACAAAACAGACAACACCAGATGAAGTCACTCAACCTCACGACTGAGATTCATTTCACCCTCCTTGGGTTTTCGGAGGTCTTGGAGCTCCAATTCCTTCTGTTCATGCTCTTCCTCACCATCTACATGCTGACTCTTTCTGGCAACATCCTCATTATCCTCACTGTACTTTCAAGCCCTCAGCTCCATTCTCCCATGTATTATTTCCTTTGTGAGCTCTCCTTCCTGGACATGTTCTATTCCAGTGTCACGGTGCCCAAAATGCTTACTGGCTTCCTTACTGGTAACCGAGCCATTTCCTTTGAGGGCTGTATTGTCCAGCTCTATACCTTCCACCTCTTTGGAGGCACTGAATGTTTCCTGCTCACTGTCATGGCATATGATCGCTATGTGGCCATATGCAAACCCCTCCATTACTCTGGGATAATGAGCAGGTTGGCTTGTGTCAGGCTGGTGGCTGGAACATGTCTGGTAGGGTCATTCCATTCCACTCTTCAGACTGTATTAACATTCCACCTCCCTTACTGTGGTCCTTATAAACTTGACCACTATTTCTGTGATGTTCCACCCTTGCTAAAGGTGGCCTGTGCAGAAACCTCTCTGAATGAGACTTTTGTCATGGTGAACATTGGCGTTGTGGCCTTGAGTAGTTTTGCTTTGATCCTGGGCTCCTACATCCACATTGTCACCACAATTCTCAAGATGCACTCCCAGGAAGGAAAGAGGAAAGCCTTTTCCACCTGTATCTCTCACCTCACTGTGGTCATCCTTCTTTATGGCCCTTGCATCCTCATCTATATGCAGCCAGCAACCAGTCATCCAGTCCTGAAAGTGGTCTCTGTCTTTTATACATCTGTGACGCCTGCCCTAAATCCAGTTATTTACACATTGAGAAATGAAGAAATCAAGAAAGCCATGAAGAAGGTGCTATTCAACAAGATCTTCTCCAGAAAGACAACATAGGAAGCTGCCATATTCTGAGCCAGACCATAGGTCCATGTAGCTCATCACGAGCTGTGATGATGAGTTGCTCTGTGATGAATCTGTTTGGTGGTTGGATTGCTATGTCTCTGAGAAACTTTACATTTAGAATAGTGGGGTGGAAAAACCATAGTGAATTTGGGTTGTTAGGTTGTGAATTTGGGTTGTTACTCCAAACCTATAAGAAAATATGGCAAGCTCTACTGGGTTGGACCACTGGTCTATCTGGTCCAGATTTTCTTTGAACCAGAAATGAACTTGCACCTGAAATCTCTTAGTTACCTTGATCCTGAACTCAAACCAAACCCCTGAATTACAGCAAGTGGTCACTGGTTCAATAATCAAGACACCCAGGATATTCTTTTGAGGGGCATTGCAGGTCCCTCTCTCCTCCAGCTAAATTTGGAGAAACTGTATTTCCCAGAGAGCCATCTGAAAAGAAGAAGTGGAAAAGACTGGTAGGCAGGGCCTGGGCTTGGCAGTCTTGCTCACCCATGGGCTGTTCTCCAGTCACAACACCTCAGTGTGGAAGATGCATGAACTGAGGCTAGAAGCTTCTTGCATTTCCTTGACACTACACTTCTTTGCTGCCATTCTAATATTCATCCGAATCAGGGGCCACATTTGCATGTAACGGTGAACTGGAGTTGCAGGGGCCAGAGGTTTTCCTACTGTTACATCCTAATGTGTGCAATTCCAGTTTGGTCTCTTCCGCGACCTGAGGTTTCACTCCAGAAACACCAGTTTGAACCCTCAGTTTGTAGTGTAGTTTTGGTGCTCAAAACCAGGGTTCCATGGAGCCTCCAGTCCATCCAAATGCAGCACTGGAGGTTGCATTTGGCTTGACTGGAGCTGAGGAAAGAGGTCCCTCCTTCTCCCTCTCTGTGATTGGCTGTGTGGGCTGTCCTTAATATATTTTATAATTATATAATTATTTTATAGTAATAAAATGAATGAATGAATGAATGAAGTATTCCAAAATGTGCTCAGAGGTTCTAATAAGGTATCTCCCTATACAACCTTTTCAGGCCAAATAAATGGATACAAATCTTGATGCTTGGCTATTAAGAATACATATATATATATATATATATATATATATAGAGAGAGAGAGAGAGAGAGAGAGAGAGAGAGAGAGAGAGAGAGAGAGAGAGAGAGAGAGAGAGAAATGGGGTCATACCAGCCTCCCCATTAGGTGGGGTTGCCATAATTCCAAACAGTAGATCACAGAAACGAATGGAAAATCTCACAACCAACAGGTACTTTGAGCTGGTTCTCGTGACCAACAACTAGACAGAAACAGTGTTCAGGTGGGCTTCAAGCCCCATGTGTAATCCCAAGCACCAGTTGGAGGAAATCAAGTAGGAGGAGGGGGAAGTGACAGTCTGCTAGCTGTGACCTGGGTAAGAGGTGGCAGCCAACCCACATCATATACCCACCACTGTATCAATGGTGGAGGAAAAGCACATCCCTCTCTGTGTCTTCCTGAGACCGAGGCTAGCAGACAACCACTTCCCTCTCCTTCTATCTTGATTTTTTCTGACACACGGCCATTTTTCTGGAGTGTGCATGGGGCTTAGAGCCTGGCTGGATGAATATCCTACCCTGGTTTGCTTGTGAAAACAAGCCCCTTCTATAACTCGCTCACCAAACCAAATGTCTATGTCTAGATGTAGAGGTGTACATGAATGGTTCATCCCAAACTGGTTCGCCTTGAACCAGGGCCACTTCGAAGGTTTGATTGCAGACCGAACTGGGGGGCAGTTCGGTCTGTGATCGGACCAAACTGGGCCTGGTTTGAGCGAACCAGTTTTGGATGGATGGTAAGGGGCATTCCTGAGGAGGTGGCATTGAGAGCAGTGGGGAACCTGCTTACCCTGGCAACTCACCACCTCTCACCCTTCCATCTAAGCAAGCGTGCTCCACGCTCCTTTACCAAGTTGGATTCCCTTTTACAAGTATATCCCACAATCCAGATTGGCCCAAATCAACTGTCTTTGTCTATATGTCTTTCAGCGTCTATTGACTGTTAACACCAGAAACATTGAATACAAACCATATGCTGTAAGCCAAACTAAATTACTCCTCAGTAGCCCTATTGAAATAAAGTAGTACAACACTCCTCCCTGAGAACTGGACTTCGCACTGATCATACAAAGTCACCCTTTTTGTTATCATTCTTGGGGTGGTTTTTTTTTAGCCTACTTTCCTTAATGAAAGCAGCTTATGAGATCACCCAGGTGTGTGTGTGTGTGTGTGTGTGTGTGTGTGTGTGTGTGTGTGTGTGATGATGTCATCCACCCTGATTCAAGATGGCAGACATGTGAACATTTTAGGCAGAAGGGGGCTAATTGTGAAGATGGTAATTTTCAATTAAGTTTATAGTGAAAGGAAAGTAGAACTTTCCAGAACTTCTTGTTGAGTTTTGATGTTTATTGTATTTCAACACTGTATTCTGCCTTGAATTATATAAGAAAGGTGGGATATAATTAGAAATAAATAAATGCATGAAGAAAGTTTTTTTAAGGTCACAAGCATAAGAAGGGTGACAATGTTACTGAAAAATCAACCAGGGGGTATCCTGAGTAGGAGAAACTGGGGCGGGGTCCAACAAGTGGGGAGGATACAACAGCTGCTACTCATGGGAGTAGCATGGGTGTTTATGGGAGGAGAGCTGGTCTTGTGGTAGCATCTCCTCTATCACAATTGTCATTTTTGCTAAGCAGGATACACCCTGGTTGGCATTTGAATGGGAGACTACAAGGTTGTTCACACGACCGGGTGGATGAATGGGGGAGGCTGACTGAACTCACCTTCCCCCCCAGACAAGTGCTGGTGTATTGCTGGGAGTGTGGACCACTCTTCCAGATGATCTGCACTGTGTTCCACAATGTGGAACTCCAGAAGCCAGGACAACATGTCCCAGCCTCCAGATATCCAACAATGCACCATGCGACATGAGCGATGCATTGGAGAATTTCCCCAGGAGATGCACACTCTAGGATCCTGTCTCTGTGTCTGCTGGGCTGAACATAGCTCCAGTGAACACATGACCCCAGAGCCCAGTTTAAGGCCCTTCTCCCAGGAACTGCTCTCTTATGAGATTGACAGGCCATCGAGACATGCATGCAGGCCAGAGGGCTGTTGTTGCCCAGCCTGGTTTCTAGATCCCTGCAAGCCCCAAGGAAAGGTACCCCAGCAACACCTTCCCCAGTTTGCCGCGAAGCAGGTGTCCAAGCACTCACTTTGGTAGTCGGGTCTCCCTGCAACACATACCCATGCGGTTGGGGGTTTTGCCCTACACAGCCAGCTTGCTTGCCAGGGATCACTCTAATCTGTGGGTGCCTTGCCCTGGGATGCCCCATGGTGGACAATTTATATATTCCACAATGCCGGTCCCAGCCTGGGCCATTTGAATGTGGACTATGATCTATCCCTGGTGTCTCCCTACTCTGCTCACCCAAGACCGCCCGGATACATGGAGTGGCCTGGACTCTTTGGGAGTCTGGAAGGGTTGAGTGGAGATGGGAAGGTATGGAGTTTGTTCTGCTATTAACCAGAGATACTAGGGGCCTCCTACAGTTGGATGACCCTAACTCATTAGGGCACAGTCCAATGGAGACCCAAAGCTCATGGAGCTTCTGGTCCTCTCCAGTAGGTGGACTGACCCTTTCAGGAGAAGGCTAATCCCTGGCCGGCAAGCCAACATGGGGGCAGGAATGTGTTGGGTCTTCCTAGACTGCTTGGCCCAGGTCTACCATTCCAAGAGCATGCTTTGTCACAGTGGACCAAACCCCAGGGGCTGTGAGCCGAGGGAAGCCCGGAGAGGCCCCAAAACCTCAAGCTGGTTCACTCAGCCCTAATGTGTGCACTGTAAGATATTCCCCTTGCTCTGGGAAGGGCACCTCCATGCTTGCATGCAGAAGGTTCCTAGTTCTCTCCCTGGCAGAGTCTCCAAGACAGGGCTGAGAGAGACTCCTGCCTGCAACCTTGGAGAAGCTGCTGCCAGTCTCTGTCAACTATTCTGAGCTCTATGGACATTGGTCTGACTTGGTAGAAAGCAGCTTCCTATGTTCACTTTAACCACTACAAGATGCTGGCTCTGTCTGGGTGTGAGCACAGCTAACCAGACCTCACCATGACAATTTTTCTTTGTTCTGGTGTCATCTTGAGCCATCAAAGGAGGAGGTGATGAGCGATCATCTCATAAGCTGAGGAGAAATTAGAATACAAATCTGAAATTAGCTTGAAGGTCTCCCTCACTTAAATCTATTTCATCACTAGTCTGTGGGACAATTGTGCTCCAGCCTCTTTCCTTCAGATAATGAAATAAGTCATCTGTTTTTCAGCTCCCCTTCCCTCCCTCCCTTGCTCCTCCCTCCCTTGCTCCCTCCCTTTTAAAATAAGGCTCATTAGAGTTTGCCAACAGGAGACATGGTTAATTTTTGTGTGTGTGTCAGGGGGTTGATAAATGAAATCCCACTGCTAACTGTGGATAGTCTTGAGGGAAAACAGATTCCTGAAATGGGGAGTGGTGGTGGTGGGAGTGGACATGATAACATAAATTACTTAAAATTACTTAAAATTAAGTAAAGAGTTGATCGAATCTCAGAAGAACCACTGGCCAAGATACTCAACAGAGGCAGGGCTATTCATTTATGCTTAGCATAGCTTCTGGAGTGACTTCTGTTGCCTTGTGATCAGAGATTCTCCTTCCAGTGTGGAAGGAACTCACTATTGGCTTCTTTGAAGTCTATTTAAAGAGACAAGACGAGAACAGCTAAGCATCAGCTTTAGATCTGCAAATGGTGGGTGGGTGAAATGTTGAAAAAGAAGGAGAAGGAGACTCTGCAAAGCACTGCAGCTTAAAGCTACTCTACAGGTTTCAGAATGTCCAGCACGGACTTAGTTGAAAGGTAAGATTCTAGCTCTAGAGTGAAAAATGTTGATGCACATATCTGAGCAGTGAAAGCTGAAATCCACATCAAAATCGAAAACTGCATTTACTGCTCCAACCACCCAAGTTGATTTGCAAGCTCTATTGGGCAGCCTCCAGATGACATTACTCCTGAGTAGTCTTATTAAAATGAAGCAGTTCTCAAGAACAATTCCCATGTAGTACTATTGAGTAACTTCATCTGTAGGTCAGCCAATAGGAATTGCTTCCAAATTAGGGTTGGAGTAATCAAGTAAAACTCTCAAATACTTAATTTGAAATAAAAGCTCAGAAATAGAAGTTCAGATGATGAACACTTTAAGTTTGGAATATCCACATGGATACTGAACACTTGATTTAGAAACCCTCCCCACACCAACACCATTTAAATAATTTCAGTCCTACTTTAAACATGTTGCAAATTGAATATATGATATAAACGGACTTTATGGCTTGGTTCAGACGTACAAGTTAACTAGAGTTGAGCACAGCTGAGGTTTCAGTTCTTAACTCCAAATCGCACCACAGACGTTCACCAAACCGTGGTTAGCCAAACTCCGGTTCAGGGAGAGGGAAGCCTCACTCAGCCGCTGAGGCACATCCATGCTGCCTCTATGATTGGAGCTTGGAATAGGCACAAAACCGCGGTTGTACATTTGGTTATACAACTGAGTCAACATCTGGGCATAATGCTTCTAAGGCAAAACCTCAGTTGTTGGCGGCGAAATGTAGAGATAGCTGAAGGTTTCAACTGGAGTTTGGTGAGGAAGATTCAAGTTAGCTTTTGGCCCGTAACTGCTGTTTTGCACGTTCAGGCATACTGCAGTTACAACCTCAGCCAGCTATAACTGTGGTTACTTTGTACATCTGAACTCAGCCTATATGTACTATATTAATCCAATCAAATCTCTTTATTTCAGTCAGCAACCAGCATAAGGTTAAAACAAATGTAGAAGATAAAATAGTCAAACTTCTACTACAAACTATAAAACCAAATAGACTAAAAAAGTCCTGCTGAACATAGATCAAGGTACTGAAAATGGATCTACCAAAACTACTAAAAATACATAACTTAGGATAAAAGGAGACAGCAGCATTCCATACTTGTGAGATTATTACATACAGATCAAGATTTAAACAGTTGCCTTCCCGACTCCTGAATCTAAAGGGGGTTAAACAATTCAAGAGCTCGGGAAAATTTAGTTGTTAGATTTGCTGTTACTATACAAATGATCCCAATACCTGAGTGCCCACCTACAGTTATCCACTCTATAGCTTCAAAAGTTACACTGGCCATCCATCACCTATTTCCCCGTTTTTAAGCTCTTAAGCAAAAGGAAGGCTGCGCTACAAAATTTTGCCATCTGTCTGGTAATGCTGGAATTACTTTCTTCCAACAGCCTGCCAATCATCTGAAGAGAGTCAAGACCTGGGCATTTAGCCATCAAAGGGTAAATGAGATCCCGACGCAGGTCTGTATAGAACAAACATTCCAACAGCACATGGGTAACCATTTCCACTTGTCTCTCCCCACATGGGCAGAGCCTCTCCCTATAGGGGGATGTACTGTATTATTAATTGGATCATAGCAACACAATACAACCTGATACAAATGCACAGTCAGGGGCGTAGCCACCTCTGGGCGACCAGGTTCAAAGAACCTGGGCCTCTGCCCCTCGGGGGCCATGCCTTGTAGCCCCAACACCCACCCCATGTCTGAGTACCATTAAATGGCCGGTGCTACATACACAATGTGGTCAGGAGTGGCTCTTCCCTGCCTTAAAGTAAGATAACGAATATATATGTGATTTATAGGAATGACATAGAAGATTACATGTAATCCTACTTGTATAGACAGTTGATGCCTATTCGGGAGGAGAGTTGGTCTTGTGGTAGGAACCCTGAATTGTCCCCTTTGCTAAGCAGGTTCCTCCCTGGTTGAATGGGAGACTAAATGTGTGAATACTGTAAGAAGTCCCCCTTAAAAGATAGAGCCACTTTAGGAAGGGCATCTGAGGTGACAAGTTCCCTCCCTGGCATCTCCAAGATACAGCTGAGAGAGAGTCTTGCTTGCAACCTTGGAGAAGCTACTGCCAGTCTGTGTGGACAATTCTGAGCTAGATCGACCAGTGGTCTAACTCACTATAAGGCAGCTTCCTATGTTCTTATGATATGGCATGCCATCTGTATTTTGCATTTTTGTACTTTGTGTTTTGCAGAGTAATTACTGAGAATACGAAGGTGGTCCCAGTTCACATCACAGACAAGTAGTGCATGAATGGAGTGTGAAAACCAAACAGGATGGTATCACTTCATCATTGTGGGTTTCCCTTATCCACATGACCTGCGTGTCCCCTTGTTCCTCTTCTTTTCACTCATCTACCTGCTGACTTTCTTTGGAAACCTGCTTATTCTCTTGGCTGTGGCATGTGAGCCCCGGTTGCACAAGCCAATGTACTGGTTCCTTTGCCACTTGTCCTTCTTGGACATGACTGTTTCCTCCGTGGTGGTGCCCAAGGTGGTGGCTGGATTTGTACAGGGTGGCGGGGCCATCTCGTTTGGGGGCTGTGTGGCCCAGTTGTTCTTCTTTCACTTCCTGGGCTGCACGGAATGCTTCCTCTACACTGTGATGGCCTACGACCGCTTCCTGGCCATCTGCAAGCCACTCCGCTACGGCATCCTCATGAACCGTAAAGCCTGTCTCTGCCTCTCCTTTGGAACCTGGTTTGGTGGTTCTCTGCACTCCATGATACAAACCAGCCTCACCTTTCACTTGCCTTACGGTCATGGGAACCAGGTGGGTTATATCTTCTGCGACATCCCAGCTGTGTTGAAATTGGCCTGCGCCGACACAGCACTCAACGAGATGATGACCTTCGTAGACATTGGCTTTTTGGCCATGACCTGCTTTGTCCTCATCCTCACATCCTACGTGTACATCATCTCTGCCATCCTGAGGATCAATAGTGCCACAGGTCGGCAGAGAGCCTTCTCCACTTGTGCAGCTCACATCACTGTGGTGGTGACTTATTATGTTCCCTTAGTGTTCATCTATCTGAGGCCAGGGTCCCAAGATCCATTGGATGGCGTGATTGCTGTGTTCTACACCACGGTGACCCCACTTCTGAATCCCATCATATACACACTGAGGAATAAAGAGATGAAATGTGCTTTAAGGAAGCTATGGAGCAGAAAGACATCTTTACCTATAGAATAATTCACTGTGCAGCTAAGAGGATTTTACTTGCCATTCATTGTTCTCATTCATAAAATGGGTATAAGACATTGTAGGTGCATACAATCAATGTATCCATTTTCCTGTGGGCCACTGGGGCCAGTCCATGTTGCGATTTGGCTGGTTCCAAGAATGTTGCTAGTTAAACTACTTCTTAAAGTTTGGGGGAAAGGAAGTGTGAGTCATGAGTGGGTTGAGTGGGTTTCTTTCATGTTGATTCAATTATTATTATTTTTTACCTTTTGAGATAGGGGTTTCTTTCATGTTGATCATGCCATTATTTATTTATTTGTTTTAGTTTTGGTGCTAAGTTCACATACAAAAGAAGGTTTGATTGCTTCATTTGAAGTGCTTGTTTTTGAAGATGACTTTTTTCAAATTGCAACATACTGGGGGTAAATGTTCCTACTAAAATATGTTTAAAATGAATCAAGCAAATATGGCCAGGACTACATATTAATTGGTTTTATATTGTGAATCACCCAGGGACTTTTTTGTATGGGGTGGTATGTAAATGTACTAAATAAATAAATAAATAAATAATTAATAATAATAATAATAATTATTATTATTATTTCTTGTTTACACAGTCAGACAGGTGTTATTGACTGGTTTGTTTTATCCAGACATCGAGTCCTTCCCAAGGACCTGGGATGCCAGTATTTTATTGTCAATTATTATTATTATGATTACAACACATCAACTACAGAAGGGCACACTACTCGGGACAGCACGAATACTATGACAATATCTTTAATTTATCTTAAGTTATCCTAGACCCTTGGAAAGGGCCCGATAATTACCAAATCCAGTCAATAACATCTGGTAGATTGTGTGCAAATAGGATAATAATAATATACATTGTCAAACACAGGAAGTCAGTTTCCAAGATCACAAGGCTGAAGTATGATTGTCAATCCTCCTGTCTGGCTATTAATCAATTTGAAATGCTGATATAAGCATATTAACTGATATTGTTTTGATTGTTTCAATGTTGTTTTTAGAATATTGTTTTAAAATTTTAAATTGTGTTTTAAATTCCTTGTTTTTAAATTCCTTGTTTTTGTTTTTAATTAATGTTTTACTTTTGTTTTTATCTTGTAAACCGCCCAGAGATGTAAGTCTTGGGCGGTATAAAAATATGTTAAATAAATAAATAATAAATAAATAAATAGTGAAAACTATATTTCTAGGTCTCTTCACATGTTGAAATGAACACCTACAGAGTGAGCACATCTGTTGTCCTGACTCCCACCTCACTGTGCTTTTGGCAAAACCTATGAAAATGTGGATGAACGTAACAACTGAATACTCCTGAGAGATGTAGAAACCCTTTCATAGGTAGGTCTCTGACTGTACATACAGATCCTATGTGTATACTCATTTTATACACATAGGCCCTTTCACAGGTCATGCTGTATGTATGCATACATACATCTCTTTATTTACGATCAAAGATCAAATATTGAAACATTTGAAATATTGAAGGACAGTTGACAGAGGAAATAGTACATCAGGGAATGAAGCTGAGGGTTCAGGCAGATAGTGAGGACAATGATGGTCTTCCCAAGCAAAGTCACAAGATATATGACTAGGAAAAAAGCAAAATGACTAGGAAAAAAGCAAAAAAGAAGCCCCAAAGGCGCTGCACTTCAGAAAAATCCAGGATGATGAATTCGATCAGAAGAGTGAGGTTGGCTCCCTCTGGCCTGATGGGCTGTCCTATTAAGAAGGAAGCCCACACAGCCAGCTCCCCCACCTCTCTGCAGTCTCACCGACCGCATAGAGACAGCTATTCCTGTTGTTGGAACACTGATAGGAGAATGCGGGGAGTGGGGTGAAGTGGGTCCATTGGAGCCACTGTTCCGTGCAATGTCTGAACCGGGCCACTGAGACATCAGGAACAGGGGCGACTGAGTCAACAAGAGTGATATAAAGAGGAAGCTCAATAGCCGCTACTCTTGGTGGCTTGATCCAGGCTCAGAGGCAGGATGCCTCAAAATACCAGTTGCCGGGGAGCAAGAGCAGGAGGGGAGGCAGGCCTTTATTTTCTGCTTGTGGGCTCCCCAGAGCCATCTGGTAGGCCACTGTGAGAAACAGGATGCTGGGCTAGATGGGCCTTGGGCTTGATCCAGCAAGGCTCTTCTTAGGTTGCTCACCATCTCCCAATGGAAAAGTTAACTGGGTGATGGTAGACATAGGTGGCAGTGGATGCTGCCTTTGGAGCAATATGGATGGAGAAGCATCTATCTGCTTTCCTCCCCCTCACCTGATGCCTGGTCTGTTCCCCTTTCCCCATGCCTAGGCACTACAGGGGTTGAGGGGCCCATCACGGCATTCCCTGTAACAGGGATTCCCAGATGTTGTTGACTGCAACTCTTATAATCCCTACCTGCAATGGTCTTTGGCTGGGGATGATGGGAGTTGTAGTCAATGGCATCTGGGAATCCCTGTTATAGGAAACACTGGCTGGAGGTCCAGGAGGACACCATAAGGGACCCAGTGCAAGGCATTGCCCCAGAGCTGCCCAGATCCTGGCACTCAACTCACCCTGGACCCTTGTCGTGCAACCTCTTTAACTCATTACCCAGGGACAGAGCCACCATTGGGCGAACGGGTTCAAAGAACCTGGGCTGTCCCCAATCAGGGGCTGTGAGCAAGGCCCCGGACACCCCCCCTGCATCTGACGTCAGACGTGGGGGTGTTATTTCAGCCAAAATTGGCCCACTCTGCGTTGGCAGCACGGCCGGAGTGACTCTCGAGTGTGAGATGAGCGGGGATTTGAAGAGAAGTCCCGGGAGCAACAGCGGCGGGGAGGCGGCAGGGCAGCAGCAGGGTAGTCGTGTCCAGCAGCCACTGATTGCACATGGAAGGGTGACTGCCCCAGCTTGCTTCCTGGCTCGCTTCCCAGCTTGCTTCCTGGCTCACTTCCCATCTTGCTTCCTGGCTCCTTCCCATCCCTTCAGCCTGGGCTGGTGACAGAGCCTTTGGAAGTGGAAGCTGTGCTGGCTCTTCGCGCAGGAAGGCTGTCTGCCCACCCGGAGCTCATGAATCATGAAGTGGGGCTGAATGTGCGGGACAGAACCTGTGCGAGCGGGGGAGTTGCAACATTTCCTCCTCCTTCCGCCTGACAGTGTGATTTGCCTCCGGCTCCTCCTGCCACAGCCATGCCTGCCTCCTGCCCTGAGGTGGAAGTGAGAGCACCCTCACGGCCACCGCCCTCGAGGGGGAAGAGGAGTAGCAGCTGCCTCAGAGGAGGGCGAGGTGGGGGCTCGATGCTTTCCCCTAGAGCAGCCCTCAAGAAGCAGGTGACTCAAGCAGGCTGGGCACCTGCACAGGCCATCTCCTCTCCAAAGGGGGCCACGCGGCCCCGTTGAAAGGAGGAGCTACAGCTGCCAAAATGCCCTCTTCCATATGAACTGTTACAGGAATAGGAATCCCGTGCCTTCCTTTGCATATGGTCACTCTTGTTGAGGTGAAAAACCCAAGGAGACCATGCCCCCGTGTCTGATGTCAGACACGGGGGCATGGCTAGCTGGGCGCATCTGATGTCAGGCGTGGGGGTGGGGCCAGGGGGCTGTGGTGGCCGCCGCCACACATAGGCCACCGTCAGCCTGCCTCTGCTCCTGTCATCACCACTCAGGGAAATGAGGAGCCTCAGCAATATGCTCAGATGGAGGTCTGAGGCTGAAGGAGAGAGCCTTGCAGAAGGCCACCGAGGGAACTCATGGCTGATTCAAACCAGGGATTTCCTCAGCCTCTAAGCTGCCAATGGGAATTAATCATCCATTATTGCTATGCTCCTAGCGGAGTACCCAGAGGTGTCTATTATATGTTCCCTGGCTGGATATGTGTCCCTGTTGGGAGGAGAAAGACAAGACTATTTGGCATGTCACTGGTGCAACAAGGATGGAGTGGACCCTGGGACAAACATTGAAGATGGGCCCTTGGCTTGCCACTCCCCCATCTTCTTCTTCAGAGAGGCATGAGGGGTTGAGCAAAGAGTTAGCTGTCACCCTGCTGACAGGCCCCGCTCCTTCAGAGATCCAGGGACATTTGCCCACCCCGTGTTCAATTATAGCTACCCCCACGCCCTCATTAGAAGCTTTCTTCATTCCCTCTTTACACCAGGCAAAGATATATAGATAGAGATATATAGCTCCCAGGTAGCTATAGATAATGTTCCCAGAGGGCCATAGTCTTTGGCAGCAGAAGTATATAGTTTGGGTCCTCAAGAAGGGGGCCATATTGAAAGCAGTGTTGGAGTCCATCGCATGCCAGCTTTACAGGAGGTGAGTGTATCTGAATATTCTATCTAAATAAAAGCAAAAACAAAAGCACTTTTAAAAATTCAGAGTGTGTATTGTCACATGCTCACCACTTCCCCGAGTATTGAGAATTTCTGGGGCAGTGCTATTTGGCTTTGGGCTTCCTTTGGAGGAGAGATCACTGAAAACATATGGTGTCTTTGTAATATTACATTTATTCACAAATATCTAAGTTGAGCATCAGGTGGAAGCAAACAGCAGGCATTTCTGGAAAGCTTCAATTAGTGGTGTGCATGGAACCGCACCTCCGTGGCCCGGCACTGGGGAGGGGGGCTCTTTAAGGGTGGGGGAGAGTGTACTTACCCCTCCCGCCGCTTTCCCCCCTCCAGTGCTCCCAGTTTTTAATGCATTTGGGGCGGCAGGGTACCTCAGCAAAAAGCTTCCCGTTCACACTGCACACTCTACAGTTTCCTGATATACCTTAAGGCAGTGGTTCCCAAACTGGGAGCCTCCAGAGGTTGCTGAACTACAGTTCCCATCATCCCCAGCCACAATAAGTTGTATCTGGGGCTGATGGGAGTTGTAGTTCAGCAACCTCCGGAGGTTCCCAGTTGGGAACCACTGGCTTAAAGCTGCTGAGCATGTGAAATGTTGGCTGCATTTGGATGTAACAGGAAACAGGAGGTCCCTTCACCTCAGGGTTCCATAGCCATATATCCAAATGCAGGTAACCGGAGTTCGTGGCAGAAAGGGACCTGTGGTTTCCCTCCTGAACTTCATTCTGAACCTTTGGTTCAGAGTGGAGTTTTGATGCCAACAACAACAACAACAACAACAACAACAACAACAACAACAACAACTCCATTTCTGCAGTGCCAGCTTTGCAACCAAACACTGGCACCACAGTTTCCCCCTCAGGGAACCGGAGTTGAAGCTCCGAACCGAAGCTCTTCCCTCACTTCAGAACCGAAGCAACTCCCTCCCTCCGGCTGCCATTGGCTGGCGGGGCTGTCCTTCATTAAAGAAGGAAGCAACAGCAACCAGTTCCCGCCCCCTCTGCAGTCACTGTGTCTACAGAGAGGCAGCTCTCCATTTTGTCAGAATGCGGGTGGGGGGAGGAGGCACGGAACCACGGGTCCAATGGACCTGCGGTTAGGTATTATGTCTGAAGGTGACAGTTATAATAGATAATATTATTATAATAATCCGTGTGTAGAGCCTTACCAGGTTCTGTGGGGAGAGCGGGCTTAGCCTGCTCTCCCCACAGACGAGCAGGCTCTCAGCCCTGTGCAGCTGGATCGGCTGCCCACATGATTACCAGCTCCATCGCGGAGCAGGTAGGGGCTGCAGGGATCGGGGGTGGCCCAGCCCCCAGAAGTCTCAGAATTACCTGCGCAGGTGCACGAGGCATTCTGGGGAGACCCCCGAGGCCAGGAGGCTTGTTTTAGCCTCCTAGTTGGGGTCTCCTTGTGAGTCACCTTGGTGCAGAGACACACCGCGGTGTCTCACGACCAAGAAAATCAGGTTAACAGAGCGCTTGCTCCATTAACCTGGTTTAAGGGGAGGGGTTCTTAGGTGAGCTAGCTGCTTTGGAACCACTGGCTCACCTGCGAGCTCGGTGGTTTCCATGATGGGGAAGAACCGGGCTAGGCTCCCTTGGCCCAGTTCTCCCCCATTGTGAGAATAGCCTCACTATTTGTTAGCTGCCCCATAACAAATTGTTCTCTCGGCGGCTTACAACACAACATTAAAACATGAGTTAAAAACACACAACACATTACATCATAACAGACCAAAAAAAAAAAAAAAGGGCAGTGAAAAAATACTAAATAAAATACAAAACAATTTTTAAAAGACATTAAAAAAAAAACAGTTATCTAATTAGAAGCAACCCGCAACAACAGGTAGAGATTAACAGGGGCAGCGCTTTACATAGCTGCATCTTTGCACTGGGAAGGAATCACCAGCTGCATCTATCCTACTGCGCATGACATAGGAGTTCGCCTCTGTCAAGAAAAAAAAAAGGAAACCGTAATTCTATATTTTCCTGAAGCAAGACCATGTTTCAAAAGACAAAGGGTGAGGGCCTTTTGAGAGATCAGCATGTAGCTATTCCATTGATCTCTCCAAGGTGATTTGGAAATTCATTTGGAAAGCATTTTTCAGGCATCCAATTCCAGTTTTGAAATGTTGAAACTGAATTTTTTGAAAATTGGGCCATGTTTAAATTTGGGTGGCATTTTATTTCAGTGTAGGCCACCACTTGGCAAATATATAGACTCATGAGCCCTCTTCAGACTTTATAAAAATGGCCCTCTATAGCTATGTACAGTGGGGCAAAGGGGGAGGAAATCCTGCCCCCACCACATCAATCATCCACATGCCCTGCTGCTCACACTTACAGTGGGGCTTATCTGAACAGGGCAGAGCCATACCTGTCTTGGCGTTTGCTCCCGTTATTGTGAGATTGGGTCAATCCACCCTCACAATCACAGGAGCACCCACCATCATGGGTAGAACTCTACCCTCTTCTGATGAGCCCTGCTGTAAATGTGAGCAGGGGCGGGACTTCCTGCTCCTTTGCCCCACTGTACACGGCTACAGCGGGGCATTTTTAAAAATACAATCTGAAGCTGCCTATGATGTCATCATGATCATGCTACAGCCATCACAATGATTATTTTCTATTCTGCATTCATCAAACTAGATTATTGTTCTTCTATCAGATGGAGCCAGGCAACCAAACCAAGGTGACTGTGTTTGTCCTTGGGGGGCTACCAAATACCACACAATCCCCCCTGCTGTTCTTCCTCATCTTCTTGACCATCTACATCTTGACAGTGATGGGGAACTTCCTGATCTTGTTCACCATCTTATCTGAACCTCAACTTCATGGTCTTCCCATGTATTTCTTTCTCTGCAACCTCTCTGTTCTCGATGCCTCTCTCTCCTCTGTCACTGTGCCCAAAATCCTCGCTGGTTTCATGGTGTCCAGCTACAGAGCCATCTCCTTTGGAGGTTGCATTGCCCAGCTCTATGCCTTCCACTTCCTGGCAAGCACCGAGTGTTTCCTGTACACTGTGATGGCTTACGACCGTTATCTTGCCATCTGCCATCCCCTGAATTACGCCACACTGATGAACAGGAAGGTCTGCTTTCAACTTGCAGTTGGTACATGGTTAACAGGATCCTTTCATGCAGCAATACATGCCAGCCTCACCTTCCGACTGCCCTACTGTGGTCCCAACCAAGTGGACTATTTCTTTTGTGACATACCACCAGTACTCAAGCTGGCTTGTGCTGACACAGTGGTGAACCAAACAGTCATCCTGGCCAACATTGGAGTGGTAGCTGCTGGCTGCCTTGTACTCATCTGTGTCTCCTATGCTTACATTGCTTCTGCCATTTTGAAAATCCGAACAAGGCAGGGAAGGCTTTGTGCTTTCTCCACTTGCAGCGCTCACCTCACGGTGGTGCTCCTCTACTATGGGCCTCCTGTCTTTATATACATGCGTCCATCTTCCAGTGACTCCAGCTATGGGCCACTGGCTGTGTTCTACACCATCATCACCCCCATGTTGAACCCATTCATCTATACGCTGAGGAACAAAGAAGTGCAAAGAGCATTAAGGAAACTGTTCTATAGGCAAGTGGTTTCTCAGGGCAAGTAGGATGGGCAATTCATCGGAGGAAACAGATAGGCAATATTGACTTCAAGTAGGGTTAGGAGCCATGGGTGTCTGCTGGTGGGGTGGGGGGGCAAACGGAGGCAGTTCCCCTGCCTTATCCCCATTTTTATTCCTAGTGATAAAATATTGTGATTCCTTGTTAAAAGAAAAAAAAAATGCAATTTCCTTGTAGCAGATGGAAACTGTACCCCCAGGAACAACTTTGTCAACATCTGTGCTTTTAATGCAAAATAAAATGGCCATCTTTTGATAGAAGTCTATGCTTTCATTTTTGACAGTGGCTTGGAACCTCTCTCATTGTTTTTAAGAAACAATGGAAGATACATCTTTTCAGAGAGGCTATTAAATATTTTTTTTGCTGCTTATATCGGGTAGGTTACTTCATTTATAGCTTTTCATTAATAACTTTTAATTTGAAACTTTCAAAATCTGTAATTTTCAAATGTGGTTTTAGCTTGGTTTTTAACTTTTTAACATTTATTAATTATTATTGTTCTTGTTGGATCTCTTTTGTTAATGTGGTAAGCTGTCCTGAGCAGTAATGTTCCGGAGGGGCAGGGTATAAATATTTTAAATAAATAAAATCTCTCCTGAGTGCGAACAGGAGTTCCCGGTGTGTCACATCTGGCAGGATGGGTTGGTGAGAGAGGGAAATTGCTGATTTTTCAGATGAAACTTAGCAACTACTGTTGAGGCACCTGTGGCTGCGAACATCCCCTGAATATGAGCCTTTATGTTTAAATGTAGCCTGTTTATGCTGATTTAAAAGTATTTGTGGCTTTGGGAGGAGGTGGAAGGATCCATCTAAATATTAGACTTGTAAAAGAATATTCCATGATACGTTTAATAGAATGGATAGAATAATTCTCCGGCATATTCTCTCCTATGCTAAATAATGCATAAGAATATTATTTCACAAGTCTGCTAAATATTTGCAATAAATAAGGGCTGAAACAGGTGACATGATGTAGCTTCACAGACTTTGCTAGCAGTGTCACTGAAGTCCATGCTGACATGGCTGGGAATATAAACATGCGTTAGAAATTGAGTGCCTTTTCACTGAAAAAGTTATTCTTGGTCTCAGCTAGTAGACTGGGTATCTGTGTTCATGCAGAGTGTAAGGAGCCCTGGGACATAACATTTCCCAGGGTGCCTGGGTGCTCAATAGGGACATGAATTGCCCTGGAAATGACATGTCCTAGGCTTCCTTGCATCCGGATAACTGCTGAGATGTTCATGACAGTGTCCCAGATTCAAGGAACCTTGGGACACTTAGATCCAGGCCACCTAATGTTCCTACTGATTACTTAAGGTGCCCTGGGAAACTATATGTTCCAGTATGCCCGGCACCTGAGACAAAGAGATTTTAGTGTCCTAGGCAACTGGTAGACCTGATTGCTGCTGCTCCAGCTTCTGCCTTAAGGCAAACTTTGGGTGACAGGAATGGGGCAGCCAGTGGTCATGTGGAGAATTTTCAGCCTGATGATGCCACTGGGAGCACAACGGGGTTTCTGGGCTCAGGGGGAAAAACAACAACACCAAGCCAGGTTCGTAATCTTTGGTCTGCTGAGCCCAGTTCCAAGTTGAGTTGAGGGAAGTGATGAAGTAAAATTCCACTGCCCCCTTTCACCTAGTTGTTTTGCCTACGTAAGTCCTAAAGGTCACAAGTTTCTGCACCCTGCTGTTACAGAGCCCCTTTTCTTGGAAACAATACTCTGCCCTGCCTGGCTAGAGATAAGCACCTGTTGAACATCCCTTACCCTCCCTGATTAGGGAGCTAAAGCTGATTCGTGCATTATTGCTGGTTTCTGCCTTGCAATTGGTTCTTCTTGTCTGCCAATGGCTGAACTTTATTCTGCTTGAACTAGTATGATTGGTGTATACCATGAAACGTGGCCTCTGATAGGCTCTGTATGCATTCCTATAGCCTGTAAACCGTATAAAGATTCTTTCCAAAAAGCCTAAGTGTGTGTTCTTGGAAAAGAGACACCTGGCATGTTGTGCTCAATAAATGCTTGGATCTGATGGACGACTTGGCCTCTGCTCATTAAACAAACCCAGAACTCCTGGAATTTTTCCATCAGAAGTTCACACAGCACTAGACTGTATCATCAAAGACCACAGGGGAGAGTAAATAGAGAGTTCGAACCCTGCCCTTATTAAAAGCTCACAAAGCTAGTGTGTCAGCAAGACAATTCTAGGTTCGCTTTCTCCTCACAAGTCAGTTTTCTATGTGAAAGAAGTTTAATTTTTTTTTTAATGTGATGGAGCATTGAAATGTCCCTTCTCCCCTTGCAGCCTGAAATGGTACAATCCATGTTGTGATAACATCACAGAGGGCTCACCTGTTTCCGCTCTTAAGAAATGCCATTCCTATACTCGTTCCACCCTACATCCAATGAACCAGCAGGATCCCCATGAGTGGAAGGCAACATGTTTCTTACTCCCCTGAGTGCCGTGATCTGTAAGGTTATATGAGGCCATTTGGCTTGGAAATGTTACATGATACACTTTATTCTGTCCTCAACATCTGCTTGACAGCCAGTGCTGCTCATTTCATTGGAAAGAGACCCACCGAGAGAAGAATTCCATGTGGTGCACAGTGCTAATGAGGCCAAAAAAAGTGACCTCCGGTTACCGCAATTGAACATTAAATCCGCTGCTGCCTGCACAGCAATCCTGATTCATAGCAACAGCGCACCTGTCCTTCCAAGACACCTGTTGCTACCTGTTTCACCATAATTGGCCTTCAGGGATTTGCAGACTCTAACTGTGGCTTTGCCTGGCTCCATTCCATTTCTGCTGTGCCAGGAATTGCTTTGGGCATTGAATTCCCTTGACGGGGTCCCAAACATCCAAACTTTGGTGCCTTCAGTGGCTTCACCTAACAAGATGCCGGGGGACTTTAATCACAGACTCTGCTTAATTAACCTGGGGGAATGGCATGTTCTGACACCATTAGCGGCTGCAGCGACAATTAAAGACTCGGCAAAGTTAAGAGCCGGGAGATGCTACGGGTATCTCTAATGAGGTCCGGTGGGGATCAGAAGTTAGGGTGGAAACATTTTGCTCTTAGCAACTGGGAATCTGCAAGGTGGAGCAGAACAATTGACAAAGGTATTTGCCTTGTCTGGATGTGTTTCTGCTAACAACCCTCAGCTTAACTCCAGAGCTACAAATTTGCTGCAGTTCTGTGGGGTCACCAAAAATTCGCCAGCCGACCTCCTCACACTGCGCTTGTGCAAACATTTGCTAGACTATTGCACTAGTGAGTTGTGCTACATATGAAGCTGGCATTCCAGAGTAGTGCTGTGCTAGTGCACACTTGTTTTGCACAGGTGCAACAAGGTGCTCGAGCTGTGGCACGCTTCATACGCTTTGCGGGGAACGTCTGTGCAAGAGTGCAGTTCCCAACCCCCCTGTGATATAGGGCAGTGGCGCGATCTTCTTGCACTAGTGCAGCTTTCTTCATTTGGATCTTTATTGCTGTGCATGGGCCAGCTCTGAAAGAGAGAGAGAGTCTGTATAGTGGACTGATCCTCGCCGTCATCCCATCATGTTAATAATGCTAATAATCATGCTAATAACCAGTACCAGCTTGATACATCAGAAAGGGATGGAGTGGGGTCTTACCTTTGAATGAAGAAGCGGCTTCTGCACAGGATGTGGCTGCCTTTTAGGCGGCTGCATTTGAAAGCATCACTTCCCCTTCCTAGGATCACCCCAGAATGCCCCAGGAAAAGGATGTGATGTCATGATATTGCATCCTTTTTGGGTGCATTCTGGGGTGATGCCAGAAAGGTGATTCCCAAGGTGAGGCTCCCAATGCTCCAGTAACATTCAATACAATATGATACCGATACAATTCGGTATTGTCTCAAATGGCATGCTTTTATCAGAAGCAGCTTTCACGGTCATTGTTTCTGATGAAAAATCCCCTGATAGGACTTCTTTGCTCTGCTGAGAGCATAATAAAATACTCTCTCTCTCTCTTTCTCTTTCTCTTTCTCTTTCTCTTTCTCTCCTTCTTGGGAAAATGCAAGGTCTCATTCATGACTGGATTTCAAGAAGGGCTTTATTTATTTCCATTTGTATACTGCCCTTCAGCCCAGGACCCTAGGGTGGTGGATAACACATTAAAAACAGCAAATAATAAAATTTCATTCAAACAATACTAAAAGTCAACAGCCAGTTACAACGGAGAGCTACTCATCAACCAAAGGCCTGCTTGAAAGGGGCAGTCTCCTCCGAAGGACTGGGAGTGAGGGAGGCATGCACTTCCACAGCCTGGGGCAACCACTGAGAAGGCCCTGTTCTGCATGCTCAACAAATGAGCTTCCGGTTCTACTTCAGGCTCCACTGGCAAACAAGCCCCCACCTCTTCCAGTGGCTGTGTCTGCTTTTATCTCGCCTACTGTGGGATTAAGAATTGAATTAACATGGATATTCAAGCTTCATTCTGTCTACATCTGGTACATCTCCCCTTTACAAACACTGGGGGAACCCTATGGGGTTTTAAAAGGGAGGGTAGGGGGCAGGTGGGAGGTTACCTTGCCCACCCGCATGGTGGCCCAGCTCCTTGAGGGTGGGGGGGGAGGCAGCAGCAGCTCCTCTAGGCCCCGATGGCACTCTGCCCATCATCTTGGACTGGTGCTCATGCAAATGGCCTCTGCACATGCATGAACCAGGCCCCCGCCAGCCTGAGCTGATGGAGGGAGTGCAGGTGGGGCCTAAGGGAGCTGCTACTGGCTCACCCCCCCCCCCCCCCGAGGTGCTGCGCCACAGTGGGAAAAGTAACCTCCCATCTGCCTCCGCCTGCCATTGCCCGTCCCTTCGGAATGGCGCTCGCCTATCTCTTAGGATTGACTGACCCCATTGGGTTCCCCCGGTGCTTGTAAAGGGTAATCCTTACTGGGTTCCCCTTTACAAGCCCTAGAACCAGAGTTGACCTGCTTCAACCCTGGTTCTTGGCATGAATCGGACTGCTGGCTGGTGAGGACCAAGTGGCTTGGTTTGAGTCTGGTTCGGACTCAAACTGAACCACCCGAAGTGCTTCTGTGCACACCCCTAGACAGCTTCTGCCTGGACTGAGGCTTAGGATCAGCTGGAACTGTGCTCCACTGGTAAGCTTGGGTGTGCTATGGGGCAGTGGGCCTGTGGACAGGCCTTTCCCCAAGGTCCACCCTCACCCGATGCTTCCAGAGGCTCAGTCAGGACCCCCAGCCTTCTGCTATTGCCTACCCTCCCATATTTCACTGAGGACAACAGAAATTCTAACATCTGTAGGGCTCAAGAAACCCACAAGTCTGCTAGTCCAAGATGAGTAAAAGATGATGCCTGTATGACGATGAATGAAAAGAATTCTGACAAGTAATGTATCAACACAGCTCAAGAAACCATCCAGAGTGAAATATTTTGTCTGGCTGGTGAACTCGGCCAACATTTCTTGACTCCTGAACATCTGTACCCAACACCCGGAGGTCCACAGGTTGGGGGTCCACTGGTGACTATAAATGACAGTAAAACTCTTAATCCAGACAGGATGGAGGTGCTGTGGGCTGTTAGCTCTGTGCACTACCAATCTGAGAGATGGTGCTCAGCCATCCTGATGTGGCTCTACTCTCCCTTAAAGATCAGGGTGGAAGCCTTCCCTGATTGAGGGCTTCTCTAGGAGGCTCATACGAGTCCACTTCCTAAGCTCCTCCTAAGCTTCACCTACCCAATTACACATTGCAGAAATCTGAATTCTGTCTGCAGTATTCATTTGTATGGCTGGCTTCAAAAAAATACCAACCAAGGAGATGTTTGTGTTTGAGAGATTATGTATTAATTATTCCCAACATTTTAAAATCACCTTCAACTGAAGCTCTCAGAGAAGCCTCCGATAAAATATACTATCAATGCTTCCCAACCTGTGGTCCTCCAGTTGTTGCTGAACTACAACTCCCATCATCCCCAGCCACAATGTATTGTTGTAGTCCAGCAATGCCTGGAGTTCCACAGGTTGGAAACCACTGGTTACTATTGATTGATTGATTGATTGATTGATTAAGTGCTGTCAAGTCAGTGTCTACTCTTAGTGACAACATAGATAGATTCTCTCCAGGATGACCTGTCCAACGTGGCCTTTAAGGTCTCACAGTGGTGCATTCATTGCTGTAGTGATCGAGTCCATCCACCTTGCTGCTGGTCGTCCTCTTCTTTTGCCTTCAACTTTCCCCAGCATTACGGACTTCTCAAGGGAGCTGGGTCTTCACATGATGTGTCCCAAGTATGATAGTTTGAGCCTGGTCATTTGTGCCTTGAGTGAAAATTCTGGACTGATTTGTTTGTTTTCGTGGCTGTCCATGGTATCCTCAAAAGTCTTCTCCAGCACCAAAGTTCAAAAGCATCAATGCTTTTTCTATCTTGCTCTTTCAAAGTCCAGCTTTCACATCCATAGAGTGTCACAGGGAAATCCATTGTCCAAACGATTCTAATTTTTGTAGGTGTAGACACGTCACCGCAGTTAAATACCCTTTCCAAGACCTTCATTGCAACCCTACCAAGTGCTAGTCTGTGGCGTATTTCTTGACTGCTAGATCCTTTACTGTTGATGGTCGATCCTAAAAGGCAGAAGCTATTCACCACTTCAATGTCTTCATTGTCAATTCCGAGGCTGGTTGCTGTACCCATTGGTTACTATATATAACAGTAAAACCCTTAATCCAGACCAGATGGAGGGACTGTGGGTGTGCGAACAATCTGAGAGATTGTGCTCTCAGCCATCCTGATGGGGCTCTACTATCCCTTAAAGATCAGGGCTGAAGCCTTCCCTGATTGAGGGCTTCTCCAGGAGGCTCATATGGATGACACAGAGGGCCTTTTACCAGTTTTGACTGGTTTGCCAGCTGTTATGGCCTCATCTTGAAACAAGATGGCAGACTGGTTTTAAAAAAAAACCACCCCTCTCATCCCTAGGACCCCCTCCCATGTGCCCCAAATCTGTCAGTATGTGGATTGCAAATGGGTGTGGTCTATACTTTGTGTGGCTGCCATCTTGAACCAATATAGTGGCTTGACAACAATATACCCTGATCAGGCTCCCCTAGGGCTGCCTCTCATATCCTGTGAAGTTGATTGGTATCAACTGCTATGAAGTTTATTGGTATCCGACTGTCAGCATGTTAATTTTTATGGGGTCTCTGTGGCGCAATTGGTTAGCGCATTTGGCTGTTAACCGGAAGGTTGGTGGTTCGAGCCCACCCAGGGACGATGTCTGTTAATTTTGGGAGAGGAGAGCTGGTCTTGTGGTAGCAAGCATGACTTGTCCCCATAGCTAAGCAGGGTCTGCCCTGGTTGCATGTGAATGGGAGACTTGATGTGTGAGCACTGCAAGATATTCCCCTCAGGGGTTGAAGCCACTTGTATCTTCTCTAAGATAGGGCTGAGAGAGATTCCTGCCTGCAACCTTGGAGAAACCGCTGCCAGTCTGTGAAGACAATACTGAGCTAGATAGACCAATGGTCTGACTCAGTATATGGCAGTTTCCTATTTTCCTATGTTCCTACCATACTGTAGTTTCCTCAAAGCTGCTGTTCAAAGATTTTTTGCCCTCTGCTGCCATCTAGTGACTTGCTTTCTAGCATAGCAAACAGAATCTCTACTAAACCTAGAGAAGGCAAGACTTTTCACGAACGGACACTGGAAATTGTAGTTGCCCAGAATTTTCCAATGGGCATCTCTAGCCCCCAAAGGAACTATATTTCCCAGGATTCCTTGGAAATGAAACTCATGGAATTAAGCCATTTGAAGCTTGTAATTTAGAGAGACCTTTAAAAGTCTTTTTAAAAATGACATATCATCAATCTGGATCCATCTTTCCAGTGGGACACAATATATATGTAGATGCTATTCTGTTCTTAGGTAATTTCTTTAGTTGTCCACAGAAGTTGTATCTCACTTTGGAAAAGATCCAACTAGGGCTGCTTCTTCCAGGAGCAACATGGAAATCCTACCTGTCACTTCAAAAGTTAAAAGACAGAAAGAGATCTTGGAAGGAGCAGTATATCCCAGCATGCTTCTTCTATCTTCCCTCTGCCTACCCATCTCTTTTGCCCCCTATTACTGGGGAGTTTCCAATATTTGTTAAAAAGTTAAAAATCCAAAGAAGCAGAATGTAGAATGGTTGTTCAAGGACATGTGTGTATTTGTTTATTTCGGCCCCAGGACATGATACTAGCGCAATCCCAGCTTATTAGCCACACCCACCAAAAGAATCTTCAGGACTAATGTTTGACTAGACCTGGAACAACTTATATATGAGTCCTGTCCAATAAGAACCAAGGAATATAAGCCAATCAGGGCCTGAGATGTCTGAGAGTGTAGAAAGTTATTTTGGGGGATGCATGGTAGTCGGCCACCTTAGGACTTCTATGGCAGCAATTCTGATGTGCTTGCTTCAGAGTAAACCCCATTCAACAAAGTGGGCTGTTACATAAGCAGCACAAAAAACTGCAGTTCCGTTGTGCATTTTGTCCTTTGGTGGATGCAAAATGTGGAACCAGATCCGAGAGACAAATGATTGGCCCAAGACCAGCCAGCGAGTCTGTGGCAGAAGTGAGATTAATTAATTAATTAATTAAAGAAAAAAGGAAAGAAAGGAAACAAAAGTTTCTTTTGCTTAACCTCCTTTCCTTTTTAATGTACGCATCTAATGATATGGGTAACTTAGCCTGAGATTTGTGGATAGGGCAAAATCAATGGAATGGGTCACTGTTTAATGGAAGAAAAGGAAAGTGCTGCGATTGGGAAGCCATCTCCCATAGTCTTCACTTAGGGCAGAGATTCTTAAACTCAGGTCCTCTTTGGCTATTGTGACTGGGGCTGATAAGAGTTGCAGTTCAACAAAATCTGGGGGTTCTCAAAAGAACCTATCTTTAAGACACCCTACCATAGGACCCAACTGCACTGTCAGAAAAAGTATCCGCTCTTCCACTTCAGAATGCAGAGGAAGTTTGAATGACTAAATAGCAAAGTGGAAAAGAAGTCCAGATGGAAATGGTCCAACCTAGCAGGTCAGTTTCCTATGTATCACAGCCCACACTCTGAAGTGATAGAGTCTGAGAGGCACTATACCACACACTAGGGCTGATCCTAGGGTTTTTGGTGCCCTAGGCAAAGTTTGGTTTTGGTAGCCACCCCAAGCTGATAAACGCGGGGCCCTGGCTTCAACTTGACCCACATAGGTTGCTCATTTGTGGGTCAAATGACTAGTCCATGCAGGTGACCACCGAATGATGGGCCTGCCCTGGTTTGGGGGGTACAGTTGGAAAGAGTTCCCGGTCTATTATGGGGGCAAAACTAACACTTCGGAGATGAAAAGATGCTGCGGCTAATTTGGAAATCCAGTCTGAGACCATTTCCTTTTGGGAACTAATGCTGAGTCAGGCAATCCGTATCCAAGAGAGGGAGTGCCGCTTGTGAGATGAGCTGCTTATTGGGGGCTGAGGAAAGATGGCTATGTCTTTTGGGGTGCTGAATGGGCAGGCCCTTTGGGGAGCAAGGTGCAGAATGACTTATCACATTCTTCCACTTATTACACTCTATTACATATTCCATTTATTGCGATCTTCCACTGTGCTGTATTTCAGGGGTGCAATACGAGAGGAAGGGAGAGAATAAGTGGCAGGCCTATATTCTGGCACTGTTTATGCACCCCACAAGAACTGGTGCCCTAGGTGACTGCCTAAGTATGCCTAGTGGATGGTCCAGCCTTACCACACCCCTTTTCTGAATGTGCTTTTCAGCTCTAGGTTGAGCTTGGAGAGTTGGCCATGGGTTTTCCTTGACATAGGACAGGGGCACCTCAGATGTTGTTCGACTACACCTCCCATCGTCCCCAGCTATAATTTATTTTGCCTGGGGATGATAGGAGTTGTAGTTCAACAACATCTGGAGTACCGCAGGCTGGGAACCCCTGACACAGGACAACATTTGATAATTTCTTGCTGCTAAAGGTTGCTCCTCTACTTCTGAAAGAGAAGAAAACCTGGTGTTTCTTTGATCTTCCAGAGACAGGAACACGAAACCACTCAGAGGTTTGTGGTCTGAGTCATAACTCTTCTGTGTATGGGAGTAATTAAAGCGTATTCACCTCTTCTGTTGAACAAAAGGACAATGGGGTCTCCTGTGCCAAGAACTGCTGCTTTGCTTCTGGCAATCTCTACAGGTACCTTTTGTCTACTAAAGGGCTGTTACCATATTGAGGAGAGCTGGTCTGTTAGGAGAGCTGGTCTTGTGATAGCAAGCATGAATTGTCCCCTTTGCTAAGCAGGGTCCACCCTACTTTGCATTTGAATGGGAGACTACATGTGTGAGCACTGTAAGATATTGTCCTTAGGGGATGGGGCCGCTCTGGGAAGAGCATCTGCATGCTCGCATGCAGAAGGTCCCAAGTTCCCCCCTTGGCATCTCCAAGATACTGCTGAGAGAGATTCCTGCCTGCAACTTTGGAGATGCTGCTGCAGTCTATATAGACAAACCTTAGCTAGATGGACCAAAGGTCTAACTCAGTATAAGGCAGCTTCCTATGTTCCTCGATTTGAATCCTGACTTGGACATGATCCAGGACTCGGGTGCACTTGTCTTCATTGGAGTGGACAGCCCAGTCTTATGCATGATTAGGATTGTAGCCATTAAGCTTATGTTATTTTAATCAGATTGTAGCTGATGCTTCCTCTTTTAAGAGAGAAAGAAATGGAACAAAACAAAGAATTCAAGGACACTCCTTGCTGGAACTCACATTATTCCATTGCATTTTCCCTTCCTTCCTTCCTTCCTTCCTTCCTTCCTTCCTTCCTTCCTTCCTTCCTCTCTCTCTCTCCCTCACTTCTCCTCTCTCCCATCCCTAATTTTTTGTTTGAAATAAAATGGAATTATAGACCCACGTGGGTCACTTCATTTGAGCAGCCCTATATATATGTGGGTGGTTTTTTTTGCATCTGATTAACTCTGTATTCATATTTACACCAGTATTCTTCTATGCACGTTATTGCGAAACGAGTTATTGTCCGGAAACCTCGCCATATGAATGCTTTTTATATGTATGTAATGATTATTGTTTGTCTTTACAGTTGCTTGTAGTGTGAGTACAGATTCATTGAATAACGAATATTTATGTTTGAATAAAATGAGAAAGATATTTCCTGACATTCCCATTCTCTTCCAGTTGTTTCAGGCCAGGATTCTGTGTCTCAGAAAGAGCCGCTTGCTTTTGCCAATGAGGGAGAACCCATCCAACTCAACTGTTCCTATTCTGGAACTCTGTACAATTTGCAATGGTATAAGCAGTACGCAGGCAGCAAGCTTCAGTTTCTGGCCTTACTGGCAGGTAATGCACAATCCAAACCTTTTGGGCGTTTCAGCATGAGTCTGGATACAACCGGGAGAACCACCACCTTATCCTTGAAGAGCGCCCAGTTGGAAGATGCTGCCGTCTATTTTTGTGCCTTGAGTCACAGTGCTGCAAAGATGCCTCTGGGCTGTCACAAAAACCTGCAGTTGACCTAAAAAGGTGAAGCAGAGGCATCACCAGGTTTTGGAGACCCCTGGTGGAGTACAGCCTCCTGCTCGCATTTTGCCTCCAAAAATATGAAAAACTCCCTTTTCTCTTCCTCACCTACTGCTTACCTTGCGAGAAAGGAATTTAAGAACTGCTCAGATATTTGGTTTGTATAAGCAACTGAGGATGGTGTATTGACGCTGAAACCGGTTTTGTTTTAACTTGTAACATCTGGTGGATGGTATTTATTTATTTATTTATTTATTTGATTTGATTTCTATGCCGCCCTTCCAAAAATGGCTCAGGGCAGTTTACACAGAGAAATAACAAATAGATAAGATGGCTCCCTGTCCCCAAAAGGCTCACAATCTAAAAAGAAACATAAGATAGACACCAGCAACAGTCACTGGAGGTCCTGTGCTGGGGGTGGATAGGGCCAGTTATTCTCCCCCTGCTAAATAAAGAGAATCATCACATTAAAAGGTGCCTCTCTGCCAAGTTAGCAGAGGTTAGGGTTATTTATTTATTTATTTATTTAACATATTTGTATACCACCCACTATTGAAGCCTCTAGGTGGTTTACAGCAATAGAACAAACTAAGAAATTTTAACAATTAAAACATACAAAAATATCAACAAAACATAAAAAAGACCAGATAGCTAAAAAGCTTGGCTGAAGAGATGTTTCTTTAGTTGTTTCCTAAAAGCCAAGGTATCTTATCTTTGCATAATAAAGAGGTCTTGGTGGAAGAATTGCTTAGAGTTAATATGCGCATTGCATTGCAAACCTATCCACTTGCCAATATACAAAGTGCTTCCCCTTCCCATTGCATGCCTCAAAATATCGGAGACTGGGGAAGGGTCTTCCAGGTCAATGGCTGGCACTGCCAAGCAACAGCTTCCCTTACATCCAGTTATGGGATCTACCCATGGAGCAAAGCAAAGATTCCTGCAGTTGGTGGGAATGGGAGATCAGAGCTCACAAGTGCATAGGCCGAGAAGATGATGGCAGGGATAGACGGTGGGACCTCAAATGAATCTGGGAATATGCCTGGCCTAACCCACAGATGATGCTGACAATGAAAATGTGGCAACATTTCAGATATGAAATTCAACCTTTTCAGCATTACTGCTTCTACTACTACTGCTACAAATATTTATATACCACTCTTCCACCAAAGTTCTCAAAGCAGTTTACAAAGAAAAATAAATACATTAAAAAGGTCCCCTGTCCCCAAAGGGCTCACTATCTAATAAGGCAGATACCAGCAACAGCCATCAAAAGACTGTTTTCTTTCACATTATGTTATACATTTTTAAAGAAAATCACATTTGAAATTTGACTTTGAGGAGAACTCAGACCTGAAAACCAGGGGATAAATTTTGACTTTAATCAAAAACCACGATCAAAAACACACGGATGATTATACATCTGTATTGGAATGACAAATGACAGTAAATACAAACAGTAATTAATAAGTAAATACAAACAGTAATTAATACATACATATTAAAAACCTGCATATGGTGAGTTTTCTAAAGAATAACTCATTCTGATACTTCATCAAACATGCTGAGAAGAATACTAATGTAAATACAAATACACAGAGGTTGTTCATACAACCGAAAATGAAAAGTGTCCTACCCAGGTTTGGGAGCTGTGTGGACTCCCAATTTTTGGTTGTGTGGAAACAAACAACTAAGTAGGAGGAGGGAAAAGTGATGGTTTGGGAGACAGGAGCTGGGTAGGACAGTATCATCCTACCCACCTGTCATACTCAGCATTTGACCAAGGTAGGAGCAAAAGCTGACCTATCTAGCCCCTTTCTCTCATGCAATCACTTGTTTCTCCTTCTACCTTGGTGCCAAATGCTGTCCCCCCATGCACATCCTATTCCCCTCCCCTCTTTTAATAAAGCAGGAGGGTATCTAGCCATCTCACTGGCCCTCCAGTAATCTGTTGCCCGAGATGAAGCAGTCACTTTGCCTCATGGAAGGGCTGCCTCTTCTTACAAGGATGCCCCCTTCACAACCAGAAGTTCCTAAGGTTCAAAATATTGCAGAGCATTGCGATCCCAGCCTAAATTATGTATTTCTTAAAGGCAAGGCTGTGCACATCAAGTATTTGTGTACAGCTGAGTGTGGTAGGGGGCGGGGTGGGGAGGTAAATCTGCACAGAGATAACACAAAGTCCATGGCAACAAATGCAGAACCCTGCAACTTGTGTTGATGATGGAATGCAAGCCAGTCAGCAGACATGTAATTTGCATTATGCTGGACACTCTTGCTAGGGATGACCGTGGGCCTCATTTGCCCACCTCTTGGCCACTGGAAATTCTGCTTAGTCTCTGGTGTTGCTTATACATTGTCCCACCCAACTTGACAACATTAAGGATGAGAAATGAGACTGAAAACAGACACTCAGGACACTGACTTCTGCCCTCTATGGATTTCTGCTTTGGCAGAGCCTGATGGCAGGACTGAAGCATCCTAGTCCTCAAAGCAGCGGTAGCCAGTGTGGGCACTGCCATGGGGGTGGTGGTGGTGGTGGTGGCGGTGGTAGTGGTGGTGGTGGTGGGAGGCACCTTTAATTGTAAATTAGTAGGTGCTTACCTCTCCTCCTGCTGCACCTGAAAGCTGTTCTGCTGAGGATCAGCTCTTCCATTCAGCTGGCCTCTGCACATGTGTGGAAGCCATTTACAAATGGCCTCCGCCCGCTGAGTGGTGGACCCGATCCTCCACCGCAGTGGGTACTAGGTATCGGTCAGCGGTGGAGTGGGAACCCCGGCGGCCTGTGTGCGGCCGTGGCGGCCACCCCTCTGACCCCGCACCCTGCGTCTGACATCAGACGCAGGGCTAGCCACGTCCCCCACATCTGACATCAGACGTGGCGGGGGGCGTGGTCTGACTCCCAAACGGAGCCTTGAGGCTCCGTAAAGGAGTTGGAGTTTAACTCCTGAAGGGGCAGCACGGCCTCTTCAGGAGCTACTGAGCAGCCAGGAGCAGCTCTTGCCTGCCTTAGCAGGGAAGAGTTGCTCCTGGCTGAAACTGCGAACGCAGCACCAGCCTTAGTTTAGATTCCGAAGGGGCCGCGCGGCCCCTGCTTGGGAGCTAAACTAGCACCCCTCTGCATCTGATGTCAGATGCGGGAGGCGTGTCAGGGCCGTGAAGCACGGCCCCTGATTGGGTGCGGCCCGGGTTCTTTGAACCCATTCGCCCAATGGTAGCTCCGTGTGTCTATAGAAGTTTATATAACTTCTCGTCATGCAGTTCTCTATATACCTGCAGCAGTACCAAGTCCTGGTGGTGCCCTGTATGCTGAGAAGGGAAGAATATTCTCCAACCACCCTAGCAGGATTGGAATACTGTAGTTTCACATATATATCCCATGGATTATGCAGCAGTGTGAAGAATACACAGGTGTGGTCTATGCATTTTAAAAAACATTAGTGCTAATTTCCCCTGGGTTATATTCATGTTTGGGTTGTGCCTGTTTGTCGGTTTTATACAGGAAAATATAAGTCCAGACATTTGGGGTTCTACTTCAGATAGGCAGAAGAGCTGTCCGTAGCTCCCAAGCTCCCTAATGCCCGCCTGTTTCATTCCACTAGAGGGCACTCAAGACTCTTCAAGTTCTCCAACAACAGTTTTATCTCCTAACCTTAAGTGGCGCGGCAGGGAAATGCTTGACTAACAAGCAGAAGGTTGCCGGTTCGAATCCCCACTGGTACTATGTTGGCTAGCAGCGATATAGGAAGATGCTGAAAGGCATCATCTCATACTGTGTGGGAGATGGGAATGGTAAACCCCTCCTGTATTAAGTAAATTACCTTAAAACCTCCAAAAATGGGTGCATATGCTGGTAACCTCCGGGCTTGATTACTGTAAGGGACTCTACATGGGGCTGCCCTTGTACATAGTCCGGAAACTACAATTGGTACAGAATGTGGCAACCAGACTGGAACAACTCGAAGAGACCATATAACACCTGTTTTCAAAGAACTGCACCAGCTGCTGATATGTTTCCAGGCAAAATACGAAGTACTGGTTATTACCTATAAATCTCTCAAAGGCTTGGGACCAGGTTATTTAAGAG
Source organism: Hemicordylus capensis (assembly GCF_027244095.1). Taxonomy (NCBI): domain Eukaryota; kingdom Metazoa; phylum Chordata; class Lepidosauria; order Squamata; family Cordylidae; genus Hemicordylus; species Hemicordylus capensis. The sequence goes on along the minus strand of NC_069662.1, from coordinate 8,647,925 downwards.
AGCACCTTCTCGTTCATGAACCCTGCTGCCTATTAAGATCATCTGGAGAAGTCCGGTTATGGTTGCCACCGGCTTGTTTGGTGGCGACTCAGCTCTCTGGGCCTTCTCTGTGGCTGCCCCAGGACTTTGGAACAACTCCAAGTCAAAATAAGGGCATCTCCTTCTCTATCTGCTTTTAGGAAGACCCTCAAGACACACCTGTTCCTTCAGGCCTTCAACTGAAATTAATTTTAAACTGTTTAATTGTTTTTATCCTATGAGATTGTTTTGACTTTTTCTCTGTGAAATTGTTTTAAATGTTTTTACTTTGCACATACCGGTAGATGCACATAGCCGGTAGTATATTAATCTCTCATATTTGGACTTAACTGGATTCTATGGTTAGGGCAGAGTCTGTTATGAAGGTTTGGATCTGAGCTCTTGGTGACTGACCAGGAGAGGGATCTTGGGGTCATGGTGGACAGCTCATTGAAAGTGTCGACTCAATGTGCGGCAGCTGTGAAAAAGGCCAATTCAATGCTAGGGATCATTAGGAAGGGGACTGAAAATAAAACAACAGATATTATAATGCTCTTATACAAAACTATGGTGTGGCCACACCTGGAGTACTGTGTGCAATTCTGGTCACCACATCTCAAGAAGGACATTGTAGAACTGGAAAAGGTGCAGAGGAGGGCAACCAAGATGATCAGGGGCCTAGAGCACCTTCCTTAGGCAAGGCTACAACACCTGGAGCTATTTAGTTTAGGAAAAAGATGACTGCGGGGAGACATGATAGAGGTCTATAAAATCATGCATGGTATGGAGAAAGTGGATAGAGAGAAATTCTTCTCCCTCTCACATAACACTAGAACCAGGGGTCATGCCATGAAATTGATTGCCAGGAAATCTAGGACCAACAAACAGAGGTACTTTTTCACACAATGCATAATCAAGTTGTGGAATTCTTTGCCACAATATGTGGTGATAACCAACAACCTGGATGGCTTTAAGAGGGGTTTGGATAACTTCTATCAACGGCTACTAGTCAGAGGGCTATAGGCCACCTCCAGTCTCAGTGGCAGGATGCCTCTGAGTACCAGTTGCTAGGGATGTGCACAAAACCAGCTGCCCAGTTCAGTTTTGGCCCCCTTTGAACCCCCACCCCAGTTCAGTCCAGTGTGAGGAGGTTCGACAAACAATTTAAAAAAAATTATTTATTTATTTATTTATTTATTAAACTTATCCCCTCTGAGGGCTTCTCCAAGGTGGCGGGGGGTGGGTGGGAATCTGCCAAGGTTCCCCCTCCCCCCGCCGGCCTCCTGGGTAGTTAAAACTTGCCCAGTTCAGGTGTCTTTGGCCCTTTCCAGGCCTATTCCTTGGAGTGGTGGCCATTTTGGAGGCCACCGCACCTGCACAGTGGGACCCTGCGTGGCTGGGTCATGACCTGACCATGCAGGATCCTACTGCACAGGCGTGGCAGCCTCCAGAATGGCTGCCATGCCAGGGAATAGGCCTGGAAAGGGCTGAAGATGTCCGAACCGGGCAAGTTTTAACTACCCAGGAGGCCGGCAGGGGGAGGAGGAACCTCTGTGGACCCCTGCTGCCACCTTGGAGAAGTGTCCGGAGCGGGTAAAATTAATAAAAATTGTTTGCCTAAACCCCTGAACCGGGGGGTGGGGGGGTTGGCTTGACCCCGAACCTTTGAACTGAACCAATTAGACATGGAACCGGTTTGGTTTCGACCCTGTTTGCATACCCCTACCAGTTGCAGGGGAGTCACAGCAGGAGAGAGGGCATGCCCTCAACTCCTGCCTGTAGGCTTCCAGCGGCATCTGGTGGGCCACTGTGTGAAACAGGATGCTGGACTAGATGGACCTTGGGCCTGATCCAGCGGGGCTGTCCTTCTGTTATAATTTTTAGCAACTCCTCTGAAATTGACCTGGATGACTTTCTGTTTGTGACTCCTGAGGATGTAGAAAAGCTGTTTTGGACTGTGCGACCTACCACCTGCACTCTTGACCCTTGCCCAGTTTGGCTTGGGTCTAACAATCCGTTTGCAAAAGAGGGTCTGGTAAACATTATAAATTCCCCATTGCTCCATGGGCAAATCACTGGGCAGGACTACACTTACCAGCAGTCTGTGTGCACCTTCTAACTAGAGATGTGAACGGAACCGAATGTTGTCCAGGTCGGCTCGAATCCGGACTGGATTTGAACCACTGCTGGCAGCTCGGGTTCAGGCTTGATTGAACCTGGGCCTGGTCCGGTCATTGAAGTGGCTCGAGGGGCATGATGGGTATACTTGTAAAGGGCTAAATGTGGGGGGTGGGGGTGATGGAAAAGGTTGTAGCCTTTAAATATTTTACCTTTAAAATCAAGCAGCGGTGATGGCCAAGACTGCAGCTGCCGCTGAGGGGACAATGGAGGAGGAGGCAGAGGTGGCTGTGAGGGCTCCTTCCACCCCACCACCAGCCTCCCTTGCCAGATTCCCCTTTACAAGTATACCTCTTGAGCCGGCTTGCGAGCCGGGGGCTTGGCTTGACTTGCCCTCAGACCGGCTCCCCTCAGTCCGATTCGAGGGTGAGCCTTCGAGCAGAGCCAGCTCACACATCCCAACATCTAAAATGGAGTTGGAGCTCCATAGGGCTCTGGTTCTCTTCAAGTACCACTTTCCCAGCTCTAGGGAAGTGCAGTAATTGAAGAGATCAGCACAGTGGGAAAAGGCTTTCATACTCTTTCTTCTTCTTCCCAAATGGCTGTGCTTGAAAAATTGTGAAAGGTACTGCCCAAGGCTGAGATCAGAATGCCCAGTATTTTGAGATGTGGAACATAGGAAGCTGTCTTGTATGGAATAAGACCATTGGTCCATCTAACTCAATATAGTACACACAGACTGGCTGCAGTTTCTCCAAGTTTCTCAGCCCTATCTTGGAGATGCTAGGGAGGGCACTTCTGCATGCAGGTGCTCTTCCCAGAGCGGCCCCATCCCATAAGGAAAACACCTGACAGTGCTCACACATGTAATCTCCCATTCGAATGCAAACTGGGGCAGACCTGCTTACCAAAGGGGGAAATTCCTGCTTGCTACCACAAGACCAGTTCCCCTCCAACTAGTGATGGTGGAAAAACAATCTGTGCAATCATCCCAGAAGAGGTTCCCAAGACTTACTGGCAGGCATGTGCACTTGTTTTCATAAAGCATGGAAAGGGAGATGAATGAGCCACATTAGCATCATTCCAACGTATTCCATAATGATATGGCCATCACATTACTTGGATCCCCTTTCATTGCTATTCAGTCTGGAAACTGGAATCATAACTTGCTACTCTACAAGCTATTTGCAAACACAAGGTGGAGATGTTGAGCAAGTTCAATTCATACTTTGTCCTTTGCTGAAAATCACATTTTGAAACTTGGTTTTTCTCTACTACACATGGAGATCCTTGTTGCCAACCACATCCTGTGGCTTCTAATCTCTCTGCTTGGAGTGCTAAGGTGCATTTGTCACATTATTTACCAAGGGGAAGAATTTGGCTGCATTTCATCCCAGGCAGTGGATTGAGCAGTGGAAAGCCCAGAAGCTGATCACATCAAGATTCCTTCTGAATTTCTTCCAAATTCAACCCAAGTACTTCCACTTTGCTGCACAGGAGTATGTTTTTCCCATGGGCCTTGACTGTGCTAATTACGTCAGTCTTGAGTAAGTGATTGTTGGTTCTCCCTCCCCCTCCACCCTTCATATTTTGACAGCATTGGAAAAATGGAACGAGTTCAGATGAGGAGAGCAACCAAGATGGCGGGCAGGCTGGGAACCAAGTCTTATGAGGAATGGTTGAAGGAGCTGGTCTGTTTATCCTGGAGAAAAGGAGATTGAGGTGGGGGATATCAGAGCCACTTCCAAATATCAGGAAGAAGAGCTGAAACAGAGAAGGAGTGGACTTGTTCTCTGTTGCTCCTGAGGGCAGGACTAAACTCAATGGGTTGGAGTTACAAGGAAGCAGATTTGGGACAGATATCAGGAAGAACTTCCTAACTGTAAGAGGTGTGAGGCAGTGGAACTGTCTGCTTGGTGCAATATTGGGTTCTCCTGGCAGATTAGAAAATATTCTAATTTTCTGGGATTGTGGATTTGGGGTTCTCATGAGCTGTACGCCATGATCATCACAATTATAACAAATTAAGGCTTGACTTATCTCGCTTTGCATGTAATGCGTCTGTCTCATATATCAGTTTCACCTTTTAATTTGCATTACTGAAATTAATGGACTTTTGCACGATATTCTAATTTTCTGAGTTTCACCTGTATATAGTACCAATGTGGGTGTGGGTGCTGTGGATCTGGTCCATGACAGGGGAGCAGGGCCATTCCTCTCTATGCTCTCCTTTCATGGGGAGGGCTGGCCCAACTGCTATTTTTTAAAAAATGGTTAAACCATTATGTTTGGTTATGTGGACTTAATGTAACGTGCAGTCTGGCCACAATGGTCTTCAAACTAAACCAAAACTTTTCCTTTGGAATCTTGTGTCCTGGCAGTCCGTCGTTCTGATTCCCAAGTGACTCAGACCCCGACGTCACAGGAGATCAGGGAAGGAGACCTCTTCACCATCACCTGCAAGAACCCCACTGCTTATTGGACCCACTTCTGGTACCACCAACTGCCTGGAACTGCACCATCCCTTCTGTTGTCCAGAGCTAGCAAGGGCAATACCACTGAAGGACGTTTCACCCTGGAGTATCTGGGGACTGGGACAGAAGGCCGTCTGCATCTCTCTGGCTCTCAGCTCAGTGACTCGGGCAACTACTTCTGTGCGGTGGCAGCACAGTGGTACAGGAAGAGGAAACCCCAGAGCCATAACCCCAGCCCTTCTCAAGCTTGACGTGCTGCTTACTCAGTTATATCTGCCGCCTATTAGGATCATCTGGGGAGATCTGGGTGCCATTTCTAGCACTTGTTTGGTGGTGACTCAGGCACTGGGCCTTCTCTGTGGCTCCCATGGGGCTTTGGAATATATGCCCCCTGCCAAAATACGAGCCTTTCCATCTCCGGTTGCTTTTTAAATGACCCTCAAGAAACACCTGTTTTCTCAGGCTTTTAATTAAAATTAATTTTAAACAATTTATTTTTATTCTGTGAGATTGCCATTTATTTATTTATTTATTCATTCATTCGATTTCTGTACCGCCCTTCCAAAAATGGCTCAGGGCAGTTTACACCGAGAAATCAAATCAAATCTTTATTGTTATGGTCATTTGACCAGCAAAACACAAAGTACAAAAGCTTTACATAAAAGCGAGCTTTACATAAAAGCAAACTTGGTCAAAAAAAGTAATAAACTGTTAACACATAAAACAGAACCTGTGCTGGGGGTGGAGAGGGCCAATTACTCTCCCCCTGCTAAATAAAGAGAATCACCATGTTAAAAGGTCCTTCTTTGCCAAGTTAGCAGGGGTAAGGGTTAGGGATAGGGATTTAATTGTTTTTATTGTGTTTTATATTGTATTTGGATTAAATGCTGTTGGCCTTTAAGAGAGCCCTAAAAACCTATTTGTTTGGCCTTGCATTCCAAGGTTTGTAAAGTGTTTTTAAAAGTGTTTCAATTGGTTTTAAATGGTTTTAATTGTTTTTGAATTGTTTTTGAATTGTTTTTAGCACTGGGTTTTGAATTGTGTGTTTTTATGTCTTTTAAAAGTTATTGTATACTGCCCAGAGTCTTTAGATGGGGCGGTTTATAAATGTAATAAATACTACTACTACTAATAATAATCATAAAAATAATAATAAAAAATATCACACTGCCTAGAGATACATATATCAGGTTCATTCATTCATATGAATGAATGAATGAATGCATGAATGAATGAATGCATGAATGAATGAATGAATGAATGAATGGTTCTACTGAAATGTATTATCCAGTACTGGAAAATTCGCTGAATCCCATTCAACCGCACAAATGAGGACTTCTGGGCCCCTGTTCCAACCCCTCAATATGCCTATATTTTGAATGCCTTTCTTGTGACCTTTCACTGACTCCGCCTCAACCTGCCACCCACGACCAGGCTCCGCCCTCTTTCTCCCAGGATGTGTTGTTGTCGCCACCACTGGCTCTTTACACAGCACTCCCAGTTGGAAGATGTGCAGAGTGCCTGACTGGGCTCTCTGTTGCTGCCTGCTGGGAAGAACAAAATCCCCACAGAAAAGTGGGATCTGGAGACTGGCACCGGCAGTTAGGGGCAACTCTAGAACAACCAGTTCGGGGAAGCAATTGGGTGGCAAAGAATGATATTGATGGAGGGAGAATTTTGCAATACATTAAATCCTTACAGAGCTGAAAGAATGAATGTTGTTAGTATATTAACCATATTAATGAAGCTTCCTTGACATTGTTATACTTATCCAGGAAACTTGGCCGATTCCTTTTAGAAAGCACACTGTCTTTTTGGACTAGGCCAAACTTCCTGGTCTGCTTCCCAAGCTAGTTTTCTCTTCCTGTCCAAGACCATGTGACAGGAAAGACTGGGGTGGGGAGAGAGCTCAGTACCAGGCCAGAGGAAATCTGTAGGGGAGATGACCCTGTCCCCCACTGCACATTTGGACTCACTCTGCCCACTTCCTGGCCAGAAAGGAAGCTAAGGAGCTAGCCTGGCTTCTGGGAGGCTGGAGGAGCCGCCTACCTACCTGTTTGCACTGGCTCCTGCTGCTTGTTCCAGGGTAGAAGTCTATAAAATCATGCAGGGTGTGGAGAAAGTGGATAGAGAGAAATTCTTCTCCCTCTCACATAACTCTCGAACCAGAGGTCATGCCATGAAATTGATTGCCAGGAAATTTAGGACCAACAAACGGAAGTACGTTTTCACACAACACATAATCCACTTGTGGAATTCTCTGCCACAAGATGTGGTGACAGCCAACAACCTGGGTGGCTTTAAGAGGGGTTTGGATAACTTCATGGAGGAGAGGTCTATCTATAGGCTACTATAGTCGGTGGGCTGTAGGCCACCTCCAGCCTCAAAGGGAGGATGCCTCTTCTGAATACCAGTTGCAGGGGAGTATCAGCAGGAGGGAGGGCATGCCCTCAACTCCTGCCTGTATGCTTTTAGTGGCATCTGGTGGGCCACTGTGCGAAACAGGATGCTGGACTGGATGGGCCTTGGGCCTGATCCAGCAGGGCTGTTCTTATGTTCTTATGAGTGAAAGAAGCTTCTTTCCACTGATTAATTCAGTCTACAGGGCCGTAAAATACTATCCCAGCATTGTCTGGCACCTTGCTGTAAAGTTCTGGTCTGGTGGCTGGGGGAGTGAAATGAGTGGGAAATGTGTGTGTGTGTGTGTGGGTGGGGGGGCGGGAAGGCCTGTGACCCCTTGGCATCCTTTCTGCTGGCAATGGTCAACAAGATGGAAGCCTCATGGTATCACTGCTGCTATGGAGGTGGAAGCCGTGGTGTCTCTGTTTCCAACTAGTGCTTGTGCATGCAGCATCCCCACAGTTTCCCCATTGTGCCAAATGGGAGAAACTTCAGCCATGTTGCTTCCATCTCCAAATGGGAGAAACTTCAGCGATGTTGCTTCCATCTCCAAAGCAGTGGTGATGTCAGTGCATTCCGGAAATGTTAAGACATCCACATCATGTCAGTTGCCAAGTTCTACTTCCCGTCCCACACGATCCAATCTTCCGTCCCCTTTCGATGGTCTTTTCTGATGAAGCTGCCCCTTGGTGTTTCCACACAAGTGCCCAGGGACAGCTTCCTCTTCTTCCCAGCATGAACGGCTGTCGCCACCAGCGGTTTGAGCAGCGTGTCGAGCCGGACGAAGCCTGGATTGGCTGCCTGGACTCTCCATCACTGGCTGCTGCACCTTTGTACTCAAAGAAAGAGAGTTTGAAAATGGCATAGCCCCTCCTGTTGGAGATGGACTTCCAGTGCATCGACCTTTTGCACCAACTGTCCTAATGACCACTAGGGGCATTGGGAGTAGAGATAGTGAGTAAGGGTCTCCCTGACTGTTCTACCTGTCTGTACTGTATGGCCCCTGATCTGACTCTTCCACACTTCCTGTGCTGAGTCACGATCCTTCCTTTTCTCCTAGAGAGAAGATGGAAAGATCTCCCTTCCTCCTTACCTATCCATTATGTAGTCCTTTAGATTAGGTTTAGGTCTTTCCTTTCCAAGTGTATCTAACCAATAAATATTTAGTATTTAGTTCTACAAGGATCACCATGTGTTTTCTCTAAGTAGCTGCAACAACTAAACCATCCTCTGCTACCGATTCTGTAACTGACTCCAGTTACAGAATAGGTAGCAGAGGATGGTTTAGTTGTTACAGCTACTTAGAGAAAACACATGGAGATCTTTGTGTGCTCATTCCTCAGTGCTCTGCTGTTTTACCTATTGAGGGTAAAAATTAAGACTCTCTTACACCTCCTGCCCCCCGCCACACAGGGCCAGCCAATCAGATTTGCAGGAAGGGAAGGAAGATTTTGCAGGAAGGGAAGGAAGGGAAGGAAGATGGTGAGGGCATCTATTTGGGTGCAGGTCATACAAAATTATTTTGACATACATTTTGTCGTTTTTTTAAAAAAATCCCTTCTCTTCATGCAGTGCTCTATTTACCTGTGCTAGTGTTAAGTACAGGAGCTTCCCCAGACAGCCGGCTTTACTGCAGGTTTACTGAGAGGCTTTGCGGCGAGTTCAAATTTGCCCCCCCCAACCAGTGCAAAAAGTGAGATTTTTTTTTTTACCACGGATATAATTACATAGACTCTAACATGCAATGAAAAACCCAACTTGTGTGCAAAGTGAACCCCGATAGCTCGCAGGGACTTGGGGGTAAATTTGGACGATATGTGAATGCACACCCTCCATTCTGGAGGAGATGTGAACTAAAAGCCAGGTGCCAAAAATGTTCAGGCAGTGGGGCTGGGGCAGGTGGTGGAGAAGGTGGTGTCCTGCATGGTGAGAAAGGAGGAACATTCTCCAACCACCCTGGGAGAACGGGAGTACTGTATTTTCATGCATGTACCCCACAGGTTCTGCACCAGGGTGTGGAATGCACAGGTGCAGGTTATACTTGGTTTTAAAAACATAAACATGAGTTTCCCACAGTTATAGGAACATAGAAAGCTGCCAGATACTGAGTCAGACCATTGGTCTATCTAGCTCAGGATTGTCTTCACAGACTGGCAGTGGCTTCTCCAAGGTTGCAGGCAGGAATCTCTCTCATCCCTATCTTGGAGGTTATGCTTGTGTGTGAGTGATACCCTGAGGGGGGTATATACATGAAAACGGGCGTAGCAAGGTTGGAGTGGGCCCAGAGACAGGATGTTAAAATGGGCCCTTCCACTGAAGTAAAATTTATAATGTGTATATATATTAGAACATCATCCTTTAAAAAAAAAAAAAAAAATTGTGGACGATGCAAGTCATTTAATGGTACTAGAGAAAGTCATGCTGTTCTGGTAGCTCCAGGTCTTAACACTCACATCAGTTTCGGAGGATGAATACAACTGAAGGAAGCCGGGGGAGGGGGGTGCATGGCTGGGGGAGTCAGTCATGTGACGTGCCTCTGGGGCCCCCCCAGGGCAGTGGGCCCCCAGACAACTGTCTCCCCTTGCTCTATTATAGTTACGCCCCTGCATGAAAAGACAGGAAGCCCAGAGGCCTGGTCTGCGACATCTCATAAGCATACCAGTAGCTCCAACACTACCTGAAGCCCACCTTGACAAGCCATGCCTGCCTTTTTCCACCAGAGGGCACTAGAGACTGTCCCTTTCTTCGAGGAAGACCGTTCTCCAGCTCCGGATTTGTCTGACTGTACCTCCTGTTCAACAGGACAAGGAAGATGCATGAATACTGATGGTGTCAATCACATAGGCCATTACAAAGTGACAACCTCCACACCAAAAACAGATGGAAGAATACCCTGCAGTAATACTAGTTGCGCTGGCTGACATGATGTGCAAGGATTAGGGTGACAGGAGATTCCTGGAGAGAACCTGCCCTTGCGCTCTCAGCGTCATTGCAGCTTTTCCCTTGCGTGATAATGGGAAGGAATATGGTAACGCTTGTAGCACAATTGCCAGTGCTCAGTAACACCAGAATCCTCTCCCATTGGCCTAAGCCTTGTAGATCATATTAACCACTGTTCCACTACAACCACCACCAGTCGGCTCAACTTGTGTTGGAGATGGCGTTCCAGTGCATCGACCTTTTGCACCAGCAACTAGCCTAATGACCACTAGGGGCATTGGGAACAGAGGTAGCTAGTGAGGGTCTCCTTACCTGTCCCTGCTTTGCCTCTACTCTATGACCCCTGCATTGACTCCTCAGGTACTTCCTGTAGTTAGTTCGTCCTCTTCCTTGCCTCATAGAGAGAAGATGGAAACATCCCTCTCTCCCTACCTATTCGTTATGTAGCTGATAGATAGGATAGTCTTTCCTATCCCAAATGTACAGTGATTTCCATGCGTGTTCCTTAAATAGCTGCACCAACTAAACTCTGCACTCTGTAACTGGAGCGGTAGCTTCCTTGGTACTCTGCTAAATAATCACAAACCCTAACAATTTGCATCATCAACACATGTTGCAGCAGGATCCAGTGAGCATGGCCATGTAATCTGGGTTAGGTTTTTTTTGGATTTTCTCCCCACGCTGCAATGCACACAGCTGTCTATACAGAAGCAATTGCCATTGACTATTTTTTCACAAATATGCTCTGCACACAGATATAACCTGCACTCAAGCATTCCCTGCAGGAATGTTTGGGGGCGGGGGGGGGCGGGGCAGGATGTTGCATAAACTCTGTGTAAAGCACTAATGACAAAAGATCCAACCCAAACGCACTACATAAGAACATAAGAACAGCCCTGCTGGATCAGGCCCCAGTCCAGCATCCCGTTTCACACAGTGGCCCACCAGATGCTGCTGGAAGCCCACAGCAGGAGTTGAGGGCATGCCCTCAACTCCTGCTGTTACTCCCCTGCAACTGGTACTCAGAGGCATCTTGCCTTTGAGGCTGGAGGTGGCCTATCGGCCTCCAACTAGTAGCCCATGATAGACCTCTCCTCCATGAAGTTATCCAAACCCCTCTTCAAGCCATCCAGGTTGTTGGCTGTCACCACATCTTGTGGCAGAGAATTCCACTAGTTGATTATGCGTTGTGTGAAAAAGTACTTCCATTGTTGGTCCTAGATTTCAATTTCATGGGATGACCCCTGGTTCTAGTGGGTCTATTTAATATTTCATATAACTATAGGCATGATATTGTATAAAATAAACATCCATATATAAATACATCATACAGAACAATAGAATGCCACAAAACCATGACATAGCCATACACACATGAATGTTCACAAGGATCCACAACAGTGACAGACCTCATCATGCGTGGCTCTGACAACTGCATTTCTGCAGCTCCGTGATTGGGCAATTGACACCTGACCTCAATATACGTGGGGGGAAAGGGTTAAATCTCACACACCTGCAATTCCAGGGGGGCAGGAAATGGCCTCAGAGGTAATTTTTGGCCACCATTTTGTGGCTTTTAAACAAAAATTCCCATGATTTTTTTCTGGGGAAATGGTGACATTGCGGCTTTTGCGGGGCATTGTTTGACAGATGGAGACCCACCCAGCACTATACAGCATGTTTTCACTCATTTCTGTCTTTTGAAGCCATTTTTAGCCACTATTCTGCCCTCCAGGAACCTACCCCCATGCCCCCGATTCCCATTGCCTCAATGCCTTATTATCTATGGGTTCGCTATCCACAACTTCAGCTGAGAAGAGTACCTCTGTGGATAATGAGGGCCAGCTGTGAATCCATTTTGAGAAATATACTGTCTTTTTCAAGTGGATCAATTAATACCAACACAGATGTCAAATCCTCCAAAAAATGTCCATGATAACATTCTATTATAGGAGATGACTTGATCTACTCAGATGGTTGCTTCTCCAAGATTCCAATCAGGAGTCTCTCTTAGCCCTGTCTGGAGATGCCAGGGAGGGAACATGGAACCAGTTTCATGCAGATGCTCTTCCATTAAGCAATGGCCCCATCTCCCAAGAGGAATATCTTACAGTGCTCACATATGGAGTCTCCCATTCAAATGCAAAGCAGGCCAGACCCTGCTAAGTAGGGATGTGCATGAATTGATTTTTTCCCCATTTTGATTTGTACCTGAATTGAGTCACCCCCGATTTGTTTTCGGTCCAAATCTGCCCACCCCCGAATCACCCCATATTCAATTTGTGGGTGGTAGCTTCCTTGCACCCATTGGGCACCACCACCCACCACAACCCACTCTGGGCCATGCTGGTGCCCCCCATGTGGAGCTATAAGGCTGTTGAAATCCCCATTATTCCCTATGGGGAAAAGCTTCAAGCCAACTTATTTAAAAATCATCTCTTTGCCCAATTTATTTGAAATCTGGGTGTTAGCTTCCACCCATTGGGCACTACCACCCAACCCACTTTGGCCACAAAATGGAGGTCCAAATCTCCGACTTTTTTCTGGTCGGAATCTGGGGTGATTTGTTTTGTACCGGAATCTGGGCAATTGAGAACAGAGGTGATATGTTTTGTCTACAAATCACCCGAATTGGCCAGATTCGGTACAAATTGTTTTGTACCCGAATCATTTTGCACATTCCTACTGCTAAGCAAAGGGGACAATTCATGCTCGCTGCTACAAGACTAGCTCTCCTCCCTTAGCAGAGAAGCCACTTCATCAGCCCGAGCCCCACTGAAACCTGCTACTGCTTGTTGGGCCAGAGGATGCCTTGGAGATGCAGCCAGACCTGCAGAGCCAGGGATCTCTCAGTTCCCACATGCAGGATGGTGAGAGGCAGGAGTGGAAACAGTGAGGGGAGAGGGGAGGGGATCCATCAGCTTCAAATACCATATGCAAAGTGATAGTTGCAGGTGGGCAGGAAACTGTGTGTAAATACAAAAGAACATACCCTATACCTCCATTCACAAAAGGTAGAAAACTGCATACCATGTGGGCTGGTTCCCTCTAATAGGGATTCCCAGGTATTGTTAACTACAACTCCCATAATCCCCAGGCAAAGTCTATTGCTGCTGGAGATGCTGGGAGTTGTAGTCAACAACTGGGAATCCCTGTTAGAGGGAACACTGCCGGTGGGTTAAATATGCAGAAATTGTTTATTAGGCCCGTGCAAAGCTTCAGCCAAAGCTCAATACTTGACACAGCTCCCCTGGCACCTTGCTGACTTGCTGGAGTGCTGAAGTGATAATTATTTGGTGGTTATTTCCTAGTAATAGTGGGGTTTACTATAAGGGAAATAGAGTTGTATTGAGCCTGAGAACCATCACTGAAAGTTTGTATGGAGCCCTGGGAAGTGTAGTCCTTCCAAGCACTTTCTCCATAGGGCTCTGTAAGGGAAGCACTGGAAAGGACTGCACTTCCCAGCAGTCTGCATGATATTTTCAAGATGGAGCAGGGCTTTGAATGGGCTTTTGTTCTGCTAAATGCTGTTCTGCAGTGTTGGGGAAAGTGCAGCACTTGCACAGCATAGTGGGGAAAGGCTCTAAAATAAATGTCTGTCTGTCTGTCTATAGGCTTTTCCCACTGTGTTGAACTCTGCAAGTATATATGTATTTGCCCAAGTGGTGCTGCTTGAAAAATAGTGAAGATTACTGTCCTAGCCTGAGATGAGGATGCCCAATATTTTGAGCCATGGGGAGTGCTGGTGGTGAAGGAACCATCCTGGCAAGCACCTTGGACTGGGTTCCCAAGACTTACTGGCAGACCCATGAATGGATGGAAGGGGAGGTGAATGAACCACATTGGTATCATTCCCATGTGCTTTGAAATAAATTTGCCATGGAAAGAATGAGACAAATAACGACAACGGGCCATTATATTTCTTAAACCCCCTTTTATTGCTATTCAGATAGAAAACTGAAATCCGAACTTCTAGCTTTACAGAGAATTCCCAAACGCAAGGTGGAGATGTTGAGCAAGCTTGACTCATACTTTGTCCTGGCTGCAAATCACATTTCAAAACTTGATTTTCCGCCAGCATGCATGGGGATCCTAGTTTGTAACCACATCCTGTGGCTTGTAACCTCTCTGCTTGGAGCGTCAAGGTGCATTTTTCATCTTATTTACAAAGAGGAAGGCTGCATTCTGCCAGGTCATCTCATACAGTCAACCGGGCAGCACAAGCCTTGAAGATGATTGGATCTGCATTCCTTCTGAATTCCTCCCTACCCAGGAGTATGTCTCTCCTCTCGGCCTTGGCTTTGTGCATTATATCAGTCTTAAGTAAGTGATTGTTGAGTCTTCCCCCCCGCTTCACACTTTAATAAGTTTGATAAAATGGAAAGAGTTCAGATGAGGAGGGCAACCAAGATGGTGAGGAGATGGGAAACCATGTCCTGCAAGGAGCAGTTGCAGAGCTGGGTGTGTTTAGCCTGGAAAAGAGAAATCTAAGGGGAGATATGATTGATTGATTGATTGATTGATTGATTGGCTCATGAATGATTAAGTGCAGTCAAGTTGGTGTCGACTCTTAGTGACCACATAGGTAGATTCTCTCCAGGATGATCTGTCTTCAACTTGGCCTTTAAGGTAGATATGATAGAGAGATATGATAGCCCTATTCAAATATCTGAAGGTCTGTCATATTGAAGAAGGTGCAGACTTGTTCTCTGTTGCCCAGGATGGCAGGACTAGAGCCATTTGGTTGAAATTACAAAAGAGCAGATTAAGACTAGACATGAGAAGGAATTTCCTAAGTGTAAGAGGTGTGAGACAGTGGGACTGTCTGCATTGTGCAGTGTTGGGCTCCCGTATGCTGGAGATTCAAGGGAGAGGCTAGAGAGCATTCCCCTTCAATCGGAACCAAACCTTTCCTTTGGAATCTTGTTTCTCTGCAGTCCGTCGCTCTGACTCTCAAGTGACTCAGACTCCTGCATCACAAGAGATCAGGGAAGGAGACAACTTCACCATCACCTGCACAAAACTCATTGCTTATCAGCCCCACTTCTGGTACCATCAGCTTCTTGGAACTGCACCATCCCTTCTGTTGTCCAGAGGTAGCAAGGGCAGTACCACTGAAGGACGTTTCACCCTGGAATATCTGGGGACTGGGACAGAAGGCCGTCTGCATCTCTCTGGCTATCAGCTCAGTGACTCGGGCAACTACTTCTGTGCAGTGGAAGCACAGTGGTACAGGAAGAAGAAACCCCAGAGCCATAACCCCAGCACTTCTCAAGCTTGACGTGCTGCTTACTGGGTTATGTTGCTTTACTGAAATGTATTACCAGTATAGGACAATCCACTGAACCTCACTGAACTCCACTGGAATGAGGAACTAGGAGCATAGGAGCATAGGCAGCTGCCTTCTACCGAGTCAGACCATTGATCTCTTGAGCTCAGTAATGCCAACACAGATGAGCAGTGGCTTCTCCAAGGCTGCAGACAGGAGTCTCTCTGAGCCCTACCTTGGAGACGCCAGAGAGGGAGCTTGGGACCTTCTGCATGTAAGTGTGCAGATGTGTTTCCCAAAGCAGCCCCATCCCTTAAGGGCAATATCTTGAAGGTCATCTCCCATTCAAATGCAAACAGGGTGGACCCTGCTTAGCAAAGGGGGCAATTCATGCTTGCTACCACAAGGTCAGCGATCCTCCTCCCCATTCTGGGCCCCTATTCTAGTACACGTTGAACACCCCCCTGCCCCCATTTTGAAACTTTTTCTTCTTAATATCTCTTGTGGCTCTAGCTCTCTGCCAGTTCGATTCTGTCCCTTGCTAAATGTGAATGGTCTGACTGCTGTGCCTTTTCACTCAAAGGAAGAGACATTAGAAATGGCGCCATCATACCACCCACTCAGCCAGCCAATCAGATTTGCACAAACACAGTGTATTTGCACAAACACAGTGTTCCCTCTAACAGGGATTCCCAGATGTTCACTACAGCTCCCAGCATCCCCAGCTACAATGGCCTTTGGCTGGGGATTCTGGGAGCTGTTGTCAACAACATCTGGGAATAACTATTAGAGGCAACACTGCACACAGATACCCTTTGGGTTACACAGTTCTTTGCATCCCAAGGGAGCTATGTTGGTGAAGGTTATAGAAAATATTTTTATTCCAGCTTACCTGGCACAGAGCATCTGTGCCCCTAGTTCTCCCTGTCTCCCTCCTTCAGCTGCAGTTCGTTCTCCTCCTCCCAGTTCATTCTCCATCTGCAGCCAGCCACCCTGGCTGCCACCTGCCCTCCACAGCTGGGCTGCTGCTTGCCCTCCGTGGCCACCTCCTTCTGCCTGCCAGCGTTTTCTCCTCTGGCCAGCCACCACCACTGTTTTGTTCCTTGGTTGGCTGCCACCACCACCCTTTTCTCCCCTGTTCCCGTGGCTAATTGGCAGCTGCTCACGAACTCTTGTGAGAACTGCCATGCATGGGATTAGCCATGGGTACGTCTTAGAGAAATTAATATTTAGAATGGTTTCATCATTTTGAAAAAATAAATAAATCTTCACTTCATGCCATTCTCTGTATATCTGCAGTGGCGCCAAGTCCTGGTAGTGGTGCCCTGAGTGCTGAGAAGGGAATAATTCTCTAACCACCCTAGCAGGATTGGAATGCTGTTGTTTCACACATATACCCCATGGATTATGCAGCAGTGCAGGGAATACAAGGTGTGGTCTATGCATTTTTACTTAAATTAAGTACTTATTTCCCCTGGGTACAAGTTTTTCCTGTTTGTCAGATTCATACAGGAAGATATAATCCCAGATGTATGGTCTTCTTTTTCCGATGAGCAGAAGATCTACAGTAGCTCCCAAGCTCTCTGAAGTATCCCTGGAGCACTGGAATATCTTACAGTGCTCACACGTGTAGTCTCCCATTCAAATGCAAACTAGAGTGGACCCTGCGTAACCAAGAGGAGAATTCATGCTTGCTACAAGACCAGCTCTCCTCCCACTGCTGGTGGTGGACAAACAATGGTCACATTCTCACGTAACGTGAAACCGGAGGTTGCTGAACCTGCGGTTAATTCTCCAAACCATGAATAGTATTGCATATCTTCTTCCAAACACAGTCCAGCAACCTCTGTTTTCAGGGCAGGGGAGCCTCTCCCTCTTTCTTGTCTGCTCCGGCCACATCCCAGCAAACTGTAGCACTCGCATTGCCGGTCTGTGGGCAAGAGACATCAGCATGCCTCCAGGGCAACAACGATCTTCAGGGGCATCCTGAGCACAGTCGTGCCTTTTTGGAATGGTCCACCCACCCTTGCCTGGTATTTAAGGGCATTCAAATCCTTTCAATTGCCATGCCATGCAAGCCTTTCTTCTGACAGTGAATGCACAGCCACCTTTGTAAGAGCCCAGAAACAAAACAGTTGCACAAGCACAATTTCTGGTGGGGGGGATTCTGGGTGGGCATTATTTTCCTGTTACTCAGGAAAGGGAAGGGGACATGATGACTACCTAAGGAAGGATGTGTATATGAGGGAGGGCAAAGGATCTTGGGGTCTCACCCACAGTGACTAAGGATGTTCTTGTGAGGGCTCAGCTTGGCAAAGCATTGTAGTCCATGGAGATCAAACCATAATCCTGTCCCTGTGGTGGCTTGAGGCCAGGGGACTAGCATACTCACGAGAAGGCTGGTCTACTGGGGAGGATCTTAGGCTCGCCAACATTCCATTTTCTGTCAGACAATGGGCTCTTGAGTTGAGCTAACAAAAATAAGGGGTCCCTGCTTGCATGGGGTCCTCATTCGCTCTGGATAATGATAGAACTTTTGAACAGCAACCTTACTCTCCAGGAAAGCCTTTGATGTGCCCAAAGGAGACTTTGATGTTCCATGTCTCCAGGCATAGCCAGGTGGGCAGACTGTGGAAACACTGGGACCAGAGATCGATACTCACTCTCATTCAGATTTGAGTTGGTGTTGCACCATATGTAAATCTGCTGCTGCGGGGAATCACAGGAGAAGGGAGCCCCAGTTATCTGCAAACTCAGTAGAGTGGGGTTGCTGTTCCAGGCAAAAATAAAGATGGGCATGTTGAAATGGGTGGATGGGCTGCCAGAGGGCATGCTTGACAGATTCCTCATGGCAGTCGCCAGGACAGGGAGAACTGTTGCTTGTATAGAGCAACCTGGCTGAGTGACACCTGCTGTCTGGCCCTGATGTGCGTTTCCATGGCCTGGCACTTTTGTGAGAGACCGAATCATGGGAGAAGGGATGTCATCGCACATTATTAGTGATTCTGCCCAACACATCTGGCCCCATAGACAGTTCTTCTCATGTGTTGTGAAAGACATGACACTCTCATAAGTGAGTGTTCCACTCAGGAATAGCATCCACGTCATCACAGAGGAGGAATTTCCCCTCTCAATGTTGGCAATGCTGATCCTGCCATTTGGCTGTTCTCATGAGTAAGTCTAGGGACTACATGTTTTTTCCCCAAGGGGAAAGGGCTGCCCCTTGGTATTGGACCATACTAATCTTGCTCATTTGGTTTGCTGGGAGCAGTGGCACTCTCTAACTCTTAGATCTTTAGACTGTTTACTACCTTATCCACGGAACAACTCATTGGAATGACTAGGATCTTCCATGAGTATATATTAACAGAGCCCTGCTCCTTGAAATAGATTAGAAAATCTTAATTCATAAACCAGATGAATGATGAACTGAAGAAGTAGTCAAAACCTCGTGTTAGTGCTGCGAGTTCTTCATTTTTTGACATATCATTTGCATCTTCTTGGCTTATGTTACATCATTACTACCTTTTGTATATTTACCATTTGCTCTCTACTCATATGCAGATGGTATAACAAATAATGAAAACTACTTGGGCTGGGCACAGAGCATCTGAGCCCCTAGTTCCCCCACTCACCCGCCCACTGCTGCTGCTTTCTTCCCCTGCCACCCTCCCACCTGTCGCTTCCATTTTCTTGCCCGCCTGCTGCTGCTGTTTTCTTCCCCCACCTGCCGCCGCCGTTTTGTCTCCCTCCTGCAGCCACTTTGTTTCCCGTCTCACCTCCACCACTGCTTTCCTCTTCTCCTGCCAGCAGCTTGCTCGTGAACTCTCGTGAGAGCTGCCACACATGGGATTAGCAACAGGTACGCCTAAGGTGTGTGTGTGTGTGTGTGTGTATATATATATATATATATATATATATATATATATATATATATATATATATTTGTTATACCATCCACATATTCTATTCGTCATTAGCTTTTTACTCTTTATATAAATTACACTATTTTTCATTTCATTCTGTATCTTTCTGTATAGTGTTTATTTGTTCTTTAAAACACTTGTTTACAGCTTTTTCATTTTATTTTAAGTTCATCACATTAGTTGTTACTTTGGTTTCAGTTGAAGTGTGTACCTTTAGGTACCTTGGTTTTTGGCTCAACAGCATTGCATGCGTTCCCCCAAGGGGAAGGGGCTGCCCCTTCTTCCCCACATAACTGTGCAAAAACTAGACCTGAGCCATTCAGGATTTTCTGTTTGGGGCTGCCCTTTAACTCTGACCCTGGGTATCGCCACCCTGCCATGTGTTGACATCCCAGTGCTCTAATGGGGTTTCCCTGCTTATGTTGCCACCTCCAGTGCCTGTGCTTGTGAACATAGATCTGTTTCGCTTGATTTCTGGAGAACAAAGCACAGAGCCTCTTTTTCTCTCCTGATTGCCAGGAAAGGAGTGCAAGAGACAGAGTTGGAAGAGGGCATTCCCTGTTGTGACATTCTCATTTGGCAGGCTTTGAAGCTTGTGATGAGACACGGCAGCATCCCTGTTGCCAGGCAACTGCTTTGTTGGATCGGAGACAGGGTGTGGGGCAAGAGCTTAGAGAGGCTGCCAGTGAGACTGCCACAGGCAAGGAGCAGGCGCAATCCTGGGTGGGTCTGTGCTGCCCTCTCTGTGATTATGCTTCCAGACAGTGAATGAAACTGTGGTTATGGTGGTGTGCAGGTTTGGACGTAACACTGCTGTTGAAAAACCTCAAGTTATGGTGGTGAAACTCACTACAAACTGAAGGTTCAAACTGGAGTTTGGTGAGGCAAACCTCAGGTTGCTTTTGCTGCAAAACCGTGGCACACATTAGGACATAAACAGAACCTCTGCCCCGTTTACCTCCGGTTTTGAGTTACGTGCGAATGCAGACAATCTGTGCAAGAACCCCAGACTAGGTTCTTAAGACTTGCTGGAAGGCATGTGCACTTGTTTTCATAAAGCATGGAAAGGGAGATGAAGGAGCCACATTAGGATCATTCTGATGTGTTCCATAATAAATGTTCCATGGAAAGAATTAAACAAATAGCAAGAAATGGACTTTCCATTATGTAATCACCTTGGATTGCTATTCAGTCTGAAAAGTGGAATCATAACTTGTCGCTCTACAAGCTATTTGCAAACACAAGGTGGAGATGTTGAGCAAATTTGACTCATACTTTGTCCTTTGCAGAAAATCACATTTCAAACCTTGGTTTTTCTTTAGTACAAACGGAGATCCTAGTTGCTAACCACATCCTGTGGCTTCTAATCTCTCTGCTTGGAGTGCTAAGGTGCATTTGTCACATTATTTACCAAGGGTAAGAATTCGGCTGCACTTCAGCAAGTCGTCCCAGGCAGTGGATTGAGCAGTGGAATGCCCAGAAGCTGATCAAGATTCCTTCTGAATTCCTTCTTAATTCTACTCTTTAATTCTACTTTGCTACACAGGAGTATGTTTCTCCTATGGGCTTTCGCTGTGCTAATTACATCAGTCGAGTAAGTGATTTTTGGTTGTCCCTCCCCCTGCCCCCTTCATATTTTGACAGCATTGGAAAAATGGAACGGGTTCAGATGAGGAGAGCAACCAAGATTGCGGGCAGGCTGGGAACCAAGTCTTATGAGGAATGGTTGAAGGAGCTGGTCGGTTTATCCTGGAGAAGAGGAGACTGAGGTGGGGGATAACACAGCCACTTCCAAATATCAGGAAGAAGAGCTGAAACACAGAAGGAGTGGACGCTTTCTCTGTTGCTCCTGAGGGCAGGACTAGACTCAATGGGTTGGAGTTACAAGGAAGCAGATTTAGGCCAGATAACAGGAAGAATTTCCTAACTTTAAAGAGGTGTGAGACGGTGGAACTGTCTGCTTGGTGCAATGTTGGGTTCTCCTGTGCTGCAGGTTTCCAACACAATCTGGGTTGGCATCTGTCTGGGATACTGTAGCAGTTCCTTGCACTGAGCTGGAGACTCAGCTAGAAGATCTCTGGGGTCACTTCTCATTGTTAATTCTATAATGTCTTTTTTGCTTCACATCAGCTCCCACTGCTTGAGATCTCCAGCCCTGCAAGTTTAATCTATGTCTTCTCCCTGTTTATTGTCATTTTGACTCAGGTCATGCAAAGCCCCTTTGAGCTTCTTGCACATGGTCTGTCTGCATGTGTAGATGCCATTGATGAAGCCTAGAAAATCACTGAGGGACAATTTACAGTCCACCTTGCTTTATAATCCAGACAGGCTTTACAAATGCAGAAAATTCAGAAATAAATAAATAAATAATAAAAGAAATTATTGTGCATCATGTGTGAGAATGCCTCACACATGAATTGTGCCCATGTGGGGGGTGACAGGGGAGCAGGGCCATTCCTCTCCATTACCTCTTTCTTTGGGGCTTACCCAACAGCTATTTTAATAAGAAAAATCAAACCTCTCAGCACTAATGGGGGTTTAAAATATCATACAGTTTGGCTGGAACCATTTTCAAACCAAACCAAACCTTTCCTTTGAAATCTTGTCTCCCTGCAGTCCGTCGTTCTGATTCCCAAGTGACTCAGACCCCCAAGTCACAGGAGATCAGGGAAGGAGACCTCTTCACCATCACCTGCAAGAACCCCACTGCTTATCGGACCCACTTCTGGTACCGCCAACTGCCTGGAACTTCACCGTCCCTT
Source organism: Hemicordylus capensis (assembly GCF_027244095.1). Taxonomy (NCBI): domain Eukaryota; kingdom Metazoa; phylum Chordata; class Lepidosauria; order Squamata; family Cordylidae; genus Hemicordylus; species Hemicordylus capensis. Next base: position 8,626,018 of record NC_069662.1, on the reverse strand, counting down.
CTGTTGTCCAGAGGTAGCAAGGGCAATGCCACTGAAGGACGTTTCACCCTGGAGTATCTGGAGAATGTGAAAGAAAGCCATCTGCATCTCTCTGGCTTACAGCTCAGTGACTCAGGAAGCTACTTCTGTGCAGTGGAAGCACAGTAGTACAGGAAGAGGGAGACGCAGTACCATAACCCCAGTCCTTGTCAGTCTTGATGTGATGCTCACTCATTTATATTATTCTCATGACATGTGGCATGTATTATCCAGTAATGGGCAATCCACTGAACTCCGCTGGACTCCATTGAAATGAGGACTTTTTGGCCCCTGTTCCAAAACAAGTTGTAACACACACACGCACACTTTGAAACCTTTCCTTTCCTTATCTTATCTCATGGGTAGCGTTGCACTGGAAGTGACCGGTGCGAGCGCACACATTATACACACACACACCCTGGCCACTTCTGGTACGATGCTGACCGAGGCGACAAGGAGGTATGATGCCGCCCCATGCCAGTAGTTTTTCAGACAGCACTGGTGGGGGAAACGCAGTGGTGAAGGGTGTGTGTGTAAGGGCAGCCTCCCTGCTCCTTAAAGGTGATCCCCTGCCACCAAACCGGTTCGAATGCCAGACCTCCAAACCAGTTCAGTGATCCAGAAAAGGACCACCGAACCGGTTTGTGCACCATCCCTGTTACAAAGTTATAACACAACAGCAAGAAACAGAAGGAGTACTTGTTAGGCCTCTGCAAATTCGGATTAGAAAATTCGGCTTTTATTGGCTGTGGACCCAAAGGCAGTAGCAAATACCAGGGCTGGGTGCATTTTAGCTCACCCCTAAAAAGGGTAATATGATTCATATTCAAATCAAACCAGCCAGTTTCAAATGTGAATTGATTAAATGACTGTTTATGGACATTTTGGATCCTTTAAAATGCCACTCCGGCTCCCTGACTGGTAAAAAAAAAGGGCTCCAAAATATGTAGAATTGAATCTATTCTACATATGTCAAATAGAGTCAAATTTGATTAAAATCAGCCAGTTTCAATCTGAATTCAAATTGAATCTGAAAATTTGCTTTGTGCATATCCCTACCCAATAGGCTGGTTCGCATGACCCTAATCTGGGTAGGATGATCATCCAGCCTTGGTAGGAGAGCCAAGCCTGCTCCTGATTGTTAGTTACGTAAATCCAAACAACAAGCTAGGAAGAGGGAGAGTAATTGTGTGAGAGGATAGGATGGCTGCTCCCTACCCAGATTATCTCCTCAGGATTTTACTGATGGTGGATGAAAAGCCCTTCTCCTCAATTTGCACACTGTTGTCATTGTCATAGTTCCTCCTCCTCCTCCTCCTCCTCCTCCCTTGCTTTTTGACTGCCAGTGGAGAGTATACATGCCTATGGACTATGTGTTGAGCCGAATGAGTTGCATCCTAAGAATGTTAGTCATTGATAAATCCCATTGAAATTAATGGGATCAATCTAGGTTAGTCACAACTAACCTAGATCCCATTGACTTCAATGGTGCTTAGTCAAGAAGTACCTGGAAAAACAATAATGATTTTTAAAAATGTATTGAGAAGTTGGTAGGTGCTACTGATGATAAGTAAATGCAGAGAGAGATTGAGGCATCAGCTCCTTGACTTCCTATCTTTCTCTTATTTTCTTGGAAAATTAAATCAGTAGAGAACTGTCTGCTTTGTAATGAATCTTGATCATTGGAATGGAAAACCACTCATTTCTTAGGAGCTGTTCTCATGCGAATGCCTGCATAAGTGAAAATTCCTTTGTTCTGAGACATGTCAAATAGAAGTAATTATATAACTATATATACCAGTCCTTGGTGGCATATTTCTCATGAGAAGATCCACCAGTTGGATCTGAGAAGATCCACCAATTGGATGCTCATCTCCACGTGCAGAAGACAAAGACAAACACAGATTGTTTTTAACAGGTAAATGTTGTTCAAATTTTCCTGTGTACCCAAAATTTATCAGGTTATGGTGAAAACAGAGACTTGAAGATGCAGACCAGAGAGGTTAAGAATATATTGTTTATTGTGGTTACCTTTATGGAATTTCAGTGTGAGAAGATCAGCTCTTTGAAGATGCTGAAGAAGACTTCCTATTAGAGGCTTTAATCTCTCTCTCTAATTACGTCAGTGAGTTTGTCTGTTATTTTAATGATTTCATTTACTTTTCTTCTTTTGAGGACTTTTCCTTCCTCCATGCCTGAATCATGTAGCATTATTTCCTACTGTCACAATACATGGGTAATGATCCTTCCAATAATTACTGATGCAATTTTTAATATATTTAAGTCTTCTCCATTCATGCAGGAAAACTGAATTGTAAATGTTTGCAGATATGAACATTGCTAAGGAATTTCTAAGCTGACGGTGGAAATCTGGTGTGGAAACCTTAATTAAAGTTTCAAAGAGCTCCCCCCACCAGTTGATTTGTTTTTAATATCTGTGAATATTATTTAGGTAATAGGTTACTATGTTCTTTTAAGAGCCCCCAATCGTTTTATAATCATTCTTAATTAGAAATGAAAATATATACCTGGTTAAGCTGTTGTTTTCTATTTGATCCTCATCTCATACAATGAATGTTCAGTATACACAGATACAGATCCATACATGGGTACAGTTATTCACATATTATGTTGAATGCAGGTACAGAAGTATACTTCCTATCTGTAACCTGCATTTGGAGGGAACTTACCCAGGTTCACAGGTACAGTCATTGACACAATCACATGTAAAGGTGTATAGATATCTGCACACTCGTACAACAAAATGTCTGAAGAGGGTGAATATCTTGAACAAATACAGATTTGATGCCAATGGCCAACATCCAGACTAACGCTGTTAGGGTGTGAATATGTTGCACTAGTTAGCTCCGCTACATTGAAAACTTGCATTCCAGACTAGTGTTGCGCTAATTAGAGATGTGCACGAACCTGTTCAGAGGCCTGTTTTATCCCTGATGAGGGGAGACCAGCCAGCCCCAGCCCCACCCAGGCCACAAAACTCTGACTGGTGGCTGCCTGCCAGCCTCCAAATTGGGGAGGATCCCAAAACCCACAAGGGCTGTTCCTTGGCTTGCCTGCTCACCTTAAATGGTCCTCCAGTCAAACATGGAACATTCCCCCACCCCACACTCACCTGCAAAGTGACCAAACATCTAACAATGAAAAACCCTAGGAACATAGGAACATAGGAAGCTGCCATGTACTGATTCAGACCATTGGTCCATCTAGATCAGTATTGTCTTCACAGACTGGCAGCAGCTTCTCCAAGGTCTTCTACCAGGAGAGGCAGTGGGAAATAGGTGAAAAAAGGTTACCACCACAGCCAATCAGGTGTGACCCCCAATATTCCGACTGGGCCCCAATAGGTGACCAGATAACCCTCTTTGAAACAAGATGGGAGGGTGGGTGGGTGGGTGCTTTGCTCCAGAGTGACTGAGCAGCCCGCTTAAGCAGCTGCTTCCCTGCTCCCATTGGCCGGCCCACAACATGTGCTAGGGGTTCAAAAAAGGCCAGCTGCTGTGCCCATCTATGAGGCGCACAACGCCACCCCCGCACTCCCGTGGAACGCGGCAGTGGGGAGCGGCACGGTACAAACCTTGGTCCAAATCAGCTTGGACATTCACAAGTCTGCACCTCAAACATGAACGTGTCTGCCATCTTGAATTGGGGTGGATGACATCACTGCAAACTACACTGTTGAGCTGTGCCTACATGTCACTACAGCTGTACTAAATTTGATCCAAGTCAGTTAGGTGGTTCACAAGTTAGCCCGCTTGTGCCTCAAATGTTCACGCATCCACCATAATAAACTGGGGTGGATGACATCATCACAAACTGTTCCAAATTTGGTCCATATGAGTCCAGGCATTGAGAAGTTGATCGAGGGATGCGCGCGTGCGTGCGCGCGCGCGCACACACACACACACACACACACACACACACACACACACACACACACAGAGTTGGGTGATCTCAAAAGGAAAGTAGGCTGAAAAAAATTCCCTTGTAACAACCAAGCGCATGCCATGTATTACTGTGGAGGTCCCTCCCCTACCTGTACTTACTACTGAAGTCTGCATTCCATACACTATATGCTGTGGACTGCATAGCAGTGATGTCCAGCAGGGGCGGAGCAGGGAGATGAACAAGCCATGGGTGTGACTCACTCATGCTCTTCTCTCTTTCTCACCCCAGCTCTCACAGCTGCCCCAGCTGGATATTCTTCTCACCTCAGCTGACCTTTCCCTCTTGCACTGCAGCGTTAACACCAAAGCAAAGCTGGTCTGGTTCTTTGCAGGGTTCCACAACTGAGGGAATGAGCACACCTTGGGTTAATGCTGTATTTGGGGGACACGGTGGCAGCAAGGGTGGGCCAAGAAGAGAGGGAATGAGTCACACCTGTGGCTCGTTCACCACCCTCTGCACTCCATTCCTACTGGCTGCCACTGCTGCATAGTGCCTTAATGTTGTACATTCATTCAGCTGCATTCATGATATTATGCATACACCCACCCTCCTGAAGACTTTGGGGAGGGAGATGAATTCTGAAGAATGACAACTCTATCAATTTATGTTTAAACAAGTTGTTCTAGTTAGAACTAATCTGCCTACTTTCCTTTCACTATCCCTACAACCGGTCCACAAGTTAGAGCTCTTGCACCTCAAACATTAATGTGTCCACCATTTTGGATCAGGGTGGATGGCATCAACACAAACTACTCCATTGAGATGTCCCTGTGTGTTACTCACTACAACTGTACCAAATTTGGTTCAAATCAGTTAGAGAGTCCATAAATTAGCCTACTTGTGCCTCAAAAGTTCATGCATCCACCATCTTGGTTTGGGATAGATGACATCATCACAAACTATGCTATTGGGTCATCCCAATGTGTCCCTACAACTGTAGCAAATTTGGTTCAGATTGGTTAGACAGTTCACAAGTTAGCCCACTTGTGCCTCAAAAGTTTATGAGTCTGTCATCTTGAACGGGGGAGGATGACATCATCACAAACCATGCCATTGAGGTATCCCTGTGAGTCACTCACTACAACTGTATCTAACTTGGTTCAAATGTGTTAGACAGTTCACAAGTTAGCCCACTTGCACCTCAAACCTTTACATGTCCACCATCTTGAAATAGGGTGGATGACGAAATCACAAACTATGCCATTGGAGCATCCCAATGTGTCCCTATAGATGTAGCAAATTTGGTTGAAACCGGTTAGCGGTTCACAAGTTAGCCCACTTGCGCCTCAAAAGTTTACTCATCCACCATCTTGGATAGGGGTGGATGACATCATCACAAACTACGCTGTTGAGGTGTCCCTATGTGACAGAGACAGTTGGAACCAATGTCTATGGGCCTTGAAGATCTCCTGAAAAGGGTCACTCATTCCTGTCTGAAAGGATTGTCAACCCTCCAAGTATGCCTACAGTCTCCATGAATTTTCATCAATCTCAGGTGACTATCGGAGAATTTAATAGCTGGATATTAGGAAAACCATTGGGGAAAAACATCTCCAGGAATAGCTTCTGTCAGACTCAGCAGCCAAAATCGCCAGCCGTGGGACTTTGACTCTCATGCCAAAAATTTACAGAGCGTTTGTATTCTGGTACATGAGACCCAACATCCATGCCTAGTCCTATTTAAATCCAGAAGTACTGGCCCAAAACACTGCCCCGAACCCAAAGCTGAATCTTTTCATCTATACGATCAAGAATAGGAAAGCAAAAAAAGAAAAAAAAAGTTTTTCCTGGTTCATGAATGGCATTCTACGGATGTTAGTCATGATTAAATCCCACTGAAATTTAGTCAGAAATAACTTGTCCAATTGGGCAGCTTCACAAATAACGGTGGCAAGTCTGGACGTAAGTACTGCTGGTTTCCAGCTGGTGCATGCTCATTTGGCTTCTCTGGGTTATTATTTATTTATTTATTTATTTATTTATTTATTTGTTCGATTTTTAGACCGCCCTTACAAAATAGCTCAGGATGGTTCACAAACATCAAAGACCCTTTAAAACACTTTAAGAGCACTTATGTGTTGTGTGAAGACAACTCAATGTTGAGTCAAGATGGTTGAGTATCTGCTTCTGCCCATTATTTGCCTAACATTCCAAACCAACATTTGAAGTTGGGTGGATAATGTCAGGCAAACATGGGTACCCGATATTCTCTATCAGACACAGGGACTTCAGATACCATGGAACTGGTGGAAGAAACGGGAGTGCGAACCCACCAGGAACTGATGGTTCCTTCGAATGTCTTTGCCATCATTACGTGTGAAACCACCCATTTCAATGGTGTTAGTCAAGATTCACTTTCTTAGCTTATGACCCACTAGGAATAGGACAGAGTAGGCAACCTTGGCTGTCCAGCTTTTGTTGCACCACAACTCCCATTATCCCAAGCCACAATTCACTTTTTAAAAAATCTACTGAAGAAGTTGGTAGGTACAAATGGTGATATGTGAATTCAGAGGGAGAAAGATTGGGCCACCAATCCCTCCCCATGCTTCCCGCAGCTCCTGCTATCTTTCTCTTGTGGGCTTGTAAAGTTAAATATGCCAACAACTTTCCATTTCTTAATGAATTTTGATAATTGGCATGCAAAAACACTCATTTCATGGATGTCATTCTCATGAGAATGCCTGCATAACTGAGGACTCCTTTGTTCTCAGGCACAATGAATAAAGGAAATCTTATTATTATTATATATTGGTCCTTGGGGATGAAATGTCTCATAAGAGGTTTTGAGAACATTGACAAACTGGCTGCTTTTCTCTACATGCAGAGGACTAAGACACAGACAGACGCTCACTTTCCTTAGCCGGTAAATGCCATTCAATTCTTCTTCTGTTCCCAAATTTGATCAGGTTCTGGTGAAAAAAGACCAGCAACATTAAGGCACTTCTCTTGGTTTATCGAATGTCAGTAGGAAAAGGTCAGCCCTTTGCAACATGTTGAAGACTTCCTATTAGAGCTTTTATCTATCTAGAGCAGCAGTGGGAAATAAGTATGGAGAAGTCAACGGTTCCTGGTAGGAGCCCCCTCCCATTACGTCTGCTGCTTCTGTGTCATCTGAAGCCGCCAGTGTGTGAGGTGGAGAATGTCCGTTCTGCACTTCCAACTGGCTTTCACTTGATGTCTGAAACCAGCATCTGAAATTGGGCAGAGAACGTAGTAACTTAGGAAGCCGCTTTATACGGAGAGAGATCGTTGGTCCACCTAGCTCAGCATTGTCAACTCTGATTGGCAGTGGCTCCTCAAGCTTTCGGGCAGGAGTCTCTCCCAGCCCTACCTGGAGATACTGCCAGGGATTGAACCTGGGACCTTCTGCATGCAAAGCAGATGCTCTACCGCTGAGCTGCAGCCCCATGGAGGTATTAATGAGAATGCCAGGTGGAAGTGGAGACCTGACATTCTTCACCTGACATTGGTGGTTTCAGATGACATGTTAGAGGTGGAAGTAACAGGTGTGCTTGCCCACTAGGAGCCACTGGTTCCTCCATACCTACTTGCCACCACTATGTGCGAAGCTTCCCACCATCTTGATTTATTTTCGTCTCTCCTCCCTCCCATCCTTTATTTCTTTTGCCATTTGATTAAAGGAATTGTGATTTATTTGCATTGATGGAAACAGGTGTTGTTTGGTCATGTATTGAAATATTGCCATGGGTCACAACTGGCAGCTAAAATATCTTCTCTTAACACTCGGTGCAGGTGAAAAACACAATGCTAAAACAACAGGACCTAAAGCTCTTAACTTCTTCTTAATTTTGTTAGCCACCAACGAGCCTAGGTTAATTCTAGAAAGAAACTCCTTTTTTCATGGACATGAAATTTTGGATGTCTTTTGAGCCAAGTAAGATTTTTTGGGGGACATATTTTGTTGTGCTGAAGGTGATGAATACATCAACAGTGACTGAATTTATCCTGCTGGGAATTCCCTTTCTTCCTGATCTACATAGACTTTTCTTTGTTGTGGGACTATTCATGTACATCGTAACCATCACAGGTAATGGAGTCATCCCCATTGTTGTAGCCAGTGATCGAAGGCTCCAGACTCCAATGTACATCTTCCTGAGCAACCTTGCTTGTCTGGAGATCTTCTACACCACAACGGTTGTTCCTAAGATGCTGCAGACGCTTTTAGAAACACGAACCTCTATTTGTTTCCATTGCTGCATGGCTCAGAGTTACTTCCACTTTGTGTTTGGTGCCACGGAGCTTTTCATCCTCACAGCAATGTCCTTTGACCGCTATTTGGCCATATGCAAGCCATTATGGTACCCCATGATTATGACCAATCAGGTATGTGTTCAGATGTCCATGGCCACCTGGTACGGAGGATTCATCACTATGTTTTTTCTGTTTGCTCCTTTTTGGAGTTTGCCCTTCTGTAACTCTAACATCATTGATCATTTCTACTGTGATATGGGTCCCATCTTAAGCTTAGCGTGTGCCGATACCAGTCTCAACCAGTTGCTGCTGCTGGTTGTCTGTATCCTCTTTGTTCTCATGACCTTGATCTTAAACATAGTGTCCTACATCTTTATCATCTCCACCATACTACGCATTCCTTCAGCTGTGGGGCGCAAAAAGGCATTCTCCACCTGCACCTCTCACTTGACTGTGATCTCCATATTGTATGGAGCCCTCCTCTTCATGTATCTGAGGTCAAACGTAGTTTCTTCCCCTCGCATAACCAGAGTAATAGCGATTTTGAACACCACCCTCACCCCCATGCTAAATCCATTCATATATATGATAAGGAATGCAGAGGTGAAAGCAGTGATCAGACATGTAATTGATAAGAAGAGGGGTTTGGTGTGACCAATTTTTCCATCTGCTGAGGTTTAAAATTAAAGATCAGTATGAATTAATAGATTTTAATGTTTGAGAGTTGATGATTGGAATACTGTGATCTCTTCTTTGACAATATCCATGAGCTGGCAGGTAATAACTGGGTTTTGGCTGGCATATTGCTCATTTCTCATTTGATCTGAGCAGGACATACACACACTGCTGCTGCGTTCTACACAAAGTCACACTACACTGGTTGCAAAAGTGGGATGTTTCCATGCCTAGTAAGAACAACATCATCGCTGTTCTGATGCTGTTTCCATCAGGAGCATTCATCCATTCATTCAACATCAGCATTGTTTCATTTATGACTTTTTCTTACTTTAGGAAGGACTAGTTTCAGTTATGCAAGGTTATGATGGTATGACCTTGCAGTGCGATTCTCATCATTATCCTTTGGCTTCACAAAACCTTTCCTCTGCAAAGTAGTTGTAAACTTAGTTTATTATATGTAGATGTGTGTTGAAGTTTAATATCTGCAATATCATCCATGGAAGAGAGTGGGTCTTGTGGTAAAGTAAAGTGTGCTTCAAGTCGGTGTCGACTCCTGGCGACCACAGAGTCCTGTGGTTTTCTTTGGTAGAATACAGGAGGGGTTTACCATTGCCTCCTCCTGCCACAGTATGATATTATGCCTTTCAACATCTTTCTATATCATTGCTGCCCAATATAGTACCAGCGGGGATTTGAACTGGCAACCTTCTGCTTGTTGGTCAAGCATTTCCCCACTGCGCCACTTAAGGTAGTAGCAAGCATTGCTACTACCTTAAATTGTCCCCTTTGCTAAGCTTGGTGTGCCCTGGTTTGCATTTGAATGGGGGACTACATGTGTGAGCACAAAGATATTGCCCTTAGGGGCAATATGCTTGCTTGACTGTATGCTTGCACACCGAATGTCCCAAGTTCCCTCCCTGCCATCATCAAGATAGGGTTGAGAGAGACTACTGCCTGCAGCCTTGGAGAGGCTGCTGCCAGTCTGTGTAGTCAATACTGAGCAAGATGGACCAAGAGTCTGACTCTATATATGGCCACTTCCTATGTTCCTATCTGCAAGAAACTGTGGCTAGGGATGATGGGAGTAGTAGCAGAACCTCAGTTTATCTACCCCTCAGCTAGGAGAATTTGCTCAAGAATTTAATTCTTCTTCCCTCCCTGTCTCTCCAGTTTATTTGACTTCTCCCTCAGGTTTAAGGGTCAGCCATCATTTTTGTAGGTAGTCACAAGGGGGCAGCACTATCACACATTGCAAACCAATACAAGCAGAGCTTCTTGCTGGATTTCTATCTCCTCGGTCACTGAAGTGCAAACATATTTCAACTCTGCTGGAAGAAGGAGAAGGAAGGAGAAGGAGAGTGGAGTACATCTCCTGCAACGGATGAGGATGGAGCAGGGTTGGAAGATTTCCCTGGTGGCCTTGCTGTCTGCCCAATTCCACTGTAAGCTGAACTTCTGAAGCGTATCCTCATGACTCTCTTTCCTTTCTCTCTTCATTTGTTTCTTCCCTGGTGCTCTCTGGCCCCTCTCTGCATGCAAGCATAATCCCTGTCCATCAATTCATCAACCAGTTGCACCTCCAGGCAACTTTCTGCCTGTCTCCCCTGCCAAAATATTCTGGCCACACCTTCTGCCAGATGCTCAGTATATTAAAAGGAAGGAGTTGGGACTTCTGACGTCCCTCATCCTAGTAGTCACTCTGCACATGTGTAGAGCTGCATTATTCTTTATTGTTACTTTGCATGTTCCAGGATTCATCTCAAACACTCGGAGAGCTGGAAAGGCTTTTCAAATACTCCCCATCCCCTCTTCCTCCTTCCTTCTCCCTATTTGATTATTTTTTCATTCTTCTATTTACATTTGTCCTTTGGTTCTATGAGGTTCTTGGCCCATCCCAGCACCTTCTAGTGGAATCGGAGGACTGGGGTCTAGTTTTATGGGGTGGCGAGCCAGTCCCATGGTAAGGAACATCTTTTATCCCTTTGCTAAGCAGGGTTCATCTTGGTTCATATTTGGATGGGTGACTACATGTGAGCCCTGTCTGCTGTCAGATACTCCCCTTAAAGCCATAGCTCAGTGGTAGAGCATTTGCTTGCATCAAAAAAGTCCCAAGTTCAGTCCTTGGCATTGCCAAAAAGGACTGGGAAACCCTGGAGAATCAGTGCCAACAATATGGAGCCAGGTGGACCAAGGTCCTGACTCACTATAATGCAGCTTCTATGTCCCCCTGTTTATGACTGGCTGTCTTCCAAAAACCATTCCATTGACCATGTTATGCTTTCTGTGACCAGGGATAAGTGGACAGTTGACTGTGAAGCAGAGCCCACCGTTGCTGGAGATCTCCGAAGGGCAGAACGCCACCCTCACCTGCTCGGTCTCCCTGAGCAACTTGTATTGGTACCAGCAGCTTCCCGGTGAAAAGCCCACCGTGCTGATGCACGTCTTCGGCAGTGGCAGAAAACACGAGGGGAAGCATTTCATGGGGCAGTTCAATTCACAGAAAAGGGAAGGCTATCTGTACATCATAGATGCTCAGCTGGAACACGGGGCCAACTATCTCTGCGCTGAGGATGTGCAATGAGGCAGCCTGGCTGGGAGCCTGTTCGAAAACCAGAATGCAAAGCTGCAACCACCAGGCTCACTTCCTGCCCTCAGACACATGGGTGCCAACTGGTAGATGGAGGGGACTGTCTCCTAGTCTTGCTGATGGGATTTCCCCCTCTCCAAATATTTCATGTAAATCAGGGTTATTGGGTTTTTTTTAATGCTGGGGTCCATGAGATAGGCCTAGGCAGTTCCTGGGAAATCTTGGCCGTCCAGAATTCAATTTGCTTCCAGGTGAGCCGGAATAAAGTTCCTGAAAGTAATTATCCCAAGTATTTATTTCCCTTCTCTCTCATTTTTACTAGAACTTTATGAAAATAAGTGACATAAGCGGGACCATGTGTAAGGCTTGAGGATCTATGACATGTGTTACTGCAAAAAAGGTTACAAAACCTTAATCTAAAGCCAACTCACATCTTTGGCTATTTAACCCTTTGCATTGCATTGACGCCTGTATTGAACTTCTGATGAAATTTGAAGTCAACACATTTTCCGTATTAAATATTGACTTGAATATTTGACATGGAACTATTTGACATGGAACTACTTTACATGGAGGTTGCCATGAATATACTGAAGCATCTTTAGACCAAACTCAGTATTGTCTATAGCAATCCTCCAAGGTCACCATTCTTATGTTCTGATTTTCATGGTGGTCAGATGTATCAATGATATTCTGTTCTTGTATTCATGGAGGGCCGATGTATCAATGGCTACTAGGGGTGTGCATGAAAACGGCTGGCCCGGTTCAGTCTGAGTACACACTGAACCTGAACCGGACTGGGACAGTTTGTTCCGTCACCCTCTTGGTACCCCACCCCCCCAGTTCGGTTCAGTTTGGGTGGGGTTTGCGAGCTTTTTTTGTAAAAATATATATTTTTGTACTGACCCCTCTTGGGAGTTTCTATGAGGCTGCACAGGGGGGTGTCATCCAGAGTTTCCCCCTCTCCAAGGGGCTTCCGTTCTGCCTCAAATCACCTTTGGCCTGTTCCAGGCCTCAGCCCCATCGCGGTGGCCATTTTGGAGGCCACCGCACATGCCCAATGGTTCTCTGTATGGGATTTCACATGCCTCCATCCTCCTCCTTCTCTGTTGGGCTGACCCTGTCAGTTGCCTAAGCTTTCCTGGCCTCTCCTGCCAGTTTGGCGGACCAGCTCTCCCAGTGGCGGAGGGAGTCTGGAGGCGGCTGAGCACATGGCGACTCCCTGGCCCTACCCCCTGCATCTCACGTCAAATGGGGGTGGGCTAGTCATGTCCTCCTTCTGACATCAGATGCAGGGGCGTGGTCTCCCTCCCAAATGGGGCTGTGCTTCCCCATTTGGGATGGAGATTGGCCGGACGGAGCAACTCTCTCTACTTTTAAAGGCAGGGAAAGCCGTTCTGGCCACGCTGCCAATGGAGCACAGGCTGATCTCCCTCCCAAATGGGGATGCATGGCCTTTTTGGAGAGCAAAATAACGCTGCCCACGTGTGACATCAGACATGGGGGGGCATGTCTGGGGCTGTGAGGCCCGGCCCCTCAGGGCGGCAGCCTGGGTTCTTTGATCCCGTTCGCACAATGGTGGCTCTGCCCCTAAGCCCGACCTTCCATCTTCTCCTGAAGTCTTCTGGACCCCTTCCCTTCTCTTCCCCTTTCTCTTGACTGGTTTTCAGACCAACCCCTTCCCTTAGCTCTCCCTAGCCCCTGCCGGTTTCTGTCAGTGTGCACACTTTCTGTCACCATGTCCTTTCCCCCATCCTGCTCAATAGTAAATGTTCATATAGTAACAGTATAGATAAAGTATAAGTATAAACAGATAAAGTATAAAGTCCAGATACATGAACATCTTAAGTGTACGTCTGAAATGGGAATTCCTACATCTCAAATCATTGGCAACCTTCTACTTTTTATTCAATAAAAGGTATTTATATTTGGACGTTTGAAACTGTGGTTGCGACTTTCTTTTATTACAGTGCTTACAACATCCCCAAAGGGGACAAAAAGCACCCCTCATAACAATGGGGGGGGGGGACCTCCAGGAATAGTTTCAGTCAGAGTTGGCAATCAAATGGCCAGCTGTGGGACTTAGATTATGTAGCAAAGAACATAAGAACAGCCCTGCTGGATCAGGCCCAAGGCCCATCTAGTCCAGCATCCTGTTTCGCACAGTGGCCCACCAGATGCTGCTGGAAGCCACAGGCAAGAGTTGAGGGCTTGCCCTCTCTCCTGCCATTACTCCCCTGCAACTGGTTCTCAGAGGCATCCTGCCTTTGAGGCTGGAGGTGGCCCACAGCCCTCCGAATAGTAGCCATTGATAGACCTCTCCTCCATGAAGTCATCCAAACCCCTCTTAAAGCCATCCAGGTTGTTGGCTGTCACCACATGCTGTGGCAGAGAGTTCCACAAGTGGATCAAAGATTTACATTTTTTTTTGTTCTCGTGTACATGAGGCCCAATATCCATCCCACCCTCGTTTTCTTTGAGTCTCAAACAATACCCCAACCCCGAAGCTGAATCTTTTCATAAAAATGATCAGGAATAAGGAGTTATAAGAGGCTGTAAATAATACAATCAATAGGCTGGCTCTCACGACCCTCATCTGGGTAGAGATTAGGGACGTGCATGAATCGCGATTGAACAGCAATTCACAGCACAGCTGCGGCACCTTTAAAAGGGAGGAGAGCAGGTCCCTACCTGCTCCTCCACGGCTCACGGTGCTCTCGTTTCCTGTTTTGTCAGTGCCCTCCCCAGTTACCATCGCAAACCAGCGGTCCTCCCTCCAGCTGCCCTTGTGCAATGGTGGCAAACACATGGCCTCTGCACATGCGTGGCAGTCATTTGCATGGTCAGCATGCGTGGAGGCCATGTGTGGGCTGCCATCATGTGAGGGCAGCTGGCGGAGAGGAGGCGCCACTGGTGTGCAATGGTTCCGGGGGGGGGGGCACTGTTGAAATGGGAAGCGGTGGCTAGTGGTAGAGGAACTGGTATGGACCTGCTTTTCTCCCTTTTAAATGTGCCAAGACAGTGCTGCAAACCACAGTTTGAATGGTGATCCGTGCACATCCCTAGTAGGAAAGCCAAACACACTCTTAATTGGCAATCATGTAAATCCAAAAAACAAGGTAGGAGGAGGGGAGAGTGATTGTGTGGGAGGTTGGAGCTCAGTAGGATGGATGCACCCTACGCAGATCCATTGCCCAAGGATTCACTCAGGGTGGATGAAAACCCATCCTTCTCAGCTCCCACCTCCCACACAGTCACTCTCTCCTCTTCCTCCTCCCTTGCTTTTTGAGTGCACATGACTGCCCGCCTGGTGCTCCTCCTATCAAGATGAGGACTGCATGGACGTGCCTAATGAGTGGCATCCTGAGAATGTTAGTCATGGATAAATCCCATTGAAATTAACAGGAGCTGTTAATTTCATTTGTTAATTTCATTTTCATTAGTCACAACTAAGTTGTCCGATTGACTTCAATGGTGCTTGGTTGAGAATACCCTGGAAAAAATATGTGTTTTAAAATGTATTAAGAAGTTGGTAGGTTCTACTGGAGATAAGTGAATTCAGAGAGATAGACTGGGGCACCAGTCTCCCTGACTTCCTGCTATCTTTCTGTTATGTTCTTGGAAAGATAAATCAAGACAACTTTCTACTTTGTAATGAATCTTGATCATTGGAATGGAAAAAAACACTCATTTCTTGGGAGCCATTCCCATGAGAATGCCTGCATAACTGAAAACTCCTTTGTTCTCAGACATGTCGAATAGAAGTAAATATATAGTTATTTATAGCTTAATTAATGTGAAACAACTTGAGTAATACCAGTCCTTGGTGGCTTACTTCTCTTGAGAAGTTCTGAGAACATCCACCAACTGGATGCTTCTTTCCACATGCTGAGGACAAAGACAGACACACATTGATATTTTTTAACAGGTAAATGCAGCTCAGATTTTCCTATGTACCCAAAATTTGATCAGGTTATGGTAAAAACAGATTATCTATCTATCTATCTATCTATCTATCTATCTATCTATCTATCTATCTATCTATCATATTTGTATATCGCCCAAAATGCAAGTCTCTGGGTGACATACAACAAAACAATACAACAAATAAAAAGGTTAAAATGTTACAATAATTTAAGATGTAAAACAATGCTAAAAATATTAAAAGCCATCCAACTATTAAATCAGTCATATGGTCTCTCCGAGATGACCCAGAGACCAACCTGGCTGTTGCATTCTGGACCAACTGCAGTTTCTGGACTGTGTATAAAGGCAGCCCCACATAAAGCGCATTGCAGCAGTCAAGTCTGGAGGTGACAAGCAGATGTACTACTGTTCTGAGTTCATTTGTCTCAAGCAATGGATGCAGTTGGCATATCAACAGAAGCTGATAGAAGTCACCTCTGGCCACTGCCTCAACCTGGGATAGCGGAGAGAGGTTTGTGTCCAGAAGCACCCCCAGACCATACCTGCTCTTTCTGCGGAAGTTAAAGATGCAGGCAAGAACAGTTATGGTATCTGGTGTTCTTTAGTGTAGTTACCTTTATAGAATTCCAGTGTGAAAAGACCAGCTCTTTGAGCACATTGAAAATTCCCATTAATCTCTCTACATAACTATGTCAGTCAGTCTGTCTGATATGCTATCTTGTTTACTTCTCTTCTTTTACAAACCTTTCCTTCCTCATTGCCTGAATCATATAGCTTTATTTCCCACTGTCTCAATAAATGGGTAATGATCCTTCTCATGATTACTGATGCGGTTTTTAATATATTTAAGCCTTCCTCATTCAAGAGGGTAAACTGAATGGTACATATTCACAAATATGAACATTGCCATGGAATTTCTAAGCTGATGATGAGAATCTGGTGTGGAAACATTGATGAAAGTTTGAAAGAGGGCCCCCTCTCCCCCAGTTGTGTTTTTTGTACTGCCTGTGAATATTATATAGTTTGCTTTGTTCTTTTAAGAGCACCCAATTAATTTATAATTATTCTTAAATAGAAATGAAAAATAGTGATGTGCACGGATTGTGGAGGCGCGGTCCGACACCAGGGGTGTGTGTGTTGCTTTAAGGGAGGGGGGTTGTACTTACCCCTCTTGCCGCTTTTCCCCCTCTGGCGTTCCAGTTTTTGGCAAAATTTTCAGGGCAGCAGCGTTCCTCCCTGCCACCCCTGCCACCTTGTTGTTCTCCAAACCTGGGGGCAGGGGCAGCAGGGAGCAACGCTGCTGCCCCGAAGATTTTGCCAAAAACTAGAGTGCCGGAGGGGGAGAAGTGGCGGGAGGGGTAAGTACAACCCCCCCGCCCTTAAAGCAAAACCCTGCCCTCCCGCCGGAGGTTCGTCGGACCGCCAGAAAAGTGAACAGGTTCGCTGACCTCCAACATGGCCTATGAACCAGTTCGTGCACCTCCTTAATGAAAAAGATTATCTGCTTAAGCTGTTGTTTTCTATTTGCTCCTCATCTCCTCTACATTTATTTTTTACTTCAATTTCACTTTCTTTTATTTTCCACCAGTCAGCCTGCTGTCTATAAGGGTGTGCATGAATGGTTTGATGTTGAACCGGTTTGCGTTGAACTGGGCCAGTTTGGTGAACTGGTACGGGCAGACAGTTAAAAGAGCGATCCAACCAGCGATTCGGCTGTACTGTGGGGTGGTGAGCAGTGGTGAGCTTCTCCACAGTGGCTAGGCGAAACAAGCAGCTCCTCGAGGGTGCTGCCAGAAAGGTCAAGAGTGCGCAGTGTTTGTTCAGTTGTTTAACACATTCTGAAAATGTTGCCATCGCTCATATATGGCTGCTAAAACCGCTCCTTTTATTTTTCAGTGTTGATGAAAGAAGGAATGCTAATGCAGCTGAATCCAACGGTCTGAATTGATTCTCACTTTAGTTCTTGGCCAGTGGCCAAGCATCTACTTTTCAGGCAGAAAGTCCCAAAAATCTCCTGACTGAAATCGTGGAGAGCCGCTGCCAGTCAGCGTACACAAAACTGAGCTTGATTGACTGAGGTTCTGACTCAGTATAAGGCAGCTTCCTATATTCTTATGCCATTTCCTACAGAAAGCCCGTAGCCCAGTATCAGGCACACCAGCTTTGGATGTAGAGGGTCCCAGGTTCAGTCCATGGCTTCATCAGTTAAGGGACCTCAGTGAGCAGTGCCAAGGTGGACCTCTTTCTACCTGGGACCTTTCTACCTGGGACATTTCTTAAAGTCAATGCTTAACATGATTTTTTAAACGTCAAATGTAATCAGATTTTAATAAAAAGTGTTAACTTTTCAGTGTTGACATCCTATGTACCGATATGTCAGGTGACAGGAAATGGACCAAGGGTCTGATTCAGTAAAGGGCAACCTCATTAAGTTAATTGTATAAAAGCAGATTCCCACCTATACCCTTTTAAAGTGGACTTACAAATATTTGGCTATCTTTTGAGGCAGGCAAGATTTTTTTTTAATGTAATCAGCATAATGTGATGAAATCATCAATAGTGATGTTGATGAATACATCAACAGTGACTGAATTTATCCTGCTGGGAATTCCCTTTTTTCCTGATCTGCATAGACTCTTCTTTGTCGTGGGACTCTTCATGTACATCGTAACCATCGCAGGTAATGGAATCATCCCCATCTTAGTAGCCAGTGATCGAAGGCTCCAGACACCAATGTACATCTTCCTGAGCAACCTTGCTTGTTTGGAGATCTTCTATACCACAACGGTTGTTCCTAAGATGCTGCAGACGCTTTTAGAATCACGGACGTCTATTTGTTTCCATTGCTGCATGGCTCAGAGCTTCTTCCACTATGTGTTTGGTGCCACGGAGCTTTTCATCCTCACAGCGATGTCCTTTGACCACTATCTGGCCATATGCAAGCCGCTTCAATACCCCATGATTATGACCAATCAGGTTTGCATTCAGATGTCCATGGCCACCTGGTATGGAGGATTCATCACAATGATTTTTATATTTGCTCCTTTTTGGTGTTTACCCTTCTGTGGCCCAAACATCATCGATCATTTCTACTGTGATATGGCTCCCATCTTAAATGTAGCTTGTGCCGATACCAGTCTCAATCAGTTGTTGCTGCTGGCATGCTGTATCCTCTTTGTTCTCATGACCTTGATCTTAAACACAGTTTCCTACATCTTGATCATCTCCACCATACTACGCATTCCTTCAGCTGTGGGGCGCAAGAAGGCATTCTCCACCTGCGCCTCTCATTTGATTGTGGTGTACATATTGTATGGAGCCCTGCTCTTCATATACATGAGGACAAACACACTTTCCTCGCCTCGCATAACCAGGGTAGTAGCAATTTTGAACACCACCCTCACCCCCATGCTGAATCCATTCATATATATGATAAGGAATGCAGAGGTGAAAGCAGTTATCAAGCACATCATTCGTAAGAAAAGGGATTCGGTCTGATAATTTTTTACAACTGTTGGGGTTTAAAATAAAATACCAGTATGAATTAATAGATGTTAATGTTTGCTCTTTGATCATTGGCATGCTATGATCTCTTCTTTGACACTATTCATAAGCTGGCAAGCTGATTGTTGGTTGTCATACTGCACAGTCCACTATCAATCTAAGTGGGATGTACACATACTGTTGTGTTCTACGCAAAAGCACACTAGCACTGGTAGCAGAAGTGCGGTGCCTCCATGCCTAGTAAGAACAGCATCATTGCTGTTCTGATGCTGCTCCCATCAGGAACATTCATTTATTCTTTCAACAACTGCATCATTTCATTCATGCCATTTTATTGCATTAGGAAAAACTTGTATATATTTTTTCAAGGGTCTCATGGTATGATCAGCTGCAGTGGCACAGAGGGGAAGCAGCTTACCTTGGCAGCAAGAGGCTGCTAGTTCGAATCCCCGCCGGGGTGCTTTCCAGACTGTGCCTAGTAAGTATATATTTGCAATCACCTATATCGGGCAGCAGCGATATAGGAAGGTGCTGGAGGCAGATGCTCATTTCAGTGACAATGGCAAAGGCATGATCTCACACTGCGCAGGAGGAAAACCCCTCCTGTATTCTACCAAGGAAACCACATGGCTCTGTGGTCGCCAGGAGTCGACACTGTCTCTATGGCACAATCCTTCCTTTCTTTTTTTCATGGTATGACCTTGCAGTGTCTCGTAGTCGTGAACTTAGTTAACTATATGGAGACATTTATTGCAGTTTAACATCTGCAGTGTGATGTAGGGAGGAGAGCTGGTCTTGTGGTAACAAGCATGAGTTGTCCACTTTACTAAGCATGGTCTGTTCTGGTTTGCATTTGGATGTGAGATAACATGTGTGAGCACTGGAAGAGATTCCCCTTGGGGGATGGAGCCGCTCTGGGAAGATCACCTGCCTGCTTGCATGCAGAAGGTTCCAAGTTCCCTCCCTGGCCTCTTCAAGATAGGGCTGAGTTAGACTCCTGCCTTGCAGCCTTGGAGAGGCTGCTGCCCATCTTGGTAGACAATACTGAGCTAGATGGACCAAGAGACTGACTCGCAACTTCCTATGCTCCAGTGTTCAAGAAATGAGGGCTGCGGATGATGGGAGTAACACTGGCACCCCAGAATTGGAGTTGGAGGTGCCCAAACTCCACTCTGAACCAAAGGTTCTGAACCAAAGGTTCAGAGTGGAGTTCAGAGAGGGAAACTGTGGGTCCCTTCTTGCCTTCAACTCTGGTTTTCCAAATTTGGTTGTGTGTCCAAGGAAACCGGAGGTGAAGGGACTTCCGGTTTCCTGTTATGTCTGAATTCAGCATAATTCTTCTTCCCTCCCTGACTCTCCAGTTTAGTGGAGCTCATGCATAGGTTTCAGGGTCAGCCATCACTTTTGTGGGTGGTCACAAGGAGGCAGCACTCTCACACAATGCAAACCAATACAAACCAATACAAGCAGTGCTTCTACTTCCTGGGTTCCTGGTAACTATTCCCTCCACCACTGAAGCACAAACTTATTTCAAGAAGCAGAAGCAGAAGCAGCAGAAGAAGAGTGGGGTACATCTCCTGCAGCGGATGAGCATGGAGAAGAGTTGGAAGATTTCCCTGGTGGCCTTGCTGTCTGCCCACTTGCACTGTAAGTGGAACTTTGAATTGTATCCTCAGGACTCTCTTTCCTTTCTCTCTTCATTTATTCCATCCCAGGTCTCTCTCTGGCCCCTCTCTGAATGCAAGCATCACCCCAGTCCATCAATTCATATGTTTTTATAATTCAGTCCATCAATTCATATGTTTTTATACTCTTAGCATGTTGTTTTTATTGTGTTTTCATTGTATGTTTTTAACTTTTGTAAACCGCCTTGGGGCTATATTTTAACGAAAGGCAGTATAAAAATGCAAAAATAAATAAATAAATAAATTCATCTTGCTGTCAGCCAGTTGCACCTCCAGACAACCTTCTGTCTGTTTCCCCTTCCAAAATATTCTGGCCACACCTTCTCCCCGATGCTCAATTGATTAAATGGAAGGAATTGGGACTTCTGACGGCCCTCATCCCAGTAGCCACTCTGCACATGTTTAGAGCAACATTGTTCTTTATCATTCCGGGATTGATCTCAAATTCTAGGAGATGGAGAAAAGCTCTGTCAAATACCTTCCTCCTCTCCATTTGATTATTTCTGCATTCTTCTATTTACATTTGTCCTTTTGTTCTATGAAATGCCTGCTTTGGTCCATCGCAGCAGCTGCTAATGGAATCTGGGGTCTAGTTTATCATCCCCCCTGTACTGTCTCCTTGGCTAAGCAGGGTTCATCTTGGTTTGTAGTTGGATGGGTGACTACATGTGAGCCCTGTCTGCTGTCAGATAGTCCCCTTAAAGCCATAGCTCAGTGGTAGAGCATTTGCTTGCATCAAAAAAGTCCCAAGTTCAGTCCTTGGCATTGCCAAAAAGGACTGGGAAACCCTGGAGAGTCAGTGCCAACAATACGGAGCCAGGTGGACCAAGGTCCCGACTCAGTATAATGCAGCTTCTATGTCCCCCTGTTTATGACTGACTGTCTTCAAAATATCATTCTCTTGACCACATTATGTTTTCTGTGACCAGGGGTAAGTGGACTGTTGACTGTGAAGCAGAGTCCCCCATTGTTGGAGGTCTCCGAAGGGCAGAACACTACCCTCACCTGCTCGGTCTCCATGAGCGACTTGTATTGGTACCAGCAGCTTCCCGGTGAAAAGCCCACCATGCTGATGCACGTCTTCGGCAGTGGCAGAAAACACGAGGGGAAGCATTTCATGGGGCAGTTCTATTCACAGAAAAGGGAAGGCTATCTGTACATCATAGATGCTCAGCTGGAACAGGGAGCCAACTATCTCTGCGCTGAGGAGGCACAGTGAGGCAGCCTGGCTGGGAGCCCGTTCGAAAACCAGAATTCAAAGCTGCAACCACCAGGCTCACTTCCTGCTCTCAGACACATGGGTGCCAGTTGGTAGATGGAGGGGACTGTGGCCAAGTTGTTCTGATGTGATTTCCCCTTCCCTCAATTTTTTTTAAAATGAGAGGAGAGCTGCTCTTGTGGTAGCAAGCATGACTGGTCCCCTTAGCTAAGCAGGGTCCACCCTGGTTGCATATGAATGGGAGACTAGAAGTGTGAGCACTGTAAGATATTCCCCTCAGGGGATGGAGCTGCTCTGGGAAGAGCAGAAGGTTCCAAGTTCCCTCCCTGGCAGCATCTACAAGATAGGGCTGAGAGAGATTCCTGCCTGCAACCTTGGAGAAGCTGCTACCAGTCAGTGTAGACAGTACTAAGCTTAGATCAGTATACTCTTACTCAGTATATGGCAGCTTCCTATGTTCCTATGTTCATGTAAATCAGGGTTTTTTTAACCTGTGGTCCATGAATACTGTGAGTCCATATTATGTGAGCCCATCTGGGTTTATGTAGTGCATGAGGACATTATATTCCTTAACCTGGGTTCCATGACGTTGGTCCTGGCAGTTTCTGGAAAATCTTGGCTTCCCTGAATTCAGTTTGCTTGCAGGTGAGCCAGAATAAAGTTCTTGAAAATAACTACGCTGAGTATTTATTCTCCCTCTCCCTTTCCCTCTTCCTCTCATTATAAAAAATTACTATATAAATGGGATGAGGGGCCATGGGTAAGGCCTGAAGATCTAGATTTGCATGTTTTGGTGCAATAGGGTTAAGAACCCATGATCTAAATCCAACTCAGTGGACTTCATATCTTGGATATTACACAGATTGCATTGCATAGTTGACACCTGTATTGAACGTCTGATGAAATTTGAAGTCAACACTTTTTCCATTTTAATATTGACTTGGATATTTGACATGGCACTATTCCATGTTTGAAGGCTGACATGAATAAATTGAAGGATCTTTAGACCAAATTCAGGATTGTCTACTTTTATGGACAGCAGACCTCCAAGGCCCCAGGAAGGGAGAGGTCTTTCATGCCATCACTTGCTACGGTCACTTAGCGGGAGATGTCAGGGATTGAAGCTGGGACCATCTGCATGCAGAACAGGTGTGCTACCACTGAGCTTTAGAGCCTCTGCAGGAAATAAGATGACATAGGTGTTAATAAAGGTAAAGTGTTCCATCAAGTCAGTGTTGACTCCTGGCAACCACAGAGCCCTGTGGTTGTCTTTGGTAGAATACAGGAGGGGCTTACCATTGCCATCTCCTGTGCAGTATGAGATGATACCTTTTGACATCTTCCTATATTGCTGCTGCCCAATAACAGGTGTTTCGGGGATTCGAACCAGCAACCTCTGGCTTGCCTAAGGGCCAAAACCACCCCAGCTCCCCTTTTTTGTTGCCACTGCCAGTTTTGCAAAGTTCTCTGGCTGGTGGGTGGCTGCCATTTTTATTTACCAGATGTCCCCTCCAAATGATATCACGTGATGATTTCTCATTGTTTCTAGGGAATCTCTAAAGAGTGCAAATAGCAGTTTCTAGAAAGATCAACACCCAGTGATGGATCTAGGTAATTTTGGAGACTGGACCTAAAGGCCTTTGGAACCACCCCCCACCCCTGGGTGGAGGCCCCCCCTCTGCAAGTTAAGCATCTGTGATGCCCCCTCCTGTATTTTTAAAACATGGGTTCTTTATGGCACAAAAAGCAACTGAACTAACAAGAATGTAAGAATATAAAAGAGGTACATTTATGCAAATATGCATTAGCAGAAACATTTCACTATGCAACTCAACATATTCCGATTCAACGTTTTCCTTTCCCCACTCTTCCCTCTGTCTCTAAAGCATCCAGCACAGGTCACAATCACACTCAGCCAGCCAGCACAGTGTGGGCCAGTGATGACCACACCACCCAGGACAGACTAAAGAGGATTTGGGAGCCCCCAGGGGTGTGGAGGCCCTGGACTTCGGCCCCAAAGTCCAGAGGTAAGCGTGCCACTGTCAACACCCCTGGAAAGACCCCCCCCATTTCCCCCTCCCGCATTCCCTACCTCTTTTCTACTCTTATCTGCATTTTCACATATCATACACTTTCCCTCCCCAAACCCATGTTTGGGGAGGGAAAACTAACTCCCAGGATAAGTCTCAAAGTCCTGCAGACATTTCTGTAAGTGGGCCCCACCCTTTAAAAATCAGCCTATAAAACAGAGGAAGTTGCTGTATTCTGACTGGCCTGTTGGTGAATGTAACCAAATATGGTCTCAGCTGACTTAATGGCACCTCTCAACAGCTTCAGGCAGGAGTCTTTCCCAGCACTCACTAGATGTGCTGCCAGGGACGGAACCTGGGACCTTCAGCGTGCAAAGCAGAACTCCTGCTAACTGGGCAAAGAGGCACCTTTTAACGTGGTGATTCTCTTTATTTAGCAGGGGGAGAGCAACTGACCCTATCCACCCCCAGCACAGCATCCCTTCAGTGGCCGTTGCTGGTGCCTATCTGATGTTTCTTTTTAGATTGTGAGCCCTTTGGGGACAGGGATCCATCTTATTTATTTGTTATTTCTCTGCGTAAACCGCCCTGAGCCATTTTTGGAAGGGCGGTATAGAAATTGAATGAATGAATGAATGAATGAATGAAGCAGACAGTGTGCTACCACTGGCCTACGTATGTCTCCTCTCCTCTGCCCGCCCTCTTTCAAAGTCCTTGATATTAAGCAACTGTTGTCAGTCTGCCTTTCTAGCGGGTTTCAACCAGTCCATGAGTTGGTACTTTAACAGTGCTGTATTCGATGCCACAGCTAGGGCTGCCGTATGGGAAAGAGGACAAGTCTCCTGTACCTTTAAGAACTTCTCAGAAGAGGGAATGTCAGCAGGTGTGGCTTTTCTTCAGGGCAGCTCTTAAAGGTACAGGAGATGAGGAGACCTGTCTTCTTTCCCATACAGCAGCCCTAGCCACAGTCCTCAGTATCATCTATTCTTAAAGGTGTGAGATGCTTCCTCCAGGCAAAGAGGGTGCCTTCTTTTTCCTGTTTCCTGCTGCCATCTAATGGCCATTCAGTTCCACAGTCGAATCACTCCCGTTGATTAAGTATGAAAGCTATGTGGGTGAGAGGTGTCAATCCTTTATGTTATGTTTGGAAGGGAAGGTCATAGGGACATAGGAAGCTGCCATATACTGAGTCAGACCATTGGTCCATCTAGCTGAGGATTGTCTACACAGACTGGCAGCGGCTTCTCCAAGGTTGTAGGCAGGGATCTCTCTCAGCCCTATCTTGGAGATGCTTCCAGGGAGGAAACTTGAAACCTTCTGCCCTTCCCAGAGCGGCTCCATCCCCTGAGGGGAAGATCTGACAGTGCTCACACATCAAGTCTCCCTTTCATATGCAACCAAGGCAGACC
Organism: Hemicordylus capensis; assembly: GCF_027244095.1. Classification (NCBI taxonomy): domain Eukaryota; kingdom Metazoa; phylum Chordata; class Lepidosauria; order Squamata; family Cordylidae; genus Hemicordylus; species Hemicordylus capensis. Next base: position 8,600,780 of record NC_069662.1, on the reverse strand, counting down.
CTGTTTAGCTAAGGGGACAAGTCATGCTTGCTACCACAAGACCAGCTCTCCTCTCCTTTGGTCCAAAGGAGAGATGCTCACTTTGATTCATTGCACAGTTAGTTTCCTCCTCTTAGAGCTCAGCTAGAAAGAAAAAACAGCAAAGCTTCAGAAGGGAGGTCATGGTGAAAAGAGGAGGGTGGCAAGGCAAATGAGGTGGAGATATTGTGACAGTGTGGCTTAGCAGTTAGAGCTATGGATTCCTGTGGCTTCACTATCTTTGTGAGGAGTCAGGCAAAGCAATCAGAGCTGTGGATTGGGGGTGGTTCCACTCCTTTTGTTCATGGACAGGGCTGGACAGAAGGATGGGGAGGTCATCAGTTACATAGGAAGCCTTCATCTACTGAGTCAGACCAGTGGTCTATCCAGTACAGTATTGTCTATCGTTTGGCGGCTACTTGGGAATGGGCCTTCTCTGTTGCTGCCCCTGGACTCTGGAATGCGCTCCCTGTTGAAATAAGAGTCTCCCTTATTACTGCTGCCCAATATAGGGGTTTCCCATAGTCTGGGAAGCATACCAGCAGAGATTCGAACTGGCATCCTCTGGCTTGCTAGTCAAGTCATTTTCCGCTGTGCTGTTAGGTGGCTAGTAGTAGTAGTAGCAGCAGCAGCAGCAGCAGCAGCAGCTGTAAGAGATGTAGACATCTTAATCCTTAATTTCAGTGTAAGCATCAGATCTTACACAGGGGACTTCCTCTTTGTCCTTGCCAAACACATGCATACTTCATACACTCCAGATTGATGCATCCTTGCTTGTGCCTCTGATCATCATGTGATGCTTCTCAAGATCAGGAACTAGGTTGCCAAAGATGAGAATTTGAGTTCAGTTTTCTCTTCTCAGTGTGAGCTGCAGAAAGAGAAAATCCTTTTCAGCCATGGAGTGGAGGTTCCTCCTCTTCTCTCTTCATTTCTATCGTAAGTTCTTCAGTAGGGAAATTCTTGGTTGAAAACACTCTTTTTGTGGAAGGAGAAAGAGTAGAAGGAAGAAACATGCTTAAATATTAGTTGCAGAATAATAGTGCATTTTCTGTTACACAAAATTGATGGATGGATATCTGAAGAGATGAATAGACAGCAAATAAACCGCTCAGAGATGCAAGTTTGGGGCAGTATAGGAATATTTTAGATAAATAAATAGGCTGGCAGATAGACTGCAAAAATAATCTCTTTGTATATGGGAGGCATAGAATTCTTTGCTTATAGAGATGGCTAGCTAGATTCATGTATGTGTGCGTGTTGAAAAGATGTGCTTATATGGGGAAGGCAGAGAGATGGAAAGAATAGAGAGAGAAAAGGAGATTTACATGATCATAAAATGCCAAGTAACAAAAGATTGAATTCAATTGGTTTCTCTGCACAGTCTATTTCAATTGATTATATTTTATTATAGAATTATATCTGAGGTATAAGTTCTTTATTGTTATACTGTTTTTACATATTACACAGTTATAGATATGATTTATATTCCTGATTGTAACATCATATCTGGTGTTAAATTATCACTATATCATATTACATCTGGTCAAAGACCTCAATAAAGGATTTACTTACTTACTTACTTACAAGAGAACAAGTGGATAGTATGATTTATAGATAAGAAAGAAAGAAAGAAAGAAAGAAAGAAAGAAAGAAAGAAAGAAAGAAAGAAAGAAAGAAAATGTTATCTACTCACCCTTCTACAATACTCAAGGTGGCTTTTTGTATAGCCAGGTCACTGAACTTGCTCCTGGTTGCAACCCTACTTAGCTTTTCCTGGATGGATATGCATCTCATTCTTCATGCATAAAAGAATCCTTTCCCCCATCCAAAATGGCCACTGTGTGGAAACTGTCAAACAATCATGTCAAACAATCCTTAAAATAGTTTAAAATGTTGTTTCCCTGCAGTCTGCAGTGCCCAAGTGACTCAAACGCCCGCATCGCAGGACATCTTGGAAGGGGGTCTCTTCACCATCAGCTGCAGCAACCCTTCTAGCTATAGACCCTACTTTTGGTACCAACAGCTGCCTGAAACTGCACCGTCCCATTTCTTGAGTATAAGTTCCCAAGAAAATATCACCCAAGGACATCTCATAGCTGAGTATCTGGAGAATGGGAAGAAGAGCCGTCTGCACTTCGCTGGCTCTCAGCTCAGTGACTCAGGAACCTACTTCTGTGCAGTTGATGCACAGTGATACAGGAAGAGGGAACCTCAGTGCCATAACCTCAGCCCTTCTCAAGTCAGATGTGCCACTTAGTACACATAGGAACATAGGAAGCTGCCTTCTGCTGATGCAGATGATTGGATCATCTACCTGTAGCTCCACAACTCCAGCCCTCCTGCAGGTGTCAGACTACAATTCCCATAATTCCTGACTATTGGTCACTGAGGCTGGGGATGATGGGAGTTGCAGTCCAAAAACAGCTGGAGTGTCCAAGTTTCTGCAGCTCTGGTCTCCACTGACCGGTAGCACCTCTTCAAGGTTTCAGGCTGGAGTCTCTCCCAGCTCTGGGGACTATGTCCGGGGCCTAATCTGCATGCAAAGCAAATGCTCTACCACACCTTTTTTGAGATCAACAACCCCTCCCCCTTAATAGATCAAGCAATTTAATACTATATTAAAAATAACTGATTTCAGAGGTTGATCGTTGCCTGTGGTCGTACAGCAGGGGGAGACCTGTGACCCTAACCTCAACGATTTGTAGGACTGATGTAGTACTTACTTAGTTATAGTGACCTTGAGATGTAATGTAGAACTGTGGGTCCAATGGACCCGCGGTTCACATCCCCTCTCCCTGCTCTCCTGTCCAAATTTCTCTCTTGCTGACTGCAGAGAGAAGGGGGAAATGGCTATGCGGGCTTCCTTTCATGGACAACTTGCACAGCCAATAGAAACTAGAGTGAGGGAGGAACTCCCCCTGCTCAACTCCGGTTGGGAAACAGGCAGACTGCGATGCCAGCATTAAGATATAACACTGACAACATGGAAGCGGAGGTACAGGCAGCGAAACCTACTTCAGACTGAAGGTACAAATCTCTGTCTGGGGAGGGAAACCATGGGTCCATCTTTTGGGTTGCCCACATTCAGACGTGCAGTTTCTGAAACCAGAGTTGAAGGGACCTCCGGTTTCTTGTTACATATGAATGCGGCCAGTGTTTTATTGAAATTCATCAACGTGACCATCCTGGACATTCCATTGAAAGCCAAGGACCTCCACTGAAACTAAGATTTCTGGTCCTTAGATCAAACAAGAATTGATCATCCCTTGCATATGCATACACATTATGGAATAGTATCTGTTGGAGCACATAGCTTGGATCTGCACAGTCCTAGTACCTTTTGGATCCTTATTACAGTGCCATTTGATCTCCCATCAAAATCCTGTCACTTGAAGCTCTCTCCACACAAACCTTCCCACCTCCTACTGTTTCCCCATTAATTTTGAAAGATGCTGGTTTTTGTCTCCCCACACCTGTGGCTTGCAAAAGGAGAATTCTCATCTTTCATTCCCCACATTCCTTCTGCGCAGTTAACAAATAGTATTGCTCTATAGACTTGAATATCTCCAGAATCGACCCAAAATGTCAGATCAGGACTTTTCACAGATCTTTGATTCTTAGGGTTTCCTGAAGAGAGGTAATGACCCCTAAGCATAGACCCACTCTAAGAGAAAAAGTACTTGTTGGATGAAAAATCCATGCTTGATCTTGTAGCTTTCCTTTTTTCAGGAGGGTAGCCAATATTTTTTTCGACTTGAGAGGTGTTTCTTCAACTGTTTTACCTGCAACCTTTCCCAAGTAAAAATCCTTTCCCAAGCTGCTTTTTACCACATTGGGTGAAACCATAAGTAACCCAGCCTCTGTATTTTCTAAAATAAATTAAAAATTACCATGCGCCACAGTGTGGTTTGGAGGCTAGAGGGTTGGACTAGGGCTGGGGAGACCTGAGTTCAACCAGGAAACTCACTGGGTGACCCTGGGCTGGTCACTTCTCTCACAGTCCAGCCAACCTCAAAGGGTTGTTGTGAGGAAAAACATAACCATGCACATCACTCTGGGCTCCTTGGAGAAAAAGTGGGATATAAATGTGAAAATAAATTGAAAAGCAAAAGCAAAAAACCCTGACACGACATTGGGAAATAAAACCATGAGCCTCCTTTTAAAGGTGCACTTTGGCTTAGACCACCTTCAGACATAACAAGGAACCTCAGGCGAACTCACCTCAGGTTCGCCTGCTGTGTTGTCCAGATGATTGGGATGGCGACTCCTAGACCCAACCATGGTTCCAATTTTGCCACCAAACCTCAGAATGAACCTTCAGTCTGTAATGGTTTCACTCACCCAACCAAGGGTCCGTTCCCTTGGGAAGAGCTGAAGGTTCCAAGTTCCCTCCCTGGCAGCATCTCCAAGATAGGGCTGAGAGAGATTCCTGCCTGTCGCTGGAGAAGCCGCTGCCAGTCTGTGTAGGCAATACTGAGCTAGATGGACCAATGGTCTGACTCAGTCGATGGCAGCTTCCTATGAGTGCATGGCAGGAGGGCAGAGGGGATGGAAGCAAACAACATATGTACAAAGGGGGCTATAGTTCCCACCCAAATCATGACCGGTTCCTTCCATTAGAGGGCACCAGAAACTACTCCTTTCTCAAAGGAAGTCTTTTGTAGTTGGCCAGCTGACTTAGATTGGGCTTCTTAGGACGGAATTTGAGAATTGCTGCCTGGACCAGCATTCTAGATTAAGGGTTCAGCATTTGCCTTGGCAGATAAACACAATCTTCAGGAAGAGCTGGGGGCAGGGGTAGCCCAAAGTGTTGCAGGGCCTGTGGCAATGTGCAAAATGCAGTCTCCACCCACACACGGGCACACCTAGGAGAAGGGGGTCCTGTGTTTGCCCCCTCCCAGATTGCTCGGGAGACAGGTTACACACATGGCCCCCACCCTGCCCATGGCTCCAGTGGTGGCACACGCTTCATGCATGCGCCCCCTTATCATCATCAGCACTGCCACTTCTGTCTCAACCACCACCCACGCAGTCGGAAGCCCACCAGAGGCCAGAAGAGTGCCATTTTTGATCCCAAAATGGTTCTTGGGGTGATCAGAATATTCGGGTAGAAATGGTGTTGTTCCGTTCTGAGCTTGGAATAGGCCCTTCACTTGAAGGGCATTCTGTTCTGAGCTCGGAACACTAGAAACAACACATTTTGAGGCAGAACATTCCAAACACCGAACATTCTGCAACTCTCTACTTAGGACACGCCTGCCCAATTATAGCTCTGCCCCTGGCCCCATGTTCCTTGTGGTGGCAAGTGCATAGTGGGTGGAGAGGAGCAAAGGTTGCCAGCAGACTCCTCTTCTTCTTGCAAGCTTTGCACAGAGTATGAGGAGAGGCACTCCTGGCAAAGCTCGCAAGGGTCGTATTGGTTCCAAAGAGATGCTCCAGTGGTGGTGGTAGTGGCATCTTATAGCCCTGCTGCCACCCCTCATGAAAGGGCCACCCCCTTTGCTAGGGCCTAGGGGCACAGAGTACCCCTGTTATCCCTGTGTTTAGATACTGTATTTACCTGAATCCAAGACTAGGTTTCCCCCAAGTTTTTTGATATTAGAAACGAGGTTAAAAGGTAAAGTGTGCCGTTGAGTTGGTGTTGACTCCTGGCGACCACAGAGCCCTGTGGTTGTCTTTGGTAGACTACAGGAGGGATTTACCATTGCCTCCTCCTATGCAGTGTGAATTGATGCCTTCCAGCATCTTCCTATATCTCTGCTGCCCAATATAGGTGTTTCCCATAGTCTGGGAAACATACCAGCAGGGATTCAAACTGGCAGCCTCTGGCTTGCTAGTCAAGTCATTTCCCTGCTGCACCATTAGGTGGCGCGGTCATCCTAAATTCAGAGTCCTGTTCTTTTCAAGTAAATGCAGGCATAACCTCAAATTCTTAAGGGGGTCATCTTAAATTCAGAGTCATCTTTGATTTGTGTAAATACAAATCACACACTCTTCCTGAATACAATAATGACTGGACAGGGCTAATGATTGTTTCTGCACCACATGACAAGAGCAAGATCTGACATTGTATTTGATCCTCAAAAAGCAGGAGCTGGAAATTACCCAGGAGACCGCGGTTTGTCAGAGTTCTGCTATGTATGAGACTATAGCTTCTCAGGGCAAAATTTAAAATTCTCACTGTATCTAAGTTGCCCCTCCACCGCTAGAACAGAGCAAAGTCTGACATTTCCTTTGATCTTGAAAGACAGGGAAATGAAACCACCCAGAAGACTGTGGTATAGATAGCTCTGCTGTGTATGAGACTATCTGAGGCATGTTTCTCACATCACTCACAGGAAAGATGTGGCCCCTGGCCAGGAGGATCGTCGCATTGCTCCTGGCCTTCTCCGCAGGTATGTCCTCTCCACTGAGGTCCTAGTTTCATTTGGAACCTGACTTAGACTTGATCCAACGTTCAGTTAAGTGTCCTTGGCTTCATGATGAAGGACAGCCCAGTCTTATGCATGGAGTAAGACCCATTAAGTCCAAATGGACTTAAGTATGTAGGTGGCATTAGACTGTGGTCATTCGGCTTCGATTCCCTTGCTCATCAAATTGTGTCCATCGACTCTTTTTTAAGAAAGAAAGTTCAAGGACAGACTACTGGAATCTTTCTTTCTTTCTTTCTTTCTTTCTTTCTTTCTTTCTTTCTTTCTTTCTTTCTTTCTTTCTTTCTTTCTTTCTTTTTTCTCTCCCTCTCCCTCTCTCCCATCTTAATTTATCTCTGTTAAAAGTCTATCATCTTCCTTCTGATGACTCGCACATCCTAACATTTCTCATTCCCTTCCAGTTGTTTCCGGCCAGGATTCCGTGTCTCAGAAGGAGCCATATGCTTTTGCCAAGGAGGGAGAACCCATCCAACTCAACTGCTCCTATTCTGGAATTGAATATAGTTTGCAATGGTATAAGCAGTACCAGAATGGCCAGCTTCAGTTTCTGGCCTTACTGACTAGTAATGCCAAATCCAAACCGTTTGGGCGTTTCAACATGTGTCTGGATACCAGAGAGAAAACCTCCACCTTATCCCTGAAGAGAGCCCAGCTGGATGATTCTGCTGTCTATTTTTGTGCTTTTGAGCCACAGTGCTACAAAGATGCATCTGGCCCATCACAAAAGCCTGCAGCTGAGTCTACAGAGGGAAACCAAGTTGGGCACCAGTGCAGCTCTTCCACAACTGAAAGGCAATCTTTTTAGCATTTTACCTTTTCAATATATGACTCTGCTGTGGGGTGGGTGGGTGGACTCTGCTTGAAGAACACTGGAAGAATTCTGTTGAAAACCACCTAGCCACATTTAAGCTTGTAAGATGTCCAGGTATCACAGTTGGGAGCATAGGATCATAGGAAGCTGCCTTATATGGAGTAAGACCATTGGTCCATCTAGTTCAGTATTGTCTATACAGACTGGCAGTGGCTTCTCCAAGGTTGCAGGCAGGAATCTCTCTCAACCCTATCTTGGAGGTGCCAGAGAGGGGAACTTGGAACTTTCTGCACGCAAATGTTCTTCCCAGAGTGGCTCCATCCCCTAAGGGGAATATCTTACAGTGCTAAAACATGTAGTCTCCCATTCAAATGCAAACCATGTTGGACCCTGCTTAGCAAAGGGGACAATTCATGCTTGCGACCACAAGACCAGCTATCTGCCCATGGACCTCAACATCACATACATTTAATTGTAAAATCTATTTGCTTAATATCGGGATTTAAAGGTCAACTAATGTCATTGGATTTTAAAGGGGACCAAAAGATCCTCTATTATGGTACAAACTCCACTGGGAAATACACCCCCCACAAGACTGGCCCTCCAACATTTAGATGTTGTTACACAGTGGAATTATAAAATGAAATGTTGAGATGACTTTGTTTTTTTTATCTCCTCACTATAAATTCCTGCTTTCAGCATAATCTGGACCTGTCCATGGCTGGAGACCAAAGACCAGCCTGGACATCTTGATACACTTGACCCCACCCTGATTATGGGAATTTCCTGCTGCAAAAGTATCTTTTTTGCATTGGGGTGTGGACACTTAAAAACATCCCCCCAAGGCTGGCATTAGCATATGGCATCTTTGGGCATTTGCTGGGGCTAAAATTTTCTAGTTGACCCACTAAGGATATCTACCGATGCATGTTCTTGCCCTCACTAGGGAGCATTGAGATGCCGTTACCTCCCAACAGTGCTTCTAGTGCAGCTATGTCAGCGACAGGGTAAGGTAGCAACCATCAGAAATGTGCTTAGATACTTATAAGATCTGGGTGCTGGGACCACAGGGCCAGGATCCACCCCCATAGCCCCCATTCTGATAAGGAAACCTCTTCATGCTTCTCTCTTCATGCTTCATGCTTCTTTGTCCAACACTCTCTTCCAGATTTTGAAGACATGATTCACTACTTCATGTTTCATGCTTCAAGCTTCATACTTCACTTCATACTTCATGATTCACCTCTTCATGCTTCTCTGTCCAACACTCTCTTCCAGCTTTTGAAGCCATGATTCACCACTGCATCCACAAATCTCAGGCAGCACCGAACATAAGAAGAGCCCTGCTGAATCAGGCCCAAGGTTCCATCTAATCGTCTAGTCCAGCATCCTGTTTCCCACAGAGGCCCACTAGGTGCCTCTGGGAAGCCCACAGGCAAGAGGTGAAGAAATACCCTCTCTCCTGCATCCTGCCTCTGAGCCTGGAAGCCACCTACAGTCCTTGGGGCTATTAGCCATTGATAGACCCGTCCTCCACGAATGTGTCGTCATCCAAGCTGATTCCATAGATTAACTATGTGAGGTGTGAAAAAGTAGTTCCTTTTGCCAGTCCTAAATTTCCTGGTCATCAGTTTTGTGGGATGGCCCCTGATTCTAGCATTGTGAAAGAGGCAGAAAAATTCCTCTTGACTTTCTCCACAAAATGCATAATAAACAAACAAACTAAAAAGTGCAGATGCTGTAGCCTTGCCTCATATGGAAGCTCCAAGCCCCTGATCATCTTGGTTGCCCTTGTCCGCACCTTTCCCACTTCTATAATGTCCTTTCTGAGATATGGTGGCTGTACGCAGTACTCCCAATCCGGCTGCACCATAGATTTATATAAGGGTATTATAATATTAGAATTTTTTATTTTCAACCCTAATTATCCCCAGCATGGAATTTGCCTTTTTCACAGCTGCCAAACACTGAGTTTGGCTTTCAACAAGTTGTACACCACAAAACTTTCAACAAGTTGTACACCACAACACTGAACCGCATATCATGCCCTAGAGGACCAGGGAACTAAAGAATTGACCCAGGGCATGTGCCCTGGTGGTCCAATGTGGCCATTGTAACTCTTGTTAATGAAAATGAACAAATGAATAAACTTTATTTTGCTCCATGACTGACAAAGTAAATAACACCAAACAGTCGAGGAGAAACTTAATCCTATAATTAATCTACAGTCTCAACAATTTATCAGCCGCACCAAACATGGATTACGTTAGAAATGACCTGTTGCCCTGTTGTGCTAGCAGCTACGCAGAATGTAGCCATATTGAATGAAACAGGAGAGACTTGATCTGCCAAGAGTTAATAAATATTTGCTCTGTTCAGTATGACTGTACCTTGCCTTGCTCCCATTCCAAATTACAATTAGCAAGACGTTAATGGGAAAGCTGGTCTCGTGGTAGCAAGCATGACTTGTCCCCCTAGCTAAACAGGGTCTGCCCTGGTTGCATATGAAAGGGAGACTAGAAGTGTGAGCACTGTAAGATATTCCCCTCAGGGGATGGAGCTGCTCTGGGAAGAGCAGAAGGTTCCAAGTTCCCTTCCTGGCAGCATCTCCAAGATAGGGCTGAGAGAGATTACTCCTGCCTGCAACCTTGGAGAAGCCGCTGCCAGTCTGTGTAGACAATACTGAGCTAGATAGACCAATGGTCTGACTCAGTATATGGCAGCTTCCTATGTTCCTAACCTGTATGGAAGGAATGAATGGAGGGAGGAGAGCTGGTCTTGTGGTAGCAGGCATGACTTGTCTCCTTAGCTAAGCAGAGTCTGCCCTGGTTGCATTTGAATGGTTGACTAGAAGTGTGAGCCCTGGAAGAGATTCCCCTCAGGGGATGAAGCTGCTCTGGGAAGAGCAGAAGGTTCCAAGTTCCATCCCTGGCTTCTCCAAGATAGGGCTGAGAGAGATTCCTGCCTGCAACCTTGGAGAAGCCGCTGCCAGTCTGTGTAGACAATACTGAGCTAGATAGACCAATGGTCTGACTCAGTGTATGGCAGCTTCCTATGTTCCCATGGAAGCAAATTGCTCTTAGGGCAGAGGTGGCCAACCAGTTGCCCCTACTAAATGGACAAAGAGGCACCTGTTTCACGTGGTGATTATCTTTATTTAACGGGGGAGAGCAATTGGCCTTATCCACCCCCAGCACAATATCGCTTCAGTGACTGTAGCTGGTATCTGCCTTATGTTTCTTTTTAGATTGTGACCCCTTTGGGGATAGGGAGCCATCTCCTTCATGTATTGTTTATTTTTCTATGTAAACCGCTTTGGAAACTTTTTTTTGTTGAAAAGCTGTATATAAATATTTGTTGTTGTTGTTGTTGGCTCTCCAGCAGTTGTGGACTAAAACTCCTGTCACCTTCAGCCACAATTTATGGGAGCTGAAGTCAAAGAATCCCCACCCCTGAACTAGGAGAATTTGCTCAATAGATTAATTCTTCTTCCCACCCTCACTCTCAGGTTCAGTTCAGCTCAACAGCAGGTCTGAGAGTCAGCCAACATTTTTGTGGGTGGCCACAAGGGGGCACCGGCCTCACACTCTGAAAATCAAAACAAACAGTGCTGCTTCTTGGATGTCTGGTAACATTCTCTCCCGCCACTGAAGTAAAGACATATTTCAGCTCTGCAGGAAGAAGAAGATGAGTGGGGAACATCTCTTGCAACGGACAAGAATGGAGCAGGCTTGGAAGATTTCCCTGGTGGCCTTGCTGTCTGCCCACTGTAAGTGACTCTTTTAGGTGTATCGTCTTGGCTTTCTTCCCCGTTTACAGTGGTCCCTCTACTTACGAAATTAATCCGTTCCGAATGCACATTTGTAAGTCGAAAAGTTCGTAAGTCGAAAAGCGGTTTCCCATAGGAATGCATTGGGAACGGATTAATGCGTTCCGGAGCCTAGAAAAAAGACCCAGACCCCCAGTAAGGCTTGCAAACTGCACAGGAACAGTTCTTTTCAAGAATAAACAGGCAGTAAACAGGCAGGCAAGTCAAGGAAACCGCATGTAAAATTCGTAAGTTGAGGAAACCCCATCTAAAAATTTGTAAGTCGAAAAAACCGCATCTAAAACCGGATCTAAAACTGCTGTTTGTAACTCGAAAAATACTTATGTCGAGTAGTTCGTAAGTCGAGGGACCACTGTATCTCCATTTGTTCCTTTGCTCATGCTCTCTGTCCCTTCTCTGCATGCACACATGATTCATTATTCATGATTATTCATCATAACCAACCCCAGACTTCCATCTCTGGACAGTTTACAACAGGGGCACACAACTCAAATGCCCCATTGGGCCAGAACCAACCATGAGTTGGCATGCAGGGGGCCGAGGTCAATTTTCAGTGCATCATGACATTAAAATTATTAAAAACATTAATGAAAGCAACTATTAGTTACTTCTGGATCTTTCCCCCTGCCAAGGGACCCACAATTTTCATCAAGGAGAGTGCCCATAAAATACGCCTTATCCCTGTTCAGTCCGTGGCGCACCTGGAGTGCATGCCAGGCCCAAATAAACACTGTCATCTCCTCTTCTTCCTTAATCACAGTTGCTTTTAAGCTCCAATCTTAGGCATGCAGTCCTAACGCTCTTCATGGATCCTGCTGTTCATGGTTGCTTCTGTAGGATACTCCTACGTTGGGGCCAGCAAAAAAGTTTCTGCGGGCCAGATCGGACCTTATGTTATGCAGGCCTGGTTTACAACAAAAAGCAAATGAGAACAAAAATGAAAACCTGCCTATAAATTTATCTTTTGGCCTGCCAGTTCAGCCAAACATCTAGCTCATTGCACCTCAAGACGATCTTCTGTCTGGTTCCTCTCCTGGCTATCTTTACGCCTCTGATGCCTGACCTTTTCTCCAGTGCTGAACATATAAAATGTTACAGCACAGGTAGGAGAGCTGGTATTGTGGTAGCAAGCATGACTTGTCCCCTTAGCTAAGCAGGGTCTGCCCTGGCTGCTTATGAATGGGAGACTAGAAGTGTGAGCACTGTAAGACAGGGTTTCTTAACCTTGGGCCCCCAGATGTTGATGGACTACAACTCCCATCTTCCCCAGCCACAATGGACATGGCTGGAGATGATGTGAGTTGTAGTCCATCAACATCTGGGGGCCCAAGGTTAAGAAACCCTGCTGTAAGATATTCCCCTCAGGGGATGGAGCCGCTCTGGGAAGAGCAGAAGGTTCCAAGTTCCCTCCCTGCCTTCTCCATGACAGGGCTTGGAGAGATTCCTGTCTGCAACCTTGGAGAAGCCACTGCCAGTCTGTGAAGACAATACTGAACTAGATAGACCAATGGTCTGATTCAGTATATGGCAGCTTCCTATTTTCCTAAAATGAAAGGTGCTGGAACTTCTGATGGTGGTTTTAATTTGTGAGTGAGACGAAAGTTTGGGGCACTGTACAAATTTGATTAATAAACAACAACAACAATAACAAATAATAAATAAATAGGGTGAGGGGATAGGGGTAATACTTGAGGATCTGGGATGTGTGGAGATGCAAAAAGGTTAAGAAGCCCTGATCTCAGTGAATTTTTCCATTGAGCTTTTCCTGTGTGGACTCCACATCATCGGATATTTGACAGATTACATTGGATAGTTGACACATGTATTTAACATCTGATAAAATTTGTGGGATGCAATGAACATATGAAGCATCCTTAGACCAAATTCAGTATTGTCTACTCTGATGGACAGCAGTTTGCCAAGGTCCCAGGTAGAGAGAGATCTTTCCTGGCTCTGCTTGCTGAGGCTTCATAACTGGAGATGTCAGGGATCCAACTTGGGGCCACCTACATGCAAAGGAGGTGTGATACTACTGAGCTTCAGACCCTCTGCAGGAAATAAAATGACATAGGTGTTAATATGCAACTGACATGCAATTGTGTGCAGTATATTTAACAGAAATAAAGATGCCAGGATTTGAACCTGGGGCCTTGCACACGCAAAGCAGTTGTGCTACTGCAGAACTACAGACCCTCTGCAGGAAATGAGATGAAATAGGCATTAACATGTGACTGTATTTGAAAGATGACATGCAATAGAATGTAGCATATTTGACAGAAGATGATTGTATCATTAATGATTGGTGAAAGGGAGTGCAAAAGTGTACATCATTAAAAAAAGAGAGAGTTCTGGTGGTCCATTCTGAGCTGCCTGGAAAGGTATGGTCTGCTAGCAGCTCCTTCCATTGGCCTAAACCTTGTTTCCAGCTGTTGTCCTGTGGTCTGTCTTGCCCAACGACCAAAGCTGCCCCCAGCTCACCTGTTGTGTTACCACAGGCAGTTTTGCAACACTGGCAGCAGTTGTCTGGCTGGTGGGTGGCTGCCATTTTTATTTCCCAGAAGTCCCCTCTGAATGACACCACGTGAGGATGTGCCATTATTTCCAGGGGACCCCTAAGGAATTCAAATGGCAGTTTCTGGCAAGAGCAGTGCCCCAGGCAAGCCCCCCCCCCACCACATTTTGTCCCTGCTCCCAAGCTCAATTGCTTCTTTCCAGAAAATGGGGAAAATCAGTAAAACAGGGAGAGCTAATCTTAATAACCCAAAGAGATGCAAACCAACTTGAAATTGCTGAATTCTGTGCTCTTTGGCATTCTTTCTTTTTTTCTCTTTTTTTGCAATGGTAGAATTACAGTATGACCCCTTCCAGCTCTGGCTGTCACCCAGCTGGTATAGGTCTCTCTCTCTCGCTCCCTCTTTCCCTCTCAGTTGGTCTCTCTCCCACTCCCTCCCTCTCGGTTGGTCTCTCTCAATCTCCTTCCTTCCTTCCTTCCTTCCTTCCCTCTCAGTTGGTCTCCCTCCCTCTCAGTTTGTCTTTCTCTCCCTCCCACCCTCTCACCTTCCCTCTCGGTTGGGGTGTCTCTCTCTCCCCCCCTCTCTCAATCTCAATCTCAATCTCCTTCCCTCCTTCCCTCCCTCTCGGTTGGGGACTCTCTCTCCCTTCCCCCCTCTCCCCCTCTCTCCTTCCTTCCTTCCTTCCTTCCCTCCCTCTCAGTTGGTCTCTCTCTCCCTCCCTCCATCCCTCCCTCTTGGTTGGTCTCTCTATCTCTTTCACTCCCTCCCTCCCACCCTCCCTCTCAGTTGGTCTCTCTCAATCTCAATCTCTCCCTCCCTCTCATTTGGGGTCTCTCTCTCTCTCTCTCTCTCTCTCTCTCTCTCTCTCTCTCTCCTTCCATTCTTCCTTCCTTCCTTCCCTCCCTGCCTCCCTCCCTCCCTCTCAGTTGGTCTCCCACCCTTCCTCAGTTGGACTTTCTCTCCCTCCCTCTTGGTTGATCTCTCTATCTCTCTCAATCCCAATCTCTCTCTCTCCTTCCCTCCCTCTCGATTGGGGTCTCTCTCTCTCTCTCTCTCTCTCTCTCTCTCTCTCTCAATCTATCTCCTTCCATTCTTCCTTCCTTCCTTCCCTCCCTGCCTCCCTCCCTCCCTCTCAGTTGGTCTCCCATCCTTCCTCAGTTGGACTTTCTTTCCCTCCCTCTTGGTTGATCTCTCTATCTCTCTCAATCCCAATCTCTCTCTCTCCTTCCCTCCCTCTCGATTGGGGTCTCTCTCTCTCTCTCTCTCTCTCTCTCACACACACACACACACACACACACCTTTCCCACTCTTACCTGCATTTTCACACCACTTCACACATGGTAATATTCCTTGGTGTACACTGTCATCCCCCACCCCCAACCCATGTACAAAAGCTAACATGCATGATAAATCTCAAGTCTTGCAGACATTTCTATATGTGGGACCCATGCTTCAAATTCACCTATAAAATAAAGAATATACGAAGTTGCTGTATACTGGTTTGGTCTGTTGGTGAATGTAGCCAAATATGGCCGAGGCTAACTGATAGCACCTTTCTAGGGTTTCGGGCAGGGGTCCTTCCCAGGCCTACCTGCAGATGCTGCCAGGGATCAAACCTGGGACCTTCTGCATGCAAAGCAGATACTCTACCACTGACCTACCTCCTCTGTATCATCTGTGATAGGTTGTGAGATGCTCCCTCGAGGCTGAGAAGATGCCTTCTTTTCCCTGTCACATACTACCATCTAATGACCGTTCCGTTCCACAGTGGACTCACTCTCATTGATTCAGTATAGACAAAGATGAGAATATTCACCAACTATGGGTTTTCTGAATATTCTTCACCTGGAGGGGAGGGAAATGCTTAAGAGAGTCATTCTCTGGTTCACAAATTCTCAGCTTGTGAATTTCTCCAAACAGGAATAATTCACATATCCATAGATGGCTCCTTGGGAGCATGGCTAAGAAGACCTCAAAACATATTAAAGAGCATAAAGGAGATGTGAGGAACCACAACAAATTAAGACTTCTGTTAAGGCTGCATAGTGGCTGAGAGAATCTTTTTAATTTTCTAACCAAGTTTATGAACAATTATTTTCCAAGATGAGAGGGAAAAAGATCACTTATTGTCTCAACAGATATTTCTTCTGCAGGCTAGGGCCACAAAATATTAATTTGAAATTCTAAAGGCGCCTGAGCAGCTGAAAGTTAGGGATGTGCCCGAAACACAGTTCGAAGCATGGTTCGAGCACTTTTAGGGAAATTTGAAAGGGAACTGCCGACCACACAAATTCTCCCCAACTTTAATTAAATATGGAATTTATGCTGTGAAAGACATCTGTCCTTTATGGTCAGCAATGGGGAGGGAACTTGGAACCTTCTGCTCTTCCCAGAGCGGCTCTGTCCCCTGAAGGGAATATCTCACACTTCTAGTCTATAAATAAATAAATAAATAAATAAATAAGAATGAATGAATGAATAAATAAATATTTACTTATTTACCCCCATGCATCAGCCAGGACTGGCTCCCAGAAAAGCTTACAATTAAATTTCCACACAAATATCCAATATGATCTGGCCTATATATCTTGTGGGTGGGTGGGAGGGAGTCTTTTCTGACCCTTGGCAATCAGGCATACAGTCGAGGTTCCAGACTTCCCTCCAGAGGGAGGTGACAGGCGGGCCATAGCAAGGTTGGGGTGGGTCTGGGGACATTAAGCGAAGATGGGCCTCCACCCTCCAGTTTAGTCAGGGAGACAATATGTCACCCCACAGAAAGCGCTCTCTGTTTATAGAAGTCACACGCTCCATCACCAGGCACAACAATGCCCCAAAGCAATGACATCATCTCCACACTGAGAACTACTCAAGAACCAGGACCAGGATCTTCCCTCACCAGTCTCCAGAGTCCAAGATACATTGCCCCTGCTAACTGAGCAAAGGCATCTAATAAAGTGGTGGCTCTCTTATATTTAGCAGAGGGGAAAAACTGGTCCTATCCAAAGCCAGCAGAGCATCCCTCCTGTGGCTGTTGCTGGTGTGTACCTTAGGTTTCCTTTTAGACTGTGAACGGTTCAGGACAAGGAACCATCTTCCTTCCTTCCTTCCTTCCTTCCTTCCTTCCTTCCTTCCTTCCTTCAGCAGCAGTACTAGTAATACTCATAGACATCTTAATCCTTAGTTCCAACATAATACACCAGTTCTTACATAGGACTTCCTTTCTGCCCTAGCCAGACACACTCCTACGTCATACACGCCAGACTGACACACCTTTATTCAGGCCTCCATGATCATGTGATGCTCCTCAAGATCAGGAACTTGGTCATCGAAGATGAGTTCAGTTTCTTATTCTCATCATGAGCTGCAAGATGAGAAAACCCCTTTCAGCCACGGAGTTGAGGTTCCTCCTCTTCTTTCTTCATTTCCACTGTAAGTTCTTCAGAGGGGAAATTCTTTGCCCTAATCTCTTTTCCTGAGAAAATAATGGAAGGGGAGAGAGAAACACACTCAAGGATGGGTTGCAAAGTAGGGGTCCATCATCTGTTGCACAAAATGGATGGATGGATGAATGGATGGATGGATGGTGGATGGATGGATAGATGGATGGATATCTGAACAGATGAATGGACAGACAAATACACTGGCAGACTGAAAATTCATCTCTGCATGTAAGAGAGGCATAGAATTCCTTGATTATAGAAGTGGCTACCTAGACAAGTGCAGGGGGCGGTGGTGGAAAAAGTCTGTTTATACTGTATGGGGAAGGCAGAAAGATGGGAAGAATATAGAAAAAAGGAGATTTAAAAGACTGTACAATATTAAATGCCAACTAACACGTGAACAAGTGTACTGCATGATTTAGCAGCAAATGAGAGAAAGAAAGAAAAGAATGGGTGGAGAGAGGGAGAAAGAAATCATTTTATTTATCGCCTCTTCCACAATACTCTCTCAGTTGCCCTTGGTGGATACTCGGGGCTACCTCTTGTGGATAACCCTTTACACCCCAGTATTTAGATTACTGGACTTTAGCTGGTGGGTGTTTGTCATGGAACCCTTTTTTATCTTCTAGCTTAAGACCTTAATTGTGTCATTTTTAGAGTCTTGTTTGTTTAACTTTTGTGTGAACTGCCTTGAGATTGTTTTAATGAAAGGCGGTATAGAAATTTAACATTAAAAGTAAAATAAAACAAATCTGTTCCTGGTCGCTGCCCTATGTAGTTTTTCTAATGTCTCCATCACCGTTTTACGTGAAACACACCTTGACATGTTGTTTTCTGCAGTCTGCTGCTCCCAAGTGACTCAGATGCCCGCATCGGAGGACATCTTGGAAGCGGATCTCTTCACCATCCGCTGCAGCAATCCCAGTGCCTATAGCACCTTCTTCTGGTACCAACAGCTGCCTGGAACTGCACTGTCCTTTCTCTTGAGTATAGGGTCCCAAGAAAATGTCACCAAAGGACATTTCACAGCTGAGTATCTGGAGACCGGGAAGAAGAGCCGTCTGCACTTTGCTGGCTCTCAGCTCAGTGACTCAGGCTCCTACTTCTGTGCGATTGAGGCACAGTGATACAGGAAGGGGGAACGTTGGTGACGAAACCTCAGCCTTTCTCAAGGCTGATGTGCTACTTACTCAGTCCACATATGAACACATGGAGTTGTCTTTTATGGATTCAGACCATTGGTGCAGGGTTCCACGGAGGGGTAACTTCCAGCCTCTTTTGGAGATGCTGTCAGGGAATGAACCCGGAGCCTTCTCCAGGCAAAGCAGATCCTTGACCACATCTCCTCTCACGGGAGACTCTCAAACTCTTTTTCTTAAAACTAAAAATAAATATCAGTCACATACCAGTTTGCCAAACAGCACGGAACCAGAGGTAACCCAGCATCTGAATTTACTAAAGGAAACACAAACTCTAAACACAATACTGGGAGATGAAATTATGGGTCTCCTTTGTGGAGTGCACTTTAGCATAGGGTCCACCTGTCATGTCTACCTCTTTCCACTAGAGGGCACCAGAGACTACTCCTTTCTCAAAGGAAGCCTTTAGTTGGTCAGAAGGTTTCACAGACAGGGCTTCCCCCCTGAATCCAATCCTGATTGGAGTGTGCCAGTCCACATATTCGCTGGATTTAACCTGACCTCCCTGTGGGCTATCAGGGACCAGGACAGACAGGAGTTTGATTCTCCCCGAATGGAGGCTGTGAATTCTGGCTTAGAATGAGTTATGTCCGGTTTTTTAAAACTCCTCTATTTCCAGCAGCTTTTGAAAATACTCCGGGGCTTCTGCTATTGGGTCATGGAAGGCCCATGTGGACTACGTTGCCCAACAGGCACCAAGAAGTGCTTCAGCAACGTTAAGATTCTTTCGCTCCAAAGGTGGAGAGGTTATCCCTGCAGTATTGAAGTTATTTGCTGCTAAATCATTGGCCAAACTTTTGTATGGTGCACAACTGGCCCCCTACCCTAACTATAGGGCACGGGAGATAATCCAACAAGTTTATTAGAGCAGTATTTAGGGTCCCTCGATGTATCTCCAATGCAGCGTTGAAGTTGGAAACAGGAATCCAGAGGGTGGAAACAAAAGCTTGGATTTTAATCCTTAGTTATTGTCTTAGGATACATTTCTCCCCTCTGGGATTGGTCCCTCTTATGTTGGCCAATAGATTTCAATCCACCTGTACACAAGCACTGATGGGTAAATGGTCATCATTCGGCCTCTCTGCTGAACATCTGTCATTATTAGATTATAGTCAAGCCAAGGAGATCCTCAAACAGAGGGTCTTGGACATTGAACATCAAAACGATTTAAGCTCCATCCCAGAGACCATAAGAGGGCACCTTGGTGGTTTTAACCGAGAACCTGCTATCTATCTATCTATCTATCTATCTATCTATCTATCTATCTATCTACCGTCCCTCTCTTTACCAAGCCATCACAGGGTTTTCCTCAGAGCAAGATATGATGCCTTACTATCAGCGGTTTTATCTGGAAGGTTTCTGAAAACCCCTCTGGCCAGTCGGTTAAGCCCCTGAGGCTCAGGTGTGGTCGAATCTGTCCACCATGTGCTGCTCTTTTGTACTTTTTATAACATAGCCAGGGCAGTCCTATTTCTCCCCTGCTATCACGCTTTCCCGGCCGGACTGCTGAATTTTACGCCACACTCCTCCTTGCAGATAGGAAACCTTCTACCACCTACAAGGTTGCCAGGTTTTGTGCAGCACCTGTTTAGATCCATCAACAGCCCGTCTTTTTAGATGTTGTGTTACATGAAGCTTCTATGTTGGTGTATTCTCTATGATTTTCTTCTTATCTGAATGTAGTCTCTGTTTGTATATATAACTGATCATTGATTGTAATAAAGCTATTCATTCATTCTCCGGGACGTCTGCTTTCTCCGAAGATGTTGATGGAGGTGCTGATGGCTATGCGGATGGTCCATCTAATCCCTCGAATTAAAATGCCTCGAAGTTTAACGCACATCTCCTCTGGAATATATCACCAGATTTACCCCAAAGTTCCTGCAACTTATTGGGGAGCTGTTCTCACGCAGTTTGGGGTTTTTTGCTGCACTTTAAAGTGTAGCCTAATTTATATCATACCTATAATTTATAACATTGGTTACCCCAAACCCCTCTTCTTATGAATGATGTACCTAACAGCTTCCACCTCTGCATTCCTTATCATATAAGCAACAAGCCATTGGCTTGTTTGGTGGCTACTCAAGACCAAGCCTTCTCTGTGGCTTTCCCAAGGCTCTGGAATGCACTCGCTTTCCCCATCTCTGGCTATTTTTAAAAAGACCTTGAAGATGCACTTGTTTTCTCAGGCTTCTAATCCATTTTAATTGGTTTTATACCATCCTTGTTTTAATCATTTTATCCTGTTTTTATATCTGTTGTATTTTATCTTATGGACACCGTCTAGGGATGTGCATGACAGGCAGTATGATAAAAAGAAAGAAAGAATAAGATCTGACATTTCCTCTGATCTTCAAAAGACAGGAACTGACAATTGACCACAAGACTGTGGTCTGTCGACATATTGCTGTGTACGAGACTAACAGAGGCACATTCATCATGTCTGTGATACAAAAGAAGATGTGGTCCTGGGTGACAAAGACACTTGCTTTCCTGCTGGCCATCTCTGAAGGTAACTTTCAACTAATTAAGTGTTTGTGCTTGTGGATCAGGATTGGGCCAAAGTCCAGCTCTCAGTTAGGTGCACTTGACTTTAGTGGGACAGGTAGCTCAATCATTGGGACAGGTGTTCACTTGGAAGTAACTTCCCCGAAGACTTAGGAATTGTGGTTGTGACCTAAAGTCGAAAGAAAGAAAGAAAGAAAGGAAGGAAGGAAGGAAGAAAGGAAGGAAGGAAGGAAGAAAGGAAGAAAGAAAGAAAGAAAAAGAAAGAAAGAAAGAGGGAGGGAGGGAGAGAAAAAAAGAGAGAAAGGAAGGAAGAAAGAAAGGGAAAAAAAAAGGAAGACCGAGGATTCAAAGACATTTTCAACTGGTCAAAAACACTTCCAGCTGGTTCTCTCTCTCCCTCTCCCTCTCTTCCTTTCTCCTTCCTCTCTATCATCCTAACTTCTCTCTGTTGTAATTCTATCATCTCCCTTCCAGTAGCTGATATGTCCTAACAGTCTCATTCTCCTTCCAGGTGTTTCCGGCCAGGATTCCGTGTCTCAGAAAGAGCCTTTAGCTTTCACCAAGGAGGGAGAACCCATCCAGTTCAACTGCTCCTATTCTGGAACTCCGTACAGTTTGCAGTGGTATAAGCAGTACCCTGGCAGCCCGCTTCAGTATCTGGCCTTACTGTCTACTAATGCCAAATCCATACCGTTTGAGCGTTTCAACATGAGTCTGGATAAGAAGGAGCGAACCTCCACCTTATCCCTGGAGAGTGCCCAGTTGGGTGATGCTGCCGTCTACTTTTGTGCTTTTGAGCCACAGTGCTACAAAGATGCACCTGGCCCATCACAAAAGCCTGCGGCTGAGTCGACAGAGAGAAACCACGTTGGGCACCAGTGCAGCTCTTCCACAATTCAAAGATGAATTTTTTTGACATTTTATCTTTTCAGTATATGAGTCACCAAAAAGAGAGAGAGATCTGCATGAGGATTGATTGACTGATTGATAAAGTGACGTCAAGTCGGTGTCAACTCTTAGCAACCACATACATAGATGAGGAACACTGAAATAATTCTGTTGAAAATCGACTTGCCGCTTGCCACAAGCTTAGAAGATCGATCAGGGGCAGATAGCAATAGCAACAGCAATAGCAATAGCACTTACATTTATATACCGCTTTATAGCCGGAGCTCTCTAAGCGGTTTACAATGATTTAGCATATTGCCCCCAACATGCCAAGAACATAGGGAGCTGCCATATACTGATTCAGTCCATAGGTCCATCTCGCTCAGTATTGTCCACACAGACTGGCAGCGGCTTCTCCAGGGTTGCAGGCAGGAATCTCTCTCAGCCCTATCTTGGAGAAGCCAGGGAGGGAGCTTGAAACCTTCTGCTCTTCCCAGAGCGGCTCCATCCCCTGAGGGAAAGATCTTGCAGTGCTCACACTTCTAGTCTCCCTTTCGTATGCAACCAGGGTGGATCCTGCTTAGCTTAAGGGGACAAGTCATGCTTGCTACCACAAGACCA
Organism: Hemicordylus capensis; assembly: GCF_027244095.1. Classification (NCBI taxonomy): domain Eukaryota; kingdom Metazoa; phylum Chordata; class Lepidosauria; order Squamata; family Cordylidae; genus Hemicordylus; species Hemicordylus capensis. Next base: position 8,578,522 of record NC_069662.1, on the reverse strand, counting down.
GCTCTCTTCCCATGGGCTCTCTTCCCCATTTGCAGACTGTGACCACGCCCCCTGCATGTCTGATGTCAGATGCGCAGGGGGTGTGGCTTGGGTGGTGAGGGCCCGCTGCCGTGCTGGACAGGGGCCGCTGGTGTTCTCCCTACGCCACTGAGAGCGATAACATGGCCAAATATCACAGTTCAGGGACCTGTCCATTATGCACTTTTAATTGTAAGCTCTGTTTGTGTAGTAGCTGGAGATAAGGCTGAAATAATATAATGGGATTAAACAAGAAGCTCTGATAAGAACTGATCCACCAACTTTCCGTTCACTATCGCCTTAATTAATAATTACCATGTTCACTAGTTAGCCCACTTACGCCTCAGACACTCACATCTTGAACTGGGGTGGATGACATCACCACAAACGGCACTATTGAGGTGTCCTGATGTATCCCTACAACTGTACCAAATTTGGTCAGAATCGATCCAGGCATTGCAAAGTTGATAGGGACACACACACACATACACACAGAGAGAGAGAGAGAGAGAGAGAGAGAGAGAGAGAGAGAGAGAGACAAAAAGAGCTGGGTGATCTCATAGACTTCGAAGTTTTAAAAGACCCTCTATTATGACACAAACTCCCTCGGAAGATATCCTGCCCCCCACAAGCCTTGCTCTCCAACATTTAAATCATAGTGCACTTAATGTTGTCACAGGATGGAATGATAAAATGTCATGATGAGACTTCTTTATTCTGAATCCCCTTCCTATTAATTCCTGCTTTCAGGATAATCTGGACCAATCCACTGCTCAGGACCAGAGACTAGCCTAAGTAACTCGACACATTTGACCCAGCCCTGATTATGGGCATTTCCTGGTGCAAAAGGCTCTTTTTTGCATTTCAGTATGAACAATTAAAAACATCCCCACAGGCCTGCCATCAACACGTGGCATTCTTGGTCAATTGCTGGCGGGGCGGGCTCCAGTTTCCTAGTGGCTCACTAAAGGTACCTGCCTACAAATGTTAGGAACATAGGAAGCTGCCATATACCAAGTCAGACCCTTGGTCTTTCTAGCTCAGTTTTGACTACACATACTGGCAGTGGCTTCTCCAAGGTTGCAGGCAGGAGTCTCTCTCAGCCCTATCTTGGAGATGCCGGGGAGGGGACTTGGAACCTTTTGCATGCAAGCATCCCAGAGAGGCCCTAAGGGGAATATTTCCCAGTGCTCACATGTAGTCTCCCATTCAAATGCAACCAGGGTAGAACCTGCTTAGCAAAGGGGACAATTCATGCTTGCTACCACAAGTGAGCCACTTAATGGCACAGCAGGGAAATGACTTGATGAGCAAGCCAGAGGTTGCTGGCTCGAATCCCCGCTGGTATGTTTCCCAGACTATGGGAAACAACTATATTGGGCAGCCACGATACAGGAAGATGCTGAAAGGCATCATCTCATACTGTGTGGGAAATGACAATGGTCAACCCCTCCTGTATTCTACCAAAGACAACCACAAGGCTCTGTGGTCGCTAGGAGTCGACACTGACTCGATGGCACACTTACCAGAAAACCAGCTCTCCTGTTCTTGCCCCTCTAGAGAGTATTGAGATGCCATGTCCCCCAACAGTGTTTCCCATGCAGCATCTATATCAGGGGCAGGGAAAGATGGCGCCCATCAGGAGTGTTGTTAGCTACTTGCAAAATCTGGGTGCTGGGTCCACAAGGCCTGGCTCAGTCATATAGCCCCACATTTTCATAAGGAAACCTCTTCATGCCCTCTGCCCAACACTCTCTTCCAGATTTTGAAGCCATTAACCACCAATACACCCACAAACGTCAGGCAGCACAGAGGAATGAGACACTAGTATTGATCCGGAACATGTGCCCTGGTTGGTCCAATGCTGGGCTCAAAATGGCTGAAATTTAGGCACTTCCTGCTTCAGTAAAGGCAGCTGTCTGTGAAATCTCTTTCTGTTTAACAATAATTCTGAACCCAGCAATACAGTCATATGGCCAGCTTCTATCGTGCAGTGATTTCAAGGGTATTAGGACTGCCTGGGAGTTTCACGCATCTCTTCCAGGCAACACGTATGCATTTTTTTTTGTATTGACATTGCATTCCTTTTTTGTATTCCCCTGCTTATCAGGTGAGAATGGCTCCCAAATTACGGTGACCATTTAAATCCACACAACTATCCAAAAGAAGCAGCTGTCTATAGGAACATAGGTAGCTGCCTTATACCATTGGTCCATCTAGCTCAGTATTGTCTACACAGACTGGCGGAGGCTTCTCCAAGGTTGCAGGCAGGACTCTCTCTCAGTCCTATCTTGGAGATGCTGCCAGGGAGAGGACTTGCAACCTTCAGGTGCTCTTCCCAGAGCGGCTCCATCCCCTGAGGGGAATATCTTGCAGTGCTCACACATCAAGTCTCCCATTCATATGCAACCAAGGCAGACCCTGCTTAGCTAAGGGGACAAGTCATGCTTGCTACTAAAAGGCCAGCTCTCCTCCCATGACCAGTGGTCTCTTCTGGCCCCTGGAATTTGGGGATACAATCCAAGAACCAGACTTTTCCCTCCAGAGGAAGGGAGTGGGCTTAGAAGTTGAGTGATGGTAAAGGTGCCACCTCACAGAAACTGCCCCTCTGTTGATCTCACTCCACCACCAGGTGCAATGCCCCAAAGTGGTGAGATTCAACAGGTGTAGCATTCCATTTAATGACATCATCTCCATGCTGAGAAGAGCTACCTAAGAATCAGAAATAATATGAGCTCTACTAGGCAAGGAACATAGCGCCAACCTCTTCCCATCCCAGTTTCCAGACTCAAAGATAAATCTCCCACTATACTCAAACACACATCTTAATCCTTAGTGCCGAGATGAAACACCAGATCTTACACAGAAACTCCTCTTTGCCAGACACACACACACACACACACACACACACTGCACACTTCAGCTCAACACATGCTCCCGTGACTGTCATATGATGCCCCTCGACTTCAGGAAGTCAAAGATGAGAATCTGAGCTCAGTTTCTTATTCTCAGCGTGAGCTGCAGAAAGAGAAACACCGTCTCAGCCATGGAGTGTAGATTCCTTTTCTTCATCATCCATTTCCACTGTAAGTTCTTTGGTGGGGAAATTCTTGGCCCTCATCTCTCTTTCTGAGGAAAGATGGAGAATGGAAGGGGAGAAAGAAACATACTCAAGTTGTACTGATTGCAAACTAGGGGTCTGTTTTCTGTTGCACAAATTGGATGGATGGATACAAGAAGAGCCAAATGCATCAGTAAACTGGCAGATGGCTGAATTCTGTGGTGATGGAAGGGGCTAAACAGACGCCAAAGCATGAAGATGGAAAAGATTTGTTTATAGGGCAAAGGCAGAGAGGCAGAAGGAAGACAGGGAAAATGTGATGTTAATGGACATTTAATATTACATGTCAACTAATAAGAGAACATGCCCTCGACTCCTGCTGTGGGCTTCCAGTGGCATTTGGTGGGCCACGGTGTGAAACAGGATGCTGGACTAGATGGGCTTCCTTGGGCCTGATCCAGCAGGGCTGTTCTTATGTTCTTAGGTAAACAGAGTGATTTTTGTATCAGCAAAGAGAGAGAGAGAATGTACGTAAGTGTCATGCTCTCTGTTGATCCTCCCAAAATACTCTCTTGCCACTGATTCTATTACCATGGAACTTTCAGCCCGATGTAGCTCTTCTAAGGAGAGATGTGCATCTCATTATTTGTGTGTGATGATCTTATTTCACGGGCTCCGCTTCTGGAATTATTTCATATTCTCATTTCCCCCCATATCCTGGGATCATTTCATATTTCCCCTCCCCAAATGGCCGCAGTGTAGAAATGGACCCTGCCTTCACCTGATACAATCCTTAACATTGTTTAAAATGTTGCTTTCTGCAGTCTGCCACTCGCAAGTGACTCAGTCGCCCGCATGGCAGGACATCTTGGAAGGGGATCTCTTCACCATCCACTGCAGCAGTCCCAACCCCTATAACACCTTCTACTGGTACCAACAGCTGCCTGGAACTGCACCGTCCTTTCTCTTGAGTATAGGTTTCCAAGAACATGTCACCAAAGGGCATTTCACAGCTGAGCATCTGGAGACCGAGAAGAAGAGCCTTCTGCATCTCTCTGGCTCTCAGCTCAGTGATTCAGGCACCTACTTCTGTGCGGTCTATGCACACACAGTGATACAGGAAGAGGGAACCTCGGTGCAATAATCTCAGCCCTTCTGAAGTTTGATGTGCTTTTCTAGTACACATAGGAGCATAGGAAGCAGCCTTATACCAATTCAGACCACTGGTCCATCTAATTCAGTATTGTCTGTACTGACCGGCAGCAGCTTTCTAGGGTCAAATTAAATCAACCTTTATTCAAGTACAAAGTTGATCTCCAGGGTTTCAGGTTGGAATCTATCCCAGCTCTGGGAATTGGTCTTCTGCATGCAAAGCAAATGCTCTTCCAATGAACGAAAGCTCTTTCCATGCTTAAATAGCCACTGTTCTTTTTGACATTGCCAAAGCATTCACTTGTTGTTATATTGATATTAAATTACTGATTTCAGTGTTTGATACCTGCATGTGGTCATAGCGGAGAGAGAGACTCATGAACATAACCTCAGCCACTTTCAATGTGATTGTGGTGCTTACTTAAAGTTTTATTGCACTTTGTCAACCAGACAGTACTGGGCAAGTCCACTAAAAGCCACCAAACTCCTCTGAAACGTGGATCACTGGTCATCAGATTCAACAAGAATGGATCATCCCTTAGATACGCATACATCTTTTGAAAGAGTATCTGTTGGAGCATTAGTCATTGCTCGGACCTGCCAGTACATTTTGGATCCTTATTCCAATGTCATTTGATCTCCATCAAAATCCTGTCATTTAAGGCTATCTCGACACAAACCCTCCCACCTCCTACTGTTTCTGAAAGATGGTGGTTTTTGTCTCCCCACACCCATAGCTTTCAAGAAGAGAATTCTCATCTTTGGCTCCCCATGTTCCTTCTGATCCTACATCCACACAGTTGCCAAATATTACTGCTCTATGTTCTCTGACATCTCCAGAATCAACCCAAAATTTCAGATCAGGGATAAAAAGGTCCTATCAGGAGACTCTCTAAGGCTATTCCTTTTCTGTACATAAATATCAGTTGAGTGCTAATTTAATTGTCATGGCTTCTCCCAATGCATGCTGGGAATTGGAGTCTGATGAGGAATGAGAAATATCTCTGTTGGAGACCCTCTGTCCCTTTATGCAGATCATCAGCAATCAGGATTTCCTGAAGAGATGAATGACCCCTAAAGATGGACTCACTCTAAGATGTAGAATACATGTTAGGTCAGGACAAATCCATGCTTGATCTCCTGGCTTTTCATTTTTCCAGGGGGGCAGCCAATATTTTTTAGACGGGAGGGGTGTGCCTTCAATTATTTCAGCTCCAATGTTTTCCAAGTCCACATCCCCTCTCCAAGGTGCTGTTTACCACATAGAGTGAAACCACAAGAAACCCAGCATCCGTATTGACTAAAAAATAAACTCTAGAGCACAATATTGGGAGATCAAATAATGGATCTCTTTTTAAAACTCTCAAGAAAAAGACCTTTTTTACTGTGCAAACAAAAAGAAACTTAAAAGTCGGTCAACATAAAAACATAAGACGTTTCGGTGTGACACACCATACTCAGTTTAAGTAAAACAAATGAGCACACCCAAACGTCTTATGTTTTTATGTTGACCAACTTTGAGTTTTCCTATGTGTACGCAATAAAAAGGTCTTTTTGTTGAGAGTTTGGAGTTAATAAGCGCATTACTTCTCTGACTTATTGACTTGTTCTCTTTTTAAAATGCACTGCGGCCTAGTTTCCACTCAAGTCATGTCTAATTCTTTTCACTAGAGGGCTTCAGAGACCTGCTCAGAAGGAGCCTGTAGCAGTTCACAAAGTGAGGTTTCGCTTTCTATGACTTCCATTTACTTCAATTTGATTCAAATTGATTCATGTGAATTTCGTGCACATCCCTACTAGGCAGGGCAATGCTGACCAGAGGTGTTGGGGGTGGGCAGAGGAGGGAGGAGGCAGATCCTGGGGGCCCAGGCCTTTGTTCACAGGGCATCTTTGAACACTGGTAGCCCTTCTGCTCCTACATCCAAGCAGATGCCAAATCTTGTTGCTTCTTGCAGTTGAATATCCCTCAAACCGACCCCAAATTTCAGACCCGGGCTAAAAAAAGTCAAATCACGAGACTCTCTCTTCCTTTTGTATAAATGTATATCAGTTGCATGCGAGTTTAATTATCATGGCTTCCCCCAAAGCATACTGGGAATCAGATTTTGATGCAGAGCCAGAAATATCTCTTAGAGACCAGGGGTGGAGCCACCATTAGGTGAACGGGTTGAAAGAACCCGGGCCACCGGCAATCAGGGGCCACACTTCACGGTCCTGACATGCTCCAGTGTCTGACGTCAGACACAGGTGTGCTGGTTTAGCTCCTGAGTGGGGGCCATGCGGCCCCTGTTTGGGAGTTAAATGGCCACTGCATTCCTGGCTGCGCTGCAAACGCAGCGCCAGCCCCAGTTTAGCTCCCGAAAGGGGGTCATGTGGCCCTGTTTAGGAGTTGAATGGCCAACGCTGTGTTCACAGTGCGGCCAGAAGTGGCTCTCCCCTGCCTAAGGCTCCTCCCCTAAGGCAGGGAAGAGCCACTCCTGGCTACACTGCGAATGCAGAACCGGCCGGACTCTAACTCTCGAAAGGAGCTGTGCGGCTCCGTTTGGAAGCCAGACCACTCCCCCTACGCCTGACACCAGACGCGGGGGGCGGGGTGAGCAGGGCCACGGCTGCGGCCACATACGGGCCGCTGACGGTCTGGCTCCGTGCCTGTTAGAGACCCTCTGCATGATACCTGTCCCTTTCCACAGAACTTCACTTCTCAGGATTTCCTAAAGGGAGGGAATGCCCCCTAAGCATAGATCCATTCTAAGAGACAAAGCACACGTTAGATGACAAATCCATGCTTGATCTTGTGGTTTTTCTTTTTTCCAGGAAGGCATGTTTTGGGACTCAAGGGATGTTTCTTCAACTCTTTTAGCGCCAACATTTCCTAAGTCAAAGCCCCCTCCTAAGCTGTTGTTGTTGTTGTTGTTTTTAAACCACACAGGGTGAAACCACAGGTAACCCAGCATCTGTATTTACTAAAATAGAAACCCTAAAACACAATGTTGGGAGATCAAGCTATAGACCTCCTTTTCAATGTGCACTTTGGCATAATTTCTACCTAAGTCATGTCAGGTTCCCCTCGCTAGAGGGCATCAGAGACTGCTCCTTCCTCAAAGTCTATAGTTTGCCAGCTGAGATGTTTCGGAACATAGAAAGCTATATTATACTGAGTCAGACCGTTGGTCCATCTGGCTCAGGATTGTCTACCCAGACTGGCAGTGGCCTCTCCAAGGTTGCAGGCAGGAGACTTTCTCAGCCGTAACTTGGAGATGCCGCCAGGGAGGGAACTTGGGACCTTCTGCATGCAAGCAGGCAGGTGCTCTTCCCAGAATGGCCCCATCCCTTAAGGGAAGGGATATCTTACAGTGCTCACACATGTCTCCCATTAAAATGCAGACCCTGCTTAGCAAAGTAGGCAATTCATGCTTGCTACCACAAGACCAGTTCACCTCCCGCTGTTACAGTTCCTATCTGTAACTTCTATAGTCCACACAACAACAAATACTAGTAGTCCAGTGGCAACAACTATTACATGGAGTAGAAGTACTAAGACAACTAGCAGCAGGATCCTCAACAGTAATAGAAATAGCGGTAGTGATCGAGTCAGGCTTTTACTCATAGAATAATTCAAGTCATTCTGGTAAGAACCTATCCTCCTATTTTCCTTTCAATATAATTTTAACTGATAATTACCATCTCCAACTATTTCCATCTTCAACTTCTTCTGCCATCTTGAAATAGGTTCTGAAATTCATGTATCAAGGTTTAATGTCCTTTATAATCTGAACATACATACCAAGTTCAGTGCAAATTGGTTCAGCAATTCAATGTTAGCCCACTTCCACCTCAAAAGTTCACACATCTGCCATCTTGAACTGAGATGGATGACATAATCACAAAATACGCCATTGAGGTATCCCTATGTGGCATTACAACTAGGGGTGTGCATGGAACTGGTTTCCGTGGTTTGGTCTGAATTTCGGCCTGAATTTGGACCAGACCATAGTCCATGAACTAGTTCAATTGAACCGACTGGGTGGCCTGGTCCATTAGACCGTACCAGGTCGAACCGGTTCGATGGTTTGAGGGACAATGCTTGTAAAGGGGAATCTGGTGAGATTTCTGCTTTACAAGCAAAGGGGAAAAGACTTCACAAAAGTCTTCTAGAGGGTGTGTGTGTGCGCGGTGAGAGGCAACTAACAATAGTAGATGTAGATGCGAAGGTTCATGTCAGACTGATTCATGTCAGACCAGTTCATGCAAATCTCTAACTTCAACTACCTAATTAGGACCAAATCAGTCTAGACATTGCGAAGTTGTTAGGGACACACACACACACAGCAAGGTGATTTCATAAGAGTACCGTCCATGAAGAAAGTTGGCTAACAATCAAATAATATTGGAATTCAAACAAATTTTGGGATCCAAGATTTCTCCAGAAGAGATCTTGGGGGTTCCTTAGATTAAGAACATAAGAACAGCCCTGCTGGATCAGGCCCGAGGAAGCCCATCTAGTCCAGCATCCTGTTTCACACAGTGGCCCACCAGATGCCACTGGAAGCCACAGGCAGGAGTTGAGGGCATGCCCTCTCCTCTGCTGTAACTCCCCCACAACTGGTACTCAGAGGCATCCTGCCTTTAGGGCTGGAGGTGGCCTGTAGCCCTCCGACTAGTAGCCGATAAGAACATGAGGTGGCCTGGTTGCATAAAAAGGCAGCAACCTTGGACTGGACCATTGGCCTCCCAAATTCAACCGCCTGCTCAATGCACAAAATTACTTCTACTAGCAGTACGGATTCAAGTATCATTAGCACTGTTCCCTCTAACGTGTGCGCATGGACGTCAACTTCCAGGCCCCCTCCCAGGAGTTTTTGGTGGGTGGACAGTCTCTGCTGAACCTGCCACTGCCGCCCAACTGCCATGCACCTCGGCATCCCGTTCCCCCCCTTCCCAGATGGGAAGCATTGCCGTGCTTGCCCCTTCTCCCCAACAAGGGTCGCCGCCATGCCACGGCTGCCTCCTCCTCCTTCACCCCCGCCGGTTGGGCTCCCCCCAGAGGCTCCCCTGACAGAGCTGGGGGCCTGGGGGCAGGGGGAGGAGGATGCGAGCTGGAGGTCCCCCTGCTGTGGCTCTCCTGGGAGGGAAACAAAAACGTAATTGGGGGGGGGCAGTAGTCACAATAGTCAGTAACTCGTGTGTGTGTGTGTGTGTGTGTGTGTGTGTGTGTGTGTGCGCGTGCGCACGCGCGTGCAAATGAGAGAGAATTATGTGCACACACTGACTTGATGCTGCCGCCCAGGACAAAACTCTTTCCACTCACTGTTTATAAAAATTAGAAAGTACACTGAGCATTAGCAGTAAATAAGAACAGTATTTCTTTTTTGATGGCTTTCAATAAGGCCAAAAGAACAATTTGCACACTGAGGCCAAAAAGATCAACTACACATATACGCGAATGGGATCTGAGCTGTCGGTGACTGACCAGGAGAGGGATCTTGGGATCGTGGTGGACAGCTCGTTGAAAGTGTCGATTCAGTACGCAGCAGCTGTGAAAAAAGCTAATTCCATGTTAGGAATCATTAGGATTGAAAATAAAAATGCTAATATTTGGAAGGGCAGTATAGAAATCAAATTATTAACAACAACAACATTAATAATAAAATTCAGCCATCCCAGGTCCTTGGGAAGGACTCAATGTCTGGATAAAACAAACCAGTCAATAACACCTGTCTGACTTTGTAAACAACAACAACTAAAAATATATTATAATGCCCTTGTACAAATCTATGGTGCAGCCACATCTGGCGTACTGCGTACAGCTTTGGCAACCATATCTTAAGAAGAATATTGTAGAACTGGAAAGGGTGCAGAAGAGGGCAACCAAGATGATCAGGGGCCTAGAGCACCTTCCTTATGAGGCTACAGTATCTGGGTATCTTTACCTTGGAAAAGAGGCGACTAAGGGGAGACATGATTGAAGTGTATAAAATTATGCAGGGGGTAGAGAGGGTGGACAGAGATAAATTTTTCTCCCTCTCTCACAGCTCTAGATCCCAGGGTCACCCCATGAAACTGAAGGTTGGGAAATTTAGGACTGACAAGTGGAAGTACTTTTTCACACAGCGCATAATTAATCGATGGAATTCCTTGACATGGGATGTGGTGATGGCGACCAGCTTAGATGGCTTTAAAAGGGCTTAGACAGATTCATGGAGGACAGGTCTATCAATGGCTACTAGTCTGGTGGCTGTGGGCCACCTCCAACCTCAGAGGCACGATCCCTCTCAATACCAGTTGCAGGGGAGCAACAGCAAGAGAGAGGGCATGCCCTCCCCTCTTTCCTGTGGGCTCCCCAGAGGCATCTGGTGGGCCACTGTGTGAAAGAGGGTGTTAAACTAGATGGGCCTTGGGTCTGATCCAGCAGGGCTGTTCTTATGTTCTTATTAAGGATAGTCCAACTCCTGCAATGTAATCTATAAAGCAGAGGTGTACCAAGATTGCTGGTGGCTCTGGGACAAGAAGCCAAACATGATAACTGGAGCATCTTGAAGGAGACATTTGTCCCTCTCTGCTCCCTCACCCCTACCTGCCTGGTTTGAGGTTTCCCTTTGTATCAGGTGATGGCAATTTAAACCAGTTTAAGGTTGTAACATGGAAATGCTCTTAAAATGAAAACAGTTTTGAAGTGAGCACCGAAGAAGTGGCTACATCTCACCACTTGGGTAAAACGCGTCCCTGTGGATAACATTAGGCACATAGAGAATGTCAACTAACCAAGACAAGTCCTTCATTTCTCCATAGAGGTTTGCATCTTTACCTGGGTGCAAGAGTGTAGCTAGTGGCCCAGGAAGAAAGGCCCTCTGGAAGGCCGTGCCACACACTTTTATGAATCAGTAGATCTGATCTGCTCTTTGTTGATCTTGAAGAGCTTTGACTGTGTGTTGACTTCTTCGGACAAGAGATAGATAGATAGACAGATAGACAGATAGACAGACAGATAGTATTTATTTTGGTCAGTGACAAGATACAATAATAAGGCAGGGGTGTGCAGAACTGGTCTGAAGTGAACTGGGTTTGATTCGAACTGGCCCAGTTTGACCAGTTCAAACTCAAACCGGCGCAACCCCCCAAGAAGGGCAGCTGGTCCAAGTTTAAGCCGAATGGGCCCAGTTCGGATTGAACCAGTTTGGCCCGGTCCGGCATGCTTCCAAGCAGGAATCCAGTCACGATTTCCCTTTACACTCCTTTACAAGCAAAGGAGGAATCCTATGTGGTTGAAAAGGGCAGGCGGGGGAAGGTGGGAGGTCACCTTAAGCAGTGCGGATGGCGGGCAGGCAGTAGTTCCTCTAGGCCCTGCCAGCACTCCCCCCACATCAGCGCAGGCCGGTGGGGGCCTGGTTCAGGATGATGACCCGCACTTATGGAGAGGGAAGCGCCTAGGGGAACTGATGCCGCTGTGCCATCGTCAACCTGCCATAGAGCAGCCACTGCTGTGGTGCTTAAGGTGACCTCCCACTGTCGTCTGCTGCCCTTTTCAACCCCATAGGGTTCCCCTGCATAATAATTCTTCATAATAATAATATATGGCTCTTCTGTCAACAGTATCATACTATCTCACAATTTGTTCCAACTAGCAGTACTTTGATGGGTTAAGACCTCACAAATTAAACTTGAGTTAAAAACCCAACCCAAAAAGATGGTGCTTAATCTCGCAAGCATCTACACAGAATATGGCCACCTTGAAACTTTGAGATGTTTGACTGTGTGTTGGCTTCTTAGGACAAGGTTTGAGAATTACTGCCTGACCAGCACATCATATCACGAGTCCATTTATTTGCCTTTGCAAATAAATGCTGTCCTCATCAGCATGCTTCCCATGTATCATAATGACTGAAAAGGTTTAATGATAGTCTCTTCTGCCACACGAACAGAGCAAGATCTGACATTTCCTCTGATCTTCAAAAGACAGGAACTGGCAATTGCCCACAAGACTGTGTCTGTCAAAGTGTTGCTGTGTACGAGACTAACAGAGGCATATTAATCACGTCTGTGATACAAAGGAAAGATGCGGTCCTGGGTGACAAAGATTGTTGCTTTGCTGCTGGCTGTCTCTGCAGGTAAGTTTTATCTAGCAAAACGCTAATGCATGTAGATCCCAACTTCGTCACAATCCATGTCTCAGGTGCATTTGGCTTCAGTGGGACCAATTTCTCAATAATCTTATGGGCGTTTACTTGGAAGGAAGTTCTCCTGAGAACTTAAGGATTTCAGGTTGTTTGCATCATTTGCTCATCATTTTCATCATTTGCTCATCAGGTTTATGCATTTGCTCTTCTTTCTTTCTTTCTTTCTTTCTTTCGCATCACTTGCTCATCAGGTTCTGGTTGTTATCTCCATTTGAAGAAAGAAAGAAAGAAAGAAAGAAAGAAAGAAAGAAAGAAAGAAAGAAAGAAAGAAAGAAAGAAAGAAAGAAAGACACTCACAGGAAATCATTTTATTCTGTTTGTTTCCTTCCTTCCTTCCCTCCTCCCTTCCTCCTTTCCTTCTCTTACTTTTTTGATCTTCTTTCCAAAGGTGAAAACTGACCATGATGCTTCTTTCCATCCTCATTGTTGTGCAGGTGTTTTAGGCCAGAATGCAGTGACCCAGGAATCATTTATTTCTGCCAAGGAAGGAGAACCTGTCCAGTTCAAGTGCTCCTACAGTGTATCAGTGAACAACCTGCAATGGTACGAACAGTACCCAAGTGGCCAGATCAAGGTTCTGGTCATACTGTATAGTACAAAAAATGACTCTCATTCCCGTTTCAACACAAGTCTGGACAAAAATGAGAAAACCAGTTTCTTATCCTTGAAGAACCCCCAGCTTGAGGATTCTGCTGTCTACTTCTGTGCAATCGATCCACAGTGCTACAAAGTTGCATCCACCCCATCACAAAACCTGCACCAGGAGAAAGCAAGTGTTGCACAAATTCATTATCTGCCAATGCTTCTGAATTTCAGTTCCATCTTTTGAACATTTGACATCCCTGATGGCAAATGTTCTGATGTCCAGCTGAGAAATGTGAAGGCAATTCTGTTCTCTTTTAAAAATAATTTGGATGATATGTTGAACATTTATATCAATGTATGATGACAGAGAAACCATTTCGCCTCCGTGTCACAACTTTCAAGATAATAAAACACCCTCCCCCGTTTGATGTAATGTATTGATACCCAGCACTTTCTAGGGATGTGCAAAACATTCCAATGTTGAAACGTTTCAACTCAAAACGAGCCGTTTTGAGTGTTTTGAGCTTGGAACAAAACAACCCTGTTTCGATTTGAAACATCCCAACATTTTGAGTGCCATTTGTGGGGGCTTGTTTTCCCCTTGCTGATTGGTTTTCTGGCACTGACTTAGGATCCTATGCGGGTTTTAAGGAAAGATTAAAAATCTGCTAAAAACCACCTGCTTGCCCATTTGTTTTGTGGGTTGGGAGGTAGGTGGCACCCATCATGACCTACCACCCAACCCACTTTGCTGTCCCTAGGAGCTACCCACAGGCAACAATGGGGTGTTTTGAGTTTCTCCATTGTTTTTTATGGCCAAAACATGCGACATGTTTCAAGTTTTGTTCCATCAAAGCAACCAGCTTGACCCCCTGTTTAGCGAAAGGTTTCAACCATCTGTGTTCTGTTTTGAGCTCAAAACAAAACGTACAATCCGTTTCGTGCACATCCCTATCACTTTCCTATCCAAACCTCTTCTCCATTGTGCTAGGGGATGGTGACAGCCCAACAACATCTAGCAAAACATGTATCAGAAACCATACTCTAAGGGGGAAATTGCACAGTTGATATGGATCTGATCTCTTAGGTTTTTTTAAACAGAAATGTCCCTGGTCTGCCAATATATTTGGACCAGTAGCGGGGAGATGTGGCACTCAACTTGTTCTCTTATGTGTTTTTGTGCATCAGATGTGACCCACCCTGAAGATCCAGTTTGCTGTGGGGGGGGCAGATACTCCCAGCTGCAGCATTTCAGTAAAAACACTAAAGCAGAAACAAATAAACAAAGATCTTGGGAAATCAATCACAAAAGTTGTAGATAATAATACAGGGGTTCCCAAACCGTGTTGATGAACTACAACTCCCATCATCCACAGCTACAATTGATTGTGATTGGGGTGGGTGGGTGGGTGTTGTAGTTCAGCAATTTCTGGCACACCACAGGTTGGGAACGCCTGCAATAAAAGACCTGGCATTTTATTATCCTTCATGTCATATTTGCTTTGTGCCAGTAGAGGGCACCAGAGGCCACCGCTTTTCTCAAAGACTAGCTGATCATCCATTCTCCCTCTGTCTGGATTCGGGGGGGTTCTGAACCCGTCCATGGTCAAACTGGTCTGCTGCGAACCAGGCTGGTTCGAGCAGTTCGATCGCGGACCGGACCAGCCTTCGAGAGAAGGGGGTTGGTCTGTGACTGAAATGGACCGAACCTGTCCCGGACCAGTTAGCCATTTTGAGCAGCTGTAAAGGGGAATCTGGTGAGAATTCCCCCTTGCTTCTGAAATAAAGAAGGTGTTTGTAAAGGGTGGCAGGGGAACGTCAATAGGCACCTTAAAAGTCAAATAGAAGGTGCTTACTGGCAGACACTCCCCCCTATTCTTGTAGTGGCAGCAGCAGCAATATCTGGCCTCTGTGCATACATTGCTGAACATGTCACAAAGGGCTCTGTGCATGCACAGAGGCCAGATTTTGCCGCCGCCACCTCTGCAAGAATTGGGGAGGGGAGTGCCACAGGCCCGCCGAGAAGTGCCTTCTTTTAGACTTTTAAAGGCGTCTCTCACTCGCCGATCCCACGCCACCCTTTAGAAAACCATCTTTTGCTTCAGAAGCCAAGAAGAATCCTCACCATATTCCCCTTTACAGCCGCTTGAACCAGCAAAGCAGTCTGAGCGGGTTGGGTCAGACAGGCAGGGCTGGCCGGTTGGTCCAACGGAACCAGTTCACAGACTGCGGTCCTGTCTAAATTCAAGTCAAATCTGGACCAAACACCGAAAATTGGTTCTTCACACACCCCTAGACTGTTTCTCAATTTTAATCAATCCGCTGAACAAGAAAGAAGAAATGCTTTTAGTAATAGTAGCAGTTATGCAACAGCTCTTCGCTCTTCTGTCTCGAACACAGCTTTTAGAAAGCACGTTACATCCTGGCTTTTTACCCTGGCTTTTATATGATTGTCTCTGCTGCTGCTCTTTCTATTTTGTATTGTTTTTATGCTTGTGTTTTGAATTTTTAATAAGATTGGTTTTTATATTTTTAGCTTATATTTTAATTGCGTCATTTGTATAATCTTGTTTTAAATTCTGCTGCAAACTGCCTTGGGATTATTTTAATGAAAGGCGGTATATAAATTTAACAATTAAAAAAATACATAAATAAAACAATGGCTACCGTGAGTAGTAATAGTAGCTATGCAGCTACTCGCAGGATGACCATAAATACAGCAGGAGTACAACTGTGTTGGGTGCAAAAGATCTCATGGAAACTGGCCAGGAGAGATAAGTAATGTTGCCAAGGCCAGCCAGTGCCTCTGTGGCAGAGCTGAGATTTCAGTTCTCTGTTGATAACAGCCTGCCATTCTCCCTAGTGGCAGATGCCGGAATCCCACCGGGAATGGAGTGGAGGTTGTGGGAATCCCACCCACACAGACATCGCCACACCTGACTCCTGCTTCTAGGCATCCTGTCTTCCCCATTGCCCCTAGGATGCCTTTTAAACTTCAGGTTGGGTGGCAAGAAAGGAGCTCCTTCCTCTTCACTGCCCAACCTGAGGGGTTGGGCAGATGGGCATGGAAGGAGAGAGGGGCAGGGAAGGGACTTGGTACTGTCCCCACGCCCTGCAGCTGATCTACATAGGAACATAGGAAGCTGCCATATACTGAGTCAGACCATTGGTCTATCTAGCTCAGGTTTGTCTGCACAGACTGGCAGCGGTTTCTCCCAGGTTGCAGGCACGAATCTCTCTCAGCCCTATCTTGGAGATGCTGCCAGGGAGGGAACTTGGAACCTTCTGCTCTTCCCAGAGTGGCTCCATCTCCTAAGGGGAATATCTTCCAGGGCTCACACATCAAGTCTCCCATTCATATGCAACCAGGGTGGACCCTGCTTAGCTAAGGGGACAAGTCATGCTTGCTACCACAAGACCAGCCCTCCTCTCTTAGCATCTCCATCAGCATCAGGTGCACAGCCAACAGCACCTGGGCTCACCTTGGGCAGTACCAATACTGTGTCTATACCACAGACTGGTCCAGAATCAATAGACCAGTGCCAGGTTGACTTTGGGGTTGCCCCTCCCTACGTGAACAGAACAGAGCTTGACATTTCCTTTGATCCTCAGAAGAAAGGCACAGAATACCACCCGAGAGCTTGTGGTCGGCATCACAGATCTGCTGCCTCAGCAGCTCACTGTCACCCATCGGTGCAAAAGCAAGATGAGATCCCTGGGATCAAGAATTGCCGCTTTCCTCCTTGCCGTTTTCACAGGTATCTTCTCCTTCTGCAACCATAATGCAGCATCCATGCCTTGGGATCCTTGCAGGTCTGGATCTACTCATCCGAATGTTGCTGAGGACTCTTTCCAGCTCTCACTCCTCATTCCCTCTCTCTTGCTAACCCCTCTCTTGGTTTTTTGCTCACTCTTCATTCCAAAGATTGAGGAAATCAATCGGGATGCTTCCTAAGCTCATCATTCTCTTCCAGGTGTATCATCAGGGCAGGATACAGTATCGCAGGACCGGTTTGCTTCTGCCAAAGAGGGCGACCCCATCCAACTCAAGTGCTCCTACACTGGAACTCTATACAGCATGCAATGGTACAAGTGGTACCCAGGCAGCCAGATGCAGTTTATGGCTTTGCTCAGATATACCAGAGCTGAATCCCATGAGCGTTTCAATGTCAGTCTGGATGAAAAGGCGAGAGTCAGCTTCTTCTCCCTGAAGAAGACTGGGCTTGAAGATTCTGCTGTCTATTTTTGTGCTATGGCTCACAGTGCCACACGGATGTATCAGGCCCACCACCAAACCTTAGGTGGAACCCCAAGTCTCATGAGCAATCCAGGTTGAAGAAAGACAGAGGCAGGATCGATGCGTGTTTTCTAATTTCTTTGTACACAGGACAGCAGTTCCCAGCCTTTCCTTTTATGCGGACCACTGCATCGTCATCAAAAGATTTTAGGAACAAAAGAACATAATAATCTGCCTTATACTGAGTCAGAAATCGAGCTCAGTTTTTGTCTTCACAGACTGGCAGCAGCTTCTCCAAGGTTGCAGGCAGGAGTCTCTCTCAGCCCCATCCTGAAGATGCTAGGGAGGGAACCTGGGACCTTCTGCATGGAAGCATGAAGATGCTTCCACTGAGCATCTGCATCCATCCCCTAAGGGGAATATCTTACAGTGCTTACACATGTAGTCTCCCATTCAAATACAAACCAGGGCAGACCCTGCTTTTCAAAAGGGACAATTAAAGTTCAATTCCAGAAGACCAGGTATCCTCCCTTAGTTCTTATTTTATTTTATTTTATTTTACTTTATTTTGACAGTATTATTAGCCATTCATGTGCACCAGGGCTGAGCACCAGTGCTCCCTCGTCCCCAACACCCAGAAACCAGGAAAAAATAAAAGTTGCATATGAAGAAAGACCCAAGTTACATCATCATCATCATCATCACATTTATATCCCATTCTTCCTCCAAGGAGCCCAGAGCGGTGTACTACATACTTAGGTTTTTCCTCACAACAACCCTGTGAAGTAGGCTAGGCTGAGAGAGAAGTGACTGGCCCAGAGTCTCCCAGCAAGTCTCATGGCTGAATGGGGACTTGAACTCGGGTCTCCCCGGTCCTCGTCCAGCACTCTAACCACTACACCACGCTGGCTCTCATGGACCCGTCTTTGATGCTGACTTCCACCATGCTCAGCCACAGGGTTAGGGGGCACTTGTACACCTGGGATAGACTGCAACATTTTGTGGAGGTTCCATGCCTGTTTCCCATAACGTTAAACTGCAGCGATGGCTACTAGCTTAGATGGATGTCAGAAAGGGATTCGATAAATCCACGGGTTGCTACATGGAATCTATATGTTTCAAGGCAGGGGGGCATAGAACGCTAAATGCTGGAGACAAGCAGAAAGGCCAGCCGCTGTCTTGATTCCCTGCCTCTTATCTCCCAGACAGGAGATAAAAAATCAATCTAGCCGGCCACAGTTTGGATGCAGAACACAGAACTAAACCGATCTTTGGCCCAACCCAGGAATGCTGTTCTTGTTCTTGTGGCTCACTGGGGGTGCTTCAGCAACTGTAGAACTTTCCTTCTCCTAGCTCACACATGATCTCCTCTCTCTCACTCTCTGTTGTGGAAAGTGGCTTGCTTCTGAATGGCTGAGCAGAGTCACGTGTGGAATATGCAGATTGGGTTTCGGTCTGTGTTTCCACAAGCTCATGGATCTAGCATTGCTTGGCAGAACGAATTAAGGACCACCATGAAGATGCCCCAGTGGGCCCTGCCGGTGCTACTTTCAATCTTTTTCCACGGTAGGTGTCGAGCCTTTTCTTCTTTTGTTGTTTCTGCACTCTGCGAATGCAAAAGGTCCACTGTCCACTTAAGCCATCCCCCTTCTCCAGTGCTGCTAAATTCCACAGAACGTAATGGGCATCCCTTCATTAGGTTGCCTAGGAACGTGACTTATTCCGAGTCAGATCATTGGTCTTTAAAGGCGAACCAAGTTATTGTACTGCACAAATCGAGGAAGATAGGAAACTGCTTCATACTGAGTCAGCAGCTAGCTCAGTATGGTCCACACTGATTGGCTGCAGTTTTCCAGGGTTTCAGGCAGGAATCTTAGCCAGAGACCTTCATAGGAACATAGGAAGCTGCCATATACTGAGTCAGACCATTGGTCCGTCTAGCTCAGCATTGTCTACAGACTGGCAGCGACTTCTCCAAGGTTGCGGGTAGGAATTTCTCCCAGCCCTATCTTGGAGGTGCCAGGGAAGGAACTTGGAACCTTCTCCTCTTCCCAGAACAGCTCCATCCCCTGAGGGGGATATCTCACAGTGCTCGCACATCAAGTCTCCCATTCATATGCAACCAGGGTGGACCCTGCTTAGCTAAGGGGACGATTCATGCTTGCTACCACATCCAGCTTCCTAGACCAGCCACAAGACCAACTTCCTAGAGATGCTGCCAGGGATTTTGGTAGAAATCCCTGCATAGGAAAGCCAGGCCACGGATTTCTGAGCCCCTGAAGGGCAATTATTCTTTCACATTCCTTTGTTTCTTAATTAAAATATTTTTACTTCTGCTGAGCAAAGAGGCACCTTTTAAAAGTGGAGATTCTCTTGTATTTAGCAGGGGGAGAGCGACTGGCCCTCTCCAAACCCAGCACAGCATCCCTCCAGGGGCTGTTGCTGGTGTCTTTCTTAGGCTGCAAGCCCTTTGGAGACAGGCAGCCATTTAATTAATTAACTAATTTCTGTATGTAAACCACTTTGGGAGCACTGGCTGAAAAGCGGTATATACATTCTTGCCGTATTCTTATTTGTGTACTCTGCTCCCCCAGGGGAAAATAAGGCAACTTACAATATGAATAACTGAAACAACCAAATGTCATTTTCATACAGAGAGCAGAGGCCAGGTAAAAGTGGATCAGAAACCCTTGGTGTCCAGCACTGAAGGAGAGAATCTCACCATCACCTGTCAGTATGAAACCGGCGGTTTCTACAGCTTGCATTGGTACAAGCAATATCCAGGGGAAGGACCTGCAAATCTGTTTGTGTTAGTGGCAGAGAAACCGCAGACCAATTCCAAGCTCAGTGCTGATCTGAATAAGCAGAAGACGCTGAGTAACTTGCACATCAGCAACGTTGGATTGGGAGATGCTGCCACCTATTTCTGTGCTGTGGAGGCACTGCAACACAGATGCATTGACACCCTGTGCAAGAACTCTAGAACACAACGGAGAAGTCAGCACTTCAGATTTCTCTCTCCAGTGGGCAAACTAATTCTGAAATACGTCTTCCATGCATTTTCTCTAGATGTTCTTTTTTTTTTTTTTTTGAGTGATTTGGAAGAGAAAGTTCATGCTTAGCTGCTCCCAGTGAATGCGACTTCATTTTGAATAGTTCAAATGCTACTTTCCATGCTAAGATGCATTCCATGCCTTTCCCCTTCTCCTAAGCTTGTGATGTGAGCAATTCACTTGTAATTTGAAAAAAAAATCCATTTTAATTTAAAAGAAAATTATTAAAATTATTACCCTACAAGGTTTATTTTAACTCTAGTCTTGTTTGAAATTGTATCTCTCTCCCCTCCGCGCCCACCCCGCCACATTAAAACTAAAGTTTGGGAGATAAAAACGCCCAGTGTGGGATTTGCTGGCTTCTCCTTGATTGCACATTCATACGAATATGACGACTATGACGAATATTTATATACCACTTTTCAACCAAAGTTCCCAAAGCGGTTTATGTTGAAGTAAGTAAGTAAGTAAGTAAATAAATAAATAAATGGCTCCCTGTCCCCAAAGGGCTCACAATCTAAAAGAGAAACACAAGAGAGACACCAGCAACTGCCGCTGGAGGGATGCTGTGCTGGGGGATGGATAGGGCCAGTTGCTCTCCCCCTGCTAAATAAAGAGAATCAGCACTTTTTAAAAGGTGCCTCTTTGCTCAGTTAGCAAGGAACGGAGGAAAGGGGACTTAATAGGGTTCATAAATAGAGAGTTCATTAAAGCACTATTCAGACATTATGATGTTTGTTATGATTCAGGTGTCTGTACACAGGTAGTGTATGTTAGCAAAATTATTCAACACATGATTAGATCCTCAGTGAATAAGTAACTCAGGCAAAAAGGATATATTTTGAATATGCTCTGAACAGAAAGAGTCAACAACAAACATCCTTGTGTGCAAAAGTATGTTAACCCCACATTCAGTAACTGTTGGCACATCTCACTTCGGGGTGTAGCAAGGTTTTAGTGGGCCCAGAAACAAGATTTTAAAATGTCCCCCTGCCCCACTCAAACTCAGCTCATGAAGTAAATAAATCTTAAATGAGGCTGAATAGTGGTAACAAAAAGCATATATATATATCTCTCTCCTATGTGCCACCATAGAACATCATCCTAAATTATTTTTTAAAATGTGTTGTAAATTGTGGACGATGCAAGTCTTTTCATGGTACTAGAGAAAGACATGCTGTTCTGGTAGCTCCAGGTCTTCACACTCACATCAGTTTCGGAGGATGAATACAGCTGAAGGAAGCCCGGGCGGGTGTGCGGCTGGGGGAGTCAGTCATGTGACTTGCCTCGGGGGGGGCAAGGCAGTGGGCTCCCAGACAACTGTCTCCCCTTGCCCTATTATAGTTACACCCCTGTTTCAGGTCCTGCCACAGCATTTCAATAGGGTTTAGGTCGGGACTTTGACCTGGCCACTCCAAAACACAAATTCTCTTCTTCTTCAGCCCATCTCTGGTAGACAAACCTGAATGTTTAGGGTCATTGTCTATCTACATGACCCGCTTCTGGTTCAGCTTAAGCTCACGGGCAGGAGGCCTGGCATTGTCTTCTAGAGTTTTCTGATCTGCAGCTGAATTCATGGTTCCATCAATGATGGCAAATCATCCATCTCCTGATACAGCGAAGCAGCCCCAAACCGTGATGCCCCCACCATCATGCTTGACAGTGGGGATGAGGTTCTTACTTGGGAAGACAGTGCTTGGTTTTTGCCAAATACAACATTTGTGGTTGTGTCTGAAAAGTTGATTGCACAGTAACAGGGGTCATACACAGAGAGTTGATTAAAGTCTTATTCAGGACTCTATATGCTTATGCTGTACTCCAGGGATAGAGAAAGGAACTATATGCTTGTACCTGCATTAGGGGTGTGCACAGAATGGGCTGGTCTGGTCCGGTTCGAGTCCAAACTGGATCCGAACCAGACCAGGTCAGTTCGGTCTGGCATTGCCTCGAACCCACCCCCGTCTTGGTCCAGGCGGGTTGCAAGTTTTTTTAAAAAATATATATTATTTTCCAAACTTACCCCCTCTGGGGGAGTTATCTGAGGCATTCGGTGGGGTGGGGGTGGGGGGGTCTGTGGAGGTCCCCCCTGCCCATGCTGGCCTCCTTTAGTTGCAAAATCTTCTGCCATTTTGGAGGCTGCTGCACCTGAACAATGGACCTCTGCGTGGCCTGGGTCACGCCAGGGTGGCTTCTCTCTCCCCCACCCTCCTTGAGAGCCATGCTGCTTCCTGAAGGCTGGCCATTCTTCTGGTAGGACTATGTAGTTAAGGCTGCCCACATGACTCTTGTTACGGGCAGGGCAGGGCGGGATGGAAGAGAGAGGAGCCAGCCACCTGAGCTGCTGCTGCTCCTGTTGCTGATGATGATGTGGGGAAGCCAGGCGGCTGCACCTCTTTTGGAACCCTGGGTCCGTCTAGCTCAAGATGGTCTATTTTGACTGGCAGCAATTCTCCAAGGTGACAGGTGGGAGTGTCTCCCTGGAGATGCTGCGGCCAAAGAGTGCACCTTGGGCTCTGCATCTGAGCTATGGCCTCATGCCACAGGGCTGGGAAGGGAAAGGTCCCTGTCTGAAACTCTAGAGAACCGCTGCATGCAAAAACTGGAATTCGGGAAAGCAAATCCCGGTAGGAGAATTGGCCAAGAAAGGTCCCCCCCCCCCCGCCCAACAGTTGATTTCCTCTCAGTGATCGGACTAGAAAATCAGCCAACAGTTTTGTGGGCAACCACAAGGGGGCAGTACTCTCACACTCTGTAGAAAATGTAAGGTTTTGCAGAAATGGTGTTCCTTCCCGTGGGGCTGATGTGAGGAGGGCTTCTTCCACTCCCAGTGTGAAACATGCCTCAGCCCATCAGCAAGGAGCTCTGGTAGTGAAGGAGGGTGTGTGGGGATTGGAGGCCAGCCTCTGTCCACTTAGACTGTGAGCAATTCTTTCAGGAGTATAATTTTTTGTCTTTCTCCTCCCTTTCCCTTTTCACATTCTCTTTCTCCTTCTTTGTGTACAGCACATACTCTTCTGTTTACAAGTTCAACTGTCTGTCTACTCAGCCAAACATCCAATGAGATGATCCGCTGCACCCCAAGACAATCTTTGGTTTGCTTCCTTCTCTTAGATATCTTGGCAATGTCTTCTGTTCAGTGCATCTTTATAATTAATCCTTGAAAACGTGCCCATGGGGATGCATCCCGGCACCCAATGGATTGGCTGGGCGGAGGAGGTGGCGGATTGGCTGGGCGGAGGAGGTGGCGGATTGGCTGGGCGGAGGAGGCACCGGATTGGCTGGGCGGAGGAGGCACCGGATTGGCTGGGCGGAGGAGGTGACAGATTGGCTGGGCGGAGGAGGTGACGGATTGGCTGGGCGGAGGAGGTGGCGGATTGGCTGGGCGGAGGAGGTGGCGGATTGGCTGGGCGGAGGAGGCACCGGATTGGCTGGGCGGAGGAGGCACCGGATTGGCTGGGCGGAGGAGGTGACAGATTGGCTGGGCGGAGGAGGTGATGGATTGGCTGGGCGGAGGAGGTGGCGGATTGGCTGGGTGGAGGAGGCGGCGGATTGGCTGGGCAGAGGAGGTGGCGGATTGGCTGGGCGGAGGAGGTGGCGGATTGGCTGGGCGGAGGAGGTGGCGGATTGGCTGGGCAGCGGAGGCACCGGATTGGCTGGGTGGAGGAGGTGGCGGATTGGCTGGGCGGAGGAGGTGGCGGATTGGCTGGGCGGAGGAGGTGGCGGATTGGCTGGGCGGCGGAGGTGACGGATTGGCTGGGCGGAGGAGGTGGCGGATTGGCTGGGCGGCGGAGGTGGCGGATTGGCTGGGTGGAGGAGGTGGCGGATTGGCTGGGCGGAGGAGGTGACGGATTGGCTGGGCGGAGGCGGCGGCGGATTGGCTGGGCGGCGGAGGCGCTGGATTGGCTGGGCAGAGGAGGTGGCGGATTGGCTGGGCGGAGGAGGTGCCGGATTGGCTGGGCAGCGGGAGCTCACTCAGGAGGCCGTCGAACTGCTGCCAGGGAAAATGGCAGTGGCTGCAGTGAGGAGGTGGCAGTGGTGTGGTGCACTGGGGTCAGGAGTTTGCTGGGCCACCAGGAAGAGGATGTGGCGGCCAGAGGGGACGGAGAAACTGGCAGGAGGCAGGAGAAACCATGGAGGGGGGGAGAGCAGTGGGCTGGGTGGGCATCAGAGATGCCCGCCGGAAGACAGAATCAGGGAGAAGGGGCTGAAGTGGGGGGGTGGGAATCGAACTAGGGGCACAGGCACTACGCACCCGGTCAGCTAGTAATTTATAAAACAAGAGGTGCTGGGTAGAGATGTGCCGAACTGATTCAATTGCGAACCGGACCACTGCAAACCAGGCTGGTTCGTGTGGTTCGATAGGGAACCACTTTGAACTATTTCAAGACGGTTCGTCGAACTGACCAGCCCATCCAATTGGCTCAAAACAACCAGTTTGCATACTTGGGATTCGGTCCAAATTCAGTTCGAATTTGTACCGAACTGTGCCAAACGGTCTGTGCACACCCCTAGTGCTGAGGTTTAAGTGCGCCCTCATCTATTCTTGCACGTTGAGGTGTGTGTGTGGGGGTACTCAGCACATGTTTAGAGTCACCCTCATCTTGAGCAGGAATCCACATGTTCCAGGTTTGATCTCTGAAACTGGAAAGTGGACTCTGAAATTCAGCCCTTGAGAACCCTAGATCCAGTACATCACGTATGTCTCTCTTTCGCTCCCCCCTTCCCTTATTCCCATTGATGCACTGACTCACACCTGTATTTCTCTCTCTGTGTCCACCGCCCTTCCTTCTCTCAGTGCAACTATTTTTTATCCAACCCCCCCGCCCGCCATCCTCCCTCTTCTCTCCCACTAAAACCGTTCCCTGCCATTGCAACAGAATAGCAGAGGAGTGCGTCGTCCAGCTCTTCACTCACAGAAACTGCCCTGGGCTTTGCAATTGGCCTCTCAAGCCCTGATCTCACTCTGACCCAACATGGACACAAATCCAGTGGGCGAAAACCAGGATGGGGCTTTCTGTGACCCAGAAGTAGGTTCCAGATTACTCTTCCTACAAGGGATGCACAGAGAGGGAGACCTGGAGGAACAATTACTCACTTAAATATTTTTTGGGGAGAAGAAAGACACTTTTGGAGGAGAGAGAAACTGAAGAGACAGGTTATTAGGTTTGGTGGGGTGAGATCCGTAAATGAAGGGCAACTCCTCAACTGATTTGTGGGGTTCAGCAGAGTAGCCACACAAATAGGCATCTGTAAACCATTTAGCTTCTCATTGGGAAAAGTGAGGCAGCGGTGATGGCCACTAGCTTGGCTTTAAAAAGGGCTTGGACAAATTCATGGAGGACAGGTCTCTCAATAACACTAGTCTGATGGCTATAGGCCAGCTCCAGCCTCAAAGGCAAGATGCCTCTTAATACAAGTTGCGGGGGAGCAACAGCAGGAGAGAGGGAATGCCCTCACCTCTTGCCTGTGGTTTCTCGGAAGTATCTGGTGGGCCACTGTGTGAAACAGGATGCTGGACTAGATAGGCCTTGGGCCTGAATCATCAGGGCTGTTTTTGTTCTGTTTTGTTCTTATGTATAAAATGTCTACATACAGAATGTGTACACTCAGAGGTAACTGTCTTCTCCTCCGACTCTTTGCTTCTGTTGTAGAGTGAGGCTTGCTTCTGATTGGCTGAGTGCTACAGCATGTGAAAGATGTGGACTGTATGAGTCAAGAGATATCTTGATGTTTTCTGAGCTGAAGCATTCAGCGTCAACTATAGCTTCTAGGTCCTGCAAAACTAAACAAGGATAGCCATGAAGACACCCCAGTGTGCCTCACTGATGCTCCTGTCAATCTTTTTCAGTGGTAGGTGCTGAATCCTTTCTCTTCTTTGCGCTTTTTATTCTCTACCAGCCTAGCATGTTCCACATTTTAAAGGAGTGTCCCAATCCAAAGCTGGTAATTTATAGGCTAGACCCAAATTTGGTAGGAGATCCATGAAAAGGAAGGGTAACCTAGTGATTTGGAAATGAGCCAGTTTCTCACATGTCTTTTCTACACAGGGGTCAGATGCCAGGTAAAGATAACTCAGAAACCCTTGGAGGACAAGACAGAAGTAGAAAATCTCACCATCGCCTGCCAGTATGAAGCAAGCAATTTCTGGAGTCTGCAGTGGTACCGGCAATATTCTGGAGGGAGTCTTACGTATCTGCTCACGTTAACGGCAGAGAAAGCCAGCAAGGATCCCAACTTCAGTGCTGAGCTCAATAAAAAGGAGAAGTGGAGTCACTTGAACATCACAGGGGTCCAGCTAGGAGATGCAGCCACCTACTTCTGTGCTGTGGGTGCACAGTGACACAGAAGCATTGGCAGCCCGTGCAAAAACTCTGCAGCACAACAGAGAAGCCAACATTCCAGTGCTTTCTCTTTATTTAGTTTTTGGCCAATTCATTCATTGATGTTTTATTTTATTTATCAAATTTATATACCGCCCAGACTTTCGTCTCTGGGCAGTTAACATCTCCTTGAGTCACTGGTGGGCATCCTGAAGTCATTGAAAGAGAAAAGCAGATCGGGGCTCTTCTGAAATAAAGGAGAAGGACTCCTTCTCCTACAGAAGGAATTCAGACATTTAGAAAAGCTTCCTTTTAAACATTTTAACAAACACCATATCAGAAAAATAACACCCCCAAACACCATAAAATTGATTTCCTCTATGTCTTGTGCTGAATACATTCAATGCAGAGGTCATATGACAATGGGTGGAGTTCACATGTCACGCCAAATCTCAGGTTCAGCGGAGCGGCTGGAGCCCTGGGAAAACGCATGCCCCAAAATCTAGTCTGGGGAAAGATGCGTGCCCCAAAATCGAGTCTGGGATAGGGCATCCCGTTTGAACTCACCAATCTCAGCATATTCCACCCTACCTGTGGGACAGAACCTGACATCTGTCCCTGTGAGATTGGTAGGTTTGTATAACATGTCCAAGCTCAGTATATCTTTCCTGAGTCTGGATGAAGAGCATGCACATGTTCTTAGGGCTCTGGATGGTCTTCCAAACCTGAGGCTCAGAACCACTTGTGAACCCAAACAATGGATGATACTTAACAAACATATAAGGAAGTAGAAATAAATCAGGAAGGATAAAGGGAGGAGAGGAGAGAGGACCCAGTCCCGAGGTAGCATGAATTGTCTCCTTTGCTAATCAGAGTCGACCTTGGCTTGCATTTGCAGGGCTGACTACATCTGAGTCCTGTCTGCAGTAAGATCTTCCCCTTAGGGGATGGGACCATAACTCAGTCATAGAGCATCTGATTGCATGCAGAAGGCCCCTGGTTCAATCCCTGGTGGCATCTCCAGGTGGAGCTGGGTCATACTGAGTCAGACCATTGGTCCATCTAGCTCAATATTGTCTTCACAGACTGGCAGCGGCTTTTCCAAGGTTGCAGGCAGGAATATCTCTCAGCCCTCTCTTGGAGATGCTTCCAGGGAAGGAGCTTGGTACCTTGATGCCCTTCCCAGAGTGGCTCCATCTCCTGAGGGGAATATCTTAGAGTGCTCACACATGCAGTCTCTCATTCAAATGCAACAGGGCAGACCCTGCTTAGCTAAGGGGACAAGTCATGCTTGCTACCACAGTTAGGCCCATTCACAGCAACACTGGTACAGTGAGTGTACAGTGAGTGTACAGTGTACACAGGTACTGAGCTGTACACAGGTACAGTCATTCACAGGTTATGCCGAATGCAAGTACAGCTTCCTATCCGTGCCCTGCATTTGAAGAGCCTGTATCCAGGTTCACTTTTAAAACAAACACAGGTACAGTTATTCATACAAACATGTGTACGCATCTACAGACATCTGTACAGCTTAATGTCTGAATCGGGCGACTGTGATCAGAATCTGCATTAAACCTGCTTTATTGTAACTTCAAACCTTTGGTTCTAGACATGCCCTCAGGAGCAACAGAGAACAAATCTGCTTCTTTGTTTCACGAGGCCACCTTTCAGATATCTGAAGATGAGGTACTGGTCTGTGCAGTAACATAGGAACATAGGAAACTGCCATATACTGAGTCAGACCATTGGTCTATCTAGCTCAGTATTGTCTTCACAGACTGGCAGTGGCTTCTCCAAGGTTGCAGGCAGGAATCTCTCTCAGCCCTGTCTTGGAGATGCTGCCAGGGAGGGAACTTGGAACCTTCTGCTCTTCCCAGAGCGGCTCCATCCCCTAAGGGGAATCTCTTCCAGTGATCACACATCAAGTCTCCCATTCATATGCAACCAGGGCAGACCCTGCTTAGCTATGGGGACAAGTCATGCTTGCTACCACAAGACCAGCTCTCCTCTCCCTTCCCTTGGTCTTCTTGTTGCCCTCTTCTGAAGCCATTTCAATTAGTCATCCTGTTGAACTGCACAGTCCAGTATCTGAATGGCTTGTCCAGATCTGGTCTGGTATTGGCTCATGTTTGGTAAAACATTAAGGACAGGATGGTCATTTTTAAAAAACCCCAAACGTTGTGCCTGTAATTTCCTTTCTGGCCAGCAGGGGGAGCCCTTATCCATTTGCAAGTAATAAAATTGCATTGTTTATGGATTAATAATAATAATAATAATAATGATAATTCGATTTCTATACCGCCCTTCCAAAAATGGCTCAGGGCAGTTTACAAAGAGAAATAACAAATAAAATAATTAAGTTAGGGATTCCCCACATTTTTTCATGTGTGAAAAAATGGACATACCGTATATGCAAAACCAATCAATAAACAAAAGCAGACCACTATAATATTATTCTTTAAAAACAGATTGTATTTATATATTCCTTTCTGCAGTGCCAGTGCCCCCCTCCGCCCCCACCCCCGGCAGCCCCAATATTGCCTATACTGCTGGATTTCAGAGATGGTCACTAGCTTAGGTGGATAGCAGAGAGAGTGTAGGGAAATATATTGTCCACAAAATTGAACCTATACATTTCAAGGGTTTACACTGAAATCACAGCAGAGAAATGACTTGATTAGCGAGCTAGAGGTTGCTGGTTCGAATCCCTGCTGGTATGTTTCCCAGACTATGAGAAACACCTATATCGGGCAGCAGCGATATAGGAAGATGCTGAAAGGCATCATCTCATGCTGCGTGGGAGGAGGCAATGGTCAACCTCTCCTGTATTCTACCAAAGACAACCACAGGGCTCTGTGGGCGCTAGGAGTTGACACCAACTCGACGGCACAACTTTACCTTTACTTTTATATTGAATGCTGGTTGTGTGAGATAAGTAATAAGGCAAGTTGGTTTTTGTTTTTTCATTCTCCGTTTGTGAGCTTCCAGCAGAAAATCAAGCTAGCCAGCCACTGTTGGATGCAAAGTTGGAGCTAGCATGGTGTAGTGGTTAGAGTGCTGGACTAGGACCGGGGAGACCCAAGTTCAAATCCTCATTCAGCCATGAGACTTGCTGGGTGACTCTGGGCCAGTCGCTTCTCTCTCAGCCTAACCTACTTCGCAGGGTTGTTGTGAAAGAGAAACTCAAGTATGTAGTACACCGCTTTGGGTTCCTTGGAGGAAGAGCGGGATATAAATGTAAAAAATTAAAATAAACAAATAAATAAAGTAATGAAGTAAACTGATCTTTGGAATGTTGTTCTTATATCCTTATTGTGGAGGAGGGGCTCACTGAAGGTGCTTCAGGTACTGTAGAAATCACGTTCTCCCTCCCCACACATGAACTCACCTCTCTCCCTCTCTGTGGTGGAAAGGGGCTGGCTTCTGATTGGCTGAGAAGAGCCAACTTTGAAATATGCGAATTAGGCTTAGGTCTCTCTTTTCACAAACAAGCTCAAGGATCTAGCATTGCTTCGCAGAACGAATTAAGGACAGCCATGAAGAGATCCCAGTGGGCCCTGCTGGTGCTACTTACAATATTTTTCCATGGTAGGTGCTGAGTCTTTTCTCTCTTTTGTAAATATGGCCCTGTGCCAAAACAGACTGCCCAACTGTGTTAAGGCATCATTCCTGACCAGGTCTGCTAAATTCCACAGGATATAATGGACACCCCAAAGGTTACACAGGGAGTTGCCTTATACCAAGTCAGACCTTTCATCCATATTGCCACCTGGCAATGCCTCTCCAGGGGTTCAGATGGGGCATTTCTCCTCAATATCTGGAGATGCAAGGTGTGGAACCTGAGACCTTCTGCATGAAACGAAGATGCTGTTCCACATATAGTATAAATCAATGTAAAGGAAAGGCAGTCCACTGGTTTCTGAGCCCATGGCATGCACAAACTGATCTATGGGGAAATGACTTGACTTGCAAGCCAGTGGTTGCCGGTTCGAATCCCCGCTGGTATATTTCCTATATCAGGCAGCAGCAATATAGGAAGATGCTGAAAGGCATCGTTTGTTTGTTTGTTTGTTTGTTTGTTTGTTTGTTTGTTTGTTTGATTCATATACCACCCTTCCAAAAAAAGCTCAGGGCGGCTTACGTCAAAATAAAAACAATTAAAATCAATTAACAGTTAAAATCAAAAGTATTAAAACAGCATCAAACTAATTTACAGTTAAAACATTTAAACAGTTAAAAAGAGTTCAGAGAACCAGGCCGGACGCTTACAGCAGTTTAAAAACAATTCACAACAACCCTGGAAGGCCAGGCCAAACAAATAGGTTTTAAGGGTTCTCCTGAAGGCCAGCTATGAATTCAGATTACGGATCTCTGCTGGGAGTGCATCCACATCCCAGGAGCAGCTACAGAGAAGGCCCGCCTCTGAGTCGCCACCAGACAAACTGGTGGTAACTAGAGATGGACCTCCTCAGATGACCTTAATGTGCAGTGGGGATCATGTAGAAGAAGGTGCTATCTAAGGTAACCCGGACCATCATCTCATACTGCGCGGGAGATGGTAAACTCCTCCTGTATTCTACCAAAGACAACCACAGGACTCGATGGCACACTTTACCTCCATGGGAAAATAAGGCAACTTACCATAACAAAATCTGAAACAGCTATATGTCATTTTCATACAGAGAGCAGAGGCCAGGTAAAAGTGGATCAGAAACCCTTGGTGTCCAGCACTGAAGGAGAGAATCTCACCATCACCTGCCAGTATGAAACCAGCAATTTCTACGGCTTGCATTGGTACAAGCAATATCCAGGGGAAGGACCTACATTTCTCTTTGTGTTGATGTCAGAGGAACCAAAGACCGATTCCAAGCTCAGTGCTGTTTTGTATAAGCAGAAAACGCTGAGTAACTTGCACATCAGCGACGTTGGATTGGGAGATGCTGCCACCTATTTCTGTGCTGTGGAGGCACAGCAACACAGATGCATTGACAACTCGTGCAAGAACTCTACAACCCAATGAGGAAGTCTGCATTGCAGATTTCTCTCTCCAGTGGGCATACAAATTCTGAAACATGCCTTGTTTTGTTTTTGCTAGAGGTCTATTTTTATTTACCTTGGGGGTGGGGGGAGAATCTAGTCCTCTGCTCCTCCCAGTGAAGCATACATGATTTTCAGTTGTTTAAATGCTGCTTCCCATGCGAATATGCATCTTGTGCCTTACTCCCTCTTCTGAGCTTGCAATATGGGGGTTTCATTTGTAGGGGGGAAAACACATTTAAAAAAATCATACTACAATGTTTATTTCAACAGTTGCATTTTCACAATAAAACCAAACCTTTGGGCAAACTCACAAGGTGAGGCCTGCTGTTTTATCCTTGATTGTTCAGCAACAGAGTTCATAAACAAAAAGTTCATGCAAGCCCCATTCAGGTGTATATGGTATGTCCATTCAAGGGTCTGTATATATTTCTCTTTAAGAGAAATGTATGCATTTATCTAAAGAGTGAACCTGGACACTGGTCCCTCAGAGGCAGGATATAGATAGGAAGGGGACTGCTATACCTGAGTTCAACACAAAGAGTCCTTGCTCATGACTGAGTGAGAGGGCTTGAGGGTGGGTGGTTAGGAAGACTGCAGAAGCTCGCCTTCCTTGCAGACGATCCATGGGGAGTTGCTTGGTGTGCGAATCGGGTGTGTGAATCTGGCTGTGCGAATCCGGTGTGCCTGAACCTGGGTGTGCGACTGAATCTGGGTGTGTGAATCGGGTGTGCAAATCTGGGTGTGAAGCATGGGTGTGCCTGATGACACCAATCGAATCAGGTATGCCTGATGACACCAATCGGGTGTGTGAATCGGGTGTGTGAATCGGGGTGTGTGGATCGGGTGTGCCCGAATCGGGGTCTGGGTGTGCAAATCGGGTGTGCAAATCTTGGTGTGCAGCATGGTGGTTGGCACACATTGTCATGGCCCTTGGAGATCCCAGGTGCATTGTGGAGATACCCCCAGAGATGTGCAGGCACCCATGCACAGTCCAGCTGAAAAGCAACCAGCACTGTGGACACGGTCAATTAAATGGGGTTAAGGGAGCACTTACAGCCTGGCTTCTTAGCTGGGTTTGCCACCGAAGCACCGTTGGGAGCACCGTTGACAGCTCCCATCAGTTCCCATGGAAAGCCAAGCCTGGGTTTAGCTGCCCTAACCTGGTCTGGGCTGCTTGTGAGAACAACTTCAACATCTAAAGAACTGTACCACATACAGATCTGTATGGGCATACGCACGGTACACAGATGGTCCTGGAACTGGTCTCTGCCATTGCAAGCAACCTGGGAGATGTGTTACTGGCTTTTGAGAAGTCTCTTGGTGTGGGGGGAATCTCCAGGAATAGCTTCAGACACAGTTGACAACCCTAGTGTGCCTGCATAACGTAAGGTCTGCATGGGGCTTAAGTACTGCCCAACATGGACATCCACTGGGCTGCATTAAGAGTTTAATTTTGGTCCTGTTAATATATACAAAAATAGGTACCAGTAAATGGCATACCATATCATATCACTCCGCCAGAAAGAATTTGTAGCTCAGTGCTAGAGTGCCTGCTTTGTGTGAAGCCTGGTACACAGGAACATAGGAAGCTGCCATATACTGAGTCAGACCATTGGTCCATCTAACTCAGTATTGTCTACACAGACTGGCAGCAGCTTCTCCAAGGTGGCAGGCAGGAATCTCTCTTAGCCCTATCTTGGAGAAGCCAGGGAGGGAACTTGGATTACTCTTCCCAGAGCAGCCCCATCCCTTAAAGGGGATATATCTCACAGTGCTCACATGTCGTCTCCCATTCAGATGCAACCAGGGTGGACCCTGCTTAGCAAAGGAGACCATTCATGTTTGCTACCACAAGACCAGCTCTCCAAGTGAGTGTAACTCCAGAGTGGGCTGGGAAAGGTCCCTGTCTGAAGCTCTACAGAGCTGCCACATGCAAGTTAACAGGAATTACTGTAAGCAAATCATGTCTAGGAGACATTGCTAAGAAAAGCTCTCCCCCACCACCCAATTTGATTTCCTCTCAGTGATCAGAATAGAAAATCAGCACCCGTTTGGACCACAAGGGGGCTGTACTCTCATGCTCTGTAAGAAATGCAAAGTCTTGCCGAAACAGTTTTCCTTCCTTGAAGACATCTACCGCTCCCAATGAGAAGCATGCTCAAGCCCATCGGCAAGATGTTCTTGGAGTGAGTGACCCATGTAGGGGGTCGGAATCAGAGGTGCACCTAGGTAGTTTCGGCGCCTGGACCTGAAGGGCTTTGGAACCCCCCTTGCCATGAGTTCCCCCTCATTTTTTAAAAAGCAAACCTCTGTCCGGGGGGGGGGCTCCTACTGCCCCACCGCTGCCTGTGCCCACTGCTGAGCCGCTGCGTGTCATTTTTGTTGCCGCCATGCGCGTGGCTGGGTGAGTCGAGCCGGCTCAGCCTCCCCCATGATGGCAGCCGGTGCCGTGACCGGTGGGCCCGTCCGTCTGGGCCTTGAGCGCCCCTGCGCAGTGGAAGTATCAAGCGTCGGCCAGCCCGCGACATCCAAGGGCATCCGCTGGGCTGCAGTAATTGCCACCAGAGCTAGGAATGTGCCCGAATCATGATTCGGACAGCGGTTCGCAGCACAACCTCAGCACCTGTGAAAGGGAGGAGAGTAGGTCCATGCCTACTCCTCTGCCCCTTCCCGTTTTGGTGGCACTCCCCCCTGCCCCGGCTATCTTCATACGCCGGGGCCACTTCCTCCAGCTGCACATGCTCGGAGGCCATGTGCATGCCGCTTGTAAGAGATTTTCGACCCTCCAAAATCCCTGCAACCAGGAATAATTGAAGACTCCAAAAATCTTCACACTGACCAATGGGTTCTTTTGATGGTCCTGGCTGCCAAGAATCCCAAGACCCAAGAAGACACAAGGAGAATGAAAGGGGTATATTTAATCAAAACAGATTTATTTTCTTACCCATGTTCAGATTGCGAGGGCAGCTGGGGGAAGCATGGCCATCGCACAATGATAGCTGGGGAGGAGCGCCACCGAAACCAGAAGCAGTGGCGAGGGGTGGAGGAGCAGGTATGGACCCGCAATTCGTGCACATCCCTAACCGGAGCTCACAAGACAATCTCTACACACCTGATGGCCGCATCGCAGAGAACTAGCAGTCCCAGAAGCACTCAGGCCCCTCACAGGACCTAGAAGGGAAGTTAAAGGAAAGAAGAACGCATCCCCTTTAGGTCCTGAGCCATGGAAGGCAGACCCCTGTATATGCATACTCCCAACAGAGCTAAGATGAAGCAACGCAGCCCGCCCCCTGCTGCCCATCCAGACAGGTAAAGGATGTCCCTGCTAACAGGGCAAGGAGACACCATTTAAAATGGGAATTCTCTTATATTAGCAGGGGGAGAGCAACTGGCCCTCTCCAACCCCAGCACAGCATCCCTCCAGTGGCTGTTGCTGGTGTCTACCTTAGGTTTCTTTTTAGATTGTGAGCCCTTTGGGGAATATTAATGTATTGCTTAGTTTTTCTATGTAAACCGCTTTGAGAACTGTGGTTGAAGACCAACATATAAATATTTGTAGTAGTAGTAGTAGTAGTAGTAGTAGTAAAGGAGGTTAGCTCAGTAGATTAGAGCACTGTGTTAATGACACCAGGTTGATCGGTTTGATCCCCATATGGGCCAAACTCGCTTGTATGGCAATGAGTCCATAGCATAACCGGGAAAGACCTGGAAAGTTGTTGCCATGTTGCTGAACTACAACTCCCCACATCCCTAGCTACAAGTTATTGTGGTTGGGGATCCTGGGAGCTGTAGTTCAGCAATGTTTGGAGGAACACAGGTTGGGAACCACTGGTGTAGACAATGCTGAGGCCAAAGGAGCAATGATCTGACTTGGTATCATGAAACTTCTTATGTTTCGAGGAGGAGGGCAGAAAAGGGAGGAGGTTCCTGTTGGATCTCCCACCCATTGGAGGGCTGTGGGCCACCTCCAGCCTCAAAGGCAGGATGCATCTGAGTACCAGTTTTAGGGGAGTAACAGCAGGAGAGAGGGCATGACCTGAGCTCCTGCTTGCGGGCTTCCTAGCAGCATCTGGTGGGCCACTGTGCGAAACAGGATGCTGGACTAGATGGGCTTCCTTGGGCCTGATCCAGCCAGGCTGTTCTTATGTTCTTACGTTCTTATGACATGACACAACCCAGCTATCATGTTTTGTTTGAAATGCCACTGTTGGGTCAGGTTTAGAATTGGAAAGGATATTCACCAATGCATTAATTAAAATTTAAGAGAACATTCTGGAGAATTCTTCTATCCTTTCTATTGAATACACTGGAGAATATGCATTTCCAAGTCTAGTCAGGTTGGGTCAGAATCCAACCTTCTTGGCAATGCAAAGGACAATATTCCAGATTACAAAAACACAGATGAGGCAAGAAGCAATTCTCTAGGGAGGGAGTTCCACAGATAGGGTGGCACAACTAAGATTGCCCACTCATTGGTCACCACCAGATGATGGGGGTACCCCAAAAGAGAGCTTCTGAAAGCCACCTCAGTGCACAAAAAAGATGATGAGGGTGCAGGCATGCCTGTTTGAAATATCAGGCAAATGACTAAAGGGAGACCTAGAGCTTTCCTTTTCCAGATTGGAGATCTTGAACTTTAAAAGATTTGGCCGCGTGGTTTGTTTAACGTGGGGTGGGGAATTCCTGTGTGACATTGATTGCCCCTGCCTTGGCCACATGAGCAGAACAAAGCCAGTCATTTCTTTTGATGCTCGGAAGGAAGGAACATTAAACCACCTGGAAGGCTGTGGTTCTGGGTAAAAACAGGTCTGCTGTCTATGAAGCACACAAGAACAATCGTAACGTCTGTCACACAAAAGAAAGATGGAGAAAAGAATAGCTGCTTTGCTTGTGGTGATCATTACAGGTAATTTCTCTCCAGTGAAATGTTAATAGACTTAGATCCTGACTTGGCTGTGATCCAGAGCTCAATTTGTTGCATTTTGCTTCAGTGGGACAGATATGTGTTTAGTAGCACAGAGGTCCCTCTGCTTCCAATAGGGCTTAAGGAAACAGACATAGGACAGAATCTGTTAAACTGGTGTTATCTGCATCTAGGTTGATGCAGGTTGACTCAGCCAAGGTTGACTCAGCCTTCCATCCTTCCAAGGTCGGTAAAATGAGTACCCAGAAATGTTGGGGGCAATATGCTAAATCATTGCAAACCGCTTAGAGAGCTCCGGCTATAGAGCGGTATATAAATGTAAGTGCTATTGCTATTGCTATCTAAGTCCAAGTATGCTGCATCTTTCTCTTTTATTCCTGTCCCTCTTTCCTCCACCCTTTCCGTGTTAATTTCTCTCTGTGCCTTTTATTTATTCTTCCTTCCAATGGATGGGAAAACTGACCAGGACACTTCTTGACCTTCTCATTCTCTTCCAGGTGTTTCAGGCCAGGATTCTGTGATCCAGAAGGAGCCGTTAATTTTCACCAAGGAAGGAGAATCTGTCCAACTCAACTGCACCTATAATGGTGCTCAAAACAGTTTGCAATGGTACAAGCAGTACCCTGGTGGCCAGATTGAATTCATGGGTGCACTCTATTCTTCACAAACGAAACCTCATGGCCATTTTGATGTGAGTCTGGATATGAAGAAGAAGTTCACCTACATCTCCCTGAAGAAGACTGTGCTTGACAATTCTGCGGTCTATTTTTGTGCCTTGAGTCACAGTGCTACAAAGCTGCATCCTGCCCATCACAAAACCTTGGGTGCTGCCTACAAAGTGAAAAAGAGACAGACCAAAGCTCCTGTGAGCCTCTGGGGAAGAGTATGTCAGCGGGCTCTCTGGGTCCTGGTTTGCTCCTAGAAATGTGGGGGAAAGAAGATCATGGCTGCCATGTTGTGCAGTGTAAGACAGGCAGTTCTGCTAACTTGGCCAAGAGGTACCTTTCAACATGGTGATTCTCTTTATTTAGCAGGGGGAGAGTAACTGGCCCTCTCCACCCTCAGCACAGGACCTCCAGTGACTGTTGCTGGTGTCTGTCTTATGTTTCTTTTTAGATTGTGAGCCCTTTGGGGAAAGGGATCCATCTTATTTATTTATTTATTTATATCACTGATAAATCATATGGAAGAATCTGCCCTTTGCCTTCATAAAAAGGGGCAAAATGCCCCTTTTTCTGCCCCAGCCCTTAGATCACCTGTCCTGGAATGACTCAGCATAGCGCTTTGATATGAGATGTAGGGCAGGGTGGGAGGAATATGTATATTTAAATTGAAACCCATCCAAGAAGTCCTATCAGTGGCTGGTTTCATGGCAGAGAATGACAAAAAAGTCTGGAACAAACAATATATAATTTGTTTGTTTGTTTGTTTGTTTATGAATGCACTATGCTCGAGTTGATCTGCAACCCAGAAGGTCTGAGAACTGTGAAGCCTGTGTGGTGCTTTTTATTTCTATTTCTTTAGAAATGCATTATATGGTCCAAGCTGGTTGGACATGTCCATGCAGAGCTACCATTCCCATTATGCCATGCTGAGCTTTGCCCAGTGCCCAGAGGGCTCCTTTAAGAGAAACTGAGCCCTCTTGAGCCCCTGAATTATCTTGGAAAATGTGCACAAACCTCTGGGAAGTGGCGCCTTTTCCAGTGCTTTCCTCCTAGAGCTCTCTCCGTCTCTCTTAAAGGGCCATCCCAGCACTGAGACAAGTGCAGTGCTGTGCAGAGGTCAGCAGAGTGGGAAATGGCTCTTACACTGAGGGTTGATGTTTTTTATCCCCCCCCCCAAAAGTGGCCCGTTTCAAAAATAATGATTACTGGTGTAAAAGAACCCACTTTACAAACCTCATGATGAATTAGTTAAATAATGCCCACAAAATGTATCTTGGCTTGAGAAAAGACTACATAAAGGTTGTATTCACATGTAACGCAGAACCTGTGTTTCTGCTCCTCTCCGCATTCGGATGAAACAGAGAGCAGGATCTTTGCAATCAGGGAGACTGCAGAGAGGAGGGGGAACTGACTGTGCAGGCTTCCTTCTTGCATGAAGGACAGCCCAAACAGCCAATCATGGCCGGAGAGAGGGAGGAGTTTCCTCCCTCAACTCCAGTTACAGCAAATGCAGCCTCCCGTTCTGCATTTGCTTGTTACACTTGCAAACTCAAACCTTGGGTATGAGCAGCGAAACTCACCACAAGCTGAAGATTTGGATTAAAGTTTGCTGAGAAGAACCTCGGGTCAATTTCCAAATGGGACCGGAGTTGCATGAATTTGGACATACAGGTTTGTCAACCTCTGCCCACTTTAACTCCGGTTTCCCATTACGTGTGAATGCGGGCAAAGTCACCAAAAACAACAACAAGAACAACAAGAGCCAGCGTGGTGTAGTGGTTAGAGTGCTGGACTAGGACCGGGGAGACCCGAGTTCAAATCCCCATTCAGCCATGAAACTAGCTGGGT
Organism: Hemicordylus capensis; assembly: GCF_027244095.1. Classification (NCBI taxonomy): domain Eukaryota; kingdom Metazoa; phylum Chordata; class Lepidosauria; order Squamata; family Cordylidae; genus Hemicordylus; species Hemicordylus capensis. The sequence goes on along the minus strand of NC_069662.1, from coordinate 8,539,442 downwards.
GACTCTGGGCCAGTCACTTCTCTCTCAGCCATACCTACTTCACAGGGTTGTTGTGAAAGAGAAATTCAAGTATGTAGTACACCGCTCTGGGCTCCTTGGAGGAAGAGCAGGATATAAATGTAACAACAACAACAACAACAACAATTTATATACCGATTTTCAACAAAACTTTCCAAACCAGTTTACATAAAGAAATAAATATTAAAATAAAATAAAGTGGATCCCTGTCCCCAAAGGGCTCACAATCTTAAAAGAAGCACAAGAGAGACACCAGCACTGGAGGTCCAGTGCTGGGGGTGGATAGGGCCAGTTTCTCTCCCCCTGCTGAATAAAGAGAATCACCATGTTAAAAATGTGCCTCCTTGCCCAGTCAGCAGGAATAAAAACTCACTGAACTGTTCATCCTATAGAACCCTTCAGCCTTTGGCCCTCTAACCACCCAGAGATGAAAGTTTGGGGTGGTGTACAAATATGATCGATTGATCAATCAATCAATCAATCAATCAATCAATCAATCAATCATAAAAGGAACAAAGCCAAAGAAAGGATGACTGAAGGGCGACACAGATATTCATTGCCTGACATCAGAACTAACAAAGCGCTCGTGCAAACATGCTGTGCAAGCACACAGATGCTGCATTAGCTAGCTCCACTACACTGGAGCTCTAAATCCAGATTAGTATTGAACTAGTGCAAGCATCTTTTGCACGAGCACCACATGTTCTACAACCGGTGGTGCACTTCCTGCTGGAAAACCTCTTCCTCCATCTGTATAAGCTGCAGGGAATGTTTGCTCAAGAGCAGAATAGCACAATAAGGGTATCATGCAACTTCATTTTGTGAAATCATGAGAAGTTTGTGCAAGTATGCAACTCCGTTGCACAAGGGTTTAATTGGAGCTGGTCTTGTGGCAGCAAGCATGACTTGTCCCCTTAGCTAAGCAGGGTCCACCCTGGTTGCATATGAAAGGGAGACTAGAAGTGTGAACTCTGTCAGAGATCTTCCCCCTCAGGGGATAGAGCTGCTCTGGAAGAGCATCTAGGTTCCAGGTTTCCTCCCTGGCAGCATCTCCAAGACAGGGCTGAGAGAGATTCCTGCCAGAAACCTTGGAGAAGCTGCTGCCAGTCTGTGAAGACAATACTAAGCTAGATAGACCAATGGTCTGACTCAGTATATGGCAGCTTCCTATCTTCCTATGTTCAGTAACATCAAATAAAAAGAGGCAATGCATCAATTCTCAGCCAATGTAAAACTTGAAGGACCACTGCTTTTCAAATATATATATAAAATAATGTAGTATCCTATCATATGGAGGCAGATAAAATCAATTAAGGCCATACAAACCTTTAAAACACCAAAAATAGCCGAGAGAGAGAGAGAGAGAGAGAGAGAGAGAGAGAGAGAGAGAGAACGAGAGAACGAACAGCCATTAAAAAAAGAGTGAAAGAGTTTTCTGGTGGGTTTTTAAAAAAAAAAAATCAGCCATAGACACCCACAGGGAGAGCATTCCAGAACCTGGGGGCAATGACAGAGAATATCCTGTCTTGCATGCATTACATTTGAGCCTCCCTTAATGTCGGCACATGGAGCCAATCCATTGAAACCTGTTTACAAATCCTTCCTTCCAAATAAAGAATCCTGGGATGATTATTTTGTTGTTAATTATATTTAGATGGCGTTCTATCCTACTTTTCAACAGTCTCAGAGTGGCTAGCAAAATCTCTTAAACTGTAAAACAATACAAAAATAACCATTTGAAACAGCTGACATGAAAACATAAAACATGAAAACCCAGCATTTATCATCAGTGGGAGGGAGAGTGCTTTTTGGAAAAGAAATGTCTTTCGTTTCCTTCCAAAAAGCAACGAACCCAGTCAAATCTGTCTAGTTCCATAAAAGTGGCCCCACCTCCAAAAATGCCATTATTGTCCTGTGAATGGAATAGTTATCTCCAATCAACCATTCTTTCTAACAAAACTACAGTTCCTGGAATTCTTTGGGAGAAAACATTACTTCAATCAAATTGAACTTGTAATGCAGGCATCCCCTGAATTTCTCCTTTCTGTCCACAGGGTTTCTTGTATTTATGTATTCAGCCACTAGAAGGCAGTCTAGACTGCCACACGTTCTTTGTAGGTTTGGATTCTGTTTCAGATACATTGAAAAACCATGCTTGAAAGCACTGAACCACCACCATAGGTTCTCAGAAAGGGAGATCACAGAGGGAGATCCTCTCACCTGCAATATTTGCAAGCACAAGAGGCAAGAAACAGTTTCCTCTGAAGAGGCTTCAGTCCACCACCAGGATGCTTTTCCCATCGAAAACCTGTGGCTGCTTGATTCTTTGGGGGATTTTCCTTCTGTTCCTGAAATCAGGTAAATATTTCAACTGGATGCCATCTGCACCTTATACCTTAATTTAGCAAGTGCATCAGAAGGAATAGTCAACGACATGTGAAATCATGACTATTTGCTTTCTCTCCAAATCCAAAGAGGAATACTCTTTGACAACATCAGCAGGGGGAAATATATCCATCCTGGCCAGGATCCAAAGAGCCACAGGCTGCCTTCTGAGTTGGCACTGAGAATTCTGAGGCTTGCTGTCCCCACATCAGCCCCTCTAGGACTTCCTCAACGCCTCTCATGGAACTCTCTTGGGCAATGCCTGGCACACCATGAACTGCTGTGGCTGAAGGTTGAAATTACCTTCACAGATGCACAAGAGGGCCATGTAGTTACAGCTCTTTGGATAATGGCCCTTGTAAAACCCCTGCTAATTGAGCAAAGAGGCACCTTTTAAAGTGGTGATTCTCTTAGATTTTGCAGGGGGAGAGCAACTGGCCCTATCCAACCGCAGCACAGCATCCCTCCAGTGGCTGTTGGTGGTGTTTGCCTTATGTTTCTTTTTAGACTGTGAGCCCTTTGGGGACAGGAGGCCATCTTATTTATCTATTTCTTTTTCTATGTAAACCGCTTCGAGAATTTTGCTGAAGAGTGGTATATAAATATTGGTCGTGGTCGTAGTAGTAGTATTTTGGGAAAAAGTAGCATGTAGCAGGAAACAGGATGGAGAAAGTCGAGCTGTCCTTAGTTTCTATTTCAGAAGATGGAGATTTATATATTTTCTTTTTAAAAAACCCCTTATAAATGTTGCTCTTTTTTTGTTTTGCTTGTTGCTTTTTACATTTATATCCCGCTCTTCCTCCAAGGAGCACAGAGCGGTGTACTACATACTTGAGTTTCTCTTCACAACAACCCTGTGAGGTAGGTTATGCTAAGAGAGAAGTGACTGGCCCAGAGCCACCCAGCAAGTCTCATGGCTGAATGGGGATTTGAACTCGGGTCTCCCCAGTCCTAGTCCAGCACTTTAACCACTACACCACACTGGCTCAGATACATTACTAAAGGATGGATGGACGGACAAACATGGAACAGACAGAAATAAAGAATTACAGAATAAAGAGGCAGGCAGGATAGGGAGGACCAATGCCAATTTATCTAAAGTTTCCCTTTTATAGGTTTTGGTCAAAGGGGCTCTGTGTTCCAGACACACCCTGAGACATCCATCACAGAGGGTCAAGATGCAGATTTACCCTGTAATTTTACTACTATGGACCCTAACCCTTGTCTGTTTTGGTATCGTCACTTTCCCAGTAAACCTCCAGAGCATATTCTGACACTAAACACACATGTCCCTCTGAGTCCAGATTCAAAATTCTCAGGAACTTTGGACCTTGATGAGAAGACAGCTGATATGAAGATTGGAAAGTTTTCTCTTTGGGACAACACTGTGTATTATTGTGCTCTGAGTCCTGCAGTGGAGCAAGAGTGCATTGCCCTGTGTACAAAAAGAGGGGACAATGACGACTTTGGTATGAGATCCAGAGAGGGAGATGAGTCTTCATAACCATTCTTGAGAATATCAAGAGATATACAGACAGAGAGATGAATGGAGAGAGGTAAACAGATAGAAATACAGAAGAGAATAGCAGAAATCAGAGAGAGAGAGAGAGAGAGAGAGAGAGAGAGAGAGAGAGAGAGTGTCTTTATAATCTTTTTAAATTTCGATTATATAGGAAGTTCTCAAAGTGATTCTGTGAAGCAGCCACCAAGCCAGTTGAAAATTCAAGAGCGACAGAATGTAACCCTACCCTGTGAGTTCATAACGACGGACAGAAGCCCATACCTTTTCTGGTATCGTCAATATGCAAGCAGAGGACCCCAGCTGATCTTGCGTGCTTACAGAAATCCTGATCAGAAAAACCAGTTTGCGGAGGGAAAGTTTTCTACGATTTTGTCTCTTGAAAATAAAACGGTTCCTCTGACGATTGGAGGTGTCTCTCTCCAGGATGCGGCTGTGTATTACTGTGCTCTGAGACCCACAGTGAGACACTCTTAGCTTTGCACTCATACAAAAAGTGATGCAAGGAGCATCTCCTGAGGTGGAGCAGTGGAGAACTGATCAGAAAATTTGGTAGGACATGAAATAATTCTATGTTTTAAGAGAGGAAGTGATGATGTATTCCAGGGACTCTGGGAGAATTTCTTAGAGTTATAAGCATTGTGATGATTCTCCCATGTAGAGACTGGCTCACACTGTCACTGTAATGAGAGCTAGGGATGTGCAAATTGATTCGGGTACAAATTGATTTGTACCCGAATCTAGCTAATTCGGGTGATTTGGAACAAAACAAATCACCCCTGTGGTCCATTGGCTAGATTTGGGTCCAAATCAAATCATGCCTGATTTGATTTGAATCAATTCAAGATTTGAATCCTTCCTATTAATTCCCCCAGATTCTCAGATTTCATTTAAAAAAGAAAGCTAAGCTCTAGCCCTTTCAAAACTGAAGTTATGGAGCAAAATGTGTGGTAACTATTTTTCAAGTGTTTGGATTCTTTGGCGTATAATAACTCCCCCCTCAATGAATCCCTATGAGGATTCATTACACACCTTCATTTCTTCTATTCATTTTGACTGTTTTTTCAACAGTCCACGGAAGAAGTCCCAACAGCCACATCCCCGCCCACCATCTCTGCATACATGGCAAGCCTTGCCCCCCGTGTTTTCATTGGTCACGGCTGTGGCTGTGGGGTGGGGCTTGCCACATACGTCCTTAGCCTGGTTTAGATATAGATTTTAAGAGAGGACGTGATGATGCATTCCAGGGAATCTGGGGTAATTTATTACCGTTATAAATACTTATATTGCAATGGTCCCATCAGGCAGAGTCCGGCACATTTTGGCACTGTGATGAGAGCTCTTATCCCTCTCCTTCTTTCTCTCTCTTCCCCCTAAATATTATTATTGATAAAGGGTGTTAATATTGGCTGTTGATATGGGAGTTATTTGTTGGTGTATTGGATGTGGGTATAAATTGGAGGCATAATGCTAATAATAATAATAATAATAATAATAATAATAATAATAATAATAATAATTCAGTTTCTATACCGCCCTTCCAAAAATGGCTCAGGGTGGTTTACACAGAGATATAACAAACAAATAAGATGGAACCCTGTCCCCAAACGGCTCACATTCTAAAAAGAAACATCAGATAGACACCAGCAACAGTCACTGGAAGTACTGTGCTGGGGGTGGATAGGGCCAGTTACTCTCCCACTGCTAAATAAAGAGAATCACCACGTTAAAAGGTGCCTCTTTGCCAAGTTAGCAGGGGTAATTTGCTAGTTATAAGCATTATATTATTATTACTACCACTACTACTATCATTATTGGCATTTTCTTGTACATTGTGAGTATTATTTTGAATGCTAAATTACAAAAATGTAATATGTTTAATAAATTGCTTGTAACAAAAAAAAAAGTAATGCAGGATTGTTTAGAAGAAACAACTGCAGGCGGAATTACTCGATCAAATTCTCCAAAGTTTTATTTCCTTGAAATACCCCCCCCCGGGAGTCAATGTTTTTGAGTGGTTAGCGTGTCAGACCATTATTGTGTGAGTTGCACTCAAGGTGAGGGTTCACACACCTATTTTAGCCACAAGGCCTGGGCAGTTCTGGACCTATCATTCATTTTCATCCGACAGGAATGACGTACCGATATGCCCACTATTGGGCACTATCGAAAAGATTTCAGACACAACAGCAGGGAACTCTTCTGTAGGCCTCTATTTGAGTACCGCACCCCTGTAATTAGGGGGGTGGGGGCAAATCTAACCCCAAATGGGGGACCCACAAGGCCAGAGGATTCCTGTGGGAGTACCTTTCCTCCCACCCCCAATTTCATGGGTGCAGTCCTTAAAGACCACCCCCAGGTTGCAGAGCAAGGGTCTCCAGGACAACTCCTGGTATGGTTCTTAGGGAGTGCACCCCCAAAATCTGGGGCAGGGGGCAAACACAACCCCCTATGGGATACCCACAGACCAGAGAACATAAGAACAGCTCTGCTGGATTAGGCACAAGGCCCATCCAGTCCAGCATCCTCTTCCACGCAGTGGCCCACCAGATGCCTCTGGGGAGGCCACAGGCAAGAGGTATGTGCCTGCCCTCTCTCCTGCTGCTGTTGCTCCCCTGCAGCTGGTATTGAGAGGGATCGTGCCTCTGAGGCTGGAGCTGGCCCACAGCCACCAGACTAGTAGCCATTGATAGCCCTGTCCTCCATGAATTTGTCTAAGCCCCTTTTAAAGCCATACAAGCTGGTGGTCATCACCACATCCCATAGGGTCCCTTATGGGGGCTTGCCTTCCCCTACCCCCAATTTTGGGGATGCCGTCCTCAAAAACCATCCCAGGTGCTGGCTTGGAGACACTTTTTATCCACTCCAGTCCCCTGGCTGATTTAAAGGGACTAGATCTTGGAAATGGAGGAGAGGGGGACAAAGGCAACCCCTGATGAGGACCCTCCGGCCCTGTGAGCCCCTTGTGAAGGGTTGCCTTTATCCCCTCTTTCCCCTATTTTAAGGGTGCAGTCACTGACAATCACCAACATTATCTCAGTAAAATGTTGGTGGTGTTTTGTGGTTTTTTTTAAATGTTGATTTTAAATGATTTTAATGTTAATGATTTTAATTGCTTAATGGTTTTCAATTGTTTTTGTCTTGTTGTAAACCATCCTGAGCCATTTTTGGAAGGGTGGTAGATAAATAAAAAAGCTAAAAATAAATCTCAGAATTCTGATTTGGTTCTGGTCAGCTGATAGTTCTGCTGGAGACATGTCAGCCTTCCTGACAATTCCTCTGTCAGGTCTGCTCAGGTCATATGAGATCTGATATTTTTAATGGTGCACAGGCCTAATAAGGATAATCCAAGCACCATAAAGTAGTTTCATTTTGAGGTTTCTTGTGTTTATGTATTTAACCAGTAGAGGGCAGTCTAAACTAGACTTATTTTCAATAGGTTTGAATTCTATTTCCCCCACCCCAAATACACTTCATTTAAAAAAACCATGCTTGAAAGCACCGAACCAGCATCAAACGTCTGCAGAAAGCGGATGAGGCAAGACAGAAAAGCTGTCTCTCACCTGCAATCTTTTCAAGCACAAGAGACGAGAAGCAGCTTTATTTGAAAAGCTTTCAGAAATTCCAACAATCACCAGGATGCTTGTTCCTTCTAAAATATGCTGGATTCTCTGGGGGATTTTCCTTCTGTTCCTGAAATCAGGTAAACCTTTACCACTGAATGTTGACCCTTATAAATTCGTGTCTTTCAGCAGGAATAAATCGACCATGTACGACATCACAGCTGGTAGTTGCTCTCTCCCCTTCCAAGCGTATGAACATAAGAACAGCGCTTCTGGATCAAATCCAAGGCCCATCCAGTCCAGCATCCTGCTTTGCACAATGGCCCACCAGATGTCCCTGGGAAGCCGACAGGCAAGAGCTGAGAGCATGCCCTCTCTCCTGCGACTGTTCCCCTGCAACTGGTACTGAGAGGCATCTTACCTCTGAAGCTGGAGGTGGCCTGTAGCCACCAGACTGGCCTATAGCCACCAAACTGGAATGCTCTTTGAAAATATCAACAAAGGGAAATATATATATCTACATTGGCCAGAATGACATACAATGACAGGTGCATTATGAGGCTGTGCTGAGAATTCTGGTGCTTGCTGTCCCCACATGAGCCCCTCTAGGACTTCCTCAAAGCCACTCATGGGAACCCTCTGGTGCAACCCCGGAAGCACCATGAACAGTGCTGGCTGGAAGTTCAAATTAGCAAAGCATCATAGATGTCTATCTATGGATTGCGGCCATTGTATTTAAGGGTGAGGGGGGAATGTTTATGGCAGGGAACAAGTTGAAGAATGTTTTGCTGCAATTAGATTCAGTTTCACAAGATAGAAATTTTAACATTTTTTTAATTTTAAAAAATAGAAATTTAGATACATATCAAAACCACCAAAAGACTGAAGGATGGTTGGACAGACAGTAGGTAGAGAGACAGAAATACAGAGACAGAAATATAGAGAATGAAAGGACAGAGAAGACAAGGAGGGGAAATGCACATTTATCTAATCTTTCCCTTTTACAGGTTTTGGTCAAAGTGACTCTGTGTTCCAGTCAAACCCCGAGATGTCCATCACAGAGGGTCAAGATGCAGATTTACCCTGTAATTTTAGCACTACTGACAGTAACCCTTACCTGTTTTGGTATCGTCACTTTCCCAATAAACCTCCAGAGCATATTCTGACACTAAACAAATATGTCACTCCGGGTCCAGATGATTCAACGTTCTCAGGGACTTTGAAGGTGAATGAGAAGAGAGCTGATTTGAATATTGGGAAGGTTTCTCTTTGGGACGACGCTGTGTATTACTGTGCTCTGAGTCCCACAGTGGAGCAAGAGTGCCTTGCCCTGTGTACAAAAAGAGGGAGCAATAAAAGAGCGCGCGCGAGAGAGAGAGAGAGAGAGAGAGAGAGAGAGAGAGGGGAGAATCTTCATAATGTTTCCAGATTTCTAAATAACATGAAGAGAGATACAGCTTCTATTCCATTCTATATTTCCATCTGTATATGTTTCTGTATACAGATGCATAGTCATAGAGACAGACAGACAAATGGTAATATAGAATAGCATTATAGAAACCAATACGAGAGAGAGAGAGAGAGAGAGAGAGAGAGAGATCTTTATAATTCTTTAATATTTCTCTTCAATAGGAAGTTCCCAGAGTGATTCCGTGACACAGAGACCAAACCTGATGAAATATCGAGAGGGTCAGGATGTAACCCTGTCCTGTGAATTCACTGCTCTCAGCACAACTCCATACTTGTTCTGGTATCGTCAATATGCGGGCAGAGAACCCCATCACATTTTGACTGCTTATAAGGATAGTAAAAAGAACAACTTCACAGAGGGAAGGTTTTCTACCATTTTGTTTCTTGGAAATAAAATGGTTCCTCTGACGATTGGAGGCGTCTCTCTCCAGGATGAGGCTGTGTATTACTGTGCTCTGAGACCCACAGTGAGTCGCTCTTGGCTTTGCACTCATACAAAAAGTGGCGCAGGGAGCATCTCCTGAGCTGGAGCAGCAGAGAAGCGATTTGCTGATCTTGTGGACAGATGGAAGAATTTTACATTTTAAGAGAGGAAGTGATGATGCATTCTAGGGAATCTGGGAGAATTTCCTAGAGTTAAAAGAGCCAGCGTGGTGTAGTGGTTAGAGTGCTGGACTAGGACCGGGGAAACCAGAGTTCAAATCCCCATTCAGCCATGATCCTTGCTGGGTGACTCTGGGCCAGTCACTTCTCTCTCAGCCGTACCTACTTCACAGGGTTGTTGTGAAAGAGGAACTCAAGTATGTAGTACACTGCTCTGGGCTCCTTGGAGGAAGAGTGGGATATAAATGTAATAATAATAATAATAGCATTGCAATAGTCTTCTCATGTGGAAATAGACACATTCTGGCACTGAAATTGGAGCTCTTCTCTCTCTCTCTCTTTCTCCTTTTTCTCTTTCTTTTTCGATTTATTATTATTGATATCAGGTGTCAATATCAGGGTTATTTATACATTTGGGTGTTGGATGTGGGTATAAATTGCACATATGATTTGTGTGAATGGTTGTAATAAACATTAGGGTAAATCAAATTTTTATTACTACTACTACTACTACTACTACTACTACTACTACTACTATTATTATTATTATTATTATTATTATTATTATTATCATTATTATTATCTTGTTTACACAGTCAGACAGGTGTTATTGACTGGTTTGTTTTATCCAGACATTGAGTCCTTCCCAAGGACCTGGGATATTATTATTATTATTATTTGTGTACATTGTATTATTATTTTAAATATTAAACTATGGAAATGTAATATGTTTAATAAATTGCTAACAAAAAAGTGATGCAGGGTTGTTGAGAAGAAGCAAATCTGGGGATAAATATGCAAGCAAATTCTCCTAAGCTGCATTTCCTTTTTTAAAAAAAATTCCCAGTGGGATTCAATGTGGTTGAGTGGTTAGTGTCAGAGCATTATTGGGGGCAGGCCCTTCAATTCATACATCCAATACTGGCCATGAGGCCTGGGCAGTAGGTCTGGAATTATTGTGCAGTCTGATCTTCATAGGTCGATCAGGATTGTGAATCCGGATAAGACGGAGGTACTGCTGGTCAGTAGGAGAGCCAATCGGGATGAGGAGATTTCACCAGTTCTGGATGGGGTTGCACTCCCCTTGAAGGAGCAAGTACGCAGCTTGGGGGTACTACTGGACCCGGCTCTGCTTTTGGAAGCTCAGGTGGAGGCGGTAGCCAGGGGTGCCTTTGCACGGCTTCGGCTAGTGCGCCAGCTGCGTCCCTTTCTCGAGAAGGCAGATCTGGCCACGGTTACCCACGCCTTAGTCACGTCACGGCTGGATTACTGTAACGCGCTCTACGTGGGGCTGCCCTTGAAGAATATCCGGAAACTGCAGCTAGTGCAAAACGCGGCAGCGAGGGTTTTATCCAGAGCTGCCCGTTGGGAACATATCACCCCCATTTTGAAAGAGCTGCACTGGCTACCGGTTCGTTTCCGGGTCCAATTCAATATGCTGGTTTTGACCTTTAAAGCCCTAAATGGTTTGGGCCCGGGGTATTTGAGGGACCGCCTGCTCCCAAGGGTTGCTGCCGGCTTGACAAGGACATCTGAGGGGGCCCTGCTCCGGGTGCCGACAATGAGGGAGGCCCGGCTTTCGTGCACTCGGGACAGGGCCTTCTCTGTTGCTGCCCCCAGACTCTGGAATGCTCTCCCAGTGGCCATTTGTTCCTCAGACTCCATCATGGCTTTTAGAAAGCTTGTAAAGACTTGGCTTTTTACCCAGGCTTTTACATAATCGTTTTTACTGCTGCTTCTGGGTGTTTTTATTTGTTGTATTGTTTTATGCCTGTTTTTATATGTTTTTATACTCTTAGCATGTTGTTTTTATTGTGTTTTTATTGTATGTTTTTAACTTTTGTAAACCGCCTTGGGGCTATATTTTAAGGAAAGGTGGTATAAAAATGCAAAAATAAATAAATAAATAAATAAATAAATAAATAAATAAATAAATAAAATCATGCCTAAAATGGTCCACCTGAGAGCAGGCCCCTCCCTATTGTTTCCTGCTTCTTCCAGACAAGGTGAGGGGTGGGGGCATGGGAGAGTGAGACAGCCAATTGCCCCGGGGCTTCTAGCTGAAGAGTGGAGGCCCATGCAACCTGGGCTCGGTGCTAACACTGTGGATGACAACAGCATTATCATGTAACAATGCCGTTCTCCTGCACGAGTACAATTTGGTTGCACGAGTACTTATTTTAGTCTGGATGTCAGTCATAAAAATTATAAATTAATAAAAAGATGCAATGTCAATTCCTAGCCAGTTAGGCAACTTGAATGATCAGCAGTCTGGAGTCCCCATGAGGAAAGTCTACCATGTCAGAGCCTCTTTAGCTTTGAAAGAAGGTGGGTGAGTGGTGGGACAGGATGGACATGGTTGAGGTGTATAAACACACAGTGTGGATCAAGTGTATATAGAGAATTTTCTTTCTCTCGTAATATTAGAAGCTGGTGTCATCCGTTGAAGCTAAATGCTGGGAGATTCAGGAGAGAAAAAAGGAAATACTTCTTTGTACAATAGTCAATTAAACTATGGAATTTGCTGCCACTGGATTTGGTGATGACCACTAATCTGGACAGTTCTTTAAAGGGATCAGACAAATTCATGGAGGATAGGGCGATCAATGGCTACTAGACTTGATAGCTATATACTTTTAGCAGGATGCCCCTGAACACCAGGTGCCAGGGAGCACCAAAGGAGGGGTCCACATCCCTCTTTTCCCCATGTGCGAGTTTCCCATAGATTAGGGAACACCAATGGGAGGGTGTGGTTGCCCTCCTTCCCCCACTGGTGGAGTATAGGAAGCTGCCATATAGTGAGTCAGACCATTGGTCTACCTAGCCCTGTATTGTCTTCACAGACTGGCAGTGGCTTCTCCAAGGTTGCAGGCAGGAATCTCTCTCAGCCCTATCTTGGAGACGCCAGGGAGGGAACTTGGAACCTTCTGCTCTTCCCAGAGCGGCTTCCTCCCCTGAGGGGAATATCTTGCAATGCTCACACATCAAGTCTCCCATTCAAATGCAACCAGGGTGGACCCTGCTTAGCTAAGGGGACAAGTCATGCTTGCTACCACAAGACCAGCAATCCCCCAGATACTGATTAGAGATCTGATTGGCCACTGCATGAGGCAGGATACTGGACTAGATGGGTAACTGGCCTGTTCCAGTAGGGCTTTTCTTATGTTCTTATGTTCTTGAAGTGGCACTGCTTTTTTTTTAAAAAATAATAAAATAAAATAATGCTGTTGCCTATCAGATGGGCATGGACATCTGGCAACAAGTTTCTTGTGTACACAAATCATTAATCCGACTATCAAAATAAAATAAAATAAAATAAAATGAGAACTGAGGGAGGAGAGCTAGTCTGGTGATAATTGTCCCCTTTGCAAAACAGGATCTGCCTTGGTCTGCATTTGGATGGGTGACTATATGTGAGTGGTGTAAGACATTCCCCTTAGGAGATGGGGCCCATGCTCAGTAGGAAAACATCAATAGATTCCTGGTTCATTCCCTGGCATCTCCAGATAAAGCTGAGCGAAACCTTGGAGTGCTGTTGTTGGCAGTCAGAGTAGATAGTACTGAGCTAGATGGACCAATGGTATACTGGCTTGGTATAAGGCAGCTTGCTATATTCTTGCTATATTCCTAAAATAAAAGCCATTTTGTGACAACATAAATGAACTCACCGAGAGGTGCTGATTAGAGATGTGCACAAGACAAATTTTTTGATTCATTTCAAAATTTGAATCAAATTCCGAAACTTCGTTCCGAATTTGAATCAGATTCGGAGAGGAGAGCTGGTCTTGTGGTAGCAAGCATGACTTGTCCCCTTAGCTAACCAGGGTCCACCGTGGTTGCATATGAATGGGACACAATGTGTGAGCAATGTAAGATATTCCCTTTAGAGGATGGAGCCGCTCTGGGAAGAGCAGAAGGTTTCAAGTTCCCTCTCTGGCTTCTCCAAGATAGGGCTGAGAGAGATTCCTGTTTTCAACCTTGGACAAGCCACTGCCAGTCTGCATAGACAATCCTGAGCTAGATAGACCAATGGTCTGACTCAGTATACAGTAGCTTCCTATGTTCCTAAATTCAAATCTGGTCCAAAAATTCTAATCTTATTTTAGGTGAATTCAAGTTGATTTGGCCCTGTTTTGGCCCCTTCTTAACCAAACGGCTCTCAAATTGAATTTGAACCGAATTCCAAAAATTTGTTTCAAATTCAAAGTGAATTGCCCTTTTAAGGGGTGATTCAATTCAAATTCGAATCACTCAAATCACCCAGATTCTAGTCAAGTCGATTCGAATTTGAATTGATTTGCACATCCCTAATTCTGAAGTGCTCATCCACTGCCATACCAAACAAAGTTCCACATAGACCTGATTTGTGGCTCAGTATTTGAGTTTTGAGAATGTCAGATCTTTTAAAATGGATTCCAGTCCTCATAGTTTGTGCATATATGTATATAGACATAATCAAAACTGCCAGTTCTATTTCTCCTTTCTACCCACAGGGGTTCTTGTGTTTATGTATTTAACCACTAGAGGGCAGCCTAGACTAGACCTATTCTCCATAGGGTGGAATTCTATTTTTTGAATACACTACATTTAAAAACCATGCTTGGAAGCACTGAATGAACTTCATAGGTTTGGAGACAGCAAATGAGGCAAGCCACAGAAAGAGGTCCTCTCACCTGCAATACTTGCAAGCACAAGCAGCAAGAAACTATTTCATTTTGAAGAGTCTTCATCAACTCTACCACCACGATGCTTTATTCTTCTAACAAATGCCACGACCTGATTCTCTGGGGGATATTCCTTTTGTTCCTGAAATCAGGTAATTATTTCCATTGGATACAATTTGGAACTGATAAATTAATTTAGTAGTGCATCAGCAGGAATAATCAACCATATATGCACTCCTGACTAGCTGTTTTCTCTCCAAGTGCAAAAGGAAATACTCCTTGAAAATACCAGCAGGGAAAAAAAAAATATCTTAATGTTGGCCAGGACAAAGAGCCACAGGTTTTCTTCTGTGTTGGCACTGAGAATTCTGGAGCTTGCTGTCCCCACATCCGTCCCTCTAGGACTTCCTCAAAGACATTCATGGAAACTCCTTTGCAACGTCTGTCACACCATGAACTGCTGTGGCTGAAGTCTGAAAGTTGAAAAGTTTCATAGATACATATCAATGGATGCTGGCCATTGTATTTTGAGATAGATAGATAGATAGATAGATAGATAGATAGATAGATAGATAGATAGATATCTGGTGGGGAACAGACTGAAGACCTGTTTTTGATTTGCTAATGTACTTTTAAAATCTCATAGAAATACATGGCTATACTTCAGAATGGCTAATGGATGGGTGGACAGACAAACAGGAGGCAGACAGAGACAGAGAGAATAATACAGAGACAGGAAGGATGGGAAGGACAAACACAGGTTCATCTAATGTTTCCTTCTTACAGGTTTTAGTCAAACACAAATTGACTCTGTGTTCCAGTCATACCCCGAGATGTACATCACAGAGGGTCAAGATGTGGATCTACTCTGTAATTTTAGCACTGCACGCAGTGACCCTTACCTGTTTTGGTATCGTCACTTTCCCAATAAACCTCCAGAGCATATTCTGACACTAAACAAATATGTCACTCCGGGTCCAGATGATTCAACGTTCTCAGGAAGTTTGAAGGTGAATGAGAAGAGAGCTGATTTGAAGATCGAGAAGGTTTCTCTTTGGGACGACGCTGTGTATTACTGTGCTCTGAGTCCCACAGTGGCACAAGAGTGCCTTGCCCTGTGTACAAAAAGAGGGGAGGATGATGACTTTGGTATGAGATTGAGAGAGAAAGAGAGGGAGATGAATCTTCAAAACCATTCTTAATTTCTAGAGGATATCAAGAGAGATACAGAGACAGGGAGATGTACAGAGAGAGGTGAACAGAGAGAAAAACAGAAAAGAATAGCAGAATCAGTTAGAGAGGGGACGTGGAGGGAGAGGGAGAGGGAGTCCTTATAATCTTTTAAATTTCTATTATATAGGAAGTTCTCAAAGTGACTCCGTGACACAGTCACCAAACCTGATGGAAACCCAAGAGAAACAGAATGTAATCCTGTCCTGTGAGTTCACTACTTCCAGCGCAGCTCCGGACCTTTTCTGGTATCGTCAGTATGTGGGCAGAGGACCACAGCTGATCATTCATGCTTACAGAAATGCTGAGAAGAGGAACAGCTTCACAGAGGGAAGGTTCTCTACCATTTTGTTTCTTGGAAATAAAACGGTTCCTCTGACGATTGGAGGCGTCTCTCTCCAGGATGCGGCTGTGTATTACTGTGCTCTGAGACCCACAGTGAGACACTCTTGGCTTTGCACTCATACAAAAAGTGACGCAGGGAGCATCTCCTGAGCTGGAGCAGCAGAGAAGCGATTTGCTGATTTTCACAGCAGAAGGAAGAATTCTATATTTTAAGAGAGGATGTGTGGATGCATTCTAGGGAATCTGAGATAATTTCCTAGACTTAAAAGCATTGCAGTGGTTCTTCTCATGTGTTGATTAGCACATCGGCACTATAATTGGAGCTCTTCTCTCCCTCCCTCTTTTCTTTTTCTCTTTCTCTAATTATTTTGTGGAGCAGTGTTGATATTGGGGTTATTTAGGAACATAGGAAGCTGCCATATACTGAGTCAGAACATAGGTCTATCTAGCTCAGTATTGTCTTCACAGACTGGCAGCAGCTTCTCCAAGGTTGCAGGCAGGAATCTCTCTCAGCCCTATATTGGAGAAGCCAGGGAGGGAACGTGAAACCTTCTGCTCTTCCCAGAGCAGCTCCATCCCCTAAGGGAATATCTTATAGTGCTCACACATCAAGTCTCCCATTCATATGCAGCCAGGGCAGACCCTGCTTAGCTAAAGGGACAAGTCATGCCTGCTAGCAAGAGACCAGGTCTTCTCTGGTTTGCAAAATTTATTTATTTGTGTATTGAAAATGGATGTATGATTTGAGTTAGCAGTTGTAATAAGCTGGGAGAGGGAGGGTAAATCCATTCATTAATTACTATTCTTATTATTGGCTTATATTCTATACAGGGAATGTCTTATATTCTGCTCAGCACCCCAGGAGGCCAAGAACAAGACTCTCATGATAGTTCAGTGGTCCTCCAAAGCCTGTCTGTGTTTTCTGTGGGGGTGCCTCAGAATTGTTTCCTTGCTACAGCAAAGATGAAATTCTTAGGAGCCACGGAGGCTCCTCACACTTGCTAGCAGTGGGTGGACTGGCTTTGGGGCAACACAGAAGCAGCATGTGGTTCTTGTTTTTGGAGTGCTGGGTTGCCACACAGAATATAAGCCATTGTTGTTCTTATTGCTGCTCTCTTCCTGTACATTGTATTATTTTGAATGCTAAATTTGGCACATGTATGTTGAACAAATTGTTATTAACAAAACAAAGGAGATGCAGGTTGTTGAGATGAAATACATTTGGGGGGAAATACTCAAGCAAATTCTCCTAAGCTGCATTTCTGCTTGGGAATTCTTTTTTATTCTGATGGGAGTTGATGTGGTTGAGTGGTTAGCATGTCGGACCATGGTTATGGCAGGACAATCTGGGTCCTATGCCTGCTTGAGCCCTGAAAACTGGATGGCTCAGGACCGATCACTCAGTCTGATCTACGTCACAGGGGGATGAAAAGAAATCAGAAGCACCATGTACAACACACTGAGCATCTTCTGAGAAGGGTAGGATAATCATATAATTATTCCTTATCATAATGTAATATTTGCAACACCCAGAAGTGTGTCAAGGAATAGGCTTCAGATTAGAACCCATGCAAAATGGATCTCTAAATAAACTGAGCCAACTGTCTTCTCTATTGCAGTTCCCAACCTTGGATCCCCCAATGTTGTTGGATAACTTCTCCCATCATAGGAACATAGGAAGCTGCCATATAGTGAGTCAGACCATTGGTCTATCTAGCTCAGTGTTGTCTACATAGACTGGCAGAGGCTTCTCCAAGGTTGCAGGCAGGAAACTATCTCAGCCCCATCTTGGAGATGCCAGGGAGAGAACTTGGAACCTAGCTGCTCTTCCCAGAGTGGCTCCATCCCCTGAGGGGAATATCTTACAGTGCTCACGTGTGGTCTCCCATTCAAATGCAACCAGGACCAACCCTGCTTAGCTAGGGGGACAAGTCATGTTTGCTACCACAAGATCAGCTCTCCTCTCCGAGACCAGTTCTCCTCTCCCCTATGGCTTTTGCAGCTGAGGATGATGAGATCTGTAGTGCCAAAATATCTGGGGAACTGAAGGTTGGAAACCTCTGTCCTATAGATCTACATACCAATTTCTCTTCAGTCAAGGAATGCCCCCCTTTCTCTCCCAAGGAAACAGAATTTGTCAGAGTACATTATGCAGTGCCTTTCTGGTAAGCCTGCCATTTCAGGATAGGATTTTAACCTAGAGTGCTGTTGGAGATGCTGTTATCTCTCCACTCCCATGGTTTACAAGAGGAGGGCATCAGCAACAGTTCCCCACCTTCCCTCTGCTCGTACAAGAAAGCAGTCACCAAATCAGAGCACTCCTTCCATTTGAATATCCCAATCCTCCTTTTCACATTTTAAAATAAGTAGGATACTGGGGGAGTCTGTAAGAGGGCTTCTACCCTGCTGCAAACTTACAATGGCTGAATTCAGACATAACAAGAAACGGGAGGTTGGTGAACCCATGATTTCAGTTTTAAACTGTAAATTGCATTGAAGGTATTCATCCAACCATGGTCTGCCATCCTACAGTTCCGGGAGAGGGGAGCCTCTCCCTGCTGCTGGCCATTGAGGCCAATTCCAGCAAGCTCCATGCCCAGTCTCTGGGTAAAGCGCCAGCACGTCAGCATAGTGGCTGCGATTGGGTACAACCTCACAGGGTGCATGCCAAGCATGGCCGTGCATTTTCAGAGGCCTCCAATGGCCCTTGATTTGGAAAGGGCTTTTAAATCCCTTTAAATGCCATGCCATGCTCCCACTTCTTCAGACAGCGATTGTCAAGGTCTGGCCCATGGCCAGGGAAGTTCACGGCTTGGCTGGATGCTGTCGACTGAATAATGTGTGTTGAATCTCAGCAATGAGTAGGAGTCTGGTGTTGTAATTTATGGAGCAAGCCGAGAGCTCCCAGCTGGTAGGAATTTATGGCTTGTCAGCCCTCAGTGATAGGCGTTTGCTCCTCCTAACAGCTTCTAATTGCGTCCTGCGTTTAGAACACCTGCGTTGTTGTGGTGTCAATGGTGTTTCAATGCCCAGTTTTCCCTCCGATTGGTCTCTCACACTTTCTGCTGACTCAGGCTGCTATGCCTGTTCTAAACCATCAGCTGGATCTATCACAGCTGTCTCAGGAACGCTGACAGCTGGGCTCTGCCCCTCAGATACTCCTGACTCGGCCGGAAAGCTGCCAGCCTCCCCTTCCTCCTCGCTGTCAGAGCTCAAGGGCATGACAGCGATGGCCCCTCTGCCATGCCCAAAAGCCCTGCACCTAAATAGTCCTTCACAAGTACAATTTTGAGGGGCAGAGGTCTGAGGGGGGCACTATTTCTCTGTACTCATGAAAGGGAAGGGAGAATGGAGACTTCCAAGGAGGGGATATGTATATCAAGGAGGGCAAAGGATGCTGAAGGGTCTGTCCCACCATGACCTAGGAAGATGTTGCGAGGAATTACCCCATCAAAGCAGTCCATGCAGACCAAACCAAACTCTTGCTCCTCTGGCATCTTGCTGGCAGTGGGCTCACAATCGCATGAGTGAGGCGGCGTACAGGATGGGGTGTGGTGGACAGGCAGCCAGCAAGAAGAGCCTCGGGCATGGATCAGGCATGATCTCAGGTACATCTGTGCTGCTGCCTCCATGACTGAGGTTTGAAAATTGGCATGAAACTGTGGATATGGCGGCATCCGGGATCAGACGTAACGCTTTGGCAGCCAAACCGGAGGTCTTGGCGGTGAACCTTACTGCAAACCAAAGGTTCAAATTGTAGTTTGTCAAGGCAAACAGCAGGTCGCTTTGGGCTCAAAACCGTGGATTTACAAATTCAGATGTACTGGACTTTGAACCTCTGACCCTTTTAACTCCGGTTTCATGTTACGGCTGAATCCGGCCAGTATAGCAGCTTTATGGTAGCTTTCTTGGCTTCTCCCAGAGCATCCTGGGATGCAGAATTTACTAAGGATACTGGGAGTTCTCAGTTAGAGACCTTTTCCCACTCCTCCTGATAAACTTCAGTTCCTTGAGCAGAAGGGATTGCTGATAAAACAGTTTTTCTGCTGTAAGATGGCTAAGATTTATTAATTGAAATTTTAATTAAAATACATTCATAGAGCAAGCTGCACATTACCAATAACTAGCTGAACACACACAGAGCATCTGTGTGCTAGGACTTTGTTGCTCTCCATGCCCCCCACCCACCCACCACAGTCCCTGATTTATTGGTCAGTGTCAGCCACCCAGTCGCAGCTGCCCCCTCCCTGTCGCTTGCTCAGTCACTCGCTCCCTCCCCACTGCTCACTAGCTCCCTGCTCGCTCAGTCACTTGCCCCTCCCTGGTGCTTGCTTGCTCCCTGCCTGTTCACTCTCACCCCTTCCCCACCACTCACTCACTCACTCACCCCCTTCCCGCCACTCACTCACCCCTCCTCACTGCTGGTTCACTCACTCACCCCCTCCCTGCTGCTCACTTGCTCCCTCCCCACTGCTCCCTCCCTCCCTCCGTCTCTCCCTCCCCATTGCTTGCTCACTCACTCACCCCCTCCCAGCCGCTCACTTGCCCACTCGCTCACTCGCTTGTCCCCTCCCCATGGCTCGCTCACTTGCTTGCCCCCTCCACACTGCTCATCTGTCGCTCACCCCTCCCCACTCATTTGCTTGCCCCCTCCGCTGCTTGCTAACTCGCTCACGTCCTCCCTGCCCGCTTGTTCACTCACTCACTCTCTCCCCACCGCTCACTCACTCACTCGCCCCTTACCCACGCCCCTTCCCGATCTGCATATGGAACCCCCACTGCACAATCACCATGGTGCTTCTGCTCTGTTACCTCCGATTGGTAAAGCTCTGTGTGGGCAGGGCTTGCCACATACGTCCTTAGCGTTTTATATATATATATATATGTATTCATAAGTGATCTCCCAGTTTTTTTCCTTCCTGAAATACCGTTTTTAAAACAAGCAAACAAAAATGAGCAATGCCACAACATTATTGCTCAGGTAATCATCACTGCAACATTTTTGGTATGAATTAAACTACACACTTCATGTCTGCTTCATTCCACTAGATGGCAGGGCACTAGAAAGCACTCCTTGCTTCCCAGAGGGAGCCTGCAGTTTACCAGTTGGGGGCTTTCTGATTTCATTAAGATAACCACAAGACACTCTACTTCTGGCTGGAAACATGCATAAGCAGCGATGCAACCAAACAGAGAACTCAGTGCAATTGGAAAGGAGGAACTTTGGCTTTTGCATTTCCTTTTTTGCTTTCTTTTATTCTTTTGCATTGCTTTAACATTTCTGAGCCATCCGCAAGGAGAAGATGCCATCACTGGAGTATCCCTCTCTTTCTCCGTAGTATCAAAAACCTGCCAAGATCAGTGGAGGCCTCTTTTGGGGATACTTTTTCTGTTTAAGTGAGGCAACTTTTATCAAATCGTAGCTGCTAGAAACTAACAAGAATAACTACGTGGTCTCATGCCCTACACGAGCTCTCGTTCATCAGGATGCTGGACACATTTGCAGATAATGCGGAACCACAATTGAATGGGCCAGAGGTGCCGCCGATGTAGTCCGAATGCGGGAATTTCCGGTTTGGTGTGGCAATAAAATCGAGGGTTCAAATGTGGAACTCCAATCTGAACCCTTGGGTTGTAATGAATTTTGTCACTGCAACTAGGGATGTGCACGAACCGGTTCGGAGGCCATGTTGGAGCCTCCGAAACCGGTTCGGAAACGGGCTGGGCCGGCGGGCCGGCACTGAGGGGGGATTCGAACTTTAAGGGTGGGGGGGGAGTACTTACCCCTTCAGCTGCTCTTCCCCCTCCGGCGCTGAATTTAGAATTGAAGTTTTGGGGGCGGCAGCATTCCTCCCTGCCGCCCCTGCCCCCGTCGTTGCCAGGAAGTCGTGTAAATACCAGCACGCATGCGCCCGTCGTGGCACACGTGCACCTATCGCCGCCGTGGGGGCGCGCGCGCCGCATATGTCACACGCAGCGTGCCGCAACGGGCGCATGTGTGCTGGTATTTACACGACTTCCTGGCAACGACAGGGCAGGGGCGGCAGGGAGGAACGCTGCCACCCCCAAAACTTCAATTCTAAATACAGCGCCGGAGGGGGAAGAGTGGCGGGAGGGGTAAGTACTACCCCCCCAACCTTAAAGTTCGGCCCCCCTCAGTGCCGGACCGCGCCGCCGTGGTTCCGTGCACACCACTAACTGCAACCTGAGGTTAGACACAGCCTGTGGTATGTCTGAATGCGGAACCACAGGCTGTGTGTACTGCCCTGCAACCAGAGTTGAGGGGAAAATCTTGATTTGGGGAAGAGAATGTTCCATTGTGCAAACCGTTAGGAGAATATACCAAGTCATATACTGAGTCAGACCATTGGTCCATCTAGCTCAGGAATGTCTACGCAGACTGGCAGCGGCTTCTCCAAGGTTGCAGGCAGGAGTCTCTCTCAGCCCTATCTTGGAGATGCCAGAAAGGGCACTTGGAACCTTCTGCATGCAAGCAGGCAGGTGCTCTTCCATTGAGATAGGACCCCATCCCCTCAGAGGAAGGTCTTCCAGTGCTCACATGTATGGTCTCCCATCCAAATGCAAACCAGGGCAGACCCTGCTTTGCAAAAGGTACAATTAATGCTCAGTTCCAAAATAGGGGTGTGCATGGAACTGGCTAGCCCGGTTCAGTTTGAGTGTGAACTGCACTCGAACCTGACCGGGCCAGTTGGGTCCGGTCAATCGAATGCCCTTGGTCCAGTTCTGTCCAGGGGGCGAGGGTGTGATTTTTACAAAAATTTAAAAGGCTATAAAAATGGCCACCATGCATGCTCAAATGAGCTCTGTGAGGCTTTGGGCCATGCCAGGCTTCACAGAGGCCATTTGAGCATGCGCGGCGGCAGGAAAAATGGCCGCTGCCCAAATAACAGAGGCCCGAACAGGCCAAAAAGGATTATTTTACAGGCTGTGGCGGTGATAAACGAAGCCAGCTGGGGGAGGGAGAACCTTTGTGGACACCCCCCGTGGCCTTTAGGAAGCCCCCTGAATGGGCTAGGAGGTACTAATTTTTTAAAAATTGCAAACTGGTGCGGGGGTTCAGTTCCAGTCCAGACAGTGTTGGAAATTCTCTGTGGTGAGAGAATCCCTTTCTAATTATAGCAGAGTGCACAGAGGCACAACACAGCGGAATTGAGTTAGGCATGCGTGTGTGCTGAGAGTAAAGTAACTTGGAGCCAATTCATAGTTTCAAATCAATATAAAAGGCATTTATTAAGGAACTCCATTCTAGATAGGAAAGTGAGGAGTTAGGATCTCTAATCTATCTATCTAGCTGGATGCAGATGGATTCTGCATCCTCTCTGCACATATGGTGCAGGGAGAGAGGCTTGCCATGTTGCAAGGTAGGCGGGCAGGTAGGAAGAGAGAGAGAGGAAGGAAGTCCCTGAGATTAGCAATCTACACATCAAAGGGATAGCATCAGAGCAGTGGAGAAGGGATGACAAATGTCTTGACCCTCTAGCCCTCTGACTTACTAGTCTGTCCTCCACTGTCTGAGGCAAAGAGACAGCGCAAAGTCCTTTAACTTCCAACAGACGGAACTAGGGCAGGGTTCAGTTTGACCCCCAACCCCCAACCCCCTGAACCGGTTTGAACATCCCTATTCCAAAAGACCAGCTATCCTCCCTTAGTTCTCATTTTATTTTATTTTATTTTATTTTGACAGTATTATTAACCACTCCCTCCTACCTAAATCACTAAGAGCAGGCCATGTTAAATGTCTCCAACGAGCATGTTGGAACTCCAACTTACCTGGGACTCTTGCCCTCTGTTCTGGAATTCTGTCTCTAATTCCAGAGGCGTTAGAGATGGCTGGGGTTAAGTGGTGAGTCAGGAGTCTCTCTAGCCACTGAATAGCGCAGTGGGGAAATGACATGATTATCAAGCCAGAGGTTGCCAGCTCGAATCCCCGCTGGTTTGTTCCCCAGACTATGGGAAACATCTCTATCAGGCAGCAGCGATATAGGAAGGTGCTGAAAGGCATCATCTCATAGTGCGTGGGAGGAGGCAATGGTCAACCCCTCCTGTATTCTACCAGAGACAACCACAGGGCTCTCTGGGTGCCAGCAGTTGACACCGACTCGAGGGCATAACTTTATCTTTCAGGAGTCTCTGGGAACATGCTCAGGTGAACTCTCACCCCTTTGCAGATTCCAGGAAGTAGCCGGAATGATGACAAACATACCCCTTGCCTTTTAAAACTGGCTCTCATATTTAGCAGGGGGAGAGAAAAAACCACCCCTCTTCAGCCCAACACAGCATCACTCCCTGTGGCTCTTTTAAAATTGTGAATCCCTTTGCGGCGAGGAAGCAGCTTCTCATTTCTTTTCTGATGTCAACCACTTTGAGATCCAACCACCACCAAGAAAAAGCAGGACATTGACCTTCTAAGCAGCAGCAACAACAACAGGCAGCATCCAGATTACTTAGTCATGACTAATCACCATTGAAATCCATGAGACAACTTAGTCTTGACTAACCCAAGTCTCATAAATTCCAATGGGACTTCTTAGTCCGGATGCTAACCTGCCGCTGAGCCTTGAGGGTGAACCGTGTGTTCATATCTATGCCCACTAGGGGGCAGCAGTGTTACTGTAGATTTTCACTCTTTCTCTTTGGGATTAAGAGACCATTTTTAAAGGCTATCACGTTTTTTGGCTCTGTGCCACTTTCATGCCTTAGTGCAATACATATAAGGAACATCTGGCGAATCCTGCTAGATCAGAACAATTAGTCTAGCATCTTGTTTCCCCAAAGTGACCAACCTGATGCCTCCAGGAAGTCCAGGAAGTGGGCCTGTATGGAAATAGTGTCTCCTGCTATTGCTTCTGTGCTATTTATGTTCAAATGCATGCTGCCACTGAACAAGGTCTTAGCATTGAGCGATGACCATCATTATCCATTGTTAGAGTTGTCTTCTATGGATTTGTTCAAAGCTCTTTTAAAGTTAACTAGACTCACGGTCACCACTAC
Source organism: Hemicordylus capensis (assembly GCF_027244095.1). Classification (NCBI taxonomy): domain Eukaryota; kingdom Metazoa; phylum Chordata; class Lepidosauria; order Squamata; family Cordylidae; genus Hemicordylus; species Hemicordylus capensis. The sequence continues at coordinate 8,514,633 of NC_069662.1, read as the reverse complement.
ATCTTGCAGCAGTGGATTCCACAGAAGAATTGGGCATTGTGTAAAATACTTCCATCAGTCCTATTTGAATTTCCCGCCAATCAATTTCATTGGATGTCTCCGAATTCTACAAGAGAGGCTTCTCTGAATGCCACAAACTCATCAGTATCCACTTTCTCCACACCATGCATAATTGCCTAAAGCTCTGTCACTGCCCACTTCTTTTTCTGAACAAAAATGCCCCAACCACATTTGCCATTTAGGAACATAGGAAGCTGCCATATACTGAGTCCGACTATTGGTCTATCTAGCTCAGTATTGCCGACATATACTGGCAGCAGCTTACAGAAGTCTCCCATTCAAATGCAAACCAGGGTGGACCCTGCTTAGCAAAGGGGACAATTCATGCTTGCTACCACAAGACCAGCTCTCCTCCTCATTCTTATAGTGAATATGCTCCAGGCCTCCTCACATTTGAGTTTCCCTTTTCCAGCTCTATATTATCCTTTTTTTCAGATGGGGAGACCCAGGATTCCACCTATTGGCTGCACCGCAGATTTGCACAAGGGTATTGCGATATTGGCTGTTAGATGGTCTGTCCCTTTTCCAATGATTGTGCTGCATAAACATTTAAATAAAAGGGCTCAGAGGTGGCAGAAGTATGGTGAGAGGTCTAGAAAAAACCTCCTAGGAATGGTTAAAGGAATGGAGTAGGTTTAACCTGGAGAAGAGAAGATTAAGGGGAGATAAGAGAGCCATCTTCAAATATCTGAAGTTCTGCCACACAGAAGAGGGAGCAGGCTTAGGAACATGCTCACTATTGTCTACACAGACTGGAAGCAGCTTCTTCAAGGTTGCAATCAGGAGTTTCCCTCAGCCCTATCTTGGTTGGAGATGCTGCCAGGGAGGGAACTTGGAGCCTTCTGCAGGCAAACAGGCAGGTGCTCCTCCCAGAGCGATGGCATGCCTGAAGGGGAATATCTCACAGTGCTCACAACTGTAGTCTCCCATTCAAATGCAAACCAGGTTGGACCCTGCTTAGCACAGGGGACAATTTATGATTGCTGCTGCTGCTGCTACTACTACTTCATTCATACTATTCCTATACTACTACAACCATTCATCCTTGCTGCCACAAGACCAGCTCTCCTCTTGTTCTGTTTGCTCTCGTTTTCTCATTCTCTGTTGCTGGTGAGGGCATGACTGGAACCAGTGGGTTGAAATGATAAGGAAGCAGATTTTGCCAAGGTTTTGCCAGGATTTTGCATTTAGAATTTCCTCAATGCAAGAGCTGTTCAACTGCGGAACAGCCCGCCTCATGGAGTGGTGGGCTCTCCTTGGACAGAGGTATTCAAAGAGAGGCTGGATGGTCATTAGTCAGGGAAACTGAAGCAGATTCATGCACTGAGCAGAAGGTCGGACTAGAAGACCCTCCAAGGCCCTTTCCAACTCTAAAATTCAATGGTTCCATGAAATAACTAACTCATCCCACCTTTGTTACCTGTGGCCCCAGTTGTAACCCGCACTGCACCCTCCTTGGTTGCAACTTTGCTATCCCTCCTGACTTGTGGGTGCATGGCACACGCTGAAGGCCTTGTCCCTAGGGTTCTCCTCTCCCTTCTGGCATCTTCCTATGCTTAATAACATTCTCTCACTTGCCTCCAACGCTCAGTTCCCCACCGGGTTCAAAGGCATCACCTGCACAGTGCTGGGACCACAACAGTTCATCTACAAAAAGGAAGCAAAGACCACAAGCGGTTAATCCAAAAATCAGGAGGAGGAGGGGAAACCCTTGTAAGGCAGCTCTTCCTGGACATGCCACAGAAGGCTGCTTCCTGCTTCATAAAGAGCCCGAGACGCAGAGCCTCACTGCAGAGGATCAGTATTAATCAAACCCAGCTCTAAACAGATTGGATCTTCACATACTGACCCGTCATCATGATCTTTGCATTCATTTTTATTATGGTGTTGGCTTTAACTGCAAGTAAGTAACATTTTATTTTATTTTATTTTAATCTACACACCTCTATGGGCATTTGCTCACTTTTTAAAAAACTGCTCTCATTCAGCTTCCATGCCACATTCTTTCCTGAGACAGCTTAGGGCTTTCTAATATAAGGAACATAAGACGCTGCCATATACAGAGTCAGACCATTGGTCCATCCAGCTCAGTACTGTCTACACAGACTGGCAGCGGCTTCTCCAAGGTTGCAGGCAGGAATCTCTCTCAGCCCTATCTTGGAGATGCTGCCAGGGAGTGATGCAAGCATGCAGATGATCTTCCCAGAGCGAGAATCCCCTGAAGAAGAATATCTTACAGTGCTCACATGCAGTTTCCCATTCAAATGCAAAACAAGGCAGACCCTGCTTAGCAAAACAGACAATTCATGCTTGCTTCCACAAGACCAGCTCTCCTTCCTCTATTTCTTCAAATCATGGTTTCTGTCCTTGCTTACCATCTCAGCCATCACCCAGCCCAGTTTAAGATGTCTAGAGATATTTTATGGTTTCGTGTCCCTTTCTATCTCACTGCACTTTGCTGATCATTGTGACTTTATATTTCAACATTGGTCGGTCTCCTTCTTAGATTTCTTGTCCTTTGATAGCTCCAATGGTGATGCCCTTAAGAACTTTATTCCCCTCCACTGCCTGCTTAATCAATGCTTTCATTTCAATCATTCAAACTGGAGTATAATAGGAATGGCATTTTGGTTACATGGAAGTCTCACGTACAAGAGAAATGTTATCCCACCTACAGTTTTCTCTCTGTGGTTTATATGTTCCAAGGCTCACCACCCAACAATGTCACAGAGGGAGAATTAATGAGGGGCACAGCACAAGATGGGGGATCCAGCACCTCTGCTTATACATTGTCCATCTTGGCTTTCTTTTCCAAAGGCCAAATCATGCCTCTTTGACCCCCCCAGAATGGCATCTTGCAGTACAAGATGCCATTCATCCATTCCAAGACTCAATGCCATCCACATATTCCAAAAATGAATGAATGAATTACATAAGATCTGCCAGGGAATTTAGCATTATCCCACTTCCACTTTATCCACCCCCTTTCCTTTTGGCAGAAGGAAACAGAATATGGTGGTGGGAACTGAATTCAGATCCTGCTGATGATGACCTGACTAGATGAGTCGTTCTCCAGTCAATGTCTTTTCTGATACCGGAATACCTTAGGACTCTTTGCACTCAGTGGGTTTCCTTAGGTCTTTCTAGTGAAAAACATAACAGTTTCATGTCTCTTCTTCCCACAAGGGACTTCAGGTCAAACAGTGAAGCAAACCCAAAGCCCTTTGATTGTAAAGGAAAGAGAACGATTGTCCATGAACTGTACTTATGAGGTGTCCGGATACGCGGAGCTGTTCTGGTATATCCAGCACTCGAATGGTGGAACTCCTCAGCTTTTGCTGAGAGATGTCTCTGGAGAAAATCAAAGAAATGGGTTCATTGCTCAACATATCCGGGAAGAAAAATCTTTCCATTTGCAAAAAGAAGCCAGTGACGTGAGCGACTCAGCGATCTACTTCTGTGCCGTCAGAGACACAGTGGTGGGAGCAGCAGAAGTTGCTACACAAAAACCACCACAAGGAAGGTGCTGAGGGGCAGATTTTAGCAGCTCGTGTTCTCACTGGCCCAAGTCCAGATAAATGCCAGGAGGGGCCTCTTGCTAGTCTAGATTAAACCTTGTCAACCAAGTTGACAAACATTCCCAGATCAATCATTCCCAGGGCTCAAACATTCCCAGGGTCCATGTTTATTGATCACAAATTTAGGTGGTACAAGTGGCAGCTTTGAACTCTTCTTCTCAAGTGCTGGCTTGTCTGGTAGCACATATTATTATTGTTCTCTTAGGAATTAAGGCATTGGAGTGCTAAAGCTCTCTACTTTTATGCAAATGTGATGCAAATGTGATCGGAGCCTCATTGATCTGTCAATCCAAAGAATCCATTGCTGGAGGATGGAGTGGACAGAGAGAGAAAAGTCCGTTGAGAGCAAGTTGGGGGTTTGGGTTTGGGGAGGAAATGTTCTGGGACTCCAAGTAAGATGGCCTGAAATAAGGTCTGGGTTTCTGTGGACATGCTTGGTTTGGACTTCCATATAAAGGGTAAGGAGTACTTTGCAATAAAGTAAAGTGTAATCTTGTGAAACCATCAAGTAGTACAATACCTTACAGCTATGCTGCTGAACTTCAGCACTCCTTCAGATGTTGGCCTCTGGTTCCCATAATCCCTGGCTACTGACTGCTATGGCTGGGGATTGTGGGAGTTGTAGTCCAAAAACAGCTGGGGGTTCAAAGCTGAGCAGCCCTGCCCTACAGCCTTGTAGAGATGAACAAAACCTCAGGGAGATCCACTGGAAATCAGTGTTATTCTTGCGTATTTGTTTTGAACTTCTGGACTGTGTGAGTTCCACCACTTCCCTACCCCCACCAAGCAAAGCTATTGTGAGAAACTGAAATGAGTCTTATGGAGTATTATGGAGACTTTATAGTGTATTTCTCCTGGTGGCAGCATGTGTAAAAGTTCAGTAAAGTCTAAGAAATTCCTAAGAGGTCAATTATCCTTAAAATGCAGAATACTAAAGGTAAAGGTAAAGTGTGCCATCAAGTTGATTTCAACTCCTGGCACCCACAAAGCCCTGTGGTTTTCTTTGGTAGAATACAGGAGGGGTTGACCATTGCCTCCTCCCGCAAAGTATGAGATGATGCCTTTCAGCATCTTCCTATATCACTGCTGCCCGATATAGTACCAGCGGGGATTTGAACCGGCAACCTTCTCCGTGGCCAGCCCGCTAGCCCAAAACACATCTCTCTGAGTTTAGCTCACTCTGTTTTTGACACCTTTTAGAATCCTTGGTGATTCCCAGCCACATTAAATGCCCGACTCTTGCATGTCTTTTGCAGAAAGGACCCAGGGAGACTCTGTCACTCAAGAAGAAGCTTTTGTCACCATCCAAGAAGGGCAACGGGTTTTGCTGCCATGCATCTATGAGAGCAGTTATACCACAATCCTTTACTGGTATGAGCAACATCCACAGAAAGCACCTCAGTTCTTGCTCTCAGAGTACGCTGCTCCAAATGAGGAGGAGAAAAAACGCCGGAGGGGATTTTCAACAACTAGAGAGCAGAAGTCCTTCAATTTGACCAAGGCCTCCAGTGAGCGGAGAGACTCCGCTGTTTACTTTTGTGTCCTAGGTGTCACAGTGATGAAGAGCATAAAGAGAGGAGGACAAAAACCCACCATGTGGCAGAACTCCTGCTATATGAAACCTGAGCAGATGTGATGCACTTGTGATCAGCAAATGTATTCCAACATTTGGCTTTTCTGAATAGAGGTTGTTTCCTATCTGAGGATGCCGGTCTAAATTGATGTGGAAAGACCGGTTATACATGGATTATGACCGACTAAAATGAATCCTGACTCTCTCCCATTTGCAGACAATGGAGAGAAGTTGGTTGTGACTCACTTCAACTCCATTAATTGTTTGTTTATTTGAAAGGTTTTTACTCCACCATTCCAAAAGGTCCAAGACAACTTGCATCACAGAATAAGGTAGCAGTTAGAGGGGAAATGAATGCACAGCAATACAAAGATGTTGCAGATGCTGCTGCTAAACCTAACCCTAACCTTAACCCTAACTGGCCCTGGAGAGGAGAGCTGGTCAGGAATTCCCCCTTTTTATGCAGGCTCCACCCTGCTTTGCATTTGAATCAGAGACTCCATGTGAGCACTACAAGATATTCCCTTCATGGGATGGGGCCATAGCTCAGTGGAAGAGCATCTGAGTTCACTCCCTGGCAGCATCTCCAGGTAGGGCTGGGGAAGACCCATGCCTGGAACCTTGGAGAGATGCTGCCAGTCAGTACCATGTACCAACGGCCTGACTCCATATGAGGCAACTTCCTATGTTCCCTGTCACTGTAGATGAGGCAGACATGAGAACTATCTCCCATTTTCCCCAAAGGGAGAAACTGCATCAGCACTATTTGCACACTCTCCACAGCGTTGGGGAGAGACTTACAAGCCCTGGCATGGCACACAGAGCCTCTGCAACACTGAGCATCATGTATGCCCATTTATTTAAAAAGCCAATCATCCAAAATGTATCATTAAGAATATGAAACTGTCACTCCGGCAGAGCACAATAAACGACTCACTATAGTAAAAAGCAGCAATGCAGAAGAAGTCCCTTTTTTATGTGATGTTCAACACTTGGGCCTCATTCAGACATTACAAAATTGCCCCACTGTAGCCGTGTGCAGTAGAGTGAAGGGGAAGGAAGTCCCACCCCCACCATGTCAATCAGCAGCACACCCTGGAAGTCCCACCCCCACCATCTCAATCAGCAGCACACCCTGGAAGTCCCACCTCCACAATGTCAACCGAAAGACAGCTCTATCAATCAGCAACACACAATGGGGTTGGTCTGAAGAGAGAAAAACCCAAATTGTGATTGGGGCGGGGGGTGCTTCCATGATTGTGAGACTGGATTGATCATGGGTAGGCTTCTTCTCTCAGTCCCGCTGTAAGTTTGAGTGGTGAGGTGTGCTGCTGCTTGACGTGGAGGGGGCCAGAATTCCACCCCGCCCTTCGTCCCACTGTACACAACTACAGGGAGGTGATTTCATAGCATCTGTCTGAATGAGGCTTCATGCTGCTAACCCCTGCTAACTGGACAAAGAGGCACCTTTTACCATGGTGATTCTCTTTATTTAGCAGGGGGAGAGTAACTGGCCCTATCCACCCCCAGCACAGGACCTCCAGGGACTGTTGCTGGTGTCTGCTTTACGTTTCTTTTTAGATGGTGAGCCCTTCAGGGACAGGGAGCCATCTTATTTATTTGTTATTTCTCTGTGTAAACCACCCTGAGCCATTTTTGGAAGGGTGGTATAGAAATCAAATTATTATTATTATTATTATTATTATTACTATTATTATTATTATTATTAATGCTACCTGTGCAAAGATAGCATGTTATATTGAATACATATACAGTACTACTGCTACTACTATGGATATCTATATATCTATATCTATATCTATATATATATAGATATACCACTCTTCAACCAAAGTTCTCAAAGCAATTTACATAGAAACAGAAATAATGCATAAATAAGATGGTCCCCTGTCCCCAAAGGGCTCCTAATATTAAAAAGAAACATAAGGCAATTACCAGCAACAGTCAATGTAGGGATGCTGTGCTGGGGTTGGATTACTACTACTAGTACTATGACCACTAATTGCAGATCCCTCTCCCCGATATTTTTTTTCACAATAGCAAGCCATTAAAATCTCCTGGATTGCTTTCAGTAGTTATCTGGAGATTGATGCCTATTCCTGGAGATCCCTAGCCAGACCTGGAGGACTGGCAACCCAGGTCACCACCAGCACCTTGAATTACCATTGGAAGCAAACTGGCAACTGGTGAAACTACCACAGCACTGGTTTAAGGTACTGATGGCATCAAACCCCCGTCAGAACCCTGGCAACTTCATTCTATACCAGTCGTAGATTCCACATGGTCTTCAAGGGCAGCTCCACCTCAATCATGATACAGTAGTCAAGGCAAGAGGTGAAAATGGATAAGACCCATCTGAATGCAGCTTGATCAGAATTTACTTGCTTTCGGCTACAGGCCAACGTTTTTCATCAACTGCTCAATTAATAACAAGAATGGCTGAGCTACACACGTTTTTTGTTTTTTTTAAACTGCCCTGAAGATTTATTTATAATATTTATGTCCCATTCTTTAGGACAAGTCCTCCCAGAGTGGCCAGAACCAGTAAGATAAAAACCATTAAACTGACTCATCACAAAATTGAACAGGAGAAAGAGAAGAATAGCAGTCAATAAGAAAGGAAATTTTTAAAAAGGTCAGTGATACAAACAAACAAACAAACAAACAAATAAAACCTTTCAGAGAGGAGGGCTTAAAAGCTGTCAGTTTAAGAGCAGAGAGACCCTTGGAAAAGTTCTCAAATGAATTCATTGAGTTATAAACAGACTTCCCCACAGCACTGCTTTTTGCTATATATCATCTTTGTGCAATATGTCATCTTTGCTATATATTTGAATTAACAACACAATTAAAGAAAAACAGGCACCACTGAGATCTCATCTATTTGCAGTCAACCCTTGCCAATTCATACACACGGAGGCCTTTCTCATGATCCCAGGAGAGGGCTTGAGGGAAGGTGGTGGGGAAGGCTGAAGGAGCTTACCTTCCCTGCTGTCGATCCTGTTGCTGTCTTTGGGCACGCAGATTGTGCACCTAAACTTTCTGCTGCTTTTGTCCCTGGCCGTGTGGAGTTGCAGGGGTTTGGGACACATCGTCCCAGCCCCCGGAAATTCCACAGTGTGCTGCATTGTGGGGACCCCCCGGGAGACCCTCAGTGTCTCAGTGCGGGTACCATCAGCCAGTATGGACACATGAGCAGTTAGATGCGGCTAAGGGCGTGAGTGCACCCTTAACCTCAGCTAACTGCTGGCTTCTTTGTCAGATTTGCTGCCAAGGCATCACCGGGTTCCATGTACATCCAAGGTATCCACTGTATACAACCAAGGTATCCATTGTATACATCCATGTATACAAGGCGTCACCGGGTTCCATGTACATCCCAGTAGTTCTTACATGTAGCCTAACCCACGCTGGGCATCCCTAGCCTGTGTTAGCTGCACGCGAGAACAGCCTCATAGAAGTCTCTGTTCCAAAATCTGGGTCCTTGAAGATGTCTTCTGTGTTGAAAAACCAAGAGATGGTTTCTAGTTCTCATGGGCTGTAGAGAACATGTAGGTATAATCTGCGCTGGGCATGTTAACTGCCCCTTTCTTATCATCTTCTTCACAATGGTTCTGCACATAATCATGACCTTCCTTCTGCCACCACATGATTCCTTCATGAAAGTATCTCCACATTTTTGGGGGTGTGTGTGTGTGGAGTCAGTTTCAAAAAGAACACTTGCAGAACCCCTGGACAGCATCAGTCATTCAGTTAGATGTGGGTAGATGGACCACAGCTGGATAATTTCTGATCACTTAAGAGTTTAAATCTGTTTCTAACCTGTTGACCTATCCAGGCTTCTGACTTGGGAATCCTGGGTGGTAGTTTTGTGAATGAGCTAGGAATTTATTCCAAACAATTCTTGGTACCTTCCTAAAACTTCAGTCCCCAGGTATCCTTAGAAAACTCAATTGTTGTGGCTGCATCTGTCATTCAGTTAGATGTGGATTGGTGGACCAAGTCTGATCTCTTATGTCAGCAGTTTGAATCAGTTTCAAACCTTTTTACAAATCTTGCTTTCTGAACTGGGAATCCTGGGAAAGTAGTTTGGTTAAAGAGCCAGGAATTCTTCACAAACAATTGTCAGTACTGTCCTAAAACTTCAGTCCCCAGGGAATTATTCGCACATGCCTTCATGCCGTAGGATAAATGCTTATTATTTATTTATTTATTTATTACATTTCTATCCTGCTCTTCCTCCAAGGAGCCCAGAGCGGTGTACTACATCCTTGAGTTTCTCCTCACAACAACAACCCTGTGAAGTAGGTTAGGCTGAGAGAGAAGTGACTGGCCCAGAGTCACCCAGCTAGTCTCATGGTGAGCGAAGCCACTTCGAATCACACTCCCCTCTGCTCTCGGTTTTTGTTTTTACAAGTTCACATGGCATGCCTCCGTGTTTTCCTTCCAGCCAATGAGGAGGAGGGAGAGAGAGAGATTACTAAAGAGCTATATCTGCATTTCAGAGACAGTGTCTCTCTTATCATGTTAATGATTCTACCTCAGTGCCTCTCCCAGAAAAAGTAGCTGAAAACCAGAATTGTAAAAACCCAGAAATAACTTGAGATAAGCTAGAATTTGCAAGACAAAGCCTGATTTGTGTGTGGAGTGGGTCCAAGGATCTCGAAGGAACTTTGGGTTAAGTTTGGCTGGTGTGTGAGTGCACACATTCTCTACTGAAGGAGATTCGGGGTAGAAGCCCAGTGACCTTGGAAGAAGCCATTGCTGCAGTCAAACAATTTAAAAACCTAAAATGCAGATGGTCTCACAAGAGGGCTGTTCTCATGACATGACTGGCATCAGGGTCGGAGAAGCTTCTGGCCCTAATTTGGGAGCCATCCGTGCTCCTGATTGGCCATCGTGATAATTCTATAAGCAAAGTAGAAGCCGGGGGAAATTCGCATCTGCTAGCTGGGGATGGAGGCAGGAGGCAGCGGCAAGCCCAGAATTCGTACCCAGCTCCAGAGTGAAAGAAAGCATTCACCTCCCGCCTCTGCACCCAGCTTGCAGGAAATCATTTCCCACTCATGTGTTGAATTCATTTGATGGCTAATCAGGAGACTGTCTGGGCCGTGAATTCGGGTTGGAGGCTTCTCCTAATGTCTTCCTTCTTCTCAGAGGGCTTTCTTGTGTGCTGATATTTTCAGCCACCAGAGGGCAACCGAGACCTCCACACATTTCCTTCCAAGTTTGTCCTCCCCTTTTAAAAAACACACTTCATTCAACCACCTGAAAGGCAACGCACAAGCACTGCACATTTGCAAGCAGTGGAAGAGTCAGGCTACAGAAGGAGCTTGCCTCACCTGCAATCATTTTAGACCAGAGCAAGGAGGGAGAAACAGCTTCAAGCTGTACCAGAAATTTCAGCAATCATGAGGATGCTTCCCCCTTCTAAAGAAAATTGCTACTTGGCTGTTTTAGGAACTTTCCTGCTCTTCTTGAAATCAGGTAATATTTCCATAAGGTGCCAATCCTGGCAGATGGATAGGGTAGGTTAGGTCAGGTCAGGTCAGGTTAGGGTAGGTTAGGGTAGGTTAGGGTAGGGTAGGGTGGGGTAGGGTAGGATAGGGTAGGGTAGGGAAGGGATTATAGTAGATATATTTATGGTTGGTTGGTTGGTTGGTTGGATGGACAAGGCAGAGGAATGTCAAATCTACTGAATGTCCCTCCCAATTTTCTAAGATGTTCATCACAGAGGGACAAGGCACAATTCTGGCATTGAGGACCTCAGTACTTACCAAATTTGATCCCCCCATTTTGCCATTCAGTCTCCAGTGCGACAGTTACATTTTCTTCTATTGATCTAATGGCCAAGTGCTGGGATCTTGAGAATAAGGCATGAAATCTGTAGACTGTGAAGGCTTCTTTTTAGGATAGTGCTACTTATTACTGTGCTCTAAGGCACACAACAAAGTTAGAATGCCTTGCCTTGTGTATGGAAGGAGGAAGAGTGGTGGGAAAGAAAGAATGACTTCGATGTATGTTAAAATCTGCAGGAAGGGCTCAAAGTGATTCAGTATCCCAGTCGCCAAGCCTGATGGAAACCCAAGAGCAACGGAATGTAACTCTGCCCTGCAGCTTCACAACTGGAGACACTTTTCCATACCTTTTCTGGTATCGTCAATATGCGGGCAGAGGACCCCTGCGCATCTTGAGTGCTAACAAAGATGCTAAAAAGAAGAACCACTTTGTTGAGGGAAAGTTTTCTACGGTTCTGTCTCTTGAAGATAAAACAGTTCCTCTGATGATTGGAGGCGTCTCTCTCCAGGATGCGGCTGTGTATTACTGTGCTTTGAGACCCACAGTGAGACCTCTTGGCTTTGCACTCATACAAAAACCGATATAGGGTCCTTGAGATGAGCAGTCAATGGTACAAATTTGGGAAGAAATTCAAAAACCAATCTGCTAAGTTCGGCTTCCTGGCAGATATATAGGTGTTAAAAACAGTTTAAAGTTTGATGAACTTAAGCAGGCTTTCCTAAATCTCCGCTATAGCTGCTTCCCTGTGTTTTGACATGAAATCAATTCCTTGGGAACAATGTCTCCAGCAAAGCAAACAAGACAGAGTACCTCTAGTAATCACATACAGTTCCCAAGTAAAGGAGACAACCATTTCATGAGAATGACCCTTCCCTCAGGAACGCTATTGGAGGAGAGCTGGTCTTGTGGTAGCAAGCATGACTTGTCCCCTTAGCTAAGAAGGTCTGCCCTGATTGCATTTGAATGGGAGACTTGATGTATGAACACTGTAAGATATTCCCCTCAGGGGATGGAGCTGTTCTGGGAAGAGCATCTAGGTTCCAGGTTCCCTCCCTGGCAGAATATCCAAGCTAGGGCTGAGAGAGATTCCTGCCTGCAACCTTGGAAAAGCCGCTGCCAGTTTGTGAAGACAATACTGAGCTAGATAGACCAATGGTCTGATTCAGTATATGGCAGTTTCCTATGTCCCTATGTCCTAAACCTTTACTTGCTTATTGACAACCCACTAATCTTAACCAATTTCTCTCTAGGGACAATAGACCATCACCTAACTCTGAGCTGGGAACCAGACCATGCAACAGATACTCAGATGCCAATTGTGACCCTTAATCAACAGTACTTCTATAATGTTAGGGCCATCTGTGGTGCCACTCACTCCTGTTCATCAACTTATGTAGTGCAATTAATACAGTGCACTAAATGTCCTCTGTCAACATATGCTGGTCAAATGGACTTGTCACCGAGACAATGACTGAATGGATACAAATAGTCTATTGAAACCAAAAAGACTACAAAGTCTATGGGTGAGCATTTTAACCTCCCTGGACAAGGATCGAAGACCTCAGAGCAGATGTAAAGAAGAAAAGTTCAGGGGGACTTTTGAAATGGGAGATAGCTGAACAAGAACTTGCATTAAAATCTCTCTTTTAGATTTGGGATTGTATTCCCATTATAGAGACACATAGTCAGTAATCTCTCACCTTTGCTACCTAGTATATAGCCCAGTGTTTCTCAACCTGGGTTCCTTCAGATGCTGCTGCACTACAATTCCCATCATTCCCAGCTACAATTTATTGTGGCTGGGGTTGATGGGAGTTGTAGTTCAGCAACATCTGGAGGAACCCAGGTTGGGAATCATTGATGTAGCCATTTGAAATGTCTCCTTAAATGTAGATGGAATGTTTGCCATCACCTGCTGTAACTGACTGTCCCGAAGAAGTGGGCTATAACCCAAGAAAGCTCATGTATTAAAACATCAGATAGTCTATAAGGTGCTGCCTTACAGGGGTGTGTGAGCTGGTTTAAGGTGAACTGGGCTCGGTGTTGAACTGGCTCAGTTTGACTGCTCCGGGTTCGAAGGAATGGCTCCCCAAAAGTGAGTGCTGGTCCGAGTTTGAACTGAACTGGCCTTGGTTCGAATCGGACCGGTTCAGACTGATGCGGGTGGGATCTACTGGTAAAGAGGAATCCAGTGAGGAAGGGGGGCTTCCCTAGCTCTGAGGGGGCAAGAGGGGAGTCAGTAATACTCACAGATAGCGGTGGCAGTGGCAGCCATGGGGGGGGCGTGCAGTGGGGGAAGAAGAAGATTCAGGCATTCTTTGGCCCAGTTCAGGCCTCTGCGCACACATAAGGGCCATTTTGGTGACCTCTGCATATGTGCAGAGGCCATTTGCATGACCACACAATTTTCATGGTGATGCAAATGGCTTCTGTGCATGCACGGAGGTCACTTCAATGGCCCTATGTGTGCACGGAGGTCCAAACCAGGCTGAAGAAGGCCTCTGGACTACTCTGGAGGAGGCCGGCAATGCTGGTGGTGAGCCACTGCCACTCCTGCTGCCACTCCTGCTGCCACCCTGCGGCGGCTGCTATCTGTATTACTGACTCCCCCCACCCCCTCTAGTCTAGGGAAGCCCCCCCGCACCTTTACTGGTAAAGGGGAATCATCACTGGATGCCCCTTTACCAGTAGATCCTCCAATCCAGTCCAAACCAGTCCACGAATCAGTCCAGCAGTTGAACCAGACTGGGGGCAGATTTACTGGAACCAAAACCAAACTGGAGTTGGTCAGTTCAAATCCGGTTTGGATTCAAATCGAACTGGCCTGGCCGGTTTTGTACACAACTCTACTACCTGATTCTTTTTTGTTTTTTCAAAAAGATTTTCACCTTTAACTGCTTTATCCAGAAGGTTTTTTATTTTATTTTTTAAAAAGCAGGATGAAAGTTATTGGGGAAATTACTCTGCAACTCTGATGTTTGCAAAAACACAATAGACACGTGAAGATCTCTCTCTCTCTCTCTTTTGCATTCCACCAAATCAAACAAGAAAATTCTAAATGGAAAATGTTGCCGGCAAATATTGTTCAAGGACTTCTGGTTATATCCAGAAGACAGGGGCAACAGGGTGGCAGGGAGGTGCACAGGTGCCCCGATGGCCTTTGAAAAACATGGACGCCAGTGGGGGCAAAGCAGCGGGAGGGGTAAGTGCACCCTTCCCCGCTTTTAAGGATAGACCCCCGCTGCCTTCCAACTGGTGGAACCACCGGTTCTGTGCACATCCTTAACACACGGAGGGGAAGGAGGGAGGGAGAATTTCATCAGGAATTATGCAAGTAGATAGAAAACATGCTCGAAATTTTTACTCATTTTACACAATAGGGTCTATCATCTGAAAGGCAATCAGAGACTCCATGGCAGAGAAGGCAAAATGTGTGCAAGCAGATCACTCAAGGAATTAAAAAATATTTCAGAACCCTGGATCGCTCCTTCCATTCACCATCTTCACTTACGTAGGAGTCAGACCATTGATCTATCAGGGCAGTTGTGCCTGTGTGGCGTTATTCTGAATGTCGGCCATTGCCTCCTCCCCTCCCACATCCCCCAAAATTGACTCAAATATTTGATTTCAGGTCTGCAAAAGTTAAGAATGGGTTCATCTCAATCTATGCTACAAACCTATATTGGTTTCATACCAGATTGCTCCGTCCCTCTGACTTCCGGCACCTAGGGGGAAGAGTGACATTAAGCCAGTTTTTTAAAAAATGTATTTACATGCTAAGCGCCATACAACGTATTACACAGGAAATGAGTGATTGATCTCCAGGCTTCAAAACAGAAGAAAACTCACCCTGAAATTCAGCTCTCTGAGGCTACTAATTTGTTCAAATCATAGCGAGGAGGGGTTCTGAATCATATCTCCTTCTCCCCACTAGAGGGCACTCTAGAGACTTCCTTTCTCAGTTCACCACCTGAGGTTTCTCTGAGCATCTTAACCACAGAGATTCAACTTCTGACTTGCAAATGAAAGCAGAGGTTACAGGAAGAAGCCCTATGTTTTTCTCTTCAGCATATTTGAGCCTAGGAGGAATCCTCGCCAACTGGAGACTCCATGTCCTTCAGGATGGATTCAAGAGCATGGATAGATCAATGGAGGCTCTTCCTTGGGTTTCTTCTCCTGTGTAAGTGGGACAATCTTTAGAAAATCATAGCTGTTCACAAGAGAGAAGAAGAACTAGGTAGCCCCATGCCTCACACAAACTCTTGTTCGTCAGGAATCTTTCTCCTTGTGGCACTCTGTTAATCACTGAGCAACAAGGGTTCATAGGAACAATAGTTAGTAGTACTACTGTGAGGAGAAGGAGCAGTTGTTCTTCTACAACAGTTAGCAGCAACATCACCAGGACTAAAATATTGGTGGGTTACAATAGAACTTTACTAGGGTTTGTGTGATGCGCATTTCCTTACAACAAAATGGCTGTTATTGCTCTGACCTTATATACATTATTATGTGCTATTGGTTGAAATTAATAAATGCACTGCAGGTTTACAGGATAGTCAGAGAATATTAAAATATTAAGAACGAAGCCTGAGAAAGAAAGGGAGATATAGTAGGCTGGGGAAAAGAGGGATGGGCAGGCCACATTACAGATTATTACGGGCCACGTGGTCGGGGGGAGAAATTGAGGAAGGAGGGTGTTTACAAGAAAGAAATATGTACACAAATAGGGGGGGAAAGCAAATGATCTGAATTTATTCCAGGCAGAGAAATCCATGGAAATGTTTCTCCATCTCCTGAGGTCACCATCTCTTTGGGAGGGACAGCACAGATCTCCTGTAAGCATGGCATCTCTGGATATAATGGTATATTCTGGTACAAGCACAGCCATGGTAAAGCCCCATACTCGGTGATTGAGGGCTACTCTGAACCTGTGACTAGAGGACGGCTGAAAATGGAAATGGACAAGCCCAGCATGTCTACAAAGCTCTCCATCAGCCTGGTAGAGATGGAAGATGCTGCGGTCTACTACTGTGCTGCAAGTGACACAGTGTTGGGAAACATAAGGGGACCTGAACAGAAACTGGCAGTGGGGGGGGGGGGGTGGAGGATCTCTGTTCTTGAAGTCCTCTTTGGGGACACCTGCCTGTTATGTCATGTGAAGCCCACACGTTCAAAGAAGCATTCAGTGAGATCTTGGTTCATACATCACATGGCCCTTTGTGCCGTTCTCTTTGTCCTGCTAAGGAAACTGTATGTTTGAACTATGTGCTCATTAAAGTAAAGTTGTGCTGTCGAGTCGGTGTCGACTCCTGGCGACCACAGAGCCCTGCAGTTGTCTTTGGTAGAATACAGGAGGGGTTCACCTTTGCCATCTCCCGCACAGTATGAGATGATGCCTTTCAACATCTTCCTATATCGCTGCTGCCCAATATAGGTGTTTCCCATAGTCTGGGAAACATACCAGCGGAGATTCGAACCAGCAACCTCTTGCTCGCTAGGCAAGTTACTTCCCTGCTGCGCCATTAGGTGGCTTCATGTGCTTATTGATTGATTGATTAGGTTCTGTCAAGTCGGTGTTGACTCTTAGTGACCACATACATAGATTCTCTCCAGATGTGCTTATTACCTGGTAAAAAAATAAACCAGTGAGCAAGTCTCCTGCTTAAAGCAGAGAACATGTATATAAACAAAAGAAAGACCTGGAAGTAAATAAGTTCGTAAGAACAGCCCTGCTGGATCAGACCCAAGGCCTGTCTAATCCAGTGTCCTGTTTCCCACAGTGGCCCACCAGATGCATGCCTCTCTGAAGTCCACAGGCAAGAGTTGAGGGTGTGCCCTCTCTCCTGCTGTTGCTCCCCTGCAGCTGTAGGGTAGGTGTGCATGACCCAAAACCCATGGTTCAGTTCGGTTTTGGATCAAATTCGAACCGAACCATGTGTCACCGAACTGGTTCGGTTGAACTGACCAGTCCATTTGACCAAACCAGTTTAGTGGTTCAAGTGGTTATATTTGTAAAGAGGAATCTGGTGAGGGTTCTCCTTTACTAGTAAAGGCGTGGGGAGGCAGCCGGGCAGGGGGCGGCGAGAAAAGTAGTTTAATGTGCTTACTGGCTGGCGTGGTAAGTTTGTCCCGGCCCAACCCAGCCCCCTCCCTTTGATGCTGAACTGGTTTGCCTCCAACCGTGCTTGGTTCAATTCGATCGTGGCTCGTGCACATCCCTATTGTAGGTTGCTGAAAAGATCCCAGCTGCAAGACAGGAGGCCAAGTCCCAGGGCAGTCAATGGAGGGGAAAGGAGATTTGCGGGAGCAGAGCAGGAGGCTGAAGAGAAGGAGACAGACTGCCACTTTGTTTCAGGAGTGGCTCAAGGGATAGTGGCGCCTCAGGACAGTCACAAAACATGGCCCTTTCTCGTGGCCCTCTTTCCGAACCTTGCAATATCTGAAAGTGCACGAGAGACCGGGAGGACGGTTTCCAGCAGCCTCCTCATGCTCCTTCCTTGCAAGCTTTGCAAAGCATGTCCGACTTCATGCAAAGTCCACAAGATCCATCCTGGTGTGTCCCTAAAGAGCCCTGGCAGGACGCAGGGCCTGGGGGCAAATCAGTCAGTGCGGGGCCCCCTTCTAGTTAAGTTTAATGGCACCAACAAGAGCAGGACCCAGGCAGTCCCCCTGCTTGCCCTGCCCTAAGGACAGCCCTTTCTGAGGGCATGGGGCATCTTGCTGCCCTGCTGGCAGAGGTGCTCTTACCCCTGGACGTTGGGGCTGAAGTCCAGGGCCTCCACAGTCCCTGCCCCCCAATCCTTTTTAGTCTGTCCTGGGTGATGTGGTTGCCCGGTGGAACATGATGTGATGGTGCTTAATTTGCTGGGGGGGGAGGGACCCTCCAAAGGCCTTTAGGTCCAGGTTCCAGAATTACCTAGGTGCACCTCACTCTGCGGGGCCTCAGTAATCTGCTGCCCAAGCTGATGGCCTCACCTTGCCTCATGAAAGGGCCGCCCCTATATTGTTCAATAGTCTAAGGATCATCTATGAGGTACTTCTCACAATCAGTGAGAAGAGCTGTATGGGGGTTTGTGGAGAGAGAGGGCTCAGTCACATTACAGATTCTTACAGGCCACATGGTCGGGGGGAGAGATTGAAGAAGGAGAGTGTTTACAAGGAAAAAAATATGTACACAAATGCGGGGGGGGGAAGCGTGCTGCAGCAACACATGAGCAAAAAGACGAGGTTAACGGAGCGCTCGCTCCGTTGACCTCGGCTAAGGAGAGGGGTATTTAGGGCGGCTAGCTTCTGGGAGCCACATGTCTCCCATTGCAACACATGATCTCCCAAAAGCAGGCTTGGCTCCATTAGCCTGCTTTGGGGCAATCATGAGAATTGCCTCTATGAGTTGTTATTAGCACAGATAGCTGGGCCACAGGGCACCTTTCTCACGGCTGCCTCTATTTAGTAGGGGGAGAGCAACGGGCCCTATCTAAATCCGGCACAGCATTCCTGCAGTGGCTGTTGCTGGTGTCTGCCTTGCGCTTCTTCTTAGGCTGTAAGCTCTTTGGGGACAGGGGACCACTTTATTGTTATCTGTCCGGCTACATGCTGAGGGCTTCTTCACTCAGCCTACCTGGGCACGCAGGGGCCGGCCTCAGAGTAGGGACGGGGAGGGGTTAAACGCCACCCTGGGTCTCCTCCGTCCCAAGCTGTTGGTTCCTTGTACTGGCCTCTCTCTGGAGGACCCAGCACCCGCCATTCGCCAGCCAGTCATCCCTGGCCGGTTCCTTGAATGCCCCTTGCGGGCTGTGCACCTCCCGTCCCCAATTAGGGGGCCAACGCCCCTCTTGATTAACCCATTATCCCTGTCAGCTGTGCTCCCCATCATCCCTGTTCCTCCCTCCTCCCCTCTGAGCCCCATCCCCTCAAGAGGCACGCTGATGACATCATTTCCGTGGGCCTCCCTGGAAGCAATCGCTGGACCAGCTTGCCCGGCTTCATTTCCCTGCTGGGAGCACTGTTTGGCGGGGTGACTGGGTGGCTGGAATGGCCCGTCGGTGTGCTCCCTTCCTCCTCTGATGGCATGCTGTCCCCTCCCGCAGTGTTGGATGGCCGCTGACCCTCACCCTGGACAGTAAAGGCGGCCAGTATGACTGGACAATATCATTTCCCCCACTCTGAACTAAGAACGTTTTCACAGAAAAGTGTTATACCAGTAGTAGTAGTAGTAGTAGTAGTAGTAGTAATCAGCATATGGTAGGTCTTATTCACTAATAAGACAATTAAGATGACAACACAATGATTTTGTTATAACAAAATATTCCGCCCCTCCTGTGTCTCTAGTGTAGAGGTGGGCAAACTCTAGCTGTTGTTGAACTATAACTCCCAACAATTTATTGTGGCTGGGGATGATGGGAGTTGTAGTTCAACAACAGCTGGAGGGCCGAGTTTGCCCACACCCCTGCTCTAGAGTACAATTACTAGTGGAGTCACCATTGGCCGCCATAAGACATGACGTGGAACTGTGGGCTTCCTTCTTGACAGGAGGACAGCCCGCACCGCCAATCAGACCAGAGTGAAGAAGGAGCTTCCTCCCTCAACTCCGTTTCCATGGGGCCCAAACTGCAGTGCCCACATTCGGATGTAACGCTTGCACCGCAAAACCAGAGTTGAAAGTGCCAAAAGTTTGGGGAGGGAAACCATGGGTCCCTTTTTCCCTTCAGCTCCAGTTTCCCAGTTTCGGACATGCAGGTAATGAAACCGGAGGTGAAGCGATCTCTGGTTTCCTGTTACATCTGAATTCGGCCATTGAGTTTAGCAATTGAAATTGACAGGGCAGTTGAAATCCACCAGATGTGAACCATTTTTAAAGGTTGGTAGAAAATATGTACTCTGTACCAGATGCTGGTGAAGATGCTGTTATGCAGCTTTCAGACAGAAAGGGGCAATGCTGAGTCAGTTCTGCTGATTTGATGACCTAGTTGCCTTTCAAGCACTGAGTTCTCTATAGAACAGGGTGTCATCCTGACCACCAACCACATCCTGTGGTCTACCATCCCTTTACTTCTGAGATATTTTAAATGACAGACTAGAGCCTGCTGAACTGCATCCTACCCTCTCACACAGTAGATTGTGCAGTGCCGACCCAAGAAGTTGATCAGAACAGACTCCATCCCAGAACAATTCTTGCTTCGACCTCTCCTTGATCCAGGAAGATGTCTCTCCATTTGGTTCTCTCCTTGGCTCTTCTCATCTTGTTAGTCTTAAGTAAGTGATGGTTGGACCATTTCTTCTCCCTGTCCTGAAATCTTTCACAGTTTATTGACACTATCAGTACTTAGGAATGTCAGAGGAAAATAGGAACATAGGAAGCTGCCTTATACCAAGTGAGACTCTGTTCCATCTAGCTCAGGCTTGTCTACACTGAATTAGATAGTCCCATGGGCCATGCCCCACACAAACTCTTGTTCAACAGAAATCTGTCTCCATGTAGCATTCTATTAATCAATTGACCAACAAGGTGTCATAGCAGCAGTAGTTAGGACTACTGTGAGGAGAAGGAACATAAGAACATAGGGACATATGAAGCTGCCTCTAGCGAGTCAGACCTTTGGTCTATCTAGCTCAAGATTGTCTACACAGACTGGCAGCGGCTCCTCCAAGGTTGCAGGCAGGAGTCTCTCTCAGCCCTATCTTGGAGATGCTGCCAGGGAGGGAACTTGCTACATTCTGCATGCAAGCATGTAGATACTCTTCCCAGAGCAGCCCCATCCCATGAGGGAAAAATCTTACAGCGCTCATACATGGTCCCCCATTCAAATGCAAACCAGGGTGGACCCTGCCTAGCAAAGGGGACAATTCATGCTTGCTACCACAAGACGAGCTCTCCTCAGTTGTTCTTCTAACAACAAAGATCACCACCACCACAAGTTACTACAATATTGGTGGCTTACAACAGAACTTTACTAGCAGTAGTGCGATTTGCACCAAAATGGCTGTTATTGCTGCGAATTTGTATACATTACTAATTACTACTAGTTGCTCTTAATAAGTGCACTGCAAGAATTCAGGATAGTCACATAACATTAAGTTATTAATAAATAAAGAAGGGGAAGTAGGAGGAAGAAAGGGAGACGAAGGAGATAAAGCTGGCTAGCTGAAAGGCAAGAGGGGTGGGCAGGGAATATTACAGATTATTACAGACCACATAGGGGAGAGGGAGATAGAGAAGCAGCATGAAGAAGGAGGGAGTTTACAAGAAAAAAATGGGTAAACATGTAAGGAAAAGGATGAAAGACCTGATGGAGATGGTGGTGGTTTATTCCAGGTGAAGAAATCAGCGGAAACATTACTCCATCTCCTGAGGTCTCTGTCGCTTTGGGAGGGACAGCACTGATGTCCTGTAAGCATGGAGTCTCTGCATATAATCGTGTGTACTGGTACAAGCACAGCCATGGTAGAGCCCCGTACTCGGTGATTGATGGCTACTCTGATCCTGTGACTGGAGGACGGCTGAAAATGGAAGTGGACAAGACCAGCATGTCTACAAAGCTCTCCATCAGCCAGGTAGAGATGGAAGACGCTGCGGTCTACTACTGTGCTGCAAGTGACACAGTGTTGGGAAATATAAGGGGACCTGAACAGAAACTGGCAGTGGGGGGGGGGGTGGAGGATCTCTGATCTTGAAGTCCTCTTTGGGGACACCTGCATGTTATGTCATGTGATGCCCACACGTTCAAAGAAGCATTCAGTGAGATCTTGGTTCATACGTCACATGGCCCTTTATGCCGTTCTCTTTGTCCTGCTAAGGAAACTGTATGTTTAATTTGCGTGCTTATTACATGATAAGATCAGAGAGTAAGTCTCCCATTTAAAGCAGAGAACATCCATATAAACAAAAGAAAGACCTGGAATTTGTGTAGGGAACTGAAAAGAGATAAGGTCCAAATTTCAGGGCAGTTAACGGAGGAAAACACAGAATGGAGGGGGTTGAGCAGGAGACTGAAGTGAAGGAGTCAGACTGTGGCAATGGCTGCATTCACACACAACGCAGAACCGCAGGTGAATGGGACAAGGGTTCCATGGATGTTACATCAATATCTGGGAAAATATAGTTTGGTACAAGGAAAAAACTGAGGGTTCAGATTTGGAACTCCGATCGGAACCCTTGGGTTGTAATGAGTGTCGTTGCCACGAACTGAGGTTGGATGTAGCCTGTGTGCTGTCCAGGTTTGGAACCACAGGCTGCATTCCCTGGAACCAGAGTTGAGGGAGGAAGCTTTTCCCTCAACTCCACTATGTTTGGCTATGCGTGCTGTCCTTCCTGGAAGAAGGAAGCCTGCACAGCCAGGTCCCCCTCCTCTCTGCAGTCTCTCTGACTGCAGAGAGGATGCTCTCTCTCTCTCGTCTGAATGCGGACAGGAGAGTGGGAGGAAGGGGGATTGGTTCCATGAGATGTGCGAATGCAGCCATCGTTGCAGAAGCAGCTCAAGTTAGAGCAGCACCGGAGGAGAGTCACAAAAAACTGCCCTGCCTCATGCCGGCCCTTTTTCAGAACCTTGCAAGATCTGAAAGTGCATGAGGGACAGGGAGGAGGAAGGTTTCCAGCAGCCTCCTTGTTCCTCCTTGTGCTTCTTGCAAGCTTTGCCAAGAGTGTGAGGAGAGGCATTCCTTCCAAAGTCTGCAAGGGCCAGAAGGTCCTGAAGAGCTGCTCCAGTGGCAGCAACATGGGTCATCTTGCCCCCCTGCGGGTGCAGAATATCCGATAGATTTGTTCTGCTTTAGAGTCGGTCTATGACTTTTAATCAAATGTTCCTTCAGAACTGGAGTTCTAAGGGTTGGGGTTCTGTAACAATGGGGATGGACCATAGCTCAGGGGTAGGGCATCTGCTTTGCATGCAGAAGGTCCCAGGTTCAATCCCTGGCAATATCTCCAGGCAGGGCTGGGAAAGACTCCTGTGTGAAACCTTGACAAACCACTGCCATTCAGTGCTGATACCACTGAGCCAGATGGACCAGTGATCTGACTGGGTACAAGGCAGCCTTGTATGTTTCTATGCTCTTGGAAAGAAAGTGTCATCTATCGCAGCTACCACAGCATTGATATAATGTGCTCACGGCATCGGAGTGCCATCAGAAGCCTGGCAGCTGCATTTTGTATCACTGCCAATGCAGAAAGGTCTTCAAGGGCAGCCCTGCATCAATGGTGTTACAGTAGTCAAGATGAGAAGTGATGAAGATTTAGAGAAGCCAAGTCCATTTCAATGGATCTTAGTCAGGCTTCACTTCGGGGAGGATTCACTTCAAGATTCACTGCAGTTCGGGGAGGGAAACTGTGGGTCCCTTCAGTTCCAGTTTTCCAAATTTGCATGTGTGTCTAAGGCAAGTCTGCTCAACTTTGTCAACTTTGTCCCCCCCCCCCATTTTTGGACGACAACTCCCATAATCCCCAGCTACAGTGGCCAATAGCCAGGGGTTATGGGAGTTGCAGGCCAACAACTGCACAAGGGCTAAATTTGAGCAGCCCTGGTCTAAGGAAAGCAATTTCTATCCTAAATAACCTAAATAAGTGTCCTGTTCTGTTGGTTTCTAGTTCTCATGGATTG
The DNA here is from genome assembly GCF_027244095.1 of Hemicordylus capensis. Lineage (NCBI taxonomy): Eukaryota > Metazoa > Chordata > Lepidosauria > Squamata > Cordylidae > Hemicordylus > Hemicordylus capensis. The sequence continues at coordinate 8,491,012 of NC_069662.1, read as the reverse complement.
TGGAGGTACATGTACTCATCATCTGCGCTGGAAGCTCTATCGGTCCTCTTCTTATAATCATTGCTGCACATAACCCGGACCTTCTTTCTACCAGCACATGATTTCTTTATCTCCACATTTAGGGAAAGAATAAGTTTCACAGTGAGAACCCCTGTGGAGCTTCTGTCATTCAGTTAGATGGGGCTGAACAGATTACAGTCTGATTATTTATTATCCCTTTTGTTAGGATTTAAATCAGTTTCAAACCTGTTTACACATCCTGGTTTAAGGCTTCCAACTTGGGAATCCTGGGATGATAGTTCTCTATACCAACTATTTCTCGATACCAACTTCATCAGGAAATGGCATGACCCCCCTTAAATGCCTGCCTGAAGGCGATATTGGGCTGGATGAAGGATAACAGACTGAAGTTGAATCCAAACAAGACGGAGGTACTGTTCATAGGGGGTTGGGATCTGAGAGATGGTTTAGAGCTGCCTGTTCTGGATGGGGTTACACTCCCTTTATAAGACCTGGTTCGTAATCTGGGAGTGCTCCTGGATCCCATACACTCCTTGGTCTCTCAGGTTGAGGCTGTGGCCAGGAGTGCTTTTTATCAGCTTCGGCTGATACGCCAGATATGTCCATTCTTGGAGACTAGTGACCTTAAAACGGTAGTACATATGCTGGTAACCTCTAGGCTTGACTACTGTGATGCTCTCTATGTGGGGCTGCCTTTGTACATAGTTCGGAAACTACAATTGGTACAGAATGTGGCAGCCAAACTGGTCTCTGGGTTTACCCGAAGGGACCATATAACACCAATTCTAAAAGAACTTCACTGACTGCCAATATGTTTCTGAACGAAATACAAAGTGCTAGTTATTACCTATAAAGCCCTTAATGGCTTAGGTCCAGGGTCCTTAAGAGAGAGCCTTCTCTGTTGTGAACCCTGTCGCCTATTAAGATCATCTGTAAAGGTCCGGTTACAGTTGCCGCAAACCAGTTTGGTGGCAACTAGGGACTGGGCCTTTTCTGTGGCTGCCCCGAGTTTTTGGAACACGCTCCCTGCTGAAATAAGAGCATCCCTTCTGTTTGCTTTTAGGGAGACCCTGAAGACGTACCTGTTTCCCCAGGCCTTCAACTGAGACTCAATGTTTTACATTTTAACGTGTTATTAATGTGTTTTTATCTATTATGATTTTAACGGTTTATGGATTTTAAATGTGTTATGTTTTATGTTTTTAATTCTGTACACTGCCTAGAGATTTTTATACTAGGTGGTATATAAAATAGATAGATAGATAGATAGATCTGCAAAAGAGCCAGGAATTTCTCACAAACAATTCTTGGCACTTCCAAGAATTATTTCTGCCCCCCAGAATACTTCCAAGAATTATGATGTCCCCAGAAGAATCCCAAGAACTTCTGCCCCCAGGTTTCTTGGAATAATCCATGGTCATGTTCAAACCATTTAAAAATCTGTAATGCAGATATCCCCACAATGAGCCGGGTCTCACGATCAGTGAGACCCAGTTTTTGTGAGTGCGCGGGGAGAGAGGGCTAAGTCACGAGCAGGGAGGGAGCCCTGGGCGGCCAGATCAGCCACCCACATGATTGCCACATGATATGCGACTGCGCAGGGCATGCTGGCGAGAACACCGGAGCTGGGAGGCAGCTTTTCACCTCCCTCTGGGGGTCTCCCCGTGAGGAGCTGTGGCGCAGAGCCGCGCCACTGCTACTCACGATTGGGAAGCCTGGGTTTGCGGAGCGCTCACTCCACAAACCAGGGCTAAGGAGAACCTAGCCCAATTTTTGCTGATTGTGAGAATAGTCTCCCAATGTCTCCCAATAGTCTCCCAATGTCTCCCTTCTTCTCAGACAGCTTTCTTGTGTTTTGCTATTTTCAGCCACTAGAGGGCAACCAAGACCTTCACAGATTTCCTTCCAAGTTTGCCTTCAGCTTTTTAAAATATGCTTCATTCAACAACATTTCAGGCAATGCAAAAGCAGCATACATTGGCAAGAGGTGGATGAGGCAGGCCACAGAAGAAGGTTGCCTCACTAGTGATCATTTCAAACATCAGCAACAAGGGAGAAATAGCTTCAAGTCATTTCAGAATTTCAGCACTCACGAGGATGCTTTTCTCTTCTAAAGAACATTGCTACTTGGCTGTTTTAAGAACTTTCCTTCTCTTCGTAAAGTCAGGTAATGTATCCATGAGGTACCAATCCTCGCAGCTCAATAGGGTAGAGTAGGATAGGGATAGTAGATATATTTATGGTTGGTTGGCCCGCCTGGTTGTGTGAGTGACCTCGTAGTCTCCCATTCAAATGCAAACCAGGGCTTAGCAAAGGGAACATTTCATGCTTGCTACCACAATACCAGCTCTCCTCCCTTGTGCATCCCTGCTCTAAGGGCATACAACTTAATACACAGGAACTTTGTGATTGATCTCCTGGCTTCAAAACAAAACAGAAGAAAACACATCCTGAAATTCAGCTCTCTGAGGCTGCTAATTTGTTCAAAACAGGAGAAGGGGCTCTTTTCTGCCTGATTCATAGCTCCTTCTCCCTACCAGAGGGCATTCTAGAGGCTTCCTTTCTCAGCCGAAGACAGAAGTTCACCACCTGAGGTTTCTGTGAGCATCTGAACCACAAAGATCCCGCTTCTGACTTGCAGATGAAAGAGGAGAGTTCAGCAAGGAGCCGTATTTGTTTCTCTTCAGCATTTCAAAGACATCTACTGGGAGGAAGACCCAGAACCTTCAGGATGGACTCAAGACCCTGGATAGCTCAATGGCGGCCTTTCCTTGGGCTTCTTCTCCTTTGTAAGTGGGACAATCTTTAGGAAATTGCAGCTGTTCGCAACAGAGAAGAACTAGGTAGTTCTCCAGCCTGTACAAGTTCTGAATCACAGGAGTCTATCTCCATGTGGCATTCTGCTAATCAACCGGCCAACCAATACAAGGATTCATAGAAACAGTAGTTAGTACTACTGGGAGGAGGAGATCTACAACATTTAGGACCACCATCACTAGTGTTAGCAATAAATGCAGTGGTGGAATCAGGTGTATGGTAGAACCTTATGCATAAGAGCTCAGTAGCTCTTTCTTGCAGCATAATTGCGGTTATTGCTGTGAAGGTGTATACATTATTAATTACTAATAATTGCTATTGGAAATGCACTGCAAGAATGTAGGATAGTCACAAAACATTAAAAAGAAACAAAAGGGAATGGGGAAAGAAACAATGAGACAGCAGAGAAGGATGGCAGGCTGATGTTGAGAGAGAGGGATGGGAAGGAGAGGAATGGAGAGCTGGTCTTGCAGGAGCAAAGGAGAATTTTCCCCTTGTGCCCTGGTTTGCATTTGAAAGGGAGACTAGCTGTGTGAACACTGGAAGAGATTCCCTTTAGGGGATGGGGCCTCTCTGGGAAGAGCAGAAGGTTCCAAGTTCCCTCCCTGGCAGCATCTCCAAGAGAGGGCTGAGAGAGATTCCTGCCTGCAACCTTGGACAAACCGCTGCCAGTCTGTGTAGACAATCCTGAGCAATGGTCTGACTTGGTATACAGCAGCTTCCTATGTTCCTAAGTAACACTGTAGATTTCTGGGCAAGACGGACAGAAGTTGGGGGTGGGGTGGGGGTGGGGTGGGGAGAGGGAGTGCTTGAGGAAGGAGGCAATTTACAACAACAAAAAATGGGCAAGCAAGTAGTAGGAGGAACCAAACAACCTGATAGAGATGACGGCGATTTTATTCCAGGTGGAGAAATCAGTGGAAACATTACACCATCTCCTGAAGTCTCTATCTCTTTGGGAGGGACAGCACGGATCTCCTGTAAGCATGGAGTCTCTGCATATAATGTTGTGTACTGGTACAAGCACAGCCATGGTAAAGCCCCATACTCGGTGACTGAGGGCTACTCTGATCCTGTGACTAGAGGACGGCTGAAAATGGAAATGGACAAGCCCAGCATGTCTACAAAGCTCTCCATCAGCCAGGTAGAGATGGAAGATGCTGCGGTCTACTACTGCGCTGCAAGTGACACAGTGTTGGGAAACATAAGGGGACCTGAACAGAAACTGGCAGTGGGAGGGGCGGAGGATCTCTGTTCTTGAAGTCCTCTTTGGGGACACCTGCATGTCATATGATGCCCCACACATCACACTGCTAATTAAGGAAGCATTCAGTGATGTCTTGGTTTATAGATCACACCACCCTTTATGTCCTTCTCTTTGTCTTGCTAAGTAACCCGTGTGTTTAATCTATGTGCTTATCAGAGAGCAGGTCTCCAAATAAGCATCCGTATAGACAGAAGAAAGTGCGGGAATTTGTACAGGGATTCTAAAAGAGCCCAACTTGGAGACAGGAGGCCAGTATTCGAAGGCAGCTGAAGGAGGGGGTGAAAAGAGATGTGGAGGATTTGAGCAGGAGACTTAAAGTATGATAAGAACATTAGAAACAAAAAACAACAACAACAAAAAAAAACCCCAAAACAGCTCTGCTGGATCAGGCCAGTGGCCTATCTAGTCCAGCATCCTGTTTCACACAGTGGCCCACCAGATGCTTCTGAGAAGCCACAGGCAAGAGGTGAGGGCATGCTCTCTCTCCTGCTGTTACTCCCCTGCAACTGGTATTTAGAGGCATCATGCCTCTTCAGCTGGAGGTGGCCTGTAGCCATCAGAATAGGGCCATTGATAGACCTGTCCTCCATGAATGGTTGTTTTTATTGTCTTGTAAACCTCTCAGAGAACTTGCATTTGGGGCAGTATAAAAATATGCTAAATAAATAAATAAATAAATAAATAAATAAATAAATAAATAAATAAATAAATAAATTCAAGTTCAAGTTAAATTTTATTTACGGTCTTAGACCAATTAATTAGCTTAAATAAAGTTAGTGTATGAAATGGTTTTGAACCAGTTTAGGATAGATTTCATGTATAGTATATTAATTTTATACCTGATTTCGTCTTACTTCTAACTTCCTGGCAACTAGAAATGGCAAGGAACCCTAAGATCCTCCCACTTCATTCCAGCTCTCCTAAATTCCGTTAGCTGAGGAGAAGGAATGCCATCAAGCCTGTTTTACTACATGTAGATTCTAAAGGCCGTATGACATATTATTACACTGGAAATCTGTGATTGATCTCCTGGCTTCAAAACGAAAGAAAACGCATCCTGAAATTGAGCTCTCTGTAGCTGCTAATTCATTCAAAACAGGCGAGGGGGCTCTTTTCTACCTGATTTATATCTCCTTATCCTCTAGAGGGTACTCTAGAGGCTTCCTTTCCCAGAGGAAACAAAACAGAAGTTCACCACCTGAGGTTTCCGTGAGCATTTGAACCACAAAGATTCTACTTCTGACTTGGAAATCAAAGAGGAGAGTTCAGCAAGGAGCCATATTTGTTTCTCTTCTGCATTTCAAAGGCATGTACTAGGAGGAAGCCCAAGCAGCTGGAGACTCCATGTCCTTCAGGATGGACACAAGACCCTCAATAGCTCAATGGAGGACTCTTCTTGGGCTTCTTCTCCTGTGTAAGTGGGGACAGTCTTTAGGAAATTGCAGCTGTTAGCAACAGAGAAGGACTAGGTAGCTCCATGCCTCACCCAAGCCCTTGTTCATCAGGAATCTGTCTCCATCTGGCATTACATTAATCAACTAAGCAATAAGGTTCCTTAGAAGCAGCAGTTAGTACTACTGTGAGGAGGAGAAGTTCTTCTTCTACAACAATTAGCAGCAATATCACCAGGACTACAATACTGGAGTCTCGCAACAGGATTATTTATTTATTTATTTATTTATTTATTTATTTATTTATTTTCACATATTTTTATACCTATTTATATATATATATATAATTTTATAATTTAATAGTTTGTGTGATTTGCACTTCCTTGCAACAAAGTTGCTGTTATTGCTGTGAATTTGTACCCATTTCTAATAACTATTAATAAATCCAGCAAGAATTCAGGATAGTCAAAGGACATTTTTTTAAAATAAATAAATAAAGCAAGTAGGGGAAGTGGGAGTAAGAAAGGGAGAGTAAGTAGAGAAGGATGTCTGGCTGGACAACGGGCAGGCCACATTACAGATTATCACAGGCCACAGTTCTTACAGGCCAGATAGAAGAGGGTGGTGGACGTTACACAAAAACAGGTAAACAAGTAGGGGAAAAGGCAAACAACCTGATATCGATGGCAGTGATTTTATTCCAGGCAGAGTAATCCGTGGAAATGTTTCTCCATCTCCTGAGGTCACCATCTCTTTAGGAGGGACAGCACACATCTCCTGTAAGCATGGCATCTCTGGATATAATGGTATATTCTGGTACAAGCACAGTCACGGTAGAGCCCCATACTCGGTGATTGATGGCTACTCTGAATCTGTGACTAGAGGACGGTGGAGAATAGAAATGGACAAGACCAGCAAGTCTACGAATCTCTCCATCAGCCTGGTGGAGATGGAAGATGCCGGGGTCTACTACTGTGCAACAGGTGACACAGTGGTGGAAAATTTAAGGGGGCCTGATGAAAAACTGGGAGGGAGGGGCTGAACATCTCTGCTCCAGACGTTCTCTTGGAGGACGCCTGCATGTCACATGATGCCCACATGTCCCACTGCCTATTAATGAAGCATTAAGTGACATCTTGGCAAATGCATCACATGACCCTTTCTTCTCTTTGTCCTGCTAAGTATATAGAGTAAACATGCAGTTTCCTTATTTAGACACTCACTTGAAAGGGGTTATGCAGCTTTTGGACACACGGTGGAGATGCTGAGCCAGCTCTGCCGATTTGGTGACCTAGTTGCAAAGAAGACCATTTCAACCACTGAGGTTACTTGCTACAGCAGAGGGTGTAATCCTGGCCGCCAACCACATCCTGTGGTCTACCATATCTTTACTTTTGAGGCGTTCTATAAACGACTTGCCAAGAGAAAAGTGCCTGGTGAATTCCATCAAGCCCTCTCACACGGTGGACTGTTCACGGCTCCAACCAAAGCATTTGCTCAGAACAGAATTCCTCCCGAATTTGACCTCTCCTTGATCCAGCAAGATGGCTCTCCCTTCAGTTCTCTCCTTGGCTCTATTCTTCTTTTCCGTCTTAAGTAAGTGATGGGCATTTCTTCTTCCTCCTTTGAACTACTTGTAACCTATTTTCCACATGGAAAGTACCCTTGTGAGACCACCTTGCTGTCCATGTATGTTCCCCATTAACAACTTCACAATGCCTGCACCAATTTGCACCCTATTTGGTACAGATGTTGTGTGCCACAAATGGACAACTCAATGGCATTGTTTGTGATGATGCCATGCACTCCAATCCAAGATGGAAACCGGATGGAAGGTAGATGGATTAGTTCATACCAGAAATGTTTGTTTCATTCATCTCTCAGGACTCAAGAATCTCATAGGAACACAGGAAGCTGCTTTATACCGAGTCAGACCCTTGGTCCATCTAGCTCAGTATTATCCACACTGACTGGAAGCAGCTCTCCAAGATTTTAGGCAGGAGTCTCTTCCTGCATGCAGATCAGAGGCTCGTCCACCGAGCTATGGTCCACCAACATATCCCGCAGCCCACTGTAAATTTAATCTATGATGCCAGATCTGTACTTGAAGAGGAACGAAGTGGTTTATTCCTGTGGTGGCAGAACGGACTGCCAGGTGACCACAGGTGATGGATGCCATGCTAATTATATGGTGGGAAGCTTTCCAAATTAAATGTGAGAACCTTCCAAAAAATAGGTTCTCTCACCTGCAGCCTACTGAAGATGAGGCTTCAAATGGGTGCATATTTTTCAGATATGACATTAAAAACACATTTCAGAGAATCGTAGAGTTTCCGCATTGGAAGGAACCTTGGCATTCCCTCCAGTCCAACCTTCTACTCACTGCAGGGAACTGCTACAACATCTTTCTTCTTTCTTTCTTTCTTTCTTTCTTTCTTTCTTTCTTTCTTTCTTTCTTTCTTTCTTTCTTTCTTTCTTTCTTTCTTTCTTTCTCTCTCTCTCTTTCTTTCAATTGCCCACTCTCCCACTATGGAGAGATCCTCTTGGAGCTCCTTACAATCTCTTTTGGATTTCACTACCCTAAGTAGTCTGATATCATCTGCAAATTTGGCCACCTCACTGCTTACCCTAACCTCTACATCATTTATGAATAGATTTTAAAACCCTGGTTCCAGTAAAGATCCCTGGGGGACCATCCTCACTTCTTACTTAAAGAACTGTCCATTAATACCTACCCCCTGTTTCCTGTCATTCAACTTGTTAGCAATCGACACATGAACCTGTTCCCTCATCTATAACCACTAGGTTTTCTCCAGAATCTTTGATGAGGAATGTTGTCAAAAGTCCAAGTATACTATGTCAACTTAAAGCTAGTCTAAAGTTGCTTCCTTGCAATTTCAGCTCCTTGGTTCTCATCTTGAAATGATTTACCGCAAGCTAAGAACCTCAGAGCTGTGTTGTCGATGTCTATCCATTTATCCACCTGCCCATCTGACACCATCTCTCTGCCATTCTCTTCCCGACAGAAGGGAGCGTTGGATGGTCGGTGACCCAGACTGAAAGCAGCGTGACTGTCAATGAAGGAGAGCCCATCTCTCTCAATTGCACCCATGACAACACTCTCACAGTGTACGCTTTCTGGTATATCCAGTATCCGGGCCAATCTCCAAAACTCTTTCTGAGGGAAATGGGATCTTCAGATTCAGATGAGGGGCTGCTTCGTGGTTTCACCCATGACAACGATAAAGGAAAGAAGACTCTTAAGATGGAGAAAGTTGCCAGCCGACTGAATGACTCTGCTGTCTATTTCTGTGCTGCAAGCGACACAGTGAGGCTGAACAGAATAGAAGCAGATCAAAAACCTGTTCAGGCACAGAACAGGGTAGAGAAAGAACATGCATACTATATTCACGGATTCAGGCTGCAATCCTATGCACACATGTCCCTGCTCACCTCTTTGCTGGTAAAAAGGAATCCTTACCGGATTCCCCTTTAATGGTGCTTTTCGATCCGGTTTGAGCCGAACCGGGCCCCTTTCGGCTTGACCTGAACCTCGTTGAGCCGAACGACTTGAAGTCGAGCTGGCTCAGAGTCGGGTCCTCCCTTTTAAACTTTTAAACTTTGTAATAAAAGAACTGGAGTCTGGAGGTCAGCCCCTGTTTCAACCAACAGATTCTACCCTTTTTGTTTCCTTGGTGTACAGATACTGCTTGACTCTCCTTTGGGTCTAGCAATGGGCAGTACTAGACACCCACCAGAAAGGGTTCCTTGAGCAGTATTCTTTGCACCAGATGCTGTTAGGCAGCTTTCAGACACCAGGTGGGGACGCTGAGCTGGCTTGGCCGATTTGGTGACCTAGTTGCAAAGAAGACCATTTCAAGCACTGAGGTTTCTACCGCAGAGGGAGTCATCCTGGCCGCCAATCACATCCTTTGGTCTACCATCTTTTTCCTTTTGAGGCATTTTAAATGACTCGCCAAGAGGAAAGTGCCTGGTGAATTGCATCCAGCCCTCTCACCCAGTGTACCATTAATGGTGCTAAACAAAGTATCTGACCAGAACAGAATTCCTCCTGAATTTGACCTCTCCTTGATCCAGCAAGATGGCTCCCCCTTCCGTTACCTCCTTGGTTCTCTTCTTCCTGACAGTCTTAAGTAAGTGGTGTTCATTTCATCTTCCTCTTTTGGACTATTTTCAACCTAGTTTAAACGTAGGAAGTACTCTTGTGAGATCACCTTGCTGTCCATGTTCATGAGGAACTTTATCAAAAGCTGTTTGAAAGTCCAAGTATACTATGTCGACTTAAAACTAGCCTAAAGCTTCTTCTTGTAATTTCAGCTCCTTGGTTCTCATCTTGAAATGATTCATTCACCACAAGCTAAGAACCTCAGAGCTGTGTTGTCGATGTCTATCCATTTATCCACCTGCCCATCTGACACCATCTCTCTGCCATTCTCTTCCCGACAGAAGGGAGTGTTGGATGGTCGGTGACCCAGACTGAAAGCAGCGTGATTGTCAATGAAGGAGAGCCCATCTCTCTCAATTGCACTCATGACTACACTGCCACGGTGTACGCTTTCTGGTATATCCAGTATCCGGGCCAATCTCCAAAGCTCTTTCTGAGGGAAATGGGATCTTCAGATTCAGATGAGGGGCTGCTTCGTGGTTTCACCCATGACAACGATAAAGGAAAGAAGACCCTTAAGATGGAGAAAGTTGCCAGCCAGCTGAACGACTCTGCTGTCTATTTTTGTGCTGCAAGCGACACAGTGAGGCTGAATGGAAGAGAAGCAGATCAAAAACCTGTACAGGGCACCGAGCAGGGTGGAGAAAGCACATGCATGATATATTCACGGATTCAGCCTGCAATCCTATGCAAAATGCCATGGAATTACTCCCAAGGAAACATGCATAAGATCAAAATGAATAGAATTCACATATTTTTGTGTTCTGCCTGCCACTTTGAGAAAACAAATGTTGAGGACAAATTGGTATGCTTATTTTATAAAGAAAATAGAGCAATGTACATGCTTTGCATCTCCAGGTAGGTAGCTTTGCTATGTGATTTTTTTTTTTTAAGTTAGAAGAATGTTTTTTTAAAAAAATTTGGCCTCCAGTTCAGTTCAACCACTGATTTTGGAGGCAGTCTTGACCACTAACCAAAGATCCCTTCGGAACTGGAGTTCTACACTGGGCTTGGGATCTGTAATGTTGGGGATCGGGCTGCAATTCAATGACTGAGCATCTTCTTGCATCCATAAGGTCCCAGGTTCACTCCCTGGCAGCATCTCCAGACAGGGTTGAGAAGAATTCAATCCTGAAGTCCTAGAGTACCACTGCCAGTCAGAGCAGACCATACTGAGACAGATGGGCCAATGGCCTGACTCAGTAGACAGCAGCCTCCTATGATCTATAACAGGGTTTCTTAGCCTTGGGCCTCCAGATGCTGTTGGACTACAACTCCCATCATCCCCAGGCATGGCCTCTGTGGCTGAGGATGGTGGGAGTTGTAGTCCAACAACATCTAGGGACACAAGGTTAAGAAACCCTGATCTATAACACTTACAGTACCCAGGATATTTCCCAAAGGAACATGGTGATTCATTGATTTTGGAACTGTTTGAATTATTTATTTATTTATTTATTTATTACATTTATATCCCGCTCTTCCTCCGAGGAGCTCAGAGCTCACATGGTTATTTTTATCCTCACAACAACCCTGTGAGGTAGGCTAGGCTGAGAGATTCATGATTGGCCCGGAGTCCCTCAGTGAGTTTCATGGTTGAATGGGGATGTGATCTCAGGTCTTCCCGGTCCTAGTCCAAAAGCGTTTGATGAAAGTGTACCATCACAAAAGCATTGTTATATACCTGGTATCGTCCTTTGATTAATCCCACTTACATTGGCTTCAGACAATTTTACTGGGAATGGACATGATGCCTTCCCCCTTTCATTAATCATATGACATTACGTTGGGCTTTATGAAAGGATACTAGGCTCAGACTGAAGTAGATGCATGCAATGTGCCCTCTTGCCCAGAAGGTGGTGCCATCAGGCCAATTGCAAAGTTCCTCATTGTTCTAGAATTAACCATTGATGCATCTGGGAGATACCTGTAGATATTCAGTGTTGCTTCACTTGCACCTAATGTCTTGGGCTCCTCTTTTCCTACAATTTTTGACATCACTCAGGGTGCTCATTCAGTGTAGTATAGCTGCTGTGAAGGGCAGGTTCTTGGCTCTCTGGTTGTCTTTCAAACTCAGTAAACTTTCTGAATGAAAGAAAGAAAGAAAGAAAGAAAGAAAGAAAGAAAGAAAGAAAGAAAGACATTATGCATAGCATAGAGGTTAGAGTGTTGGACTAAGACTGGGAAGACCCGAGTTCGAATCCCAAACGAACTCACTGGGTCGAATCCCCATGAAACTCACTGGGTAACTCTGGGCCAGTCATGTATCTCAGCCTAGCCTACCTCACAGGGTTGTTGTGAGGATAAAAATAACCATGTACACAGCTCTCGGCTCCTTGGAGGAAGAGCAGTATATAAATGTTATATATATATATATATATATATATATATATATATATATATATATATATATATATATATTTCATATCTACAAGGATGTCCATCACTTTGGTGATGTTAACTGCAATGTTTTTCTCCATTAGTTGGGTGGAATTTTTCAGCAATCATTTACATCTGTTGTTCTCAGTGCTTTTCCATCACATAAATTGTGTCCCTGTTGTATGTGAGCTAATAGGAAAATTCAGAGTTCTGGACTGCCAGATTTCATCTTTTGGAATTCATTCTGTTCTTGGTACCCATAAACTTGGACAGATGAAAAGGTCATGCTTATAGAAATATCCAAGAAATAAAGAGATACAATTGTGACCCGCACCCCTGTGTATATCCCCCATCACAGGATCAAACTGGAAAGCCCCAAGTTCATTTGAGAACTACCACATACACTGGGGAAGACCTTCAGTAATATAATACCCAAATGTCCCTTGTCTGATAACTATTGTGTAAGACTTATAGCGTAGATATGGTTCCTTAACCGTGTGCGTTTCATACCTGGAGCTATGGTTCATGGTCTGTGCTCACCCTGTGCCAAACAGTTTGTTAATGATCCCTTTCCAGATTCCTGCTAGGGTTAATATCCTTTTATGGATAGTTGTATGGCCCTAATCTATTCATTAGCTCATTTCTCTCAGACATTTAGGGCCCTTTTGGAGATAGCGTGAAAGCACGGGTTGACAAACCCAAGGTTAAATCTCGAAGCCGGGAACCGTTCCGCAGGTGATAACTGAGCTGCCGACTGGCAACTTCCAGTTTCAGGGCAGAGGAGCCACTCCCTCCCCCTGATCTGCCAAAACTGCATCCCAACAAGCTCTGCTGTGCTCGCATCACCAGGCTGCAGGCAAGGCAACAGGACAGCAGCTGCAACCACTGGCCACAATTTACAAGGGGCTGTGCTGAGCATGATCATGCCTTTTCGGCACAGGTTGGCTGCCCTCAGGATGGAGAAGGCATTTAAATCCCTCCACCAAGGCCACACAGTGTCCCACAAACAGAACGACAGGTCTTGCGGGATGCAGAGACACGCTAGTTTTCTGTTACTCTGGGAAGGGATCGCGGTTACTTCCTGGGAGGGAATATTTTCTGTTACTCCGGGAAGATATCCCGATTACTTCCTGATCAGGAGAGAGGGCATGCACATACCTCTTGCCTGTGGGCTCCCCAGAAAGCATCTGCTGGGCCACTGTGTGGAACAGGATGCTGGACTTGTGCTAGCAAGCATGACTTGTCCCCTTAGCTAAGCAGGGTCTGCCCTGGTTGCATATGAATGGGAGACTTGAAGTGTGAGCACTGGAAGATATTCCACTCAGGGGATGGAGCTGCTCTGGGAAGAGAAAGAAGGTTCCAGGTTCCCTCCCTGGCAGCATCTCCAAGACAGGGCTGCAAGAGATTCCTGCCTGCAACCCTGGAGAAGCTGCTGCCAGTGTTGGAAATTCTCTGTGGTGAGAGAATCCCTTTCTCATTATAACAGAGTGCACAGAGGCACAACACAGCGGATTTAGTTAGGCATGCGTGTATGCTGTGAATAAAGTAACTTGGAGCCAATTCATAGTTTCAAATCAATATATAAGGCATTTATTAAGGAATTCCATTCTAGATAGGAAAGTGAGGAGTTAGGATCTCTAATCTATCTATCTAGCTGGATGCAGATGGATTCTGCATCTTCTCTGCACACAGGGTGCAGGGAGAGAGGCTTGCCATGTTGCAAGGTAGAAGGGCAGGTAGGGAAGAGAGGAGAGGAAGGAAGTTAGTCCCTGAGATTAGCGATCTACATATCAAAGGGATAGTATCAGAGCAGTGGAGAAGGGATGACCAATGTCTTGACCCTCTAGCCCTCTGACTTACTAGTCTGTCCTCCACTGTCTGAGACAAAGAGACAGCGCAAAGTCCTTTAACTTCCAGCAGCCAGTCTGTGAAGACAATACTGAGCTAGATAGACCAATGGTCTGACTTAGTATATGGCAGTTCCTATGACTAGATAGGCCTTGGGCCTGATCCAGCATGGCTGTCCTAGTGTTCCTAGGAGGGAATTATATGTGGGCAGGCAAAGGATCCTGGAGTTTGGTCTACTGTGTCAAAGGATGCTCTTGTGATGGTAGACCCGGTCGAAGCAGTCTAGGAATCCGCAACACACTCCATTCCCCGTGTCGGTCTGCCAGCCGGGGATTATGAGGGGAGGAATCTCCATGAGCTTTGGGTCTCTGTTGGACTGCGCTGTCATGAGATAGCCCATCCAACCATAGGGGGCTCTGCTGATGTGGGGCTGCCGTAACATAACTAATACTCCACACCTCCCACTCTCCACTCCAAAACTTACAGACTCCCAAGGAGTCCGGGCCACTTTGTGTGTCCAGGCACTTCTGGGTGGGTGAAAATGGGGATGATTCTTGACAACACATTCACAATTCTCAGTCTGGGACCGACGTTGTGGCATATGTAGATTGACCGCCATGGGGAATCCCGGCTGAGGGGAGCCACTGATTTCAGCCCGGCCAAGCTGGGTGGCCGTGCTGAGCACAGATAAAACACGCATATGTTCTATGGGGCAACCAGACTGCCAGAGGGAGTGGCTTTGACTCTTGCTGCCTGCCGGTCGCTGGAACCATGAAGAGTGTTGCTGGGATCTAGCAACCGGGCTGTGTGGCAACAGCCCTCCTGCCCGTATGTGTGTCTCCACAGCCTCTCCCTATGATAGAGCAGTCCACTGTGGAGGACGGTCTGTCATCATCACACAGGAAAAATCTCTCATGTGACTGAATTGAATAATGCTCCAGATGGACGGTTCTTCTTCGGACATGGCTCATCATCTTCTGATGACATTGCTTGTTCTCAAGGGGAAGTGGCTGTCCCCACTTGCCCTACAAGCTTGTACAGAAAATGGAGCAACACCACTCAAGAATTCCAGGAGCCATCCTTTCAGCCAAACTTTGGGTGTCGCTCCCCTGACATGTGTGATCTTTGTTGGAGAATAACGTAGATGCCCGGTTCCTGGTGTCACCAGGACGCCATGCGCTTGGGCAAAAATGTCTACAGCCCTTTATTTGTGTATAATAAACTCTCCCATTGTATAGAATCTGTATAAGGGAATCCCAACATAGAACACACATTTCAAACACAGTCCAAAAATGGCCAAAAAAGAATCACTGACCCAGCATCCGTTGCCAGCCACAGTGCCTGCACTGCACCATTGGCACAAGTTGCTCTCACATACACAATTATTACTCCTTTCTTCTTAGCATTGCAACAGCTGCTACAGCAGCATCCTTAGCAGCAAGCATAGCCATAAGTTCAACTAGAGCAACTTCAGCCACATTTTGACTGAGTACATCTTGCAATGCAGATTGTAGAGCAGACTGAAGCAATGAGAGAAGCACAAGTTAGTCTCAAGGCCAGACATGGAACTCATCACAGCAGTCACCAAGAAATCTCTCTCTCTCTCTCTCTCTCTCTCTCTCTCTCTCTCTCTCTCTCTCTCTCTCTCTCTCTCTCTCTCTCTCACACACACACACACAGAGCTGCCCCTGTCCATTTCAAACCACAACACAATCTCACAAACAAAACAAACCACAAACTCAAGGAAGTTGTGCTAAATCAGTAGCAGCAATAGCACAGCATATTATACTTGGTGCTCAGAAAACCACAAAATAAAGCTTTCTTTGATTCCATCCTCCTCTCATCCTGATGTATCCTCTTCAAGAGAGGCATAAGGGTTCTCTCTGCCTCCCAGTCCCTTTGAATACATTTTGAAACTCCCTCCTTTTGTGTTCCCCTTCCTCCTCCTTCCCTCCAGCAAATGGGGGCACAGTTGCCCCTGACAACACTTGATTTGTATAAGAAGCCAACCAAGAAGCACAGAGATCACAAGCCAATTGGAAGCCAGTGCCTGAAAACCAACCATCAGCAAGGGTAAAACAGGCCTCCCAAATGGCGCTTGAAATGTTGAAATGTTTTGACCAAAAATGGGGTTGTTCTGCTCCAAGCTTAGAACAAGCCCTTTACTTAAAGTGTGTTCTGTTTCAGGCTTGAAACATTTGAAACATCCTGTTTGGGGTTGAAAAATTTCCCTGTCAAAACATTCTGCACATTTCTATTGTGAGCACTGCAAGATATTTCCCTTAGGGGATGGGGCCATAGCTCAGTGGAAGAGCATCAGCATGCTCGCCTGCAGAAGGTTCCCAGTTCCCTCCCTGGCATCTCCAGACAGGGCTGACAGAGATTCCTGCCTGCAGCCTTGGAGAAGCCGCTGCCAGACAGTCTGTGCAGACAACACTGAGTTAGATGGACCAAGGGTCTGAATCCACATAAGGCAGCTTTCTCTGTCCCTTTATTCCTAGGGTGGTGAACTCATGCTCAGTAGGTCTGCCAGTATTTCCAATGACTGTCCTGTCATTCAACTCCATTTGCACAATTTTTGCATTTGCATGAATACACTTGTGCAGCTGTGTGGAGGTCATGTTAGGATGGACAAGCAACATTGCACAGTATGGCAGCCAGTATCTCTCTCTCACATGCACACACACAAAAGCCATTTGCCTTTCCCAAGTTGCTACTTGTGTTTCTTCTCTATGCCCACACCTCAGCCCCTCCCATGGGAGTGGGGGACGTAGAATGACATTTCCCCATTCGGAATATTTCATAATCTCTCAGTCATTACCTTCCTATTCAGGGACAGTTCCTGGCCTCCTGGGCTATAAACCAGCCATCTTTGTAACAAAGATATCCATCCATCTCTCTTTATGTCTAAGTCCAGCCATGCTCCTTAAGACACTAGTAGTATTCAGACGTTGGCCGCATTCGGACGTAAAGCAAAACCAGAGTCGTGGGGCCAGCATTATGTCTGAATGCGGCACCACGTCTGAACGTGGCACCACAGTCTCCCCTTCGGCAATCAGAGTTTAGGAGGGAAGATCCCTCAGTCCGACTGCGATTGGCTGCCGGGGCTGTCCTTCAGTCAAGAAGGAAGCCCTCACAGTCAGTTCCACCCCGCACTGCAGTCAGTGAGACTGCAGAGAGATCGCTCTCCGTTGCTTCCAGATTTGGACGGGGGGGGGAGGGGGAGCAGAACCGTGGGTCCATTGGACCCACAGTTCTGCATTACATGTGAATGCGGCCATCATGTTGTAAGAGTGTACAGTTGTCTGCACACTTGTTCATGTTTTTGCGTGGATTACGACACCTGTGTTCATTTTAAAAGTGAACCTAGGTACAGGTCTTTCAAAAGCATAGTATAGATACTGTGTTTACCTGAATTGAAGACTAACCCCCCCCCACACAAGTTCTTTGATGTTAGAAATGAGTGGGGGTTTCATCTTAAATTCAGAATGCTGTTCCTTTGGGGTAAATTCAGATATAACCTGTATTTAACCTCTGTTTTTTTAAAGTGGGTCATCTTAAATTCAGAGTCATCATGTACTCAGGCAAATATGCTAGTAAGTGGACCGCTGTACATAGCAAGTCAATAGCTGTACCTGGGTACAGGTTTGTACCTGTGTATGGTGTACACTTGCTGTACGAGTGTTAAGCATAATGTCCGAATAGGGCTTTTATGTCTGAGTTCACCCAAGTTTTCTACTTGCTAATTTTGAATGGTGCAGCGCGGAAGTGACTTGAATAGCAAGCCATAGGTTGCTGGTTCGAATCCCCACTGGTACCTATATCAGGCAGCAGCAATACAGGAAGATGCTGAAAGGCATCATCTCATACTGTGCGGGAGATGGCAATGGTAAACCCCTCCTGTATTCTACCCAAGAAAAAACACAGGGCCCTGTGATTGCCGGGAGTCGACATCGACTTGATGGCACACTTTACCTTTTCCTAATCTTGAACATAAGAAGCTGAACTTGATGTCTTCATTCATACAAATTTCCACCAGGGGGCAGCGCTGTAATAGATGTTTCATTTTCCATTTCTTAACCTCTTTTCTTCCAGCTCACAGATCACTTGAAGGGGATATCACTATCATTGTTTTAAAAACAAGCCTTTCATAAACTCCCCCCCCGCCCAGTTCTATCACATTTAGGCCTTATTTTTGATCAATAGCCCATTCCTATGGCAGCGATTCCAAAAACTGGATCCCCAGATGTTGATAGGTTACAAATCCTCATTCAACCATGAAACTCACTGGGTGACTCTGGGCCAATCACTTCTCTCTCAGCCTAACCTACCTCACAAGGTTGTTATGAGGATAAACATAAAACGCGTGCACCACTCTGGGCTCCTAGAAGGAAGAGCGGGATATGCACGTCATAAATAATAAATAAATAAATAAATAAATAAGCTTCCATGATCCTCGGCCCCAGTGGCCACAGGCCAAAGTCAAAGGCCCTTGTGGCTGAGGCTGATGAGAGTTGTAGTCCTACATCTGGCTTGGGAACATCTGTTCTCGGGCACAATGTTGCTGCCCCTCCCCACCCTGTGATGTACGTCATACTTTGGGGAGGGTTCCTTTGTTCGCCCCCACCCTCAGTTCTGCCACCATCTTGTGTTTCATAAAACTCTTGCTTGCTTTCAAAGGTTTACATCATGCCCATGAAAGCAGGCTGAATAATATTGCCTACATAGCTGGCACCAGTAGAGCCTCTCACTCTGTTTCAAAGAACAGCTGGGCACGGAAAGGAACTCTCATGTGGTTAAACCAAAGCAAGACAGAGGAAGTCAACATTTTGTAAGGTGGTTCTTACTCCCGTCTGCTACAGAACATCCAGTTTTAGTATGCAGCCAGTGGCAACCCTGAGAAACTGCAAACTCAGTGTTGAGGAATCTTTTTCGTCGAGCATCAGACAGGCTGGTTCTTCATATCAGTTTCTCACCATGATCTTCTTTGCATCAGCGTTTATTACACTATTGGCATTGACAATAAGTGAGTAAGTTTTGGGGTGGGCTTTCTTAGCTTGAAAAACATATCTCTGATTTAGTGTTGAACCTCATTAACTCTTGACACAGTTTAGTTAATTGTGTATTTAGTAATTTACTGAATTGCTAATTACTAATTGTGTAATTATTAATTATTAATTAAGTAACCCATTCTCATGTTTCTTTTGCAGAAAGGACCAGGGGAGATTCCGTCACCCAAAAAGAAGGTCTTGTTACCACCCGAGTTGGGCAACCTGTTTCCCTGCCGTGCAGTTATCAAATATCTGGTTACCCAACTGTTTACTGGTATGAGCAACGTCCACATGAAGGCCCTAAATTCTTGCTGTCAGAGAACGCTCCTTTAGATGAGGAGGATAGAAAGCGTCGGAGGGGATTTTCTGCTAACAACGACCGAACAAATAAGTCCTCCAATCTAAAGAAGGGGTCCTGTGAGCTGAGAGATTCTGCTGTCTACTTCTGTGCCGTGAGTGACACATTGATGAAGACCATAAGAAGAGCAAGACAAAAACCCACCAAGTGGCAGAATGAGGAATTCCTACTCTAGAAATCATGCCTGTCTGCAATTGTGTTGAATCTCCCTGTATGGATACAATGAAGGGGCACCTCATTTTCATGAAAATGTTGATGCCTGTCAGAAGCTGAGTTCAAATATGAGGTTGAAAGGCAGGGCATATATCTGTTTAATCAATCCATCACTAACTCAACTGCCATTAGAACGGCTATCCACTCAAAATGGCAATCAAGCGGTCCTTGAGATTTTTAAATGAATTCCCCTGGTTAGACTTATTCACCTTTCCAAAAACTCAGATTCCCTCTCAATCCGATGCCTGGTCTAGAATATGCTTTATGGAGAAGCCCAGGTCTTTTTTTCAAGAAGTGTTCTAGTCCTTATGGATTGTGGAGTTCTGTGTCATAATCTCCACTGCGTGTGTTTTCTGTCCCTTTCTTGTGATCTCTTCAGCTATCCTACACTCCACTATGCCCTCCCTTCCTCGAGCACACCAGTCCTTGCTGGAAACTGGAAGATTTAGAAGCAGCATCACGAGATACCTTGGAGAACCGCTGACAGCTTGTTGGAGTCAAATGGAACTTTTTTGGGGGGAGAAGTCACATCTCTTCTGTCTGTATTAAAATGATTTTAAATTTGTAATGCAGATGCATTCTACGTCCAAAGGTTTTCATGAGGATCTCTGCCACTCACCCTCTCCAAGGGTGAACTTGAGGTTCTCTTCGGGAACATTCACATTCAATTCACACCCAAGGCATAACATTCAAGCCCTATTGTCAGTTTCTAAGGGCACAGGTCCAAAATCAGTCAAACACACACAAACACTCAATGATGACCCCCCTATATGAAAGGTCAGTACTCATTAGGGTTCTCCCTGTATTATTATAATCTAGATTGTAAGCTCCTTGGGGCAGAGATCTATCCTCCCATTCTCTATCAAGCTTATCAAACATATACACGAATGGTGTTAATTTAATATATCTGTATATAAATATATCTGTATATTCAAGATGCTTGGGCCTCACTCACTGACCAACTCTCTGGCCACATTAGCATGTAAGGGGAAATCATGGGTCCAATAGAACCCAGAAACCACCCACCCCCCATGTGCAATTTGCAGACTTCAAAATTCCAGTGTCAGAGAGGAGGGGGAACTTGCTGTGTGGGCTTCCTTCTGGCATGAAGGACAGCCCCGGCAGCCAATCACAGTCAGAGCATGGGAGGGGCTTCCACCCTCAACTCCGGCTACAGCTTGCTGTAACTCCAGTCCTGCCTTCAGATGTAACGAAGGCAAACCTCAGGTAGGAGCAGCACTACAACCCGTGGGTTCAAACTGGAGTTTGGGAAAGGAAAGCTTGGACCAGGTCTCACGAGCAGGGAGGGAGCCCTGGGCGGCTGGATCAGCTGCCCAAACAATTGCCATCTCCGTGATGGAGCCGGCGGGGGCTGGGGAGCTCGGGGGCTGCGTGGCCCTTGGAAGCTCCAGTATGTCCTGCTCAAGCACGCAGGGCATACTGGGGAGACCCCCGGAGCTGGGAGGCGGCTTTTTGCCTGCCCTCAGAGGATCTACTCACGAGTAGCCACAGCGTGGAGCCATGCCCCAGCTACTCACGATCAGATAGCTCAGGTTTGCGGAGTGCTCTCTCCACAAACCTGGGCTAAGGAGAGGGGTACTTGAGTGGGTTACCTGCTCAAGAACCACCGGGCTCACAGCCGAGCCTGGTGGTTCTCACAATTGCAGGAAATCAGGTTAGCGGAGGCTAGCCCGATTTTCAGCAATCGTGAGAATAGCCTCCATGAGTAGTTTTTCTGATGGAACCACAGTTGGATGTATTCA
The DNA here is from genome assembly GCF_027244095.1 of Hemicordylus capensis. NCBI lineage: Eukaryota > Metazoa > Chordata > Lepidosauria > Squamata > Cordylidae > Hemicordylus > Hemicordylus capensis. The sequence continues at coordinate 8,469,718 of NC_069662.1, read as the reverse complement.
GACATACAAGAAACTCAACCTCTGGCTCCTACATCTCCGGTTTCCCGTTATGTGCGAATGCAGACTCAACCTCTGGCTCCTACATCTCCGGTTTCTCGTTATGTGCGAATGCGGACACTGACTGACCTGAGGCTCCCAGACCAAACCACAAAAGATAGAAACGTGCCATTTTTGTTGCAGAGTAATTTCTTATCTTGTATAAGTGACTGCACAGGAAGCTTACTTTAACTGAGAAACAAGAGTTTGGTATCTATTACTAATTAAACATAGACTAAGAAAACGATAAACTAACAGTCTCTTAGGCAGTGAGAGAGAGAACCTCTCAGTTTGAAATACATCACAACACGTGCAAAGAAGACAAACAAATACAGTGACTCCACCCACTCCCAAGCCTCTACACAGACACATTCAAGACACAAGCATACCCCACACAGAAAACTGGGACAACGTCCATGGCAAAATCCCAACAGTTTTTGCAGGTAGGTTCCAGACCTCAGCCATACTACCAAACAAAAACTCCAACCCCTAAAAAAACTTCATTAATGCCTCAGAAAATGTGAAAAAATACCCCATTGGGAAGAATGGGGAATGAGACCTCATAGATATAGGAACAGGGTAGAGTCAGAGGCGCTCTTACCTCCAGACCTGGGGGCCCCAGTCTGTTGCCTCCCACATCCAGGGGGACTCCAAATAGCCAGGGGGACTCCTACAGCCACCCCTACTGCCCTGCCACACTGAACCTCCATTTATTTTTTCATAATTTTAGCCACCATGGCCAAGGAGGTGGAGGGTAAGCCTAGCAGTCCTTCCCCCTCTGCGGTGGCTGGAGCGACAGCTGGGCTTGTCCATCCGGCCCAGCAGCTCTTGATAACTGCGAAGCGCTCCAGCACACCTGTGCAGTTGAAATAGATCATCTCAAGTCCTTGACATCACGGGCTTGCGATGATCTCTTTCAGCGGTGCTTGTGCACTGGAGTGTCTCACAGTTATCAAGTTGCTCTGGCCACCCCCGCAGCGGTGGGGAGGCCTGTTCAGTTCACAGTTCACCCCCTGGCTGCCACCCGACGGCTGTGTGGTGGACATAGAGGCTGAAATTATGGGGGGGGGAAGTGGAGGTTCGATGCGGTGGGCTGCAGGAGACCCCCAAAAGTAGGTTTGGGAGGGACTCATGGTTGGGGCTCATGGTTGGGGGGGGGATCTCACAGCAGAGGTGGTCTGGGTGCCAAAATTACCTAGGTGCACCCCTAGGTAGAGGCATATAGTGATGGCGGTTTCGAGAAGGAAGCCAGGGTGGGAAAAACACATGCAAAAAATGAAGGATGTTTGCTGGCACCTAGAGCCACCTTAAGTGGAGCAGGGCGAAATCCTTGACTAACAAGCAGAAGGCTGCTGGTTTGAATCCCCGCTGGTACTATATCAAGCAGCAGCAATATAGGAAGATGCTGGAAGGCATCATCTCATACTGCATGGAAGGAGGCAATGGTAACCCCCTCTTGTATTCTACCAAAGAAAACTACAGGGCTCTGTGGGCGCCAGAAGTTGAAATTCTTGACAGCACACTTTACCTTTAGGATCCTGCAGGAAGCCTGGGAGACCCATGGGTTTCCAGTGAGAGGGGACCCCACCTCCGCTGCTCAGCAGTGGGTGTCTATGGCTAATGATATGAGCTAATTTTAGGCCCCTTAAATAGCTGCATGCAGTGTATATGGTTGTCCTCAAGGTGGTGCCATCAGTTCAATTGCGAAGTACTATTCAGTCTCATTGGACTGATGTGACAGCTGGTTGGTGAAACAGCTATTTAGTTTTCCCTCCCTGGCGGCATCTCCAAGACAGGGCTGGGAGAGAGTTCTGCCTACAACCTTGGAGAAGCCGCTGCCAGTCTGGGTAGGCAATACTGAGTGAGATGGACCAGGGGTCTGACTCAGTATATGGCAGCTTCCTATGTTCCTATGTTTTTTCATGCCTTTTAAATCTTATGTAAAGGGACCCACTTCTCCTACCATTCCTTGATCTCTTACTCAGTGTGTTACTTAGTGTGAACTTCTCGCCAAAAGTTTCCCTTGTGGTGTCTTCCCTACCACAGAACTCTGAAGGTCATGTGTCTCTGTCCACAGAAAAAAGGCGATGACCCAGTTGATATATGCACCTAAAGGGTAAAGGTAAAGTGTGCCTTCAGGTCGCTGTCCACTCCTGGCAACCACAGAGACCTGTGGTTGTCTTTGGCAGAATACAGTAGGTAGGGATGTGTGAACAGGTTCGACGTTTGACACGTTTGATGTTGAACCTGTTTGGTTTGGAGGTTCGGGGTTGAACCAAACACTCCCAGCTATTTGGGGGTTTGTGCACCGTTTTTAATTTATTTTATTAATAATAATAATAATAATAATAATAATAATAATAATAATAATAATAATAGGCTGTGGCAGAAAAAGACCCAAATAATCCCAGTGGTCATTGGTGCCCTGGGTGCAGTTCCAAAAGACCTTGAAGAGCACCTCAACACCATAGGGGCCACAGAAATCACCATCAGCCAATTACAAAAAGCAGCTTTACTGGGAACAGCCTATATTCTGCGACGATATCTATAACAACTGACAATAAAATTCAGCCATCCCAGGTCCTTGGGAAGGACTCGATGTCTGGATCAAACAAACCAGTCAATAACACCTGTCTGACTGTGTAAACAAGAAATAATAATAATAGGTGATTTCTGTGGCCCAATTACAAAAAGCAACTTTACTGGGAACTGCCTATATTCGTCGCAGAATATAGGCTGTTCCCAGTAAAGTTGCTTTTTGTAATTGGGCCACAGAAATCACCATCATCCAATTACAAAAAGCAACTTTACTAGGAACAGCCTATATTCTGCGACGATATCTATAACAACAGCAACAACATTAACAATAAAATTCTGGCATCCCAGGTCCTTGGGAAGGACTCGATGTCTTGATAAAACAATCCAGTCAATAACACCTGTTGGATTGTGTAAAATAATAACAATAATAATAATTTTTTAACCTTACCCCCTTCGGGGGAATTGTTGTTGGCGGCGCGGGGAGGGTCTGCGGAGGTCCCCCCTCCCCCCGCCAGCCTTCCTTGGAACCCAAACCGGCCTGTTTGACCAAGGCCATACAGAGGCCAATTGCACAGGCATGGCAGCCTCCAAAATGGCTGAAGAGCTGGGCAAATGGGATGGTTTGGGCTGCAAGGAAGGCTGGCAGGGGGGAGGGGGAAGCTCCACGGACCCCCCACTGCCACCTCCAACAACTCCCCTGAAGGGGGTAAGGTTAAAAAAAGGTCTGTGAACTGTCCCAGACCAAACTGAACTGGGGGGGGGGTGGGTTCCAAGGGGTGCCAGACTGAACTAGCCCGGTCTGGTTTGAGTCCTGTTTGGACTCAAATTCAACTGGGCCAGGCGGTTCCTTTCATACCACTAACAGGAAGGGTTGACCATTGCCGTCTCCCATGCAGTATGAGATGCCTTTCAGCATCTTTCCTATATAGCTGCTGCGTGATATAGGTGTTTCCCATACTCTGGGAAACATACCAGCAGAGATTCGAACCGGCAATATCTGGCTTGCTAGTCAAGTCATGTCCCTGCTCCGCTGAGGCTGAAATTCAGATGAGGAAAGACCAGAGCTGTGAGAAGGGGAATCTGGAAGATCCTCAGCCTTTCATAACGCAACTCTTCTATGGCAGAGGTTCCCAATCTCCCCGCTCCCTGGATGTTCTGGATTGAATTGGGAACAACGCCTGTAGGACACAGTGTTGCCACACACCCCGCCGGACAACCTTTGATGCACATAATAAATTACGGGTGGCTCCTTTCTATGAAGTAACCACCACCTTCTTCGGTTTCATAAATTCCGCGCATGTGCAAAAGCTTGCATAATATCCACAAAGGCAGTCTGAATAAAATTACCCACATAGCCCACACCAAGGAAATCTCTCCCTCGGATCCAATGAACAAGGTGTGGTGGTGGTGGTGGGAGGAAGTTGAAGTTTCTTAAGTGATTCTTCTTGCTCTCTTATGCTGCAGAACATCTGCTCTTAGTAACAGCTGGTAGTAATCCCGAGAAGCAGCGCTGAGGGACCTTTTTGAACAAACCCAGCTTTGCACAGCTTGGATCTTCCTACCAGTTCCTCACCATGATCTTTGCATCCGCATTTATTATATTAATGGCATTGACGTTAAGTGAGTAACATTTGATTTTTAACCTCACTTTGGGTATGGCCTTTCTGTAGTTTCGGGGTGGCTTTTGCTAGCAATAAAGAAAATCTCTCTCCTGTGCCACCCAAGATCTATCCTCTGCTTCCACCCATCCAGGTATAAAATGTCTGAGTGTCATTGTAATGTTTCTGTCCCTCTTATTATATTTAGTCAGTAGAAGAGACTTCATGTCCCTACCCTGATCTGTCCTCTCTCTCTCTCTCTCTCTCTCTCTCTCTCTCTCTCTCTCTCTCTCTCTCTCTCTCCTTGCTTTCTTGTTATGTTATGTTATGTTCAGTGACTTTTTTGAACACTTACAGCAGAGACTTTTAATGCTGAAATCTGAGAGATGGATGGAAACCTCTCTCTGTGTTTATTTCCTTCTTTTCTTCATAACTCTTAGAACCTTTGTGGATTCCCAGCCAAACTCCGTGACCCATTCCCATGTTTCTTTTGCAGAAAGGACTCAGGGAGATTCCGTCACCCCAAAAGAAGCTCTTGTTACCATCCAAGTTGGGCAATCTATTTTGCTGTCATGTAGCCATCAACTGTCTGGTTCCACAACTGTTTACTGGTATGAGCAACGTCCCCGTGAAGCCCCTGAGCTCCTGGTCTCAGAGTATGATTCAGAAAAGAGAGGATTTTCTGCTAACCATGACAGGAAGACCAAACAATCCAACTTGACGAAGGGATCCAGTGAGCTGAGAGATTCTGCTGTCTACTTCTGTGCCGTGAGTGACACAGTGATGAAGACTGTCAGGTGAGCAGGACAAAAACCCACCCAGTGGCAGAGGGTGGAACTCCTGCTCTAGAAATCATGAGTACAGTATAGGGGTGTGCAATTTGGGTTTTCGGTGATTCTGTTCAGGACCCAAACTGAATCACCCCCGTTCTGTTCTGTGCCCAAATCTGGGCTACCCAAATCACCCCTGATTCGGTTCAGATTCGGATTAAATCAGAATCTGTATCTGAATCAATTCGGGTAAGAAAAATGGGTTCCAGGGGCAAAATAGTGGGGTGGGGTGGTAGTGCCAATGGTTGGAGGCTACCACCCAAATTTCAGGGGAATTGGGCAAAGGGCTGATTTTGGGGGAATTTTTGAAGTTTTAGTGTCTGGGGCAGTTCGGGGGCATAGCGTGGGATGTGGGAAATGGGGTGGGACCACCCCACCCCACTATTTTGCCCCTGGGACCCAAAATTCGAGATGACATCACATCAGACCTTTTTGCATTCAAATCAATGGAGGCAAAAAGGCGGGAAATACAAAGAGACGTCATCCCGAATCACCCGAATTTTTCGGGCCCAAATCAGGGGTGATTCGGCTAGGCCCCGAAAAATATCAGGGGACATAGGGGGTGATTTGGTTCAGACCCGAATCACCCAAAATTGCTCGTTTCAGGCACAGATCGATACGTGCCTGAAATTTTTTGCACATCCCTAGTACAGTATATAATGCAATTGTGATGGAGCACCATGTTTGGATGCAATGAAGGGACACTGCATTCTTCTGAAATTATGCTTATCAGAAGGTGAAAGTCAAGGTATACATGTTTGTAATCAATCAATCAATCAATCAATCAATCACACAGTTGTAATAAATTACAACTAGGTTAACCCGCGCAGAGCATCTGTGCGCTAGTACTTGATTGCTCCCCTCACCCCCTGCCACAGCCCCCACTCACCTCTGTGATCTCTCCACCCTCACCTGAGCCACACACCTGCCCCTCCTCCTCCATCCAGTTTCTTCCATTCTCTTCTCCCCTCTTGGTCACTCCCCCATCCCTTTACTCCATCCCCCTCACCCCTCTTGGTCATGGCTGCAGTGTTGTGGAGCCTATTGGCCAAGCTGCAGCCCACTATCCCCAGAGACCTCCCCACCCTCACCCGAGTCCCACTCCTACCCCTCCCCACAGGAGTAGCAGCAGCAGTTGACTGGGCCCTTCTTCACTACTGCCAGCACCATGGCCGTTCAGTCCCCTCAGTCTGCAGACAGGCTCAGGCCGGACCCTCACCCTTCCTTCTTTCTCTCTTCCCTTCTTTTTCTCTCTTTTTCCTCCACTCACTCTTCTCCTCTGCCTTTCTTCCCCTCCCTTATCTCTCTCTCTTCCCCCCTTCCTGTTAACAAAACTTGTTCATCTTGTTTCCTCATCTAATTCACATAGCAGCAGTCTCCTTCTCCTGAAGCAACACTTTCCACCCTCACAACCCCTCTCTTTGAAGACTCCTGCCCACTATCCAACCAGTAACAGTTGCATATCTTCCGACCAGTAACAGTTGAATTCCAACTGACCTTAACTATCACAGGCTCCTCCCCCCTATCTGCATATGGAATCCCCACTGCCCAATCACCAAGGTGCTTCTTCTCGCAAACTCTCACAAGAGCTGCCATGCACGGGATTAGCCATGGGTACACCTTAGAGAATTATAGATATAGATGGCTAACCACACAAATCAAACCAAAAACCAGGCAGTTCTTGAGAATTTTAATGAATGTTCATAGTTGAAGGCAAACTTGCTCACCCCTCCAAGAACAGAGACCTTGCTCTGTGGAGGACATTCCTTACTGGTATTCAACTTTTAATTTCCTGAAGAAGGCTTCATAAGATAGGCTTACCAAACTTGGCTTCTGTTCTTCCAGGGTCTTCTCAAGTCATCCAGTTCAGTCAGAGATTTGCCAAACCCTGTTTGTTGGTGACACTCAAGAGTGCAGAGAAATATGGCTGTCAAAATATTCTCTCACCTTCCATTGCCAATTATTTTGCGCTTTTTAGACTCTGGTAACGCCAATGAGAATCTGAGAAAGTCTTAATACTGACTGGGAGACCGTTGAGAATATTGTTTGTGCTGAATGAAGCGATTACTCCTAACAGCATAGTAGTAGGTTCTGGACCTCGCTCAGACCACCAACACAGTGCGAAAGCATGGGGAATGAGACCTCACAGCCATAGGAGCAGGTTGAGTCACATGGTGATGGCAGTTTCCAGAGAGCATCCATAGTGGGGGAAACACCTGCAAAAATGATGAGCATTTGCCACGGCTTGGCACCCAGGACTCTCATTTTAGAGGGTTTTTGAACAAATTTTAGAAGGCCACTTAAATAGCTGCATGCAGTATGCATGGTTGCCCTCAAGATGGCGCCATGAGGTCAATTGTGACGTACTATTCTGTCTCATAGGACAGATGTGACAGGTGGTTGATCTAGCAAATATTTAGTTTTTTCATGCCTCTTGCATCTAATGTAAAAGACTCTACTTCTTCTACCCTAGTTCGGCCTCTTACTCAGTGTTAAATCCCTCCCCCTCTCAAATGTTTCTCTTGCTGTTTCCTCCCTACCACAGAGCAGTCAAGGTTATGCACCCCGTCCATAGAAAAAGGCAACAATCCAGGTAGCAAAATACTTTGAATTGTGTTGCAATGCCATAGTGGTTAGAGCGCTGGACTAGGACCAGGGAGACCCGAGTTCAAATCTCCATTCAGCCATGGCCGGCCAGTCACTTCACTCTCAGCCTCCTACTTCACAGGGTTGGTGTGACATTAAAATAACCATGCACACCATTCTGGCCTCCTTGGAGGAAGAGTGGGATATAAATTTAATTTAAAAAAATAAGATTTCTGACATCTGCACCCAACAGGACTGGGACTGAAATTAGGATGGTCAGGACCAGAGACAGTGAGAAGGGGAAATTTGAAGGCCATCAGCTATTCATCCCCCTCCCCAGGGGTGTATCTAAGATGGGGCAGGCAGGGCAAGTGCCCTGGGTGCCACTTGAAAGGGGGCGCCATTTTTTAGAAATAAAAAAAATAAAAAAGGCCACCGAAAACAAAATGGCCACTGTGCATGCTCAAATGGCCTCTGTGAGGCCCTAGGCCCTTTTGTTTTTGGCAGCCATTTTTTTAAAAAAATTATTTTTAAAAATGGTCACTGCACATGATCAAATGGTTCCTGTGGGGCCCTCAGCCTGGGATGGACTGCAGCGGTGAATTAAGAGGCCAGCGGGGGGAAGGGGAACCTTTCCAGACCCCTCCATGGGTTTCAGGAAGTCCCCAAAGGGGCTACAGGTAAAATAATAATAATATAATATAAGTCATTGTACACATATTCAGTTTGGCACTATGTACAGAGAATCAGGGCTTGTGAATACTGAGTTGAAGCTAATGAGCTAGGATTGTATTCATTTGCTCTTACTTTGCTTCTTGTGATAAGTGAATTTAATGTGATGTCAATAATATGGCTATTAATGGTGAGTTTGTCTTTGAATCAGTGTGAAATCCTTAGTATTAAGGCCCACTGGGAGTTTCTTGCTCTCTTTCTCTCATTTTAGCTGTCTTTCTGAAATACTAGAATATACAGTATTCCAAGCAGTGACACAGTTTACTCTGCATATCCTTTAATTATTTTCAGAGTATCTGGGAAAAGCCAAATTCTCCATTTGTTTTTAAAACTTATGTAATAGTGATGCTACAATGCATAGTAGAGAATTAGGCAGGCACTTCTGTTTAGTTTTCCAAGTACACGTCCACATAGTATTTGGGCATTTCATGCGCCCCAGCATATTGGAGCTGCCAGCGTAGTGTAGTGGTTAGAGTGCTGGACTAGGACCGGGGAGACCCGAGTTCAAATCCCCATTCAGCCATGAAACTAGCTGGGTGACTCTGGGCCAGTCACTTCTCTCTCAGCCTAACCTACTTCACAGGGTTGTTGTGAAAGAGAAACTCAAGTATGTAGTACACCACTCTGGGTTCCTTGGAGGAAGAGCAGGATATAAATGTAATAATAATAATAATAATACTGAAATTTGTAGTTTTCCAGCATTTTTTGGTCTGGCTACGTCCACTGCTAAATAGTTTTTGAAATATTAAAAAATTAACGAGATTGACTTGTTTTTTTTAAGCTGATATTAGGGTAAAGTTATCTGAAAGATGGGTGTCAGATGTTTGGACAGGGGGAGCAATTTCAGTGCTTGCCCTAGGTGCTAATTTCCCTAGATACGTCTCAGCCCCTCCCCCCAGTTTTATCACATTGCTGGAACTCCTGATCTAGGGCACAGCATTATTACCCTCCCCACCCTTTGATGCACACTATAAATTAGGGAGGGCTCCATTCTTTGAACATACCACCTTAAGTTTCACAGCGGGGAAATGCTTGACTACCAAGCAGAAGGTTGCCGGTTTAAATCCCCGCTGGTACTATATTGGTCAGCAGCGATATAGGAAGATGCTGAAAGGCGTCATCTCATACTGCGCGGGAGGAGGCAATGGCAAACCCCTCCTGTATTCTACCAAAAGAAAACCACAGGGCTCTGTGGGCGGCAGGAGTCGAAATCAACTTGACAACACACTTTACTTTACTTTATCTTTCTTTGAAGGAACTATCACCCTCTTGTGTTGCAGGGAATTCTTGCTTGCTCTCAAGAGCTTATCAAGAGCTACCCACAAAGGCAGACTGAATCAGATTACCCACAGAGCCGACACCAATGAAGTCTCTCCCTCTGCTCCAATGAACAAGGTGTGTGTGTGTGTGGGGGGGGAGCCCTCTCAAGTGGTTAAACCAAAGCAAGAGGGAGGAAGCTGTAGTCTCACAAGCGATTCTTGCTCTCTTATGCTGCAGAACATCCATTCTTGGCAACAGCTGTGGGTGACCGTGAGAAGCAGCACTGAGGAACCTTGTTGAACAAACCCAGTTTTGGACAGCTCAGATCTTCCTGCCAATTCTTCACCATGATCTTTGCCTCAGCATTTATTACTTTAATGGCATGGATGTTAAGTGAGTAACATTTGGTTTTTAACCTCACTTTGGGGATGGCCTTTGTTGGCAAAGAAGCAAGAAAATATCTCTCTCATTCAGTGGTTGATTCATTTAGTTGATTCTGCACCATCCAAGATCTAGCCTCTACTTCCACTCACCCAGCTATAATATATCTGAGCAGCATTGTAAAGTTCATTTCTTTGTCCCTCTTATTATATTTAGTCATTAGAAGAGACTTCATGTCTCTACCCTGATCTGTCTCGCCCTCTCTCTCCCTTTTCTGTTATGTTCAGTGACTTTATTGAGCACTTACAGTAGCTACTTTCAAAGCCGAAATCTGAGAGATGGGGGAGGAAAATCTTTGTGTCTTTATCCCCTTCTATCTTCACACCGCTTTTAAACTCTGCAGATTCCCAGACCAATTCAGTGACTCATTGCCACATTTCTTTTGCAGAAAGGACCCACGGTGATTCTGTTACCCCAAAAGAAGCTCGTGTCATCATCCGAGTTGGGCAACCTGTTTCCCTGTCCTGCAGCTATCAAACATCTCTTTCCTCCACTGTTTACTGGTATGAGCAAGGTCCTCGTGAAGCCCCTGAGCTCCTGGTCTCAGAGCATGATTCGGAAAAGAGAGGATTTTCGGCTAACCATGACAGGAAGACCAAGCAATCCAACTTGACGAAGGGATCCAGTGAGCTGAGAGATTCTGCTGTCTACTTCTGTGCCGTGAGTGACACAGTGATGAAGACTGTCAGGGGAGCAGGACAAAAACCCACCCAGTGGCAGAGGGTGGTACTCCTGCTCTAGAGATTGTGCCTATATGCAATTGTGCCGAATCTCCACATATGGATGCAATGAAGGGACACTGCATTCTTGTGAAATGATGCTGATGCTTATCAGAGTTTGAGAGTCAAACCTGAGGTCGTCAGGCAGGTTATTCATGTTTTTAACCAACCAATCAGTCAATCATCTGTTTGGCCTGGCCTTCCAGGGTTTTAAAACTGTTTTTAAGCTGTAAAGGTTTGGCCAGGCATTCCAGGGTTTTAAAAACTGTTTTAATAATTTTTTTTGGTTTTATTTATATATTACAATTTTAACAGTTAATTGATCTTAGTGTTGTTTTAATGTAAACTGCCTCGAGCCATTTTTGGAAGGGCGGTATGGCAATCAAATAAATAAATAAATAAATAAATAAATAAATAAATAATCGGTCCATCTATCCATCCATCCATCCATCCATCCATCCATCCATCCATCACACCTTTCTTATAAGTTAGAATGGTTAACCATACAAATTAAAACAAAACCAAGTGGTCCTTGAAGGTTTTAATTGATTTTCCTAGTTCAGGGCAGATCTGCTCACTCCTTCAAGATTTCCATACCAATATGATACCTGATCTAGAACGTGGTTCCTGGAGAAGCCCAGCTCTTCTTTCAGATAAGTCCTTGTGGGTTGTGGAGCTGAATGTCTTCACTCACCCTGCATGCCTTTTCTGTCTGTTTCAGATACGCTCTCCCCTTATAAAGATAGAAGATGCACCACTTTAAATGCAGCTTCTATGCTCAGTTAGTGAGGGCACTTCACAGCCTGTTATAGAGCCAATGTGTGCTGTGCTGGCCTCACCTTGCTCTGAAGATTCGATCTTGGTGCCCGACTGCAGCTGGCAACTCCAGTACACATCTGTGGATGCATGCATGGGGCCCCAAGTCCTTAATGGTACATAATGAGGCTCTTCACACAACTGGAAACCGGGTAGGACAAGTGACAACCTACCCAAGTTAGGGAGCTGTGTGCCCTCCTAATTTTTGGTTGTCTGGGAGCAAACTTCTAGTAGGAGGAGGGGGAGGTAACTGGGTGGGAGACACGACAGTCAGATGCTGGGTAGGATGGCATTTCCTCCTACCTTGGTCAAATGCTGGCTATGAAAGCTGGAAAGGATGGGAAGTGGGAGAAATGGGCCATTAAGAAGATGGCCTTCCATTGCCAATTATTTGGTTTTTTAAATCTGTGGTAACGCCAACATGGACCTGAGAAAGTCCTGGAACTGCCTGCGAGACCTGTGAGAATATTGTTTGGGTTGAGGGAAGCAGTTACTCCTAACAGCAGAGTAGAAGGTTCCAGACCTAGCTCAGACCACCAATCAAAGTGGGAAAGCATGGGGAATGAGAACTTATAGCCATAGGAACAGGGTAGAATCACAGGGAGATGGCCCTTTCCAGAGGACAGATGGGATGAAAGAAACACCTGCAAAGAATGATGAACATTTTCCGCTCCTAGCATCCAGGATCCTTCAGGAAGCCCAGGAGAATGCCACGTTCCTGCTGAACACCTGCCCAACCCCTCCTGCTCAGCTGAAGGCATCTCTGGTTAATTATATGAGCTAATTTTAGAAGGCCAAATAAATAGCTGCAGGTATAACACTTTTTTTACACCATGTGTGGGTTATTTTACAATTGGCAGTGTAATCCTGCCTTGTGGAGTTTCTTTTCCTTATAGCTTTCCATATCAATGAACACAAATATAACAAGAACTAAATGTTAAATTTGCACTTTAAAGTTTATCGTTCTTAACACAGACAACAGAATTTGCCAATTAAAAAGAGTTACAGAGACTTGCTTAGGATCAGGTGTCCCAAACTGAGGGTTGTTTTTTTTTGCTGGCATTTGTAGAGAGTTCTTTCTTGGCTGAGGCGTTGAGATACAGTCTGTTGTTGCTGCCCTCTCTTCTTGAAGTCTGAAAGTATCAATATAGGCTTAGCAAACAACCCGTCCGAAGGGGCTCTCTAGGCAGAGACCTTCTTCTGCAGGCCCCTGAATCCTCTGAGGAATCATGACTGGATCCTCTGAGGAATCATCACATATATGGTAAAGGTAAAGTGTGCCGTAGAGTTGGTTTCGACTCCTGTGGCGACCACAGAGCCCTGCGGTTGTCTTTGGCAGAATACACGAGTAGTCCCAATTTAACTTGCTGCCCCCTACTGGACAAGCATATATCACCTAATGTTTTAACCTTTAAAGAGTAGGAGCAGGAACAGGAGCAAACACATGCAGTGTTCATGGTTGCCCTCAAGGTGGCACCATCAGATCAATTGCATAATACTTCCATCTCATAGGTGATCTGGCAGCTATTTTGTTATTTCATGCCTCCTGCATCTTATGTAAGGGGCTCCACTTCTTCAACCCTCCCTTGTCCTTTTACTCAGTGTGTTACTCAGTGTGGGAACCCCCCCCCCCCCGCACCCAGTTTTCTTTTGTTGTTTCCTCCCTAGCACAGGGCTGTGAAGGTTATGTGCCTGTTTCCACAGAAAAAGGTGGTAGTGAAATATTTTGAACTAGCTTAACCTGCGCAGAGCATCTGCACGCTAGTACTGGATTGCTCCCCTCACCCCCTGCCACAGCCCCCCCTCTCAGAGAGAACCACCCTCACCTGAGCCGTACTCCTGCTCCTCCTCCATCCCATTGCTTCCATCCCCCTCACCTCTCTTGGTCACAGCTGCAGCATTGCTGGCACCTATTGGCCAAGCTGCAGCCCCCTATCCCCAGAGACCGCCCCTACCTCACCCGAGCTTTTGCTCCTCCCCACAGGAGCAGCAGCAGCAGTTGGCTGGGTTCTTCCTCGCTGCCACCACCGCGATGGCCGCTCATTCCCCTCAGGCCGCTGGCAGACCTGAGCTGGTTCCTTGCCTGCCTGCCTCCATCCCTACCTCCACCAATGGCCTCAGTAGCCCCTTAGTAGCCCACTGACAGGCTTGGGCCCGTCCCTCACCCTTCCTTCTTTCTCTCTTCCCCTCCCTTCTTTTTCTCTCTCCTCCACTCGCTCTTTCCCTCTGTCTTTCTTCCCCTCCCTTCTCTTTCTCTCTCTCCCCCTTCCTGAGTTAACAGATCCTGTTCATCTTGTTTCCACATCTAAGTCACACAGCGGCAGGCTTCTTCTCTTGAAGGGGCTCTTTCCTCCCTCACAACTCCTCTCTGCAGACCTTTGCCATCTATCTATCTATCTATCTATCTATCTATCTATCTATCTATCTATCCTCTACAATCAAGAACATCTTCTGACCAGTAACAGTTGCATTCCAACTGACATTAACCATCACAGGCTCCTCCTCCCTATCTGCATATGGAATCCCCACTGCCCAATCACCACAGTGCCACAGGTTCCTCCTTCCTAACTGCATATAGAATCCCCACTGCCCAATCACCATGGTGTTTCTGCTCTCACAGGCTCCTCTTCCCTATCTGCATATGGAATCCCCACTGCCCAATCAGGTGCTTCTGCTTGTGAACTCTAGCAAGAGCTGCCACACATGGGATTAGCCACGGGTATGCCTTAGAGAATTATAGATATAGATATATATATAGATGGTGTTGTACTATCATTTGAGACATCTGCGCCCAAAGAGAATTGGACTGAAATTAGGAGGGCCATGACCAAAGGAAACGAGAAGAGGAAATCTGAAGGCCTTCTGGTTTTCATCCCCCGCCACCCCAGTTTTATCACATTGCTCTAAGGAAGGGGGTCCAAAGTTGGTTCCCCAGATGTGGCTGGATTACATCTGAATTGGGAAACCCTGAACTAGGGGACAGCATTACTACCCTTCCCAACCTTTGATGCACATAATGCATTAGGGATGGCTCCTTTCTTTGAGGAAAGCCACCTAATGGCACAGTGGGAAATGACCTGACTAGCAAGCCAGAGGTTGCTGGTTCAAATCCCCACTAGTATGTTCCCCAGACTATGGGAAACACCTATATCGGGCAGCAGCGATATAGGAAGTTGCTGAAAGGCATCATCTCATACTGCATGGGAGGAGGCAATGGTAAACCCCTCCTGTATTCTACCAAAGACAACCAGAGGGTTCTGTGGTCCCCAGTAGTTGACACCAACTTGACAGCACAACTTTACCTTTACGTTTCTTTGAAGGAACTGTCACCCTCTTGTGTTTCAGAAAATTCTTGCTTGATCTCAAGAGCTTACGTAATACCCACAAAGGCAGGCTGAATAATGCTACCCACAGAGCTGACACCAATGAAGACTCTCCTACCGCTCCAATGAACAAGGTGTGGTGGGGGGACCCTCTCAAGTGGTTAAACCAAAGCAAGAGGGAGGAAGTTACAGTTTCATAAGCGATTCTTGCTCTCTTATGCAGCAGAACATCCATTCTTGGTAACAGCTGGCGGTGACCCTGCGAAGCAGCACTGAGGATCCTTTTTGAACGAACCCAGCTTTGAACGGCTCGGATCTTTCTTCCAATTCCTCACCATGATCTTTGCATCCGCATTTATTACATTAATGGCATTGATGTTTAGTGAGTAACATTTGGTTTTCAACCTTTCAGTACTTTGGGAATGGGCTTGGCTAGCAAAGAAACAAGAAAATCCCTCTCTCATTCAATGTTCACATCACATGCTTGACACTGTTTAGTTGACTCTGCACCATCCAAGATCTATCCTCTGCTTCCACCCAACCAGGTATAAAATATCCGAGTGTCATTGTAACGTTTCTGTCCCTCTTATTATATTAAGTCATTAGAAGAGACTTCATGTCTCTACCCTGATCTGTCTCGCCCTCTCTCTCCCTTTTCTGTTATGTTCAGTGACTTTATTGAGCACTTACAGTAGATACTTTCAAAGCCGAAATCTGAGAAATGGAGGAGAAAAACTCTCTGTGTTGCTTTCTTTCTTTTTTCCACCCCTCTTAAGAACCTTTGTGGATTCCCAGCCAAACTCCATAACCCATTCCCACGTTTCTTTTGCAGAAAGGACTCAGGGAGATTCCGTCACCCCAAAAGAAGCTCTTGTTACCATCCGAGTTGGGAAACCTCTTTTGCTGTCGTGTAGCCATCAAATAACTGGTACCACAACTGTTTACTGGTATGAGCAACATCCTCATGAAGCCCCTGAGCTCCTGGTCTCAGAGTATGATTCAGAAAAGAGAGGATTTTCTGCTAACCATGACAGGAAGACCAAACAATCCAACTTGACGAAGGGATCCAGTGAGCTGAGAGATTCTGCTGTCTACTTCTGTGCCGTGAGTGACACAGTGATGAAGACTGTCAGGGGAGCAGGACAAAAACCCACCCAGTGGCAGAGGGTGGAACTGCTGCTCTAGAAATCACAAGTACAGTATATGATGCAATTGTGTTGGAGTTCCATGTAAGGATGCAATGAAGGGACACTGCGTTCTTCTGAAATTATGCTTATCAGAAGATGAAAGTCAGGGTATACATGTTTGTAATCAATAATCAATCAATCAATCAATCAATCAATCACACAGTTGTAATAAATTAGAATGGTAAACCACATTAATTAAACCAAATATCAGGCAGTCCTTGGGATTTTTAATGAATTTTACTAGTTGAAGGCAAACCTGCTCACCCTTCCAAGAACTGAGAGATTGCTCTGTGGAGGACATTCCTTACAGGTGTCCATCTTTTAATTTCCTGAGGAAGGCTTCATGGAATAGGCATCCCCAACTTGGCTTCTGTTCTTCCAGGGTTTCCTCAAGCCATCCAATTTAGTTAGACTTGCGCTTGGCCCTGTTCGTTATCTCTCTCCACTAAACTCAATAGTGACGGGAGATACTGCTGTCAAAATCTTCTCTCACATTCCATTGCCAATTATTTGTGCTTTTTAATCTCTGGTCATGCCAGTGTGGACCTGAGAAAGTCCTGGTAGTGCCTGGGAGACACTTTAGAATATTGTTTGGGCTGAATGAGGGGGGTTATTCCTAACAGCACAGTAGCAGGTTACGGACCTTGCTCAGAGCACCAACAAAGTGGGAAAGCACAGGGAAGGAGACCTCACAGACATAGGAGCAGGGTAGAGTCACATGGGATGGGGTGGGGGGAACACCTGCAAAAAAAGCTGAGCATTTGCCACCCCTGGAAGCCTAGATCCTAATTTTAGAACTAGGATTTTTGAACTAATTTTACAACGCCACTTATGTAGCTGCATGCAGTGTACATGGCTGTCTTCCTCCAAGGAGCCCAGAGCGGTGTACTACCTACTTAGGTTTCTCCTCACAACAACCCTGTGAAGTAGGTCAGGCTGAGAGAGAAGTGACTGGCCCAGAGTCAACCAGCAAGTCTTATGGCCGAATGGGGATTTGAACTCGGGTCTCCCCGGCTCTAGTCCAGCACTCCAACCACTATACCACGCTGGCTCGTTAGGGATGGCTCTTTTCTTTGAAGGAGCTGTCACGCTCTTGTGTTTCAGAAAATCCTTGCTTGCTCTCAAGAGCTTACGTAATATCCACAGAGGTAGTTTGAATAGCTTTACCCACCTAGCTGACACCAATGAAGTCTCTCCCTCTGCTCCAGTCAACAAGGTGTGGTTGGGGGACCTTCTCAAGTGGTTAAACCAAAGCAAGAGGGAGGAAGTTGCAGTTTCGTAAGCAGGTCGTGCTCTCTTATGCCGCAGAACATCCATTCTTGGTAGTAACAGCTGGTGGTGACCCTAAGAAGCAGCACTGAGGAACCTTGTTGAACAAACCCAGATTCAGATAAGTTGGATCTTCATACCAATTCCTCACCATGAGAAGCCCCCAAAGAGAGTGATCTCAGCTTTTGATTTCAATCATTCAGTTCAGAGATTCTCAGCTTGGGGGTTTCATCAACATAATACGCAGTCTATCTGGCTCTGCAGTGCGGTGGATATTCAGCTTAGCAAGAAATGAGCAACCTCAGTCCTTGGGAACAGCTTGATGAATGGTGGCCAGGTCATGATCCATGCCACACAGGGTCCCACTGGCCTCCTTTTACAACTTTTTAAAGGGCAGTCAAGACGCATTTGTTCACTCAGGCTTTTAATTCGATATTGTTTTAATTGTGTTTTAATAGTTTTAACTTGTTAATTTTAATTGTTGAAATGTTACTGGATGTTTTTATTGTTTTGTAAACCGCCCAGAGAACTTGCGTTGTGGGCGGTATAGAAATGTAATAAATAAATATAAATATAAATATAAATAATATCTATATAAATATAAATATAACAATAAATAAATAAATAAATAAATAAATAAATAAATGACTGCCATGCTGGGATATAGGCCCAGAAAGGGCCGAAGACACCCGAAATGGGTGATTCTTACAAAAAGGAAGGCTGGCAGAGGAAGGGGGAACCTCCGCCAAACCGCCCCCATGCACACACCTTGGGGAAGTCTGGGTTAGTTTTAAAAAAGAAAGAAAATTTCCCCAAAAAATGTTTGAAACATGACCCCACACACTGAACCAAACGGTTTGAAGGGGACCAAAAGCAAACTGGCCCAGTGCGGTTCAGATTCAGTTTGAACTTGAACTGAACCAGGACAGGTGGTTTTGTGCACACCCCTAGTGTACAAAGGACTGTTCAGTCCTACATGTGTTTGTGTGAATAGCTGTACCTGTGTTCATTTTAAAAGGGAACCTGGACACAGGCCCTTCGCATGCAGGACGGAGTGGACTGCTGTACCTGTGTTCAGCATAACATGTGAATGACTGTACCTGGTACAGATCCGTAACAGTGTACAATGCACACTCGTTGTATGAGGGTTGAACAGAACGTGTGAATGGGCCTAGTGTTTACCCCTCCCCACCCTTTTATACATATTGTATATTAGGATGGCTCCTTCCACTGAAGGAATACTGCCACCCTCTTGTTTTATATAGGAACATCGGAAGCTGCCTTATATTGAGTCAGACCCTCGGTCCATCTAGCTCAGTATTGTCTACCCAGACTGGCAGCGGCTTCTCCAAGGTTACAGGCAGGAGTCTCTCTCAGCCCTATCTTGGAGATGCTGCCAGGGAGGGAACTTGGAACCTTCTGCTGTTCCCAGAGCGGCTCCATTCCCTAAGGGGAATATCTTACAGTCCTCACACATCAAGTCTCCCATTCATATGCAACCAGGGCAGACCCTGCTTAGCTAAGGGACAAGTCATGCTTGCTACCACAAGACCAGCTCTTCTCCTTTCATAACATTGTTGTTTGCCTTAAAGTGTTTGCATCCAGCCTCACTCACTCAAGCACTCTTATTAAGAGGGATTTGGATAACTTCATGGAGGAAAGGTCTATTAATGGCTACTAGTTGGAAGGCTATAGGCCACCTCCAGCCTCAAAGGCAGGATGCCTCTGAGTCCCAACTCCTGCCTGTGGCTTCCAGCAGCATCTGGTGGGCCACTGTGTGAAACAGGATGCTGGACTAGATGGGCTTCCTTGGGCCTGATCCAGCTGGACTGTTCTTATGTTCTTATGCCCACGAATGCAGACTGAATAATATCACCCACATCTCTGACACCAATAAAGCCTCTCACTCTACCCCAAAGCACAGGGGGGAATCCCCTCAAGTGGTTAAACCAAAGCGAGATGGAGGAAGTCGACCTGTTGTAAGGCGATTCTTGCTCTCTCACGCTGCAGAATATACCATCTTGGAGCCCAGCTGGTGAAGACCTCAGAAGCAGCAGACCAGGCTGGCACCGAGGATCAGTTTTGAACGAATCCAGTTTCAGAGTGTTTGGATATTTGTACCACAAGCACTTATCATACTATTGGCATTAATGTTGAGTGAGTAGCATTTGGATTTTTTCTCACATTTTTGTACTTTGGGAGTGGCCATTACTAGCAAAAAGCTCTTCCTCCTTCAGTGTTGACACCACACTCTCATGCAGAGGCGTAACTATAGGGGGGCAGGGGGGGCACGTGCCCCGGGCGCCATCTTTTCTGGTCACATGGGGGGCGCCACCATGACCAATTTTTTTTAATTTTTTTTAAATTTTTGTTAATACAAATGTTTCCTGCTCAGTGCAGCAGCGCTGCAGCAGTCAAGGGAGCGCGTCGGTGCCCCCTTCCCCACGAGCGGTCCCTTCCGCGCCACCTGCGCCCCCCCACCATTGCTTTGCTGGTGCCTGGCGGCCAGTCAGTGGCCTGGCTTGGCGGCGGGCGCTTGTGAGGAAAAACCTAAGTATAATGTAGTATGTTGGGGGGGCGATGGGGGGGCGCAGTGGGGGGGCACCATTTCAGTGCTTGCCCTGGGCGCCATTTTCCCTAGTTACGCCTCTGCTCTCATGACACACTCAGTTGTGTCCTCTCCAAGATCTAGCCTCTGCTTCCACCCACCTAGGTATAAAGTTTCTGAGAGGCATTGCAATATTTCTATTATTGTCTCTTACAGTTAGAAAGTCATAGAGATTTCATATCTCTATACTGGTCTGTCTCTTCTTCTTCTCATAGGAACATAGGAAGCTGCCATATACTGAGTCAGACCATTGGTCTATCTAGCTCAGTATTGTCTTCACAGACTGGCAGCAGCTTCTCCAAGGTTGCAGGCAGGAATCTCTCTAAGCCCTATCTTGGAGATGCTGCCAGGGAGGGAACTTGAAACCTTCTGCTCTTCCCAGAGCAGCTCCATCCCCTGAGGGGAATATTTTACAGTGCTCACACTTCTAGTCTCCCATTCATATGCAACCAGGGTGGACCCTGCTTAGCTAAGGGGACAAGTCATGCTTGCTACTGGCAGGGCCAGGAAGGTGACAATCCAGCCCTCACCAGGAGACACACTTTGCCAACCCCCCTCATCTGCCCTCTGAGGCCTCTGACTTATTGGGCCACATTAGAGGGCTGGCCCTATCTTCAACACCAGTGACATTTCTATCCTGCACATCCCTAATTGAACATCATGGCTGCCATACTGAACAATGTGCGGTGTATTATTATTATTATTATTATTATTATTATTATTAATTCAATTCAATTTCTAAGGGCTGCACATGTGTTTTCTAAAAACACACACGTGCAATTGCACAAGAGTGCTCTTGCACAAATAAAAAAATTGTGGCTGGGGATGTTGGGAATTGTAGTTCAGCAACATATGGAGTACCACAGGTTGGGATCCTCTGTGCTATTGAACCAGGTGATGTCATGTGCCTTTCAAACACAAGGGGGAGCAGTAGAGCCATTCCTACTCATAACTGAGCAGTGTATGCGAATAGAATGTCACCCTGCATTTTCTATGATATTGTGGCTGTCAACCACACCCTTTGGTCTTTCACCCATCACCCTGAAGCTGCTGTTCTTTGAAACTTATTTACTAAGAGGAAGGAGTCAGCTGCACTACATCAAATCTTCTCATACAGTGGATCATTCAACACAAAGCCCGGGGACTGATCAGAACCAACTTCTTTCTGTTTGCTTCAAAAATCGTTCTTGGTTCTACCCTCTCACTGACTCAGGAGGATGTCTCTCCTTTGGGCCCCTGCTGTGTTCCTCTTCTCTATCTTAAGTAAGTGGCATTTGATTCATTTCCCAAACTCTTATGGTTGTTTCCTTCCTAAATTCTCCCAGCTGTCAATATCTCCAAGCCCGCATGCTTCCTAAGTGTTCTACCATTGAATCTATGAGAATTATGCCCATAACAACAACACCACAAATCTTTGATCCCATTTTACAGCATCTGTGCTTTTGTGTGGATGGTGTTGATCTAGGATCAAATATAGATGAGGGGCATTTAGATGTCCGATATGCATTTATAGCTAATTTGAGATTGTTGAAAATAAATAATAATATGAGGAAAGCTAAATAAGTAAAGCCTAAATCAGCAAGCTCTTTTAGCATCTTGTGTGAAATCACACAATTTGAGCATAGGGCGATTAGAGAAGTCGGGGCTCTCTGAGAACTGTGTTAAAAACAAGAAGTTTTTGTAACAACTAGTCTGCCTAATTTCCTTTTTGCTATAATTCACATTGATAATCACCTCTTCAATTTCATGCATTACTACATGCAATATGCAGGGTACAGTAAAACAGTAGTTTGCAGAGACTTATCTCTAAGAACAGGGTGCACCGTGGAGAATGACAATGAGATAATGAAATGTCCCTATGTGGCACTACAACTGTACTAAATTTGATCCAGATTGGCCCTGGCACTGAAAGGTTGTTGGGGGAAGACACACACAGCTACCTTCTTGAAATGGGTTCTGGAATTAATCAATGGGATATATCCAGGTTTAATGTCCTCTATAGTCTTAATATATAAACCAAGTTTGGTGCAACCCAATTCAGTGGTTCACATTAGCCCACTTCCACCCCAAACGTCTATGCATCCATCACCTTGAATTGGGGTGAATGAGGTCATCACAAAATACACCGTTGAGGTGTCCCTATGTGGCACGACAACTGTCCCAAATTTTGTCCAAAACAGACAAGGCATTATGAAGATGTTAGGGACGCACAGACAGACAGACAGACAAGACAGACAGACACACATGACTAATTTACATGAGGAAAGTAGTTTTTAAAATACATTTGGCTAATGCAGCTTTTTCATCCATCAAGTTACTCAGCGTTTTTAAACTGGAACTACTCTCAAAAAAACTAAGAACCAAGAATCTTCCTTCCATTCACCCACCTGTCCATCTGCTCACTAACATCATATTTTTGTGTATGTCACAGACACAAGCGTTGGACAGAAAGTGAACCAAACCCAAGCCAGTGTGACTGTCACCCAAGGAGACCTCGTATCTCTTGACTGCATCTATGAATCATCTGTCCCAGTCTCCGCATTCTGGTACATTCAATATCCTGGTCAGTCACCGAGGGTCTTTTTGAGTGAATACGAAGATAGTGAGGGAGTTCTTCATGGTTTCAAACACAAGCATGACAACAAACAGAAGACCATCAACATGGAGAAAGCTGCCAGCCAGCTGAATGATTCTGCTGTCTATTTCTGTGCCGTGAGTGCCACAGTGAAGCTGAACAGAAGAGAAGCAGATCAAAAACTCATGCAAGGAAAGAGCAGAGTGGAGGAATACCATTCACAATATATTCAGGGGTTCTGGCTGCAGTCTTACGCACATCTATCTGGGAGTAAGAGCCGCTAAATTACTTGAACAAGAGAATCACCACTTTAAAAGGTGCCTCTTTGCTCAGTTAGCACAGGTCATACTGCATAGATACAATTGCCTTTTCCTGCTATATATAAAAAGAGGGTCACCCTTGAAAAGTGCCTCGGCCCATTTAGCAACAAAAGCTCTTTGTTTATTTAAGCCAGTCCAGGTAAATTGATTTAAGACCCATTACAATTTGTACTGGAGACGTACAAAGTGCATTTTCCCCCTTTGATTTGTTACAATATACTTTTTAACACACAATCTGCAAATGGGCAGTCTCTAGTGAATTTTATGGGGAGGAGAGCTGGTGTTGTGGTAGCAAGCATGAATTGTCCTCTTTGCTAAGCTGGATTCACCCCGATTTGCATTTGAATGGGAGACTACATGTGAGCACTGTAAGGTATCCCTCTTAGGGGATGGGGCACTCTAGGAAGAGCATCTGCATGCTTACATGCAGAAGGTTCAAAGTTCCCTCCCTGGCATCTCCAGACAGAGCTGAGAGAGACTCATGCCTGTAATCTTGGAGAAGCTGCTGCCAGTCTGTGTAGACAATGCTGAGCTAGATGGACCTATGGTCTGACTCAGTATATGGCAGCTTCCTATGTAATAATTATGGACTGCAATTGCAGTGTGAGGTGTTGTCCACGAGGTGGTGCCCTCGAGTCAATTGCAAAGTCCCTCCCTATCAAAGACTCATAGGACTGAAGGTTGGTTCATGCAGTTTGGACACCTCTTGCATCTGAAGTCTAGGGCTCCACCTATTCTGCAAGCACTTGCCCTCTCACGCCCTGTGTTGACTCCTCCATCACAGTGAAGGGCTGGCTCCTGGCTCCCTGCCTATCTTCCTTACTCATAAGAACATCAGAACAGCCCTGCTGGATCAGGCCCAAGGCCCATCTAGTCCAGCATCCTGTTTCACACAGTGGCCCAACAGATGCCGCTGGAAGCCACAGGCAGGAGTTGAGGGCATGCCCTCACTCAGCACATGAGGGCATGCACTCAGCACAGGAAATGTCATTCAAGAAAGGAAGGAAGGAAGGAAGGAAGGAAGGAAGGAAGGAAGGAAGGAAGGAAGGAAGGAAGGATAATTTCTTCTTGGGATTTTGCAAATGAGATTTCATTTCAGACCCTCAGCAAGGATGCCTGTCACTTTGGTCTCATTGATGGTGATGCTTTCATCATTAGGTGGGTAGAATTTGTTAGAAACAATTTGCATCTGTTTCTCTTAGTGCTTCCAAACCACACGAATGATGTCTCCTTGGTTTGTGAATTGCACTCATGGCAAAAGGCAATGCTCTTTCCTATAGGCTGTGTCTTTTGGTCTTTTCCTGTTCTTGAGACCTGTAAACTGGTTCTTCAGAACCACTTGCTGGCAAACTCTAGGATCCAACTTCCAGAGGTACCCAGAAAAGATGGAGATCTGGTTGTGTCCTGTCTCTATTCATACAGGATCAAGCTGAAAAGTGGTTCTTTTGAGAACTATCCCATACAGTGGAGAGGACCTTCAGTGTAGTCATCACTTCCAGTCCAGTGCCTGGTAGTAACTACTATATGCTAGAAGATGTACCCTACAGAAATGGTCTCTTACCAGCCTGTGCCGTGCTTCCCAGGGGTTCTATGGTTCATTTGGATCACCCATCATTCCTTGTGGTTAATGATCCCTTTCCAAAGCAATGCTAGGGTCAGTCTACTTTTTTGAATAGATTTATGGCCAAACTCTACACCCAGTTCATTTTCTCCAGGCATTTAGATGCAATAAAAAGCATTCCCCACCACACAACTTTGAAGGTTCTGGGACCTTTGTCCATAAATCTTCCCTACCATACAACCTTGGATGGAAATGGGACCCCTGTCTGTAGAAACAGGGGACAGTCCAATGAATAATATCTTTTAATGGAGACTGTTCACATGTGTGTGCAAATCCAGGCTAAGGGAGCCCAGCCTGGTTTTTCACGTGAGTTGTGTACCACCGGGATTGGGCCCGATCCCGGTGGCAGC
The DNA here is from genome assembly GCF_027244095.1 of Hemicordylus capensis. Taxonomy (NCBI): domain Eukaryota; kingdom Metazoa; phylum Chordata; class Lepidosauria; order Squamata; family Cordylidae; genus Hemicordylus; species Hemicordylus capensis. Next base: position 8,444,909 of record NC_069662.1, on the reverse strand, counting down.
ATGGCAGCAAACCCGCCTCCCTAGCCTCCCTCTAAAATGGAGTTAAGATGGAGAACTAATTAGGAAAGATCAGAGGGAGTCAGAAGGAGAATTTTGAAGCTCCTGTGATGTGGGACAGTCTGTATTTTGAGGCCATATATGTGGTCATATCGATCCAAGAGCATCCATTGGTTCAAGGAATGCAGTGTTGATCTTTCCCATCCTGTTTGCTTTCCCAGGAATCCTTCAGTACAAAGAGGAGAAGATCAGCCAAGATGCCATCATGGTGGCATCAGAGGGGAAACAACGGAATCTCTCTTGCAGACACTCTTACATTACTTTAAATGAAAATGTTCTCTGGTATCGGCAGTTCCCCAACCGAGCTCCTCACTCCATAGTTTATGGCTTCAACAAGGAAGCTGAGAGTCAGAATCCAGAGGAGGTCCTGCTTATAAATGGTGACCAAAAGGCCAACGTCTTTGCCTTCAACAAAGTGACTCTGGAGGACTCTGCGGTTTACTTCTGTGCTCTGGGTGACACAGTACTTACTCCCTGGTGTCTCTGTTCCTGGAAAGTTCCACAAACAGTGAATCCACGATCTTGGAGTGTTTAACCTAACCCCAAAATTGGGGTTCGTTTCTGCACTCATGCAGCACAAATGACTGTGACACTTAAAGAGTGTCCCCTCAGCTGATGGGTGGAGTGGATTAAAGTTTAAATGGCCACTCTCCCTGCTTCACAACTGGCATGTGGGGAGGCTTAAAAAGGCAGTGCAAGTCTCTGGGGCAATTTAATTATTAGGGGAGGGGTGTGCAAAACTGGTTTTATCTGAAACTGGTTTGAACAGAACCGGTCTGGTTCGACCGGTTTGAATTCGGCTCAGACTGGACACAGAAAAAGGGGTGACGATCCGAGCTGAATCGGTCACAGTTCTAATGAACCGGTTCGAGACCAGTTTGGTGGTTTGAGGGCATGCCTGTAAAGGGGAATCCAGTGAGGAAAGACCAGAGGGAGTAAACCTAAATAAAACACCTAAATAAAATTCCTAATAGGCACTGGCAAAAGGGTACCTGCAATATGAGGAGGGTGGCGGCACGGATCCTCTTCTCAGGACCGGAACCGGCTCTCCAGTGCTGCCCAGTTCCAGCCTCCATGCATGTGTGCACACCCAGCACACCCCTAATGGTGGGGGATAGGCTCACAAATAACCAAAACTACCAGTGGCTAGTAGTTCTGATGGCTGGCTACTTCCATGTTCAGAGGCAGGATGATTCGGAATCCCAGTTGCAGGGGAGCAATGGCAGGATAAATGGCATGCCTATCTCCTCCCTGTGGGCATCCCAGAGGCATTTGATGGGCCACTGGGGGAAAGAGGGTGCTGGACCAGATAGACCTTGGGCCTGATCCAGCAAGGCTGTTCTTATGTGCTCCACAATAACTAAACTGGTACATAGGAAGGTGACTTGGAAATAAGTGAAACCACAGGAATGAACTCACAAATAATGAGGGCTGTCTGTATGTCCACTGCATTTTTTTCTGTCTCTCTCCATTAAAATCCAGCAGCATCCAGAACTGGAAACTTTTGCTGGAATATCATTCACGTTGTTTCCATTGGGGCCAAATTACACGCAGACAGAAATGCTATTGAGGTGTGTCTGTGGGCAAAAGTGATTTTTTAACAGGAAATTCTGATAAGAACTAATCTGCCGTCCTTCCTTTCACTATAATCTTAATTGATCATTACCATCTTCACAAGTTAGCCCACTTCCACCTCAAACTTTCACACATCCGTCATCTTAAATGGCATTAGATGACATCATCACAAAATACGCCCTTGAGCTGTCCCTATGTGTCCCTACAGCTGTACCATATTTGGTCCAAATCCGTTGGGAAGTTCACAAGTTAGCCCACTTCTGCCTCAAATGTTTACTTGTCTGCCATTTTGAAATGGGCTGAATGAAATCATCGTAAACTATGCCGTTGAGGTATCCTCAGGTGTCCCTACAACTGTACTCAGTTTGGTTCAAATCGGTTAGTCAGTTCACAAGTTAGCCCACTTGCACTTCCAATATTCATCTGCCATCTTGAATTGGGGTGGATGACACAATCACAAACTACACCATAGAGGAGTCCATATGTGTCACTACAAGTGTGCCAAATTTGGTCCAAATCAGTTAGGCAATTCACAAGTTAGCCCACTTGTGCCTCAAACATTCATGCATCCCCATTTTGTAATGAGGTGGATGACATCATCACAAACTATGCTGTTGAGCTGCCCCTGTGCTACAACTGTAGCAAGTTTGGTTCACATTGGTTCAGGCATTGTCAAGTTGATAGATTCACACACATGGGCACACATGGACGCACACACGCGTGGACGGGGACACACACAGACACAGAGAGAAAGCTGGGTGATCTCATAAGATTGCTTTCCTTAAGGAAAGTAGACTAAAAAGCAGGTTGAAGAAGACCCACTCTTTTCCTGAAGCCTGCTTTGCCCCTGGAAATTTAGAGGGCTGCTTTAGGGGACAAATCACCACTTTGGAAGGGTGATTTTTGGCAGGAAAACAGTGTCGTTAACCTTCCCTAATCATGCATCCTGCAGAATGGGATCTCACAGACATAAGGCACAGGCAGGGCCAGCAAGGGGGGAGCAGTGGCATGGCTATTGCTGTGGTATTGGCAGTGCAGTGTGTGTGTGTGGTCCAAATTCTCCCTGCAATCTCACACCTAAGCAAATCCCTCACTGACACCCATCAGAGGGTTGATCTTTCCTATAAGGCAAGTGACATTTCAATGGGGCTTTCTGCAAACCCCTAATGTAGGGTCATGTCTTTTAGCTGAATCTCTTTCTGCAGCAGCCCCCAACTCTGGGTCCTCAGATGATGGAAATTGTTGTAGTCCCACAACATCTGGAGACCCACACAGCACATGACAGCCTCTGGCACAATGGCCCCATTCGCACATAACGGGAAACCAGAGCTGAAGGGGCCTGAGGTTGAATTTCTAGTACATCCAAACATTTGCAACTGCGGTTCGGACACAAAAACGACCCGAAGTTTCCCTCCCGAGACTCCAATGTGATAATTCGGTTTGTAGTGAGTTTCGCTGCTCCTGCCTGGGGTCTAAAGACAGCAGTGTGACATCCAAATGCTGCGCTGCAGTCCTATTGAGCTCTAACTGGAGTTGAGGAAGGAACTTTGCTCCGGCTGTGATTGGCTTCTGTGGCTGTCTTTCATTCCAGAAGGAAGCCCACACCACCAAGTGCCCCTCCTTTCTGCAGTCTCCCTGACTGCAGTTGGGATCCTGCCATACATTTGAATGCGGACAGGAAACTGCCGGTTTTGGGGGTGCAGGCGGAACCATTGGTTCCAGTAGTTCCATGTTACCTGCACAGTCAGCCAATAGCACAGAGGTACCAGAAGCTGTCATGTGCCTTTCAGAAACAAGGGGGAGCCATTGAGCCATTTCTACTCATGCTGAGCTGTAAATGCCAATAAAACATCTCATGGCTTTTTCTGTGATATCGTTTGTGGCTGCCAACCACAGCCTTTGGTCTACCTCCCCTTTTCTTGATGCTGCTGGGTTTTGACATTCATTACAAAGAGGAAGGAGTCAGCCGCATTGCATCAAGTCTTCTAGCAGAGTGGATTGTTCAGCACAAAGCCGAGAGACGGGTCAGAGAGAAACAACCTCCTTCTGTTCGCTTCTGAATTGCTTCTTTCCTCACTGATCCAGGAAGATGTCTCTACTTGGGACCTTTGCTGTGCTAATCTTCTTGGTCTTTAGTAAGTGGTGCTTGATTCATTTCCCAAACTCTTAACACCCACCACCCCACCACGGTCACTCTGCCTTCAGAGATTCTCCCAGTTATCAAGATCCCATGGTCTAAATGCTCCCTTGATGTGCTACCTTTGAATCTATAGGGATTCAGACCATGGCACAAAATTCACCGTTGTTAATCTTCTTTTACGGCATTTGTGCATACCTGTGAATGGTGCTGATGTAGGAGTGAGTATAGAAGAGGGACATTTAGATATCCCATGTGCATTTATAACTAATTTAAGGTTCTTGACAAGTTCTTGAAAAGTAAATAATAAATCTCAATCCGTAAAGCTGAAAACAGCAAGCGCTTTGAGCATGATATGTGAAATCACACAATTCTCACTGAGGGTGACCAGCTGAAAGTGAGATCAGGGACTCGGGGATTTTTGAGAGATGCAGGGGTGTGGGATGGGGGGAAGAGAGAAACTTGATGAATGCAGCTTTTTCAGCCCAGAGTTTATCAGCATTTTAGAACAGGAATTGCTCTCAGGAAACTAAGAGCCAATTAAGCAGGTAATTCAATTGGCTAATCCTGCTAACTTGGCAAAGAGGCACCTTTTAACATGGTGATTCTCTTTATTTAGTAGGGGGAGAGTAACTGGCCCTATTCACCCCCAGTACAGTACCTCCAGTGGCTGTACTGAAGCTGTACTGACATTGATGAAAATGAGGGGGGGAAACCCACCCCATACATCCCTCACCTAAAGGCATCCATAATTGTATGGAATACTTTAACACAATAGACTTGTAAATCAGTATGATGAGAATTCTCCTTCCTGGCTGGCTGTTTATGGCTGGTGACCAAAAACTGTGTGAAACAATTCCTTAAATTTGATCAAGGAAGCAAATTTGTTTTTCTTCTTACTGAGTATCAGAGAAAGAGAGAGAGAGAGAGAGAGAGAGAGAGAGAGAGAGAGAGAGAGAGAGAGAGAAAATACATTGACTATAGAAAAAGTGAATCTTGTCAAGGCACCACTGAAATCAATGGAACTGAATTTAGTAGTGATGACTACCTTATCTCACGAGTGCTTAGGGAGGATTTGACTTCTTTGGGTGCAACCACAGGGGTTCTCTTAATGCTTACCAGATTTTTGAGATGAGAGGTGCATTAAATCTGGCTTCTTCTGTCATAGGCTCCCTGGGAAGAGCTCAGAAGATTGAGCAGCCAGGATTCGCCACTGTGTTGGATGGAACATCTATCAACCTCAGCTGCAACCTCTCTTCGGTCACAACAGAAAGGAATGTGTGGTATCGGCAGCTCCCTGGCAAAGGACTCCAGTATATTGCTGGAGCTTTTAAGGGATCCAGTGATACAAGTACCGACCCCAAGGGCACCTTGTCATTCTCGGAGGATAAGAAATCCAGTACTCTCGTTCTCCAGGAGGTCGCATTGGCAGATGCTGCAGTCTACTTCTGTGCTCTGACACAGTGTGTCAGGGAGGGACTCTTGCCATACAAGAACCCCTCTCAGAGGCGGAGCAGAGGAGGAGCTGAAACAGCCTGAGAAACTGGAGGAGGCAAGTAGGCCAGCAGGCCAGCAGACAGCAGTACACCAACAGTAGAGCAAGACCCATAAGCTGGTGTAGTAAAAGGACTAAGAAGATGGCAGGGAAGCTAAGAAGTCCCCAGTTCCCCAGCTTATGGAGAGTCCCCTAGTTCAAGTCTCACTTCAGCCCCAAACATTCATGTGTGTTTTTTTAAAAGAATGTCTATTTCATTTGGCCTTCAGTTCATCTAAAAATATGTCCCTGAGGGTTATGCAGTTTTAAGGGTTGGTAAAATTGATGTCCCTCTAAGGGTCAGTAAAATAAGTCACCGAGGGTTGTGCAGCTCTAAGGGTCAATAAAAACTGATGTCCCTCTAAGGGTTGGTAAAATAAGTCCCTGAGGGTTGTGCAGCTCTAAGGGTGGGTAAAACTGATGTCCCTCTAAGGGTTGATAAAATAAGTCCCTGAGGGTTGTGCAGCTCTAAGTGTCGGTAAAACTGATGTCCCTCTAAGGGTTGGTAAAATAAGTCCCTGAGGGTTGTGCAGCTCTAAGTGTCGGTAAAACTGATGTCCCTCTAAGGGTTGATAAAATAAGTTCCTGAGGGTTGTGCAGCTCTAAGGGTGGGTAAAACTGATTATCCACATGGTGTGGTAAAACTGGACCTGGATGGGGTCCCACTCCCCCAGAAAGACCAAGTCTGCAGCTTGGGGGTGTTTCTGGACCCAGCGCTGTCCTTAAAGGCACAGGTGGCGGTGATGTGCAGGAATGCCTTTTACCAGCTACAGCTGCTATGCCAGCTGCGACCCTACTTGGAGAAGTCAAACCTGACCTCAGTCACTCATGCTTTGGTGACATCCAGATTGGACTACTGCAATGATCTTCATGCGGGGCTGCCCTTGAAGATGGTTTGGAAACTTCAGCTGGCCCAGAATGCTGCTGTAGGGATGCTTGTGGCCACTAGTTGCTTCATGAATATTGAACCTCTGTGGCACCTTCACAGCTTACCAGTTTGCTTTCGAGCTAGATTCAAAGTGCTGTTTTTGTCCTTTAAAGCCCTACACAGCTTGGGCCCAGGGTATCTGTCAGACTACACTCAAATAAGTGAATCTGTCAGGGCCCTTTGCTCATCATCTCAAGCTCAGCTCACAGCCTAGCAACTGACTGAAATTTGATTGGTGAGATAAGATTCAGGGCCTTTTCAGTTGTGGCCCCTCGGATCTGGAATGCCCTCCCAGAAGAGACTCACTATGCTCCCTCCCTTAGTGTTTTTTTTTTTTTTTTAAGCTCTTAAAAATTACTTGTTTTGAGAGGCTTTTTAATGTGTTTTACTACAGCCTGGTGGGTTTTAAATTTCAGCTAGCTTGAACTGCGGAGAACATCTGTGGGCTAGTAGTGAGACGGAAGCAAGAGCTCCTTCCTCGGGCCCGCTTTCCTCCCAAATACCAGGTTGGGATGTTTTTGGGCCATTTGGGGGGCAGGTGGCCCATGGGAGGAGTTCTTTACCACCGCCTCGGTTTTAAAAGTCCCACTCCAGCATTCCAGGCATCTCCAGCATTCCACACATGTGCGTGCCTCTTATCACCTAAGTGTGTGTGTGTGTGTGTGTGTGTGTGTGTATCCATCCATCCAACTATGGGGTTGTTTTAATTGCTTGTATTCTACATTGTGTTTTATTTGTTATAGAATACATTTATTGTTACTGTTGGGAGCTACCCCAAGCACTTTTGTACTGGAGAGGCAGGATAGACATATTTTTAATAGTAATAATAGGAAGGAGGAGGAGGAGGAGACATCTATTTGGGTGGCACAGAGGGCTTCCTGAGCAACGTGGGGCTGTCAAAAAATGGCTTCTTCTCCACTGCACCAGTACGGTTAGTACACAAGTGTTGTTAGGCTGCTAGTCTTACTGCACCGATGATTCCATGCTCTGTATGTCAGCCAGGGTCATTATTACTGCTTTTCAACAACAACAACAACAACAACAACAATAAAGTTCTCAGAGCACTTTACAGAGGAAAAGAATAATTATAATAATAAGTTGGCTCTCTTGGTATCCAAAGGGCTCATAATCTAAGAGAAGGAAACACCAAGGAGACCCCCAACCACAGCCACAGGAGGCATGCTATGCTGGGGCTGGAGAGGGTCAGTTGCTCTCCTGCTGCTACATACAAAAAGAGGGTCACCTTTTAGAAAGGTGCTTCTTTACCCAGGTCGCAACAGACCCTTATTTATTTCTCTAAGCCATTCTAGTTCACTTGATTTCAGACCTGTATACATTTGTAAAGATACAAATGTGTTTTGTTCTTTAATTAGTCACAAGATACTTCAGACGAAATGCAGAATTGCGGGTGGACCTGGGGTTCCGTGCCCTAGGGTTCCGTGACCCTCCCCCCGCTCTCCCGTCCACTTTCGGACATTGGGTAAAGCCACCTTTCTGCAGTCAGCGAGACTGCAGAGAAATGGGGGAGATATCTGTGTGGGCTTCCTTCTTTCCTGAGGGACAGCCAACACAGCCAATCAGGCCGGAGTGAGGGAGGAGCTTCCTCCCTCCACTCCAGTTCCGTGGAGCCGAAACTGCAGTGGCAGCATTCAGATGTAACACATCAGTGTTTGGGGCTGATGTATTCAGATGTAACACTTGCATCACAGAACTGAAGGTAAGGGCGGCGGAACTCCACTCTGACCGAAGTTTCAGAGTGGAGTTTAGGAAGGGATACCACGGGTCCCTTCTTGCCCTTAACTGAAGTTTCATCAGTTTGGACATGCAGCTTGGGAAACCGGACGCGAAGGGACCTCTGGTTTCCTAGAACATCTGAATTTGGCGACTACCTGCAAATGGGCAAACAGCTGTGGCGAATTTTCTGAAATAACTCTAGACTGCAACCAAAGTAGACACATGCAAAGTGCATTGCTGTCCACAAGGTGGTGTCCTTGGATCAACTGGGAAGTCCCTACTCAAGTTGCATAGGGCTGAAGGTTGGTTCATGTAGTTGTGACACCTCTTGTTTCTGAGGTCTAGGGCTACACTTCTTCTGCAAGCACTTGCCTTCTTTTGCACTGTGTTGACTCCTCCGTCAAGGACTGGCTCCTGGTTCCCTGCCTGTCTTCCTCACTCAGGAAACTTTATTCTGGGAAAGAAAGAAGGAAGGAAGGAAGGAGAAATTCTTTTTGGGATTTTGCAAAGGAGATTTCATTTCAGACCATCAGCAAGGATGCCTGTCTCTTTGGTCACATAGATGGTGATGCTTTCATCATTAGGTGGGTAGAATTCGTTAGAAAGTACTATTTTCATCTGTTTCTCTCAGTGCTTCCAAACTGTATGAATGATGTCTCCTTGGTTTGTGAATTGCACTCATGGCAAAAGGCAATGCTCTTTCCTATAGGCTGTGTATTTTTGGACTTCTTCCTGTTCTTGGGATCTGTAAACTGGTTCTTCAGAACCACATACTCGCAAACTCTAGGATCCAACTTTCAGAGGTACCCAGAAACGATGGAGATCTGCTTCTGTCCTGTCTCTATTCATAGAGGATCAACCTGAAAAGTAGTTCTTTTGAGAACTATCCCATACGCAGGAGTGGACCTTCAGTATAGTCATCACTTCCAGTCTAGTGCTTGGTAGTAACTACTGTATGCTAGAAGGTGTACCCCACAGAAATGGTCTCTTACCAGCCTGTGCTGTGCTTCCCAGTGGTTCCATGGTTCATGTGCATCACCCATCATTCCTTGTGGTTAATGATCCCTTTCCAAAGCAATGCTAGGGTCAGTCTACTTTTTTGAATAGATTTATGGCCAAACTCTACACCCAGTTCATTTTCTCCAGGCATTTAGGTGCAATGATGCAAAAAGCTTCCCCTGTCGATTCCTCCCTACCATACAACTGCGGAGGCACTGGGCCCATAGAAACAGGGCAGCCCAATTAACAAAAGTGTGTAATGGTGTTGCAGTGCGTATTTGTGACATCTGAATCCAAAGGGACTGAAAGGACCTGGGAGAGTGAGGCGGGGAGTGTTGAAGCTCCTGTGCTGTGAGACAGTTTGTAATTTTGAAGACCTATATGTGATTATATCAATCTAAGAGCATCCATTGGTTCAAGGAATGCAGTGTTGATCTTTCCCATCCTGTTTGCTTTCCCAGGAATCCTTCAGTGCAAAGAAGAGAAGATCAGCCAAGATGCCATCATGGTGGCATCAGAGGGGAAACAAGTGAACCTTTCTTGCAGCCACCCTTCTATTTCAAATGAAAACATTTTCTGGTATCAGCAGTTCTCCAACCAAGCTCCTCACTCTATAGCTTTTGGATACAACAAGGAAACTAAGAGTGAGACTATAGAGGGGGTCTTGCGTATAAATGGCGACCGAAAGGCCAACGTCTTTGCCTTCAGCAAAGTGACTCTGGAGGACTCTGCGGTGTACTTCTGTGCTCTGGGTGACACAGTGGTACTCCCTGCTGTCTCTGCTGTGCAATAACTCTTCCTGACTCTGAGTGAAGGATGTACCAGATAAAGAGGACAGAGCTATGAAAACATATTGCTGTTTTGTTCCATGCAGGAAAAGATCTCAAGTTTCTTCTGAGGAATGTTTTGGCAAATGAAGTTAAGTGCTCGCAGATCAAACACAGCACATGTCCACATGATTTTTCTTAACTCTCTCCACTAAAATCCAGCCGCATCAGGAACTAGAGACTTTTGCTGGAGTTTCCATTCATTATATCTGGGGGCAAATGTGGTGGGATGGTTGGGGTGTTGGACTTGGATCGGGAAGACCTAAGTTCAAATCCCCATTCAACCATGAAACTCACTGGGCGACTCTAGGCCAGAAACGTCTTTCTCCCAGCCTATCCTACCTCACAGGGTTGTTGTGAGGATAAACCCAACCATGCACTCTGCTCTGGGCTCCTCGGAGGAAGAGTGGGATAGAAATGTAAATATTTAAAAAGTAAATAAATTGCACTTACATGGAAATGCAAGAGTGCACGGAATTGCAAAAAGCTAAAAAATAGTCATCTGTGGCCAGAAGATCCCTGACTTGCTTTTCTAATTGTGAAGACCATTTGGCCCTTATTAATCTAGAACCTTCACAGAGGTCAAACTGGGGGGCCACCTCCTCAAGAACTGGGGAGCCTCTTCCCCTGGGATCTCTATTGTAAGAGACAGTGGAAGATGGCCACTGTCCATTCGTCCTAGGCTAAATTGAATCAGAGAATTCAGCACATTTCATGAGACAAATATATAACCCACAACATTCAGTCTTAGCCCAGACCAGAGGGTGAACCTCCCACAGTATCTTTATCCATCACCCACTTCAGCCCAAGCAGATCTAATGCATTCATTGTACAAGCCAAGTAAAGGCCCGCTCGGTTTCAGACCTGATCTTCAGACTGGCGTCTCGGGAGTGGGGGCGGACAGATATGTTTGCCATCAAAAGTTAGTTTATAAAATTAAAAAGAGACATGAGAAAGGGGGACTAATTTGCTTGGGACTGGGGCATGCAGGGAGGGAAAGCGTCACTGTTTTTCTGAAGCCTGCTTTGCCACAGGAAATTGCTGCTTTAGGGGGCAAATCACCACTTCAGAGGGGTGGTTTTTAGCAAGAAAACTGTGCTTTTAACATTCCCTGATCATGCACCCTGCATGATCTCACAGTATATGAGGCACAGACAGGGCCAGCAAGCGGGTGGCAGAGGCATGGCTATTGCTGTGGTATAGGCAGTGCAGGGTGTGATGATCCAATCCACAGATTCAATCCCTCCCTGTAATCTACAACCTGAGCAAGTCCATCACTGGGACTCTTCAGTGGGTCAATCCTTCCTATAAGGCAAGTGACATTTCAGTGGGGTTTTCTGCACACCCGTAATGTAGCGATCACCTCTTTTAGCTGGATCTCTTACTGCAGCAGCTCCCGACCCTGGCTTCTCCTGACCCTGGAGAGCTGGTCTGGTAGTAGCAAGCTTGACTTGTCCCCATAGCTAAGCAGGGTCTGCCCTGGCTGCATATGAATGGGAGACTTGATGTGTGAGCACAGCAAGACATTCCCCTCAGGGGATGAAGCCGCTCTGGGAAGAGCAGAAGGTTTCAAGTTCCCTCCCTGGCTTCTCCAAGATAGGACTGAGAGAGATTCCTGCCTGCAACCTTGGAAAAGCCGCTGCCAGTCTGTGAAGACAATACTGAGCTAGAGAGACCAATGGTCTGACTCAGTATATGGCAGCTTCCTATGTTCCTATGACTCCTTGGATGATGGGACTTGTAGTCCAGGGATAGGCATCCTTGGCTCTCCAGCTGTTGCTGAACTACAACTCCCATCACCCCCAGCCTCAATAAATTGCAGCTGGGGATGAAGTGAATTGTAGTTCAGCAACAACTGGAGAGTCAAGGTTCCCCACCTCTGTTGGTCCACGGACATCTGAAGACCCACATCACACAACAGCAGCATCTGGCACCAGGGATGAAACAGTGGATACCAGATGATGTCATGTGCCTTTCAGGCACAAGGGGGAGCTGTTGTGCCATTCCCACTCATACGGTGTGGTGTATGCAAACAGAATGCCACACAGCATTTTCTTTGATACTGCGGCTGTCAGCCACATCCTTTGGTCTTCCATCCTTCACCTTGAAGCTGCTGTTCTTTGAAACTTACCAAAAGGAAGGCGTCAGCTGCGTTGCATCAAGTCTTGTTCAGTGGATTGTTCAGTGCAAAGCCCAGAGGCTGGTCACAACCAACTTCCTTCTGTTTGCTTCTGAATTCCTTCTGGGTTCTACCCTTCCTTGACCCAGGAAGATGTCTCTCCTTTGGACCTCAGCTGTGTTCATCTTTTCATTCTTAAGTAAGTTAAACCTTGATTCATTTCCCCAACTTCTAACATTTTTCCCCTTCCAAGATTCTTGCATTCATCAAGATCCCTACACTAGCATGCTTCCTCAGTGTGTTATCTTTGAATCGATGGGGATTATAACCATAACACAAATTCCATCATCTTTGATCTTGTTTTTTGGCATTTTTGCATACTTGTTAATGGTGTTGATGTAAGGATCAAATATAGAAGAGGGATATTTAGATAGCTGGTCTTGTGGTAGCAAGCATGACTTGTCCCCTAGCTAAGCAGGGTCCACCCTGGTTGTATATGAAAGGGAGACTAGAAGTGTGAGCACTATGAGATATTCCCCTTAGGGGATGGAACCGCTCTGGGAAGAGCAGAAGGTTCCAAGTTCCCCCCCTGGCTTCTTCAAGATAGGGCTTAGAGAGATTCCTGCCTGCAACCTTGGAGAAGCTGCTGCAAAGTCTGTGAAGACAATACTGAGCTAGATAGACCAATGGTCTGACTCAGTATATGGCAGCTTCCTATGTTGTTCCTATGTTGAAGGTTTACATTTATATTGGAATACTAGAAAATTAAAAAATGACGACGGCGATGATGATGATGATGATGATAATGATGATGAGGTAGTAAAGCTTACATAAATCATCTATTTTAGCATTGTGTGTTAAATTACTCTATGAGGTCATTCACACAATGAAAAAAACTGTGTTCTACCCGGGTTTGGTTGCTTTGTGTGCTCCCAAATGTTGGTTGTGTGGAAGCAAGGTAAGAGGAAAATCTGGGTAGAAGTGATTGTGTGGAAGCAAGGTCGGAGGAAAAGCTACGCAGTTTTTCCTCCTACCTTGCTTCCAAACAACTGAATTTTGGGAGCAACCACAGCTCCCAAACCTGGGCAGAACACAGATTTTTGATTGTGTGAGTGATCCCTATGTGTGCTTAGGGTGACCAGCTAAAATAGAGCTCTGGATTCCAGGATCTATGAGAGCTTCAGAGAAGCATTTTTTTCCTGGTTAATGTATCTTTTCCAACCCTCAAATAACTCTAACCAGAATTATTCTCAAGGGCTGAAAGCGAAGGGAGAAGTTGTACTATAACTGACCATCTTATCACCCACCTCTCCATCTGGGTTCCTAACATCATTTCTTCTGCCATTGTCTTCTCCACAGAAGGAAGCATTGGACAGAAAGTGACCCCAACCAAAATCCATGTGACGGTCACCCAAGGAGACCCCATATATCTCGATTGTGCCTATGAATCGTCTGCCCCAGTCTATGCATTCTGGTACATTCAGCATCCAGGCCAATCTCCCAGGCTCTTTTTGAGTGATTACGATGCTGCTAGTTTAAATGAGGGACGTCTTCATGGTTTCAAACACAAGCATGACAGCAAACAGAAGACCTTACACATGGAGAAAGCTGCCAGCCAGCTGAATGATTCTGCTGTCTATTTTTGTGCCGTGAGTGACACAGTGAGGCTGAACAGATGAGAAGCAGATCAAAAACATGTGCAGGAACGTAGGAACATAGGAAGCTGCCATATATTGAGTCAGACCGTTGGTCCATCTAGCTCAGTATTGTCTACACCAGGGATTCTCAACATTGGGTCCCCAGATGTTTTTGGACTTCAACTCCCATAATTCCCAAGCAAATGCCACTGGGACTGGGTATTATGGGAGCTGAAGTCCAATAACATCTGGGGACCCAACGTTGAGAATCTCTGGCTTACACTGACTGGCAGCGGCTTCTCCAAGGTTGCCGGCTGGACTCTTTCTCAATCCTATCTTGGAGATGCTGCCAGGGAGGGAACTTGGAACCTTCTGCTCTTCCCAAAGCGACTCCATCCCCTAAAGAGGAATATCTTTCAGTGCTCACACACAATGAGTGTAGAGCCTAACCGGGCTCTGCAGGGAGATCAGGCTTAGCCCACACGACTACCAGCTCTGTCACTGAGCCAGTAGGGGTGGTGGGGATCGGGGCCACCTGGCCCCCAGAAGTCCAAGGACACCTCGCATGAGTGCACGGGGCATTCTGACGAGACCCAGGATGCGTGCTGTAGCTGCCTCGTGGGGGGGGATCTACTCATTTTAAGGGAGGGGTTCTTAGGCGGGCCAGCTGCCATTGTTCCACAAGGCTTGACTGCGAGCCCCGTCGTTCTCACAATGGGGGGAAACTGGGCTGGGGTCCCTTTGCCTGGTTTCCCCCCATTGTGAGAATAGCCTCATAGTCCCCCTTCAAATGCAAGCCAGGGCAGACCCTGCTGAGCAAAGGGGACAATTCATACCTGCTGCCACAAGGCCAGCTCTCCTGGTCTTGTGGGAGTAGAGTGGAGAAAGACCATTCACAATATATTCAGGGGTTCAGGTTTCAGCCCTATGCACATATACCTGGGTGTTTCTTCAGTGTGTTTGATTTCCAAATAGACATAGATTGGATCCGACTCCTTAGCATTAATATTTCTCCACCTTGCGAAAACTCATTGGTACTTTTCAGATATTCCTGAATTTGCTTGGCCCACCTTTTGCACATTCTGAAATTGTGATGGAGGTAAATAATCGGAATTTCATCAAGAAGGACCCATTAGTATTCAGGGAAGATCTCAGGAGATCAATCAGCCAGGATCAAACAGAACAACTGATGGACCAGAACATCTTGCAAGCTTTGCTGAAACCTTCCTTTTCCCGCAGTATTGGAGAAAATGTTTTCATGACATCACAGGGGAAACTAATACTGACCCCATACTCTATAGTGAGAAATCCCCTGCCTTGGTGTGTTATGAGTAACTAGTTCTCCAAAATAGTTTGCAGAATTTTCTTAATGTGATCACACAGTAGAATTATATAAAATTCCATTACAAGAGCTGATGTTCTATTTTTTTTAATCTATTACTAATTATTATTCCCATGTTCAACTAGAACAATCCACACTGGACTAGAAGACTCAAAACAAGTTTGCATGCAAATTATTTCAATATTCTGCTTCCCTCTAAAGACCCAAAGAAGAATTTCCTCTTTGCTTACCAGTGAACATGCATTTCAGAATACAGCAATAGCAATAGCAATAACACTTACATTTATATACCGCTTTATAGCCGGAGCTCTCTAAGCGGTTTACAATGATTCAGCATATTGCCCTCAACATTCTGGGTGTTCATTTTACCGACCTCGGAGGTATGGAAGGCTGAGTCAACCTTGAGCCCCTGGTCAGGATCGAACTTGTAACCTTCTGGTTACAGGGCGGCAGTTTTACCACTGCACCACCAGGGGCTCTTTTTAAGATCTACTTTTCCTCAAGGAAAGTAAGCTTATGATGAGATTCTCTCTCTCTCTCTCTCTCTCTCTCTCTCTCTCTCTCTCTCTCTCTCTCTCTCTCTCTCCCCCATCAACTTTGCAATGCCTGGACCCATTTGAACCAAACTTTTGGTACAGTTGTAGGGACACCTCAACGACATACTTTGTGCTGGTGTCATCCACCCCAGTTCAAGATGGCAGACACATGAACATTTGAGGCACAAGTGGGCTAACTTGTGAATCATCAAACTGATTTGAATCAAATTTGGAACAGTTTAGGGGCACATACAGGGGAGTAGCTATAATTGAGCAGATGGGTTCAAAGAACCTGGGCCCCTCAGCTCCTGAGGGCCCCCCCCCCAGCTCTGCCCCTCCCTATTTTCTTCATTATCTCCCTCACTCTGAAGTGCTGCCAGGGAGAGGGGCACATAGGGACATAGAGACCTAGCTACACCCCTGGGCACATAGAGACCTCAACCTCATAGTCTGTGATGACGTCATGCATCCCAATTCAAGATGGCAGCTGTGTGAACATTTGTGGTGGAAGTGGGCCAACTTGGGAAGATGGCGATTATCAATTAAGATTATAGTGAAAGGAAAGCAGGCAGATTAGTTCTTACCAGAACTTCTTGTTTCCTTTTAATGTTGTTGTAGGTGTGCTGGGGAGAGCTCAGAAGCTTCAGCAGCCGGAATCAATGACAGTATTGGACGGAACACTGAACAGCCTTAATTGCACACTCTCTGGGACTGCAACAGAGGCATTCCAGTGGTACAGGCAATTTCCTGGCCAGGGACCTCAGTACATTGCTAATGCCTATCCAGGCTACAGCGAAGAAAGTATCAACCCCAAAGGCACAATGTTCTCTGAGAAAACGTCGACCAGGCTTGCCCTCCAGGATATCACACTGGCAGATACTGCGGTCTACTTCTGTGCTCTGAGAGACACAGTGTGTTAGGGAGGGACTCTTGCTGTGCAATAACTCCTCTCAGAGGCTGAGCAGAGGAGGAGCGAAGGCAGACTGAGGAAATGGAGCAGGCAAAGAGAGGAGGGAAGTCAACAGGCCACCAACTAGGAATAGTTCTAGACCTATAAGCTGGTAGGACAAGGCTTTCTAAAATGAAAACTCAGAGCTGGATAATGGGACATGAGTATGATTTGCATGTGTAGGTTGTCGCTGTCTCACACCCCTGTGTGCTTTCATTGTCTGGGCACACATACTTTGTTGCCTAGACTCACATTCCATGATGTTTTGAAGCCTAAAGTGAGGGGGAGAAAATCCTTAGAACTGGGAATGCAACTTCATCACTCCTGAGAAGTGTTGCATTCATTGGGGAAGACTCTGGGAAGTAGCAGTGGAGCCTGTAGGAAGTGTCTTTGGCAGGGGAAGGAGAAATGAGGGTGCTTGACCAGGGTCTGACTTTCTTTTCTCACTGTTACCAGCCACTTTTCATATCATCTAACACAGGGGTCCACAAGCTGTGGTGCTCCAGATGTTGCTGAACTTCAACTCCCATCATCCCCAGCTAAGATTTATTGTTTTGTAGGTTGGGAACCCCTGTCTGACAAAAGACAACTCTTGCATTTCTTCTTCTTCTTCTTCTTCTTCTTCTTCTTCTTCTTCTTCTTCTTCTTCTTCTTGAAATGGGCTAACATGTGAGGATAGTAATTATCAGTTAAGATTATAGTGAAAGGTAAGTAGGCAGATTAGGCAAATTAGGCAGATTAGAAGAAGAAACATTTCAAGAAGCATTCCATCATCATCATCATCAGAAGAAGAAGAAGAAGAAGAAGAAGAAGTGGTGAATGTTTTGAGTCTGATTGCACATTTAGAAAAGCCCTGCTGAACCAAATGATCCTGAGGGTCTGGTCCATGAGAACTGCTTCATCAAACAATATCCCCAAGGATCCTGCTAATTCAGTTTATCCTATCAATCCTCTGCCTGCACTGACCTTTGTGAGCCCAAATCCCATGTGAATCTGGGCCCTGAGGAGAAGAAGAAGAAGAAGAAGAAGAAGAAGAAGAAGAAGAAGAAGAAGAAGAAGAAGAATTAGAATTAGAAGAAGAAGAAGAATTAGAATTAGAATTAGAAGAAGAAGAAGAAGAAGAATTAGAATTAGAAGAAGAAGAAGAATTAGAATTAGAATTAGAAGAAGAAGAAGAAGAAGAATTAGAATTAGAAGAAGAAGAAGAAGAATTAGAATTAGAAGAAGAAGAAGAATTAGAATTAGAAGAAGAAGAAGAAGAAGAAGAAGAAGAAGAAGAAGAAGAAGAAGAATTAGAATTAGAAGAAGAATTAGAATTAGAATTAGAATTAGAATTAGAAGAAGAAGAAGAAGAAGAAGAAGAAGAAGAAGAAGAGCCAAGTTCCAAGAGGCATTTAGAAAGTTTTCCCTATTTTATCCTCTTGCCATTGCTTTTCATTTCTGCTGCTGTTTCTTTAGATTGTGGTGATTCTTATATTATTTTATTGGTGTGTTTTTTAATTGTAAGGCACCTTTAGCAGCAGTGTGTTGGAGGGGAGGGGTAAAAATATTGTAGGTATATAAACCAAAACAATTGTAGAGTGCAACTGTGTATATGCATAATTGCAATGTGCCCCTTTCCCCACAAGGTGGAGCCACGCTATCACGTCCATTGCCAATGCTCTATAAATACAGCACCGTAACACCCATTTACTACTAGTATTATATGCAAATGAAAAAAATGGGAGTATTATAAAGACCGTGCATGACATAAACATTTAGTTTACAGTGTCAGGAAGTGCTGATAGACAGGAGGGTGGAGAAAGTGATCTACCAGTCCTCCTGGAGGCATTGTTTTCTAGGCTTGCCAACAAGAGAGCAAGTTCCATCTGAAACCTCTAGGGCTCTGTAGTTCTCCTTCAAGGATCACCACACTGTGTCTCCACCAAGAAAGAAAGAAAGAAAGAAAGAAAGAAAGAAAGAAAGAAAGAAAGAAAGAAAGAAAGAAAGAAAGAAAGAAAGAAAGATCTTTCTTGGGTTCCAGAAGATTTCAGACCTGCAAGGATGCCCATCACTTTGGTCTTATCAGCTGCAATGCTTTCCTTGTTAGGTGGGTAAAATTAGCAGGTTGTTGCCCAGATGCATTGGGGAGAGAAGCTTCACCTGTTGATTTCTGCCTGCCAAGCAGGCACAGTTCACGATAGGGTGCCTTTGCTCATAGGAAAACGGAGGACGCCCAATTATCAAATGCCTAAGTTGGTGTTCCAGTTTATAGTTGTGGGTCCCAAAGGGATGAGAATAGGAAAAGAGCAGACATGAGGAAAAGGGGTGTAGAGAGGGGACATTGAGATTAGACGTTCTGTATGAATGAGGACATAGATGTGATCTATATCCATGCATGAGCTTCCATGGGTCCCACAGATTATTGTTTTTGTTTGCTTTGATTTGCTTTCTATTTTATGTATTTATAATTTTATTGTTTTTGATTTTTTTTTACCATTATTTTTATTAGCTTTTTATGTGATTATTTTTTCCCCTTTGTAAACTACTTTGAAAACTTTGGTTGAAAAGCGGTATACGAATATTAGTAGTAGTAGTAGAGCTGATGTTTCCCTTTCTCTTTGGTTTCTCAGGGGTCCTTCAGTGCAAAGCTGAGAAGGTCAGCCAAGAACCTCTCGCCGAAGCCCCAGAGGGTGGAGGACTGAACCTCTCTTGCAAGCACCCCTCACTTACTAGCTATACAATCTTTTGGTACCGACAGTTCCCCAACCAAGCTCCTCGCTTCATTCTCTACGGATACGCTTCAGGAGCAAAGAGTGATGATCCCAAAGGGGTCTTGGTTGTATCTGCTGACCGAACGGAAAACGTCTTCTCCATCGCTAGAGTTACTGCAGAGGATTCTGCATCGTACTTGTGTGCTCTGGATGACACACAGTGCTACACCCTGGTGTCTCTGCTGTGCAATAAGTCCCTCCTCCTGGCCCTGAATGAAGATGGTACCAGCGAGGGGAAGAACAGACATATGCTATTGCATGCTTTTCCTAGAAGGGAAAGATCTTAATGTTAGTAGAATAGAATGGAATAGTCTTTGCTATGGTCATTGACCAGTCAAAAAAACCCAACCCGCAAGGACATAGCCATCAACAGCATACATACTGGGTGACACCATCCACATTGTGCAACCATTCCCTGTTTATAATTCTATAACATGATTACATGGTGTCTTAATTATTAATACGTAATTATGGTTAGAGTTAACACTGAGTCAACACCTGCCTAGCCTTAAAGGCAGTGGCACAAAATCCATATTAATTGTGGTTGATGGGTTATGATCTATCTGCAAGAAGCAAGGTAATGTTAGTTGATCAATGTCTGGGTTGATTATATGAAGCACAATCTGGCCACATTAAATGCATTTCCACCTTGTTTTACTCTACCCGCCCACCCCCAAAGGGAGACCACATGTGTGAGCACTGCCAGAAATTCCCCTTAAGGGATGGAGCCGCTTTGGGAAGAGCAGAAGCTTCCAAGTTCCCTCCCTGGCATCTCCAAAATGAGGCTGAGAGAGACTCCTGCTTGTAACCTTGGAGAAGCCGCTGCCAGTCTGTGAAGACAATACTGAGCTAGATAGACCAATGGTCAGCCTCTTCCTGCCTCCAGCCCCATATGTTGCTTGCCTTCAGAGCTGTAGAGCTTCTCACCCCATGCGTGGGGGAAGGTGGAGTAGCATCACCTGCAGAGCTGACAACACAAAACTCCCTCTACTCAAAAGAACCCCCAACCACAAGTGGTTACATCAAAGATGGAAAGAGGAAGCAATACCCTTCTAAGGCAACTCTTGCTCTCTCTACACTGCAGAATACTGGTTCTTTATCAGCAGATAGTGAAGATCCTGAGAAAGAGCAGACTTACTCCGGAGGATAACTTTTAACCCAACCCAGTTGAGAACAAGTTGGATCTTTACATCCTGACTCTCACCATGATTTCCATTTCGGCACTGATCCTGTTATTGACTTTAATGTCACGTGAGTAGCATTTTATTTTTGTTATCGGGCTGTGGATTTCTTTGGGCCTTTTCTTTCTTTCTTTCTTTCTTTCTTTCTTTCTTTCTTTCTTTCTTTCTTTCTTTCTTTCTACCTATTTATTTTTGCCAGTATTCAAACATTTCTCCTTAGTAATTTGTGTTCTTTCAAATATTGCTTCTTCCATATTCTGCTTCCCCATCCTTGGTGTAAAATGTCCTATAGGTTATGGTTTTGTCTTCCTCTCTCTTCCTTTTCTCCATTTTCGGTTGGTCATAGAGACTTTGTTTCTGTCTTTACCTTTTGCCTGTAACATCCCCCCGCCCACCCCTGATTTAGCTCCAAGGGTGTTCCAGCTTATTTCTCCATTTCTCCCCAGCTTAAAAAATAGATTGTTTTCCAGATTTAAAAAAATCGATAAATTCATGTTAACAGTTCCCATGGAGTGTGACAGAATGGCCTGAAAGTTTTTCATATGAGAAGCATCTGTGAACCAAGGCCCCTCTTATTGTTCCAGGACCAATGGTCAGCCAAACAGTGAGATCCATGTTATGAGAAACTGAGTTGGAATTAAACACTGGCCCGCTTCAATTCTGCCCATTCTGACACCCTGATTAGTCAACTAAAGTTCTGCAGGCCAATCCTAGGAAGTAAATCACATTATATCCAAGGGGCTTACTCCCAAGGAGGTGTGAACAGGATTGTAGCCTCTTACTGTATGCATGAAGCAGACTAAAGCTTGCAGCTCCAGAATGGAGCATGTATGAACAACTGATGGTTTGTATATACTTATGGTGAATTAATCGGACTGCTTTAGAAAATCCATCCATCTCTTTATTGTGGTCCATAGACCAGAAGGAATTTCTGGTTACAGCACCAGAAATGGCAATAAAATACCAAACAGAAGAATCCATATTTTCCAGACATTAAAAAACCCAAGGGAACCCCCACCCCCTGGCCAGCTTTAGAAAATGAATCGATGATTTCATGAACTGAAAGTCAAAAGAATGTGGAAGTCAACACTGGGAATAGAATGGAATTGGAGCATCTCTTCCCTTTTCCATTCTATCAGAGAAGGTTTCAAAGCTGAAGTCCAGGACACCTGAAAATCTCTCCGTGTTTATTGCACTCTGTTATCTTCATACCTCTTGGCAATTCCTTGGAAATGCCCAAGTTTAATAACCAACTTCCACATTTCTCTTACAGAAAGGACCCACGGAGATTCTGTCTCCCAAACAGAAAGTTCTGTCATTGTCCGAGAGGGACAACCTCTTCTGCTAGTGTGTATCTTTGACACTTCTTTCAGCTACGCAAGCCTTTTCTGGTACAAGCAACGTTCACACGAGGCCCCTCAGCTCTTGCTGTCAAGCAGTGATGGTGTGGAAGAGAGAAAACAGAGGCAGGGGTTTTCAGCCGAAAAAGTAAATAAGTCCTTCAATCTGATGAAGGAATCCAGTGAGCTGAAAGATTTGGCAGCCTACTTCTGTGCCTTGAGTGACACAGTGACAAAGAGTATAAGGAAAGCAAGACAAAAACTGCCTAGTGGCAGAATCCTTGAGAGAGAGAGATCATTCCTAGATGCACGTGATTCGTTATTCTTAGAAAAGATACAAACTGAAGTGGGATTTCTTTTTCGTGAAACTACATGGATGCCTGTGACAGCTGATGATGTAAATTTGACTGAACCACAAGCATTTGAAAAATTATCAAACAGTTCCTGAGATAATAAGTGAACTTCACTGGTTTCACACAAAAGTAAACATCCCTTGCAATTCCATCCACACATTAAATCTGATACCTGGTTCTTGAGAAGCTGATATTTTGCTTTAAATGTGAGGGATGGTTTCTAGTAGGAAGAGAGCTGGTCTTGTGGTAGCAAGCATGACTTCTCCCCTTAGCTAAGCAGGGTCCATCCTGGTTCCACAGGAAAAGGAGACCAAAAGTGTGAGTGCTGTAAACATCAAGATTCCAAGTTCCCTCCCTGGCAGCATCTCCAAGATAGGGCTGAGAGAGATTCCTGCCTGCAACCTTGGAGAAGCCACTGCCCATCTGTAAAGACAATACTTAGTGAGATGGACCTATGGTCTGACTCAGTATACGGCAGCTTCCTATGTTCCCATGTTCCTAGCCCTCATGAATTGTGGAGGGGTGCATAGACTTCATCTGCATGGCATGCTCCTTTTCTGTCTGTCTTCCACAATATTTGCCACTGCCCTGCACTTCACAGTGACTTTCATTTTTTCTAGTAAATTATGTCTCGAATAATATAGCACCTAAAGTAAAATTTTAAAAGATCAGGTTCAAAAAGAACATCGTCAGTGCCTGTGGGGAGCCTTGCTGACTTAGGAAAATGGGGTTAGATGGAGCAATGACGCAGCTTGGTTTTTGTGGGGAGAGCTGGTCCTGAGGGAGAAAACATGAATTGTCCCCTTTGCTGAGCAGCGTCTGACCTGGTTTGCACTTGTTTGGGTGACTACATGTTTGAGCACTGTAAGATATTCCCCGCAGGGGATGGGGCTGCTCTGGGAAGAGCAGAAGGTTCCAAGTTCCCTCCCTGGCAGCCTCTCCAAGATAGGGCTGAGAGAGACTCCTGCCTACAACCTTGGAGAAGCCGCTGCCAGTCAGTGTAGACAATACTGAGCTAGATAGACCAATGGTCTGACTCAGTATACAGCAGCTTCCTATGTTCCTATGATGCTCACACAAACAATTGAAACCACAACTCTGTTTACATGCCCCGGTTCCATTCTCAGGGATCCTAAAATGGTAGTTCTTTACAGGGGCTTGGAATCTCAGAAACAATTTGAGGCTTCCTCACAAAACAACAGTCTCTGGAAACCAAGGGATTGGTTTCCAATCCAAGGTATTTAAGAAGGCAAGCTCAAATACGTAATATAAAATAGCCACTAGAGGGCAAAACAGACCTTTGCATCTTCTCCACAGATTTGCTCTCTTCTCTGCTAAAAATGCTTTCAGAAAGACTCACAACGAAAGAGGCAGGGTTGGCTCATTGCCTTTGGCCCCTTGAGGTGAAGGCAATGTATCACTCCACCTCCATTGTTAGCCCTGACCCCCTTTCCTGGAGCCACCACTCTTGCTAGCCCCACCCCTCTGCCCCAGTGGTCCAGATGCTGCCATCCAGTGCTGACCTCTTCATCCAATTAAGCTCTACCCTCTTTTGCACCGATGGAGCTACAGTGAGCCCTTTCTTACGATCATCAGAGCGGGCTTGCCGGGGGAGCAGAGAAAGCTGAAGAACCTCGCCTTCCCCACAGACGATCCTGGTGCCGGGTCTGGGCATGTGGATCACGCAACCGGACATCCTGTTGCTAACCCAGACCGCGTGGACTTGCGGGGGTCCAGATGCATTGTCCTGGCCCATAGAAATCTCATAATGTGTGAGTGCATGGTGGATTGTGGGGATCCCCCCAGCAGCGGGCGGGTATCCATTAGCGTTTCAGCACACAGTCAATTAAATGGGGTTAAGGAAGTGCTTGCCGCCAAGGCGCCATTGGGAGCCGAGTGGCTTCTGGCTCTCATAAATAACTCCTGGCTCCTGGCTCCTGGCTCCTGGCTCCTGGCTCCTGGCTCCTGGCTCTTGGCTCCTGGCTCCTGGCTCCCACAGACAGCCAAGCCCGGACTTAGCTGCCCTAGCCTGGTGTTGACTGCTGGTCAGAACAGCCTCAGTGTCTAATTGGACTCTCCTGATTGCCGCTGCAGCCGCTGCTGCTCCAAGACTGCTCCTTGCTTTCTCTCCTGCTCTGCCTCTTCAGCACCAGGTTTGGTACTGAAAAGGCAGTGGCTTCCAAACTCTGACTCAGAATTGTTCACCACACCTCCCAGGAGGCTTGGCCCTGCGTGGGGAGTGGGCAAGTTATTGTGGTAAAGTTGGAGTACTGCGTACAATTCTGGTCACCCACATCTCAAGAAGGACATTGTAGACCTTCTCCCTCTCACATTAGAACCAGGGGTCAACCCATGAAATTGATTGCCAGGAAATTTAGGACCAACAGACGGTTGTACTTTTTCACACAATGCATAATCAACTTGTGGAATTCTCTGCCATGAGATGTGGTAACAGTCAACAACCTGGATGACTTTAAGAGGAGTTTGTATAACTCCATGGAGGAGAGGTCTATCAACGGCTGCTAGTCTGAGGGCTATAGTTCACTTCCAGCCTCAAAGGCAGGATGCCTCTGAGTACCAGTTGCAGCAGGAGAGAGGGCATGACCTCAGCTCCTGCCTGTAGGTTTCCAGTGGCATCTGGTGGGCCATTGTGTGAAACAGGATGCTAGACTAGATGGGCTTCCTTGGGCCTGATCCAGCAGGGCTGTTCTTATGTTCTTATGAGGCAAGGTACCAAGTTGAACGCCCCCCCCCCGCCACCCCTGGGGAAAGACCCTTCAACACAGACTATTGCGAGCTTTGAAAGTGGTGCAAGGAACAGTGAAGATTGCCGGCCCGCTCTTCTCATGATTCTCACAAGCTACTACTATTATTTATATGCTGCTTTTCAATGGAATCGTTCTCAAAGTTATGGAGGAGGAGGTTTCTTTGTGAGAACTGTGAGGAGAGGAGAGGAGAGGAGAGGAGAGGAGAGGAGAGGAGAGGAGAAAATGCAGAGGAGAGGAAAAAGAGCAGAGGGGAGGAGAGGAGAGGAGAGGAGAGGAGAGGAACCTTCTCCCCGTGCTCCTTTCAAAGCTTTCAGGGATCCATCAGTCCCAAAGTGTTGCTGATGAGATGAGACTCTTCCATGTAAGAGGGCCCTTACCTGCAAGGAACTTGTGTTATCCCAATCAGAAACTCCTTAATGGGAAAGAAACACCTTCTGGATGTCCCCAGGGACATCAATTTGGACACAGTATAGGCATGGGCTCTTTCCCTCTTTCGACATAGCCTTTATTGTGTAATAAAATCCAATATAAACATTATAATACAGAGGCTTGATATAAAAGGCTCTTCTTGAAAAAGAAGAATAAGTTTACATTGAATTGGCTTGCACTGAAAGAATAACTTGCCATCACAAAAGGCATCAAAATAAGTGCATGTAAACAGACCTAATTTGAAAATATACAATCAGTAATAATCAAGAAACAATCAGTAATAATCAGTCACACTTGAAATAATATATTGATCCCAAAAGGTTAACTCCAGTTTGCATCCAAAAGATAGTCCTTGAGATCTTCCTGGCATATCAAAAAGCATACTTAAAAAGAAAAGGTACAATTCAAAACTGTGGTTTCTAGTCTCAAAAGGGACTCACTGGCCCCATCTTGAAACCGGGGACCAGTCCACCCTGCTTCTCTAAAAGCATCTTTAAAAGTCCATTTTCTCAGCCTGCTCTGGGCTGTCTGTCTTACTGCCTGGTCAGCTCACGATTAAAGTTCCTTCTCTGTGCTCTGGAGTTCTTCACCTAAATGGAGTACTTTCACTCCTGCTGCTCCTCTTAATTAAAAACTATCCATTTAATGTATGTTATTTAGTGCTTGAGAAGTTCCTCTGAGTAGAAACAGAAATATTGTTTTGGTTATTCGCATCCTTTCTATTCGCATCCTTTCTCCTCGTTGAGGTCAGACTGGTCTCTTCTCGATGGCATGTAAGGCCTTCACACGTGTACAGAGGAACAGCTGTACAGTCCATTCATAGGCACAAAGGTTAATCTTTCCAGCTGTCAAGCAGCTCTGGCACAAAAATGGCTCCTCCTCTCATGCAGGAAGGCCAGATTAGTCCAGAAGTCTGTTGATCTATGACACTGCTCTAAAGGCACTGGCAAGGGAAAAATCTTGCTGGCCTCTCCCACCCCGTCCAAGTCCCAATAATCCACTGACTAAGTTGAGTGCCCCACCTTACCCCATGAAAGGACTACAAGTTTGGCATATCCTTATTTTTATGGGTGAAATGTCCAAGGATCCTGTATGTAAATACCCTGGGTTAAGAAGAGCTCTGTTTGGAAGTTCAGAGCTATGGATTCATTACAGCAGGGTTAGATGTTCGTTCATGGGTCTTTGCCTTTAACTTCCTGCCAGTAATGATCTGTTTGGTGAGTGCCACTTCGGGGTGAAGATGAGGGTGGGGGGGATAAGTTTTAAACTGCAGTTAACTTACGTTCTGCCTCTTCCCAGTATGTTCTATGGGTCCATGTTGCCCACCCCAATATTCCACTGGGAGTCTGCTCTGTCCCCTATTCCTCAGTTAATTGCTGCGTATGTTTGGAAGCCATTTGAGAGGTTCTCACCAGCACAAACCTGGGAGCATTATAAAAATATGAGCAGTGCATGACATGAACATCTCTTTCATGGTGTCAGGAAGTGCTGATTGACAGGGGGTGGGGGTAGAGAACGTGAACCACCAGCCCTCCAGGAAATCATACTGTTTTGAAAGGTTTGCCCAGAAGAGAGAACAACTTCAGCCTGGAAACATTTAATTTCTAGGGCTCCTGTTCTCCTTTGACGACCCACAACTTTTGTGACTCCATTGCTTTTGTGACCAGCAGATTATTTCTCCATTTCTTTTCCTCTCAGGAAAAAGAAAGAAAGAAAGAAAGAAAGAAAGAAAGAAAGAAAGAAAGAAAGAAAGAAAGAAAGAAAGAGAGAGAATCCTTCTTGAGATTTAATAAAGACAATTCCAGACCAGTAAAGATGCCCCTTACCTGGATTTCATTAATTGTGATGCTTTCCTTCTTAGGTGGGTAGACTTTTTTCCAGAAGTTCTTCAAACACTTAGCTCTTCTTCAGTCCACCGTATTAATTGTCTCCCATCTGATTTTCTGTTGTTTTCATGGTAAAGTTTAATGTTTCGCCAACCAGGCTGTTTCTTCTGCTGCTCCTCCAGTTATTTGGCTTCATGGCTATCTAGGAACCTGGAAAATCTATATGGAGGGCCAACTCTGGACTGCATTGGTTTGCATTCCTTCCTCCTCATAAGATCAGTTCCAAAAGTTATTCCCATATACGATACTTACCATAATTACATGTATTTCCAAGGTCTATTGCTTGAAAATAAATATGCAAGACAGTGTGTAACATTTGGGCATTTGGCAGGTGGGCTTCAGAGCAGGGTCTCAGGCTTATCCTGTGTGCATCACCACCATGTCTAATCGCAGTCTGGTTGTTGATGACCCCCCCCCCCAAATATTCTGCTATGCTTGACATCTTCTTTATGCACAGAGCCCCTATGTCTTTAATGGCTATGCAACAAGAAGAAGTCAATAAATCAAGGAGGTATCCCCTCACCCAACACACACGCAGCATTTAGATGCATTGAGGAGCAAAGCTTCACCTGTTGATTTCTGCCTTGCAGGTGGGCAGAGTTAAGGTGATGATCCCTCTGTGCCCAGAAAAACATGTCAACCCATTTATCAAAAACCTTTAATGCTGTTCTTGTCTGTAAGCTCTGGGGCCCATAAGGGATTAGGTTAGGAAAGGAGAAGGGATCATGAGAAGGGCTGTTGAGAAGGGTCTTTGGGATTAGATGCTCTGTAGTTGTATATAGATGAGGATATAAACGTTATCACTCCTATGCATGGGCTTCCATTGGGACCACAAATGCATAACTGATGCTTCCCTTTCTCTTTGCTTTCTCAGGGGTCCTTCAGTGCAAAGCTGAGAAGGTCAGCCAAGAACCTCTTGTTGAAGCCCCAGAGGGTGGAGGACTGAACCTCTCTTGCAAGCACCCCTCACTTACTAGCGATACAATCTTTTGGTACCAACAGTTCCCCAAGCAAGCTCCTCGCTTCATTCTCTCCGGATACGCTTCAGGAGCAAAGAGTGATGATCCCAAAGGGGTCTTGGTTGTATCTGCTGACCGAACGGAAAACGTCTTCTCCATCGCTAGAGTTGCTGCAGGAGATTCTGCAGTTTACTTCTGTGCTCTGAGGGACACAGTGTTACAACCTGGTGTCTCTGCTATGCAAAAATCTTCTTCCTGGCCACGAATGAAGGTGATACCAAAGAGAGGGGAAACAGACCTATGGTATTTTTTCTGTGAAGAGAAATATATTGATGTTGGTTGATCAGTGTCCAGGTCAATAACATTAAGTACCATCTGGCCAAATTAAATGCAATTTCACCTCCTTTTCCAGCCCCCCTACCTACCTACCCCCACCCAATCCAGCTGCACCCAAAACTAGGGTAATTGCTAGAGGGCGTCTTCTCCTCTCCAGCTCATTTGGATTCCATTCTACAAGAGGCTTCTTAGAAAGAATTCAACAGACTTTAAACAAATCAAGGGGGGGAAGGAATGAAAGGAACTATCGAATCAGATGTTCTAAACAACCTGTTCACTGTTAATCAGATGCACAAAGAAAAGAATATATACAGTATTAAAAACATTTTTAAGACATCATGTATTAAAAACATGATGGCAACTGAGTAATAGTAACATTTATCCCAGAGAGAATACCAACTACATTTAGTTATGGCTTATTACAGACACCATTGATCTGTTCCTACATATGCCTACTAGGGGGCACTGCAGTCCTTGCAACTGCTTTCCTCCTTATCCTTTCTGCTGAGTCTCAATCAACCCCTCTCCTCCCTAGACACCCTTTGCCCATATTTTATGCTACCATCTTATCTCTCTTTGGCCACAACTTTTTGACACCTCTCCACCCACTGATATTTTACAGATGGTCTCTAGGGCTCCCCTTCCCCAATTGCTCCCAACCCCCCATGTTGCTTGCCTTCAGAGCTGCAGATCTTCCCACCCCATAAATGGGGGTTGCAGAACCTGCAGAACTGATGCCATGAAACTCTCTCTGCTCTCTACCTTCTCCTCTTCAGAGGGGAGAAGAAAGAAGAGAGGCAGGGTTGTAGCTAGGGGAGAGGGGGCCCTGTGTTTGCTCCTCTCTCCAGCAGCCCCTTGGAGTGAGGGAGATAATGAAAAAATTAGGGAAGGGTGGAGCTGGAGGGCCCTCAGGAGCTGGGGGCCCCAGGTTCTTTGAACCCCTTCACTCAGTTATAGCTACACCCCTGAGGAGAGGAGAAAGAGGAGAGCAGAGGAGAGGAGAGCAGAGAGAGCAGAGGAGAGAAGAAAGAGGAGAGGAGAGCAGAGAGAGCAGAGGAGAGGAGAAAGAGGAGAGCAGAGAGAGCAGAGGAGAGAAGAAAGAGGAGAGGAGAGCAGAGCAGAGAGAGCAGAGGAGAGGAGAAAGAGGAGAAGAGAGGAGAGGAGAAGAGAAAGAGGAGAGGAGAAAATGCAGAAGAGAGGAGAAAGAGCGGAGGGGAGGGGAGGGGAGGAGAGGAGAGAAGCCTTCTCTCTCTCCATGCATTCCTTCAAAAGCTTGCAGGGGCCAGATCAGTCCCAAAGAGCAGCTCCAATGCCCATGTCGGGGGCATTTTACTGCCCTCCTGGCACCCCAATAATCCACAGCATAAAGTGCGTGCCTCACCACACCTCATGAAAGGACAGTCCTGGTCACGTCCACTACAGATGTGCAGGTGTATACCGGTTTTCATTGGTTTACTGTCCAAGGATATGTAATAATACCCTGGGTTAAGAAGAGTTATGGCTGACAGTTTGGAGCTACACATTCATGAGGCTAGGGTTAGATGTTCATTCATGAGTCTTTGTCTTCTACTCTCCTGCTTTGCTAGGTTTGCACGCTGTCTTACAACAATCCATTGAGGTAGGCCAGGACAGAAGCTCACAACTTTCTCCATATCATCTAGGCAGTTTCCTGGCTGATTAAGTATTGGGATCCAGATTTGCTATCTCCTGCCAACAGTCTAAGCACTATTCTGAATGTCGGCTTACCAGTATTATGCACAAATGAGAAAGTGGGGACAATATGCAATGCATGACTTGAGCAGATCTTTTACACTGTCAGGAAATGCTGATAGGCAGGGAGGTGGAGAAACTGAACCACCAGCCCTCCAGGAAATACATACATTTTCTTTCTCTGCCCAAAAGAAAGCCACTTCAGATTGAAACCTCTTGCATTCCATGCCTCAGGCTCCCATTCTCCTTCAACAACCTCCAAGAGTCCTTCTTGGGATTAAATAAAGAAGATTCCTCAGGATGGCCTTGACGCTGAGCTCATTCATCGTCGTGTTTTCCTTGTTAGGTGGGTACAATTTTTTCTCTGGAGTTCTTTAGCATCTTGGGTCTCTTCTCTTCTCCATTCCACCCTATTAATTGGGTCTCCTCTTTGATTTTCTTCTTGTTATATCCATGGCAAAGTCTGATGTTTCCACAAGCAGGCGGTGTCTTCTGATATTCCTCCTGTTCTTGGGCATGAGAGCTTCCTCAGTGGTAAGGACAACTGAAGATGTGTGCATATATATGGTGAATTAACTGATAACGAATGGATCAGTTAATGAACTGTGGGTCAACAGACTGTGGACGTCAACACTGAGGGTCTTGCTGGAACCATACCAGGTTCCAAAGGGTAGTTTCCCCTTCCCTTCCCTTCCCTTCCCTTCTCTCCTCCACCACAAGACACTTTCAAAGTTGACTTGAACATCTCTGTGTTTATTTCACTCTGTTCTCTAGATACTGCTTGGAAATTTGTAATGCAAGGGAAC
The DNA here is from genome assembly GCF_027244095.1 of Hemicordylus capensis. Lineage (NCBI taxonomy): Eukaryota > Metazoa > Chordata > Lepidosauria > Squamata > Cordylidae > Hemicordylus > Hemicordylus capensis. The sequence continues at coordinate 8,414,014 of NC_069662.1, read as the reverse complement.
ACCAATGGAAAGGCACCACTGCTCCCTCTAACAGGAATTCCCAGATGTTGTTGACTACAACTCCCAGCATCTCCAGCTGCAGTGGCCTTTGGTTTGGGATTATGGGAGTTGTAGTCAACAACATCTGGGAATCTCTGTTAGAGGGAACATTGGAGGGGACGTTGGCCCTCGCCCCCCAGGTTCCCCCCACTTGTGGGCTTTTCTGATGTACCTGGTTGGCCACTACATGAGTCAGGTAGCTAGACTACATGGGCCTTTGGCCTGATGACCCAGCAGGGCTTTTTCTTAGGTTCTTACGTTACTTGGAAATTCCCAGCCGAATTCAAGAACCAGCTTCCACATTTCTCTTGCAGGAAGGACCCAAACAGAATCAGTCTCCCAAACAGAAGGTTCTGTCACCGTCCAAGAGGGCCAAGCTCTTTTGCTGCCATGTATCTATGAAACATCCTATGGCTACTCAGCTGTGCTTTTCTGGTACAAGCAACACCCACAAGAAGCCCCTCAGCTCCTGCTATCGAGCAGTGATAGTGAGGGACAACATAGGCAGGGTTTCTCAGCCGATAAAGAGAGCAAGTATTTCAATTTGATGAAGAAATCCAGTGAGCTGAAAGACACGGCGGTTTACTTCTGCGCTCTGAGTGACACAGTAATGAAGACTGTGAGAACAGCAAAACAAAAACTCCCCAAGTGGAAGAATGGAGAACTTTTAGTAAAGAAATCTTTCCTAGAAGCACGTGATATGATTCTCAGCAAGCATATATGGTGAAACAAGGTTTCTTTCCCCCAAAATTACATTGACACTTGTCATATTAAGATCATCAGGGGGAGGTTCCTGCTGCCTATTAAGAACATCTGGGGAAGTTCATTTGAGGGTGCCACCAGCTCGTCTGGTGGCGACTCAGAGGTGAGTCTTCTCTGTAGTGGCCGCCCGGCTGTGGAACACACTTCCGGCTGAGATTACAGCTGATGTCATTTAGGAACCAACTGAAGACACTTCTCTTCAGCCAAGATTTTTAGTTGAAGATTTAGTTGAAATTTCTTCATTGAATTGTATTGGTTGTTTTAACTTCCATTTTTTTAAATGGGCTAAATTTTTGGTTAGTGGTGGAGGTGGGGGGGGGGTTACCCCAGATATAATTCGGGCTACACTCTAACGCACAATGAAAAACCCAAATTGTGTGTGATGTGGTCCCAGATAGCTCGCAGGGACTTTGGGGTAAACTTGGTTGATGTGTGAACACACACCTCCAGTCCATTCCAGAGGAGATCCAAACTAAAAGGTGGGTGTGAAAAACTCCCTAGAGACTTTGGTAGTGGGTGGTATATGAATGTGTTAAAAATGAATGAATGAATGAATCAATCAATCAATCAGTCAGTCAGTCAATCAATCAATTATGGTGACAGAAGTTGCCCCTTTTGAAAGAACTACACTCACTACCAGTTTGCTTCCGGGTCCAATTCAAGGTGCTGGTTTTGACCTTTAAAGCCCTTAATGGTTTGGGCCCGGGATACCTGAGGGACCGCCTGGCGCCTGCTCCCAAAGGTTGCTGCCCGCTTGATGAAGTCATCTGAGGGGGCTCTGCTCCGAGTACCGACAATGAGCGAGGCTTAGCTGTCGTGCATGCGGGACAGGGCCTTCTCTGTTGCTGCCCCCAGACTCTGGAATGCTCTCCCGGTGGCTATTCACTCCTCGGTCTCCATCGCAGCTTTTAGAAAGCATGTTAAATCCTGGCTTTTTACCCAGGCTTTTATATGATTGTCTCCATTGCTCCTTCTTTGTATATTGTATGGTTATTTTTATGTATGTATTTTAAAATCTTTTTAATTATATTTTAGTGTAATATTTTAATTGTGTAATTTTTGGAGTTCTGTTTTCATTTTTTCTATGTGAACTGCCTTGTGATTGTTCTTAATGAAAGGTGGTATATACATTTAACAATCAATCAATCAATAAAATAACCTTGCTAACCACAAGCATTAAAAAAGTCATAGTTCTTGGGAACTTAAGTGAACTTTGTTGACACAGACTTGTCGCTCCCTTGCCATGCCCTAGAGCCATAATTCCATAAAAGCCTTGATCTGGTCCAGAATATGTGTTCTTGAGAATCTGAGATTTTGTTTAAAAACTGAGAGGTGGTTTCTAGCCCTCATGGAATGTGGAGGTATGCATAGGCTTCATCTACACTGCCTGCTTCTTTTCTGTCCCCTTTTTGCAATGCCTGCCACTGCCTTGCACCTCATTTTAACTTTCCTTCTTCTAGCCAGTTATGACTTGAATAAAATATTCCCCAAACTAAAATAAAACTCAGGCTCAGAAAGAGCACCACCAGAGCCCACGGGGCTCCTCTAATACTTATTATTATTATTATTATTATTACATTTATATCCCACTCTTCCTCCAAGGAGCCCAGAGCGGTGTACTACATACTTGAGTTTCTCCTCACAACAACCCTGTGAAGTAGGTTAGGCTGAGAGAGAAGTGACCGGCCCAGAGTCACCCAGCTAGTTTCATGGCTGAATGGGGATTTGAACTCGGGTCTCCCCGGTCCTAGTCCAGCACTCTAACCACTACACCACCAATTCTGGATGCATCTTACTTTGGCCTTAGCACATGATCAGTTTAAACTAGTGTCAGCCCTGTTTACAAGTCCTGGTTTGATTCTAAGAAATCCTAGAATGGGAGTTTTACGAAGGGGCTAGGATTCCCTCCCAAACCATTCGCTGCACCCTCACAAAACTGCAATCCCCTGGTTTCATTGGGCGGCACAATGGTTGCTGCAGCCAAACAATTTTAAATCTGCGCAGTGCGGAAATGACTTGAATAGCAAGCCGGAAGTTGCCAGTTCGAATCCCCGCTGGTATGTTTTCCAGACTATGGGAAACACGTATATTGGGTAGCAGCGATATAGGAAGATGCTGAAAGGCATCATCTCAACCTGTGTGGGAGGAGGCAATGATCAACCCCTCCTGGATTCTACCAAAGAAAAACCACAGGGCTCTGTGGTTGCTAGGAGTCGACATCGACTCGAAGACACACCTTACCTTTAGTGCAGATCTGCATGCCTGCATTTGTCCTTCCTGCATACAGGGTTTCAATTCACTGTAGTGTTGTTGTTTTTTTAAAAAAAGAAATTAACCACAAGGGGGCAATGCAGACCTTTGAACATTCTCCATAGGTCTGCCTTCTGCTTTGCCAGACACACTATTAAGGCATCTCGAAATAACACATGCAGAGAGACATCCTGGTCTTTTGCCTCTTGAGATGAAGGATAGGAACATAGGAACATAGGAAGCTGCCATATACTGAGTCAGACCACAGGTCCGTCTAGCTCAGTATTGTCTACACAGACTGGCAGCGGCTTCTCCAAGGTTGCAGGCAGGAGTCTCTCTCAGCCCTATCTTGGAGATGCCAGGGAAGGAACTTGGAGCCTAGATGCTCTTCCCAGAGCGGCCCCATCCCCTAAGGGGAATATCTTCCAGTGCTGCTCACACTTCTAGTCTCCCTTTCATATGCAACCAGGGCAGGCCCTGCTTAGCAAAGGGGACAAGTCATGCTTGCTACCACAAGACCAGCTCTCCTCCCTCCTCTCCTGCTTCCGTTGCTGGCCTGGATCCCCTTTCTTGAAGCCTGTGCTGACATAATCCCACGCCCCTTGCTGGCCCCAACCTCTAGTTCTGTTGTCCAGTTGCCTGCCCCCTTTCCATGCCTGATCCCATCATCTGGCTCCCCTCTACCCTTCTTTGTAGCAAGGTGGCTACAGTGTCTCCCCAACCTCTTCTGATGGTCCATTCTGCTACTTCTACATCACTGGCATTTCCTTTCCCTCCATCTCTTTTCCTTCAGCCCCAAGTCTGAAGGGACACCAGTTCCATACCAAACTTTTCATCTGGATTTTACATATGTGAACAATATCCTGAGTTAAATATTTGCAAATCCAGAACTAGAGATTCATCAGGGGGAGGTGAGATGTTTGATCATGGGCCTTTGTCCTGAATTTGTCCTGCTTTGCTGTGTCCGCATGCTGATTCACAACCACCCAGGCAGGTAATGCATTATGAGAGGTCATGAATGGGCCAAAATCATCCAACCAGTTTCCTTGATGAATGCAGGTTTCCTACACCCCGCCAATACTGTAAGGACGACCCTGGCTTACAAGTATAATGCACGGATGACAGAATGGAAGCAATATAAAGACAGTGGATGAGGTGAATACTTATTTTATGCTGTCAGGAAGTACTGATGGAGAGAGGGGTGGAGAACTTGAACCAGCCCTCCAGGAAATAGATACATGCTTTTCTAGATTTGCCCGAAAGAGAGACACTTCATTCTGAAGTCTCTTGCATGTAATGGATTCTGGCTCTTCAGCAACCCACACTGTGTGAATGCACCACTTTGTTGGACAGCAGATTATTTCTCTTTCTCTCCTCCTCTGTGACACAGGAAATTGAGAGAGAGAGAGAGAGAGAGAGAGAGAGAGAGATTCCTTCTTGGGATTTATGATAGAAGCTTCAAGAGCATGGCCTTCCCTTTGATCTCTTTAATTGTGATCTCTTCCTTGTTAGGTGGGTAGAATTATTCTCAGGAGTTCTTTAAAGTCTTGGCTCTCGGGCTTTCTCTATTTGAGCAGATTAATTGTCTCCCATATGCTGTTCCTTTTCTTTCTCTCCACCACCATCGCAACAGACACTTTTGAACCTGAAATAAAAAAGACTTGATGTTCTTAATATTTATTTCATCCTGTTGTCTTAAAAATGCTTAGAGAGTCCTAGGAAGTATCCCGCATGATTCAATAACCAACTTCCACATTTCTTTTGCAGGAAGAACCCATGGAGATTCTGTTTCCCAAACGGGCTCTGTCACTGTCCAAGAGGGGAAAGCTCTTCAGCTGCCCTGTACCTACGAAACCTCCGACACCTTCCCAGGACTTTTCTGGTACAAACAGCATCCCCATGAAGCCCCTCAGCTCCTGCTATCACGCTTTGATGATGCGGATGACAGGCAGGGCTTTTCAGCCAATGAAGTAAGCAAGTCCTTCCATTTGGAAAAGAAATCCAGTGAACTGAGGGACTCGGCTGTGTACTTTTGTGCTGCGACTGACACAGTGATGAAGAGGACCAGGAGAGCTGGACAAAAACTCCCCCAGTGGCAGGACAAAGAACTTTTTGTATAGAAATCCTTCCTAGATGCATGTGGCATATGACGCTCAGTAAACATATAGACTGACGTGGGATATCTTTTTCACACAATTATACTGATGCCTGTTCAATGTTGACTAGTAATGATGTAAAATGGACTCTTAACCACATAAGAACGTAAGAACAGCCCTGCTGGATCAGGCCCAAGGAAGCCCATCTTGTCCAGCATCCTGATTCACACAGTGGCCCACCAGATGCCTCTGAGAAGCCCACAGGCAAGAGTTGAGGGCATGCCCTCTCTCCTGCTGTTGCTCCCCTGCAACTGGTATTGAGAGGGATCGTGCCTCTGAGGTTGGAGGTGGTCTAGAGCCCTTAAATTAGTAGCCATTGATTGACCTGCCTGTTATTTATGTATTTATTTAAAATATTTATACCTCACCCCTCCAGTACATTACTGCTTGGGGCATCTCACAAATTTATAAAATAGTACTCCATGAATTTATCTAAGCCCCTCTTAAAGCCATCCGGGCTGTTGGCTGTCACATCTAGTGGCAGAGAATTCCATAGGTTAATGATGTGTGCATTAAATTAAGACTGTTCTTATGCATTTTTTTTTTAAAAAAGACTGTTCTTGAGATTTTAAAGGAACCCATCTCGTTTCACACAGATTTCCGATCTTGTGCATCAACCCATAATTCCATTAAATCTGATATCTGGTCCAGAACCTGAGATTCCGTATTAAAAAGAAGTGAGTCCTCATAGATTGCAGAGAGGTGCCCATAGGCTTCATTTGCACCCCAATCCTTGTTCATGATCTCTGCTACTGCCTTACATTGTAACTTTACTTCGGCTAGATGATTATGATTAAAATAAAATAGCCTCCAAAAGTAATATAAAAATCAGGTTCAGAAAGAGACCATGAGGATCCTGTAGTGATGCTTAGGCAGAGGGGATAGGTGAGCCAATGGTTCCAGGTGGCATATGGATGCACCCTATGAGGCTTTCTCTTATGACTAGCTCAAATCAGTTTCAACCCTGTTTACATGTCCTGGTCTCATTCTAAGGATCTCTACAATGGTAGTTTTATGAAGGGGCTGGGAATCTCTCTTGCAAACCATTGGTAGCTCCTTCACAAAGCTACTATCCCGTGCTCTCATTGGGAGAAAACAAACCATGTTTTTTGCAATCAATTTATTTTAAATCTGTAATGCAGATTCACCTGCCTGCCTGCTTGCTCTGCAGGGCACTCAGGGTTTTCCTGTTGTTGCTTTTTTTCGCAACTAGAGGGCAATGCACAGTCCCCATATAGGTTTGATTTTTTTACTGTATTTACCTGAATCCAAGATGAGATTTTTTTTCCTCCAAGTTCTTTGATGTTAGAAATTGAGGAGGCCATCTTAAATTTAGAGTGCTGTTCCTTTCATCGCAGGTATCAGCTGTATAACCTGTATTTAACCACTAATTTTTTAAGGGAGTCGTCTTAGATTCAGGGCCATCTTCTCTTTGGGTACATAGGAACGTTGGAAGCTGCCATATACTGAGTCAGACTCTAGGACCATCTAGCTCAGTATTGTCTACCCAGACTGGCAGCGGCTTCTCCAAGGTCGCAGGCAGGAATCTCTCTCAGCAAATGCAGTACTTGCTAGACACACTTCTGAAGATGACACAAAATAAGGAAGGCAGGGCCACCTCCTTACCTTTTGCCTGTTGAGACGAAGGGACCATGTCCCCCCCCCACTTTCTGGCCCTAACCCCTTTTCCCAGACCCAGTGCTGACATTACCCCATATCTGTCATGAACCCCAAGTCTGCCTCTGGGGAAAGCATAGAGGACTTGCAGGATGGGGTTGGTAGAGGGATAGATAAGGCATGGGGGCGGGCCTGTGTTCAACCCCCCTTCCCGCAGCAGGCGGCACATATGCTGCCACATGGCACACAGCACCCTTGCAGCATGCAGCGCCACCTACCTATAGCGGTGTGCAGCTTCTCTGTTTATGAGTGGCTGTTGCTGCCCTGCCCCCACTCCTTCTGCTGTCTGCCATCACTTGCCATCAATGCCATCACTTGCCTTCACTTGCCATCACTGCCTGCCATCACTTGCCATTACTTTGTGGGGTGGGTTTCTTAAACAGGGAGGCTCTGGTTTTCTCTCTCTCTGGATAGAGGTAGGGGCTTCCCTGACTCAGGGCATCCCCTGCCCGAAGTCTAATGGCAAGCGATGGCAAGCTGCAGAAGCTGCTTTGGTGAGTGCAGGGAGGGGGAAGGAGCAGAGACTGAGTGAGGGCCCTCAGTGGCCCCGCACCTGGTGGCCCATATTCCTTGAACATGGGCAACACCGCTAGCACTTCCCCTTCAAGCACTTGAAGATACCTCCGCCAGCAGGTTCTGCTGTCTCGTCCGAGGGGGTTTGAGGGATCAGCGGGAGCTCTAGTAAACCCTGACCCCTCTGAATACCCCTTTCCCCTACCCTCTGATTCAGTTAGAACTGTGAGAGGCAGGGTGCATGGGTGACTGACACGGCAGGGAAAGGAACTTGACTCGCCTTCTCCCCATTGTACATGGCTACAGAGGGGCTTTTGGGAAATGCCTGAATCAGGCTCCTAGCTTTTTCCTGGAGAGCTGATCTTCTGGTAGGAAGCATGACTTGTCCCCTTAGCTAAGCAGGGTACACCCTGGTTGCATATGAATGGGAGACTAGAAGTGTGAGCCCTGGAAGAGATTCCCCTCAGGGGAAGGAGTTGCTCTGGGAAGAGCAGAAGGTTCCAAGTTCCCTCCCTGGCAGCCTCTCCAAGATAGGGCCGAGAGAGATTCCTGCCTGCAGCCTTGGGGAAGCCACTGCCAGTCTGTGTAGACAATACAGTGGTCCCTCGACTTACGAACTACTCAACATAAGTATTTTTCGAGTTACAAATGGCAGTTTTAGATCCGGTTTTAGATGCGGTTTTTTCGACTTACAAATTTTTAGATGGGGTTTCCTCGACTTACAAATTTTACATGCGGTTTCCTTGACTTGCCTGCCTGTTTACTGCCTGTTTATTCTTGAAAAGAAATGTTCCTGTGCAGTTTGCAAGCCTTACTGGGGGTCTGGGTCTTTTTTCTAGGCTCCGGAACGCATTAATCCGTTCCCAATGCATTCCTATGGGAAACCGCTTTTCGACTTACGAACTTTTCGACTTACAAATGTGCATTCGGAACGGATTAATTTCGTAAGTAGAGGGACCACTGTACTGAGCTAGATAGACCAATGGTCTGACTCAATATATGGCAGTTTCCTATGTTCCTATGTTCCTGCTCAGCTGATGTCCTGGTCCTTGACTCCTGCCTGTTCTGACTTGCCCTTTGCCTGCTCTGGACAAGTGGACTGACCATCTGATTCCTGACTCTGACCCATTGTATCTTGTGGACTGACTTCTTGGTGCCTGACCTGCTGCGCTCTCCTGATGGGCTGTGCTCCTGAAACGTGCCCAGACACCACACTGCCCCTTGCTGCCCCACCTGCGAGCTCAGTGGTCCAGATCTCTCCCTACTTCACAGAGGAACACAGGAAGCTGCCATATATTGAGTCAGACCATTGGTCCGTCTAGCTCAGTATTGCCTGCACAGACTGGCAGCAGTTGTGGAGTCTCTCTCAGCCCTGTTTTGGAGATGCCAGGGAGGGAGCTTGAAACCTCCTGCATGCAAGCCGGAAGGTTCTCTTCCCCTGAGCCACACAGCCCCACCACCAAAGGGGTATATCTTACAGTGCTCACACATTGAGTCTCCCATTCAAATGCAAAGCAGGGTGGACCCTGCTTAGCAAAGGGGACAATCCATGGCATGCTTGCTACCAGAAGATCAGCTCTCCTCCTAGGTTGCTCGACTACACTCCCTACACCTCTGCAGGCATCTTCCAACTTTCGTCAGGGAAACATCAAAGAATATTTAAATACCGTCAGTTAAGTATAGATACATCTGGCAGTTCCGAACTACAGATTCTTTTTTTAAATAAATAGGCCTTCATGCTCTAATCTCCTGTTTGTTAGTTTTGCACACTGGTAAGGTAGGTCAGCTCATGACTGTGCTCAAATTATCTGGTCGGTTTCCTTGCTGAGGAATGATTTGCATGCAACTTTCCTATGTCTCTCCAGCATGCAAAGCCCTCTACTGAAAACCGGCTTACTAGTATTTCACAGACATTAGAAAGTGGGAGCATTATAAAAACAGCACATGACACAATGAGCATTACTTTTGCAGTGTCAGGAAATGCTGATCGACAGAGGAGGGGAGGAGAACATGAACCACCAACCCCGCAGGGAATACATGCATATTTTTTTTGGTCTAGGTTTGCCCACAAGAGAGAAATCTTCAGTCTGAAACCTCTTGCATTTCAGGTCTAGGGCTCCCATTCCCCTTAGATCCCCCATGACTTTTGTGACTCCGTCACTTCTATGAACAAGAGGTTATTTCTCCTTCTCTCTTCCTCACTCAGGAAAAGAAAGAAAGAAAGAAAGAAAGAAAGAAAGAAAGAAAGAAAGAAAGAAAGAAAGAAAGAGAATCGCTCAATCAATCAGGATCAATCAATCAAGATCAAGATTCCTTCTTTTGATTTAATAAAGAAGATTCTAGAGGATGCCTTTCATGCTGAGCTCATTACTGATGATACTTTCCTTGTTAGGTGGGTAGAATTCTTTTCAAGGAGTTCCCTTTTTTAATGTCTTAGCTCCCCTCTGTTCAACCATATCTCTTCAACTATCTCCCATTTGTCCCCCCATCTTTTATTCATGGTAACAACATTTAATGTTTCATTAAGCAGGCTGTGCCTACAGATAATTTATCCTGTTCTTGGGCATGACATATATCTTCATTTGCCGGCACCACTGAAGATCTGCGCATATTTATATGGAATTAATCACATTGCTTTTTAGACACTAAATTTATCAGTAATGAATGGAACATCAAAAGAGTGTGGAGGTCAATACGGGGGAGTCACACTGGAAACATATCAGACTCCAAATAATAAATGTGTTCCTCCCCCTTTCCTTTCTCTCTTCCACCAGGAGAAACATTTTTAAAACTGAAATCTAAAAGATGTAAACATCTCAGTGTTTATTTCACTCTTTTCTATTGACGCCTTTGGAGATCCCTTGGAAATTCCCAGCCAAATTTAATAACTGCCTTTAACATTTCTTTCGCAGGAAGGACCCACGGAGAGTCTGTCTCCCAGATGGAAGGTTCCATCACCGTCCGAGAGGGGCAACGTCTTCTTTTGCCGTGTACCTACGAAACGTCTTACACCTCCGCAGGACTTTTCTGGTACAAGCAAGGTCCACACAAGGCCCCTAAGCTCTTGCTATCAACCTATGATGCTGAAGATGATCAAAAGCGAAGGCAGGGGTTTTTAGCGGATAAAAAAAAGACGTCCTTCAATTTGACAAAGGCATCCAGTGAGCGAAGTGACTCGGCTGTCTACTTCTGTGCCATAAGTGACACAGTGATGGAGAGCAGAAAGAGAGCAGCACAAAAACTCCCCAAGTGGCAGAGTGCAGAACTCTTGGTACAGAGATCCTTCCAAGATGCACGTGGCCCATGATTCCTAGCAGTGATATGCATGGAAGTAGGATTTCTTTTTCATGAAAGTACATTGATGCCATTACCTACCAGATGGTAGGCTTGCCATATTCAAGCTTCCCAAATCCAGGTGGCCTAATTTGAATATTATGCAAATCATGTGGCAGCTAATTTGCTTCTTATTTATTTAGTTGACAGATTTGTATCCTTTCCCTTCCTTCTCTGCCCTCCCATGTGATCAGTCCAGAGTAAAATCCAAGCAGTGCATATGAAATCCATGTAAATCTGGGTGGAATTTAGCAGGCAGGTGGAGGAGCCAAATTCCGGGGGCTACCCTAAATTTTGGGGGACATGGCAGTACTACCAGATGGTGACTGCTCTGCAAGGACTCAGATGGGGTATTTCCAATTCAGATACCTGAAATCCTTTTGGAGATGTGGGGGATTGACCTTTCCCATGTAAAAGCTCTGCTTTACCACTGAGATTTGGTCTTTCTCCCAGGGGAAGCTCAAACCTCCTTACAGCTAGAGCCGAAGGGCACTGAAAAGGGTGGGGCCATAAATCAATGGGAGGAGCCCTGTGATAAAGTGGATAAACCCATGTGCACTACAGCAGAGCCAACAGAAAATGCTCTATTCTCCTAAAGTGTATAGCTCTTCCATGTGCTTGTAGTCTGTCCCCCACCCCACCCCACCCCACCCCACCCCCACCAAGCAAAGCAACCATTCATGGTTATCAGGCCAACAGGAATCAACGTCACCGTGTCCAGATTAGTTCCATTCCGAAGCACAAAGCAAGGGCTATAAATGTATTATTCATGGAAGTAAGCCTGGTGCAGATTACACATCACCACATGTATAACACACATGCATTGAACATATTAAGAAGTTAATCATTTAGTAGACCTTCTTACCCACTCTATGGATGGGAAGAACTGAGATTGAAGGCCTCTAGTCTGATATCACATGAATGGAAGTTAAAAACCATGCAAAACAGAGCACTCGAGAATAGGGATGTGCATGAATTGAATTTTGAGATTCGATTGGAATTCGAATCCAATCTGGCTGATTCAATTCACATTTGAATTGAATTGGTTTGAAACAGGTCAAATTGATTTGAATTCATAATTTCAACCTGTTTGGGCACCTTTTTTTTAACCAATCAAGCTGCCCGGATGGTAAAAAAAAGGCACCAAAATGGTTGTTCAATTGATTCAGATTGATTCAAATTTGAATCGGGTCAGTTTGATTCAAATGATATTACCCTTTTTAGGGGTGATTCGATTTGAATTTGAATTGTTTGAATCGCCTAGATTCAGGTTGAATCAGTTCAAATTTGAATCAATTTGCACTTCCCTAGTCAAGAAAGTGAACCAGCTCTCTCATCCATAAACACAGAACCCTTCCTTTGTAATAAAAGTCCCCTTGACTTTCTCCCTTAGAATACTTGCCATTGCAAGACCTCTCCTTAAAAAAATTCCCACCTTCGACTCTTTCCCACCACCACTGGAGTGCCTGATGTCTTCTCACTCCCATGGCTCCCAAGAGGAGAGTGTCAACTCCCTCTCTTCACTGGCCTTCTGCTTCTCTATTATAACATCCCCAGAACCAACCCAAAAAGTTCATTTCAGATCTAGAAAAATGTGTTTACACTACGACGACAACGACTCCTACTACAACAAATATTTATATATAGCTTTCCAACAAAAGTTCTTGATATAGTTTACATATAAAAATACATCATAAATAAAACAATTCCCTGTCCCAAAAGGGATTACACTACAAACATATACCAGTTTCAGTGATTTTGGATGTCCTTCCAAACATCCCAGGAATTACAATTTGGTGACGATACTGGGAATTATTTGTTAGCGATTCTAAGACCATCCTACTGACTCACCCCTCACAGAAATCTATCTATCTATCTATCTATCTATCTATCTATCTATTCGATTTATATACCGCCCTTCAGAAAATGGCTTTGAGAAGAAAGAATGATTATGTTAACCCAGAGGGTTGCTTCAGTATATATATGATCTCAATACTAAACTACAACTTGTGTGAAAGATCTGTGGTTAATTGACAGATCTTTTTTTTTCTTTCCAAAAATGAAGGTGTGAGAAAAGGCTATTTCACTGTTGAAAGCAGCAGGGAAGAAGAATGGGTTTCTTTAGACTTTCGGTCCCATAACCTCATGCATCTTGCAGAAGTTATGCCTCCTTTCTTCCACAAGATGGCCTACAGATATTATGTTCTCAAAGGAAGGTGAAAAATTCATCAGCTCTTTTGAAAAAACCACAAGGGCTCTGCTTCTGACTTAGAGGGATCAGCCGTATGCCCAAGTGGTGCATTTGCCCAATTTGAGAAGGAGCAAACTCTGTTGCTCTTCTGCAATTCAGAACCATCAACCAGGAGGAATTCCCACCAGTGGGAGCATCAAGGTCCTTCAGGATGGTCTCAAGAGCCGGGATCATACCCTGGAAACATCTCTTTGGTCTTCTTTTTCTATGTAAGTGGGGAAATCGTGAGAAACGTTTTGCAGCTTGTCATAATAACAAATAACTGTTATTCATAACAAAGTCACTCAGTGGTCTGCCTGCATCCAATTAATCTACTTGTAGCAGCACTAGTTACAGTAACAGAAATAGGATGGTGGAAAAACCAGGCTTGTAAGTGCAGTCTTTGTAGCAATGTTTCCATCACTATTCCTCACAGGATACTGTCTAATTCTTCTTAATTGCTTATATTAAAAGCAATGAAACACATAAGGATCGTCAGTCATGCAAGATTAAAGACTTCATGAGTCGTGAAGGGGTAATAGGAAAAGAGGGAGAAGAAAGAGGGATGAATTGAAGAGGGAAATGATTGTGTGTAGAAGGTGCAAAGCTGCTTAGGAGAGGGAAGAAAGATAAATATTGCAAGGAACTAACCAGCAAGGAGAAATACAGCAGGAGGAGTGACGGAGGTGGTGATATTCCCTGCAGATGCAGAAACCAGTGGGGATATTTCTCGGCCTTCTGAAGTCTCAGCTTCTTTGGGAGAAACAGCAGAGATCTCCTGTAATCATGGTTCATCTTCCTACACTCAACTGTACTGGTACAAGCACAGCCAAGGCACGGCTCCCCAAATGATCATCTTTACCTCCAGTCAAACGAAGACTGAAGGACGGTGGACGATGGATGCTGACAAGCAAAAGAAGTCTACAAAGCTCTCCATCAGCCAGGTGGAGATGGAAGATGCTGCCGTCTACTACTGTGCTGTGAGTGCACAGTGGTAGGAAATGCAAGAGGACCTGAACAGAAACTGCTAGGGGGTGGGGCTTAGGTGCTCCTTACTAAGCAGGAAGTTCACTTGAGGGACAAGGCACTTTAAACCACTTCACTTCACTTTCACTAGATCTTCTTACTTCACTTCATTTCAGTTCACTTCAGAATCTCTTTAATGAGCCAGAGGTTCACCTCTGGAGAAAAGCGCACTACATTATCCATGAACATTACAAGTCAACTGAATAGATCATTCCTGGATGTCCTAGTTAGCAAATTTCATCAACATTTTCTTTTGCCTTCTCCCCACCGCCAATTAATGATATTTATCCCTCCATCCCATAATGATCAGATCCTAGAGCAAGTCTTTATTCCACTTGTGAGGAGTTACAGCATATTCCCCATCTGGAACTCAAAGCAAAACGTGCAACTTTAGAACCCGAGGAACACCTTCTCCGTCCAAAATATTCTTTTCAGCAGGGGTGGGAAGTGAAAATTCTAAATGCCAGTTATTGCTTTTCCAGTAATGAACAAATAATCATTTTAACAGACATTAATACACATCAGTCTTAACTGTCGAATCCATGCAAATGTTTATAAGTGGATACAAAGGTAATTTGGAGAAACAGAAAAGGAAAAAAGGGGGGAGGAGATAGAATAATGAGAAGGAAAAAGGGAATCTATCTGCTGATTTCCATTTTTCTGCTATTGCTTACCACGTTTATTTAACAAATTCCTATCTTTTAGCACAGAGGTTAGCAAGCAAGCTTGGGCCCCCAGTCGGACTACAACTCCCATCATCCCCAGCAACAATAAGCTTGGCCATTGTGGCAGGGGATGATGGGAGTTGTACTCCAAAAACAGCTGGAGACCCAAGCGGTGTTACCCCTGTTTTAGCCTCATGAGTTATTCCTTCAACTTCCCACCACAAGGTGGGGATGTCGAACCCGTTCTATCCATAGCTATGCCCTTGTTTAAAATGTCAAACAGAGAACTTTCTATAGTGAAGTTCTGGCGGCCAACCACATCCTGGGGGGGGTCTAACATCCCTCGGCTTTCAAGATGCTTTAAACTACTTGCAAAGAGGAAGGAGCCGCCTAGATTTCATGTCTTCTTCTCATACAAGGATTGTGAAGGCCCAGAAGGAGATCGGAATCAAAGTCCTTCTGTTCGGTTCCGGTTTTCACTTTGGATCATTGACTCATTTGGTCTAGGAAGATGCCTCTCCTTTGGATCTCAGCCTTCTTAATCATGTCAGCCTTAAGTAAGTGATTTCCTTGTTTGCTCTATGGATGCCCTCAGGGATCAAGATTCCCTAAACCTGCATGAATAATCCATGTTCTAATTCTGAATCTACAGGTGTTTTAATTCAGGATATTAAAAGCCATTTCCTTGCTTCTCCCTTCCTCCACAATTTCTCTCTCTTTTTCTGTTATTTCTCTTGTGTCAGCAAATAGACTGTAAGGTCTTTGGGGCTCAGACAAGTCCCACAAACAGGGCCTTGGGGCTGGGTGGGGGGAATTGCCCCAGAACTCAACCAACGGGAGAAGCAATCCAAAGTATGGCTCAGTATCTGAAATGATCAGATTAATTACTTTCATTCAAGGCAGCAAAACTAATACGTTAAAATATAATTCCAGAACCCAGAATTATTTCAGTATTTGGGCTTATTATATTGACACAGAATGCAGAAACTGGTATACTTATGCATTGCATACACACCTTACAAATTTGGTGGGTGTAACATTTGCACAGTTGTGCAAGAGTGCAATTGTTGCACACGTGCAAAAATCATGCAAATTGAGTTGCACAGCAGTGCCAATTTAATTTAATCATGCTATATTCAAGAGATTTACTTCCAAGTAGGTGTAAACAGGATTGCAGCTCTGGTCTATAAATCAGTTAAACAGTCCAAAGCTTGCCACTCTAGAAAGGAGCATTTCGGAACATAGGAAGCTGCCATATACTGAGTCAGTATTGTTTTCACAGCTCAGTATTGTTTTCACAGACTGGCAGCGACTTCTCCAAGGTTGCAGGCAGGAATCTCTCTCAGCCCTATCTTGGAGATGCTGCCAGGGAGGAAACTTGGAACCTTTTGCTCTTCCCAGAGTGGCTCCATCCCCTGAGCAGAATGTAAGATATTGCTCACACTTCACACTAGAATGCTCACACTTCTAGTCTCCCATTCATATGCAACCAGGGTGGACCCTGCTTAGCTAAGGGGACAAGTCATGCTTGCTACCACAAGAGACTTGAAGATTTATGTGTATTTATGGTGAACTAACTGCACTGATAATTGATCAACTAATGCAGATGTTGGCAACTTGGGGGCCTGCAGTTGTTGCTGAACCACAACTCCCATCATCCTCAGCCATCATAAGTTGTAGCTGGGGCTGATGGGAGTTGTAGTTCAGCAACACTGGGAGGCCCCCAGGTGGGAAATTACAGAGTTAATACATTGAACTTCCAAAGACATCAACTGGTCGCACTAGAGCATCAAAGGTTCCAAAGGGAAGATTTACCTTCCTTCCCCTTCTCTCTTCTGCCACAAGAAACACTTTGGAAGCTGAAATCCAGGAGACTTGAACATCATTTTGTTCTCATTTCCCTATGAGGGAGGAGAGCTGGTCTTGTGGTAGCAAGCATGACTTGTCCCCATAGCTAAGCAGGGTCTGCCCTGGTTGCATATGAATGGGAAACTTGATGTGTGAGCACTGCAAGATATTCCCCTTAGGGGATGGAGTTGCTCTGGGAAGAGCAGAAGGTTCCAAGTTCCCTCCTTGGCTTCTTCAAGATAGGGCTGAGAGAGATTCCTGCCTACAACCTTGGAGAAGCCGCTGCCAGTCTGTGAAGACAATACTGAGCTAGTTAGACCAATGGTCTGACTCAGTATATGGCAGTTTCCTATGTTTCCTATGATCTCCAGACCCCTCTTGGGGCTTCTTTGGAAAATGGTCATTTCCATAATTCAATAATGCAATTCCACATTTATCTTGCAGGAAGGACGCAAGGAGACTCTGTCTCCCAAACAGAAGGTCCCATCACCATCCAAGAGGGACAACCTCTTCTGCTGCCATGTGGCTATGAAACCTCCTTCAGCTTCCATGCGCTTTTCTGGTACAAGCAACATCCACATGAAGCCCCTCAGCTCTTGCTCTCAAGCAGTGATCATAAGGAGGAGAGGCAGGGTGTTTTGGCTGATAAAGTAAACATGTCCTTCCATTTGACGAAGAGCTCCAGTGATCTGGAAGATGCAGCAGTTGACTTCTGTGCCTTGAGTGACACAGTAATGAGGACCATGAGGAGAGCCAGACAAAAAACTGCCCAAGTGGCAGAGTGGAGAATGTTTGGTACAGAAATCCTTCCTAGCTGCAAAAGAAGAGAGAGAGTCCTGTTAAAGCAAGCATGGATTGTACCCTTGCTAAGCAGGGTCCACCTTGCTTGCATTTGAATGGGAGGCTACATGTGCGAGCACTGCAAGGTATCCCCTGTTGGGGATGGTGCTGTTCTGGAAAGAGCATTTGCAAGAGAGGAGAGCTGGTCTTGTGGTAGCAAGCATGACCTGTCCCCTTAGCTAAGCAGGGTCCACCCTGGTTGCATTTGAATGGGAGACTTGAAGTATGAGCACTGTAGGATATTCCCCTTAGGGGATTTAACCACTCTGGGAAGAGCAGAAGGTTCCAAGTTCCCTCCCTGGCAGCATCTCCAAGATAGGGCTGAGAGAGATTCCTGCCTGCAACCTTGGAGAAGCTGCTGCCAGTCTGTGAAAACAATACTGAGCAAGATAGACCAATGGTCTGACTCAGTACATGGCAGCTTCCTATGACCTATGATATGTTCCGAGTTCCTTCCCTGGCATCTCCAAAACAGGGCTGAGAGAGACTCCTACCTGCAGCCCTGGAGAAGCCACTGCCGGTCTGTGTAGACAATACTGAGCTAGATGGACCTAGGGATCATTGGGAAGGGGATTGAAACTAAAACTGCTAATATTCATTCATTCATTCATTCATTCATTCATTCATTCGATTTCTATACCACCCTTCCAAAAATAGCTCAAGGCAGTTTACACAGAGAAATAATAAATAAATACAATGGAAGCCTTTCCCCAAAGGGCTCACATTCTAAAAAGAAACACAAGATAGACACCAGTTGGGGTGTGCACGGAACCGCAGAGCTGCGGTCCGGCACTGGGGTGGGGGGTTCCATTAAGGACGGAGGGGGGCTTTACTTACCCCTCCCAACAATGGTGCCGTATTTCGTTGAGCAATCGGGCGGCAGGATACCTCCCTGCCGCCCACTTCAAACCCCCCTTTTAAAAGCCATTTGCAGCCAAGTCAGCAAAGGGGTGGCAGGGAGTTATCCTGCCGAATGATTTCTAAAAGGAACAACTGCTCCTTTTAGAAAATGGGCGGCAGGATAACTCCCTGCCGCTCCTTTGCTGGCTTGGCTTTTCAGGCAAAGGGGCGGCAGGGAGTTATCCTGCTGCCCGTTTTCAATGGAGAATGGGAAGGAAGGGGGCGGCAGGAGGATTGAAGGGGGCGGCCGCCAGCCAAGCGCGGTTTGAAGGGGGCGGCAGGGAGGTATCCTGCCGCCCGATTCTTATTTCTTAAGGAGCCACAAGCAGGGATTGAAGCGGGCGGCAGGGAGGTATCCTGCCACCCGATTGCTCAACGAAATACGGCACCGTTGTTGGGAGGAGTAAGTAAAGCCCCCCTGTCCTTAATGGAACCCCCCACCCGAATCTTGCCGGACCGAACCGCCCATGTCCGGACCGGTCCGGAGGCCTGTAGAATGGCCTCCGGACTGGTCCGTGCACATCCCTAGACACCAGCAACAATCACTAGAGGTACTGTGTTGGGTGTGGATAGGGCCAGTTATTTTCCCTCTGCTAAATAAAACAGAATCACCACGTTAAAATGTGCCTCTTTGCCAAGTTAGCAGGGGTTATAATGCAATTATACAAAATATTTCCCTTATACAAAACAATGGTGTGGCCACACCTGGAGTACTGCATACAGTTCTGGTCACCACAGCTAAAGGAGGACATTGTAGATCTGGAAAAGGTGCAGAAGAGGGCAACCAAGATGATCAGGACCCTAGAGCACCTTCCTTACCAGGCAAGACTATAACACCTGGGGCTTTTTAGTTTAGAAAAAAGACAACTGCAGGGAGACATGATAGAGGTCTATAAAATCATGCATCCCACTCACATCACACTAGAACTAGGGGTCATCCCATGAAATTGATTGCCAAGATATTTAGGACCAACAAGTACTTTTGCATACAAAACGTGATCAACTTGTGGAACTCTCTGCCACAAGAATTGGTGACAGCCAACAAGCTGGATGGCTTTAAGAGGGGTTTGGATGACTTCATGGAGGAGAGGTTGATTGTTGGCTACTAGCTGGAGGGCTATAGGCCACCTCCAGCCTCAGAGGCAGGATGCCTCTGAGTACCAGTTGCAGGGGAGTAACAGCAGGAGAGAGGGCATGCCCTCAACTCCTGTCTGTGGCTTCCAGCGGCATCTGGTGGGCCACTGTGTGAAACAGGATGATGGACTAGATGGGCTTCCTTGAGCCTGATCCAGCAGGGCTGTTCTTATTTTATGATGTAATGGTCTGACTTGATAGACCCGCAGTTCTGCCTCTCTCCCCCCACTCTCCCATCCAAATTTGGACATTCAGGAGAGATCCCTCTCTGCACTCCCGCTGACTGCAGAGAGGAGGGGGGACTGGCTGCCTGAGCTTCCTCCTTTACTGAAGGACAGCCCAGGCAGCCAATAGCAGCTGGAGCGAGGGAGGAGCTTCCTCCCTCATCTCTGGTTGCAAAGCAACCACACTGCATTGTCAGCGTTCAGACGTAACACTGGCACCCCGGAACTGGAGGTCCAGGCGGCAAACCTCACTACCAACTGAATGTACAAATCACTGACCAGGGAGGGAAACTGAGGCTCCATTTTCTGTTGTGACCGTGGTTGCCCGAATTCAGACGTACAGATCTTGCAACTGGAGGCCCCTTCATCTCTGGTTTTGGGTTACTGGCAAATGAGGCCATATTGTGGATGGTTGATCCTCTGATGCCAGACTTAATGAAGCTGACATGTTGTGGTGGCTGCTGTTGTGATCCTTTTGGTTTTGTTCTGGTGGTTAAAATCCCTGCTTCTGCAAGGTCAGATGCTTCTGAAGGATCTACTTGTTCCAAACACTAGGTCTGACATTGTGGGAGAAATTGGTTTCAGCGGTGCTAACTCAGGAGCACAGAACTATGCAGTGTCTCAGACTATTTTTCAGATACTATCATCTTTTAAGGTCAATTGAGCTAGGAAGGGAAAACAAATATGAAGTTTGCAATGAGGAACAGGGTGTTCTCTCCTATCCCAAATGGCTTAAAATGGGCATGGTCTAGAAACCACCCCACCATAGGGATTCCATTCATTTCTGGGCTGGTCCCCTTGGCCCAATTGATTTAACATAAGGATGGGATAGAAACCACCCACCACAGGGAATCCATTCATTTTTTGAGTGGTTTTCTATCCTGTGTCATATTTTTTTTATTAAAGACATAAATATCATACATAAATGGTGAGAGGCCACACCTGCAGATATATCATATACCGGAGCACAGGTAAGAGTCTGACAACAAGAGCATAGCCGGGAGTGCACTGGTTTGCTTTTTTATGCACCTTTACATAGCTGTGGGTGGAAATCTAACCCCAAATCCAGATGAGGGTGTACAAATTTCAACTCTGTTTATATGTCCTGATTTCATGCTAAGGAATCCTTGAATGGTAGTTTTGTGAAGGGGCTAGAAGGCTCCCACAAACCATCTATGCTACCCTCACAAAGCTACTATCCCCTGGCTTCAGTCGGAGAAACCATGGTTGTTGCATATAACTGATTTTAAATCCGTAGTGCAGATTTGGGCCTTAGCGCGAAAGGGCCTTTTCGGCTGCTGCCTCACTTCTCTGGAACTCTCTTCTCTTCCCCTCCAGATTCGTTTAGCCCCTTCCTTACCGATCTTCAAATTTCTATTAAAGACTTTTCTTTTTCACCAGGCTTTTGCCCTCTGGTTTATCTATTTGGTTTTTTTTGTTAGTTATTTTAGTTTTTAATTTAGAATGTAATTTTTAATGTTGCCTTGTCTGCATGTTCTTGTGCACCGCCCAGAGTCTTCGGAGTGGGCGGTATATTAAATGTCTCAAATAAGTAAGTAAGTAAATAAATAAATAAATAAATTTGTCTTCCTGATTTTCTTCCTTCCGCACCCAGTTTTCCTCCTTGATTATTTTAGCCACTAGAGGGCAATGCTGAGCTTTGCACCTTTCCCCATAGGTTTGCTTTTTTCCTTTGCTAAATACACTTTAACAATGACAGAAAATAAGAAAAAAGCACTAGTGCGGTGTAGTGGTTAGAGTGCTGGACTAGGACCGGGGAGACCTGAGTTCATATCCCCAGTCAGCCAGGAAGCTCATTGGGTGATGCTGGGCCAGTCACTTATTTCTCAGCCTAACCTAGCTCACAGGGTTGCTCTGAGGATAGACATTACTATGTACACTGTTCTGGGTTCCTTGGAGGAAGAGCAGGAAATAAATAAATGAAATGAAATAAAGGCAGGGCCTTTTACCTGTTGAGACAATGACAGCATCCCCCCCCAACCCCTTTCCCAGAGACAGTGCTGACATCACCCCACTCCTGCCATGAACCCCACATCAGACTCAGGGAAATCTCAGAGGACCTGAAGATGGGTTTGAAGGATATCTGTCACCAGGGCCCCTATGTCCTTTGAGGGATTCCAGTGATCTCCACCAGGAATTCAAGTGAGACCTCCTTGACCCCTCAAGAACCCTTACCCCATCTTCTCATTCAGAGGAGGTAGCAGAGGCTCTACCGACAGTTCCCCAGCTCCATTGCAGCCAAGGTCTGGAGAATAGGGCACTAGCCCTTTAATTGTGCATCTTTCAGGCTTAGTGGGTGGGGCTCCACTCCTGTATCTGTTTAAGGCTCCAGTTGGGCTTGGTCTTTACTGAAGCAACTTGGTTATTCCACTTGGTTGTGAAAGTGCTCAGACTGATTTGGGAACCTCTTGCATTGGGCTCTTGTTCCCCTTCGATGACCCACAAACTTTGTGATTCTTCCACTTCTGTGAACAGCAGATACTTTATCCACCTCTCTTCCTCCCTCACTCAGGAAGCTTTACTCAAGAAAGAAAGATTCCTTTGGGGGATTTAATAAAGAAGATTATTTTGGGAGGATGCCCTTCACTTTCAGCTCAATAATCGTGCTGTTCTCCCTGTTCGGTAGGTAGAACCTTTTTCAGCTGTTCCTTTGTAAAGTCTGGGCTCTCTGCTCTCCTCCATTCAACCACATTAATGGTCTCCCATTTGATTTTCTGTTGTACTCATGATAAAGCTTAGCCTTTCATCAAGCAGGATGTCTTCTGATATTGCTCCTGCTGTTGGCCATGACAGATGTCTTCACTTATAAGGACCACTGAAGATTGGTGTGTATTTACCGTGGAATAATTGAACAGCTTCAGACAATGAATAGAACAGCTAATAAACTGATCATCGAAATAGTGTAGATGTCAACACTGAAGGTCACAGTGGAAACATGTCGGGCTCAAAATGGCCATTTGACCCTCCGCTCCTCCACCACATGAAACATTTTTAAAGCTGGAATCTAAAGGACTTGAGAATCTCATTGTGTTTATTCCACTCTGTTCTCTCTGCATCTCTTGGAGATTTCTCAGAAGTACCAGATTTAATAACCAACTGCCACATTACTCTTGCCAAATTTAATAACCCACATTTCTCTTGCAGGGAGGATCCACGGAGAGTCTGTCTCCCAAAGAAAGGTTTCCGTCACCATCCAAGAGGGGCAACGTGTTCTGCTATCTTGTACCTATGACACCTATGATACCTCTCCAGGACTTTTCTGGTACAAGCAACATCCACAGGAAGCCCCACAGCTCCTGCTATCGATCTATGATGGCGAGGAGGAGAGAAATCGCAGGCAGGGCTTTTCTGCAGATAAAGTGAACAAGACCTTCAATTTGAGGAAGGAATCCAGTGAGCTGGGAGATGCTGCAGTCTACTTCTGTGCCTTGAGAGACACAGTGAGGAGGACCATAAGGAGAGCCAGACAAAAACTCCCCCAGTGGCAGAGTGCAGAACATTCGGTAGAGCATTCCTTCCTAGTTGCATAGAGGCATCAGATGCTCGGCAAACATATGCCTTGAAGTGGGTTTTGTTGCTCATGGAATTATATTGATGCTTGTCAGATGGTGACTGCTGATAACATAAATGTGATTGTTAAAAATGCACTAAATGCATTAAAAACAATGCACTAAATGCATTAATAACAATGCATTAAATGCATTTAAAACAATGCACTAAAAAAATAAGCTCCATGACTCTTGCGATCTTAAATGAGCCCATCTACTTCAGACATGTTGTGCCCAAATCAGGTCCTTCCTGATGTGCCCGAAAGCCAAATAAAACACGACCAGAGTGGAGAGCGTTCAAAGCTTTATTCTGCTCCTAGTATTGGCTGAAGGAGACCCTTCTCAAATCATCGGCCCCGAGCTCCATTCTCAGGGTGATACTTAGGCATAGTTTAAAAGTTGCTTTCCTGACCATAGGATCAGTCATCTATTACAAAGAGTTACATATCTCATTACAAAAAGTTACAAATTGACTCCAAGCCACTGGAGCTGTTACTCTTACTCATTCGCACGGGTCCTTTCTATCCCTTCCTTCCTCCTAAGCTGTTGAGATATCCTAATCCATTGAGACAACAAGTTTTGAAACTAGGTTTCTTGCAAATGGACAGTACTCATATTGGGAGGGGGAATGGGTTAACTATCAATCCAGCAGGCATACAAGATGGCGTAGGTTATGCCAAGCTGGGCCTGTCAGACACACTTTTCCATTTCTTGCCATTCCAGTCACCATAGACTTTGCAAACAGATACAGGATGAGAGTGGGATTTCTTTTCACAAAATTGCATGGATGCCTGTCCGATGATGGCAGATTTCCACGGAATCAGGTGGGGTCCTCCAGACTCAGATACCTAAAGTCCTTTTAGCTGGAGTTGTGGGGGATTGACCTTCTGCAGCCAAAATACGTGCTTTGCCACTGAGATTTGGCCTGTCTCCAGAGGGAAGCTCAAACCTCATTCAAGGTGAAGTATAACGTTACAGAAAAGGGTTGAGTCATAGGAACATAGGCATTTGCCTTACACCCAGTCAGACAATTGGTCCATCTCGCTCACTATTGTCTACGCAGGTTGGCAAAAGCTTCTGCAAGGAGTCTCTTTCAGCCCTACCTTGGAGATGCCAGGGAGGGAACTTGGAACCTTCTGCATACAAGCATGCAGATGCTCTTCCCAGAGCAGTCCCATCCCCTGTGGGGAATATCATACAGTACTCAAACATGTAGTCTCCCATTCAAATGCAGATCAGAGTGGACCCTTTTTTAGCAAAGGGAACAATTCATGCTTGCCACCACAAGACCAGATCTCCTCCCATAAACAAATGGGAGGAACCCTATGATGAAGTGGTTGAACCGACAACCCTCTGTTCTCCTAAGGTGCATAGGTAAATCGATGTGCTTACAAGTCTCTTGACATCAGGCAAAGCACCCATGCATGATATCAGTCCAACGTGGATCATCTTCACTTAGAACAGGCTCGAAGTTCAGAAGCACAAAGGTCTAAAAAGCATTACTTAAGTAAGTGAGCCCAGCTGCAGACTTCACACCATAACATGTATAACACACACATATGGAGCATGTTGTCAAGAAGCTAAGCATTTAGAAGACATTCTTACCCACTTTCTGAAAGGAAAAACTGAAGTTGAGGGGCCTGCAGTCTGATATCAGTGAACACATGAATGGAATTCAAAATCCATGCAAAGCAGATCACTCAAGGAAGTGAGCCCATCTGTGTGTCCCCATAACTTAAACCCCAACCCACTCTCCTTTTCATGTTTACATGCACTCCAGCTTTACTTTCTCAGAAGGGAGCAGAATTTTGTCAAGGTCCCCTTTTTATTTCCCCCTTGGCATACTAGGCATTATACTGGAATAAGAGAAGCTGCTGCCTACCGAGTCAGACCCTTGGGCCATCCAGCTCAAGATTCTCTACACTGACTGGCAGCAGCTCTGCAAGGTTTCAGGCAGGAGTCTTTCCCTGCCCTACCTGGGGATGCTGCCAGGGATTGAACCTGGAACCTTCTGCATGCAAAGCAGATGCTCTACCACTAGGCTTGGATGCTCATCCCCTGAGCCAATCATCATACAGTGTTCACATGTAGTCACTCACCCAAATGCAGACCAAGGCAGACTCCCAAGAGAGTTGACACCAAGTCTCCTTTCCCCATCCAAACATCCCCAGTACCAACCCCAAAAGTTCTAAAAGAAATAATATAGCAGGAGAGTATTTACACTACAACAACAGCAGCAAATATTTCTATAGAGAAATAAATCATAAATAAGATGAGTCCCTGTCTCGAAAGTTTAATACCAGTTTAAGTGGTTTTGGATGTTCTCTCAAACACCCCAAGAATTAAGATTTAGTGACGATACTGGGAATTCTCTGCTAGAAACCCTCCCATCCACCCCACACAGGAATTCATTTCCCTGAGGACAAAGAATGATATTATTAACCTGTGGTGGTGTGTCTATACACACTCTTAATATCAAATGTGTGAGAGATCCGTGGTTAATTGACAGATCTTTTTCCCCCAAAAAATGAAGGTATGAGAGAGGGCTATTTCATTGTTGAAAGCAGCAGGGAAGAAGAATGGGTTTCTTTAGACTTTCGGTCCCATAACCTCATGCATCTTGCAGAAGTTATGCCTCCTTTCTTCCACAAGATGGCCTGCAGATATTATGTTCTCAAAGGAAGGTGAAAAATTCATCAGCTCTTTCGAGAAAACCACAAGGGCTCTGCTTCTGACTTAGAGGGATCAGCCGTATGCCCAAGTGGTGCATTTGCCCAATTTGAGAAGGAGCAAACTCTGTTGCTCTTCTGCAGTTCAGAACCATCAACCAGGAGGAATTCCCACCAGTGGGAGCATCAAGGTCCTTCAGGATGGTCTCAAGAGCCAGGATCACACCCTGGAAACATCTCTTTGGTCTTCTTTTTCTATGTAAGTGGGGAAATCGTGAGAAACGTTTTGCAGCTTGTCATAATAACAAATAACTGTTATTCATAACAAAGTCACTCAGTGGTCTGCCTGCATCCAGTTAATCTACTTGTAGCAGCACTAGTTACAGTAACAGAAATAGGATGGTGGAAAAACCAGGCTTGTAAGTGCAGTCTTTGTAGCAATGTTTCCATCACTATTCCTCACAGGATACTGTCTAATTCTTCTTAATTGCTTATATTAAAAGCAATGAAACACATAAGGATCGTCAGTCATGCAAGATTAAAGACTTCATGAGTCGTGAAGGGGTAATAGGAAAAGAGGGAGAAGAAAGAGGGATGAATTGAAGAGGGAAATGATTGTGTGTAGAAGGTGCAAAGCTGCTTATGGGAGGGAAGAAAGATAAATATTGCAAGGAACTAACCAGCAAGGAGAAATACAGCAGGAGGAGTGACGGAGGTGTTGATATTCCCCGCAGATGCAGAAACCAGTGGGGAAATTAAGGATAATCATACAAGATTAAAAGGCTAATACATAGTGACGGAGGAAGCAGAAATGCAACAAGGAAGATGACAGAGGTGGTGATATTTTCATCTCCAGGTTCAGAAATCAGTGGGGATATTTCTCAGCCTCCTGAGGTCCCGGTTTCTTTGGGAGAAACAGCCGAGATCTCCTGTAACCACGGCTCATCTACCTACAATCAGCTATCCTGGTACAAGCACAGCCAAGATGCAGCTCCCCAAATGATCATCTTTACCTCCAGTCAAACAAAGACTGAAGGACAGTGGACGATGGATGCTAACAGGGAAAAGAAGTCTACAAAGCTCTCCATCAGCCAGGTGGAGATGGAAGATGCCTCCACCATCTACTACTGTGCTGTGAGCGACACAGTGGTAGGAAATGCAAGAGGACCTGAACAGAAACTGCCAGGGGGCAGAGCTTAGATGCTCCTTACTGAAAAGGAGGTTCCCTTGAGGGACAAGGCATTTTAAGCCACTTCACTTGCTTTCTTTTGGGGCACACAACTCAAATGCCCCAGTGGGCTGGAACCAACCACAATTTGGTGTGTGTGGGCTGAAGTCAATTTTCAGCACATTAATTAGTACATTTGAATTATTATTAATGAGAACAGTTTTAGTTACTTGTCGATCTCACCCCCCACCCCCGTTTAGGGACCCACAATTTTTAACCAAGGATACTGGCCAGAAAAGAGACCTTATCGCTGCTGAGTCAGTGGGGCCCCTGGAATGCATGCCCATCCCAAACAAATGCCAAGTCCTCTCCTCTCCCAAAATTCCTCTTGTTTTCAGGATTAAATCCTAGGTATGCTTACTGGGACATAAGCCTCACTGGGTACACTGTGGGACATATTTCCGAGTAAATTTGCATAGGATGGCGTTGTAAGGCAGTTTCCAGATCCTATGATGCTACAGGATATTCCTACCCGGGGGCCATTAAAAAATTCCCTGCAGGCCAGATCCAGCCTCTGGGACCTTAAGTTGTGCAGGGCAGCTTTAAGTCCAATTACTTCACTTCACTTCAAACTCCACTCCACTCCACTTCTTTGCTTTACATGAATCTTCACGTCACTTTCTTGAGATCCTTTTTACTGAGCTGGAGGTTCACTTCAGGGACAAGGCATGCTACATTATCCATGCACATTACAAGACAACTGAATGGATCATTCAAGGACGCAAGCGAGCAAAAGCAAGCATTCAAGCAAGCAAAAGGTATTGCCTTTTGCTTTTGCCTTCTTTTCCCAAGGGGGGAAAAGGTCATTCCTACATTCCATGATGAGTGGATAACATAGCACAGTAATCTTCCAGGTGTGAGGAGTTACAGCATATTCCCCATCTGCAACTCAAAGGAAAACTTGCAACTTTAGAGCTAGAGGAAGAACCTTTTTGGTGCAAAATGTTCTTCTGAACAGCTGGGATGGGAACTGAAAGGATTAGATGCAAATTCCTGTCTTTTAGCACAGAAGATTGTAAGCTTGGCCCCCCAGATGGTGTTGGAAGAGAATTCCCATCATCTCTTGCCAGAATGACCTTGAACATTGTGGCTGGGGATGATAGGAGTTGTATTCCTGGGGCCCCAAGCTTTGAAACCCCTGTTGTAGCCTCACAAGGTATTCCTTGTACTTTTAACCACAAGGTGGCGATGTCGAGCCAGTTCTATTCATAAGGGTACAAAGGTAAAGTCCTGCCATCCAGTTGGTGTTCAACTCCAGGGGACCACAGAGCCATGTGGTTTTCTTTGGTAGAATACAGGAGGGGTATGTGCCCTAGTTTAAGATGTCAAACAGAGAGTTTTCTATAGTTACATCCTGGCTGCCCGCCACATCCTGGGGGTCTCCCATCCCTCTGCTTTTAAGATGCTTTAAACTACTTGCGAAGAGGAAGGCGTTGGCTAGATTTCATCTCTTCTTTTCATACAGTGGCTTGTGGAAGTCAGAGCCCAGAAGCAGATCAGAATCAAAGTCCTTCTATTCGGTTCCAGTTTTCTCTTTGGATCTTTGACCCATTTGGTCTAGGAAGATGCCTCTCCTTTGGATCTCAGCCTTCTTAATCACGTCTGCCTTAAGTAAGTGATTTCCTTGTTTGCTCTATGGATGCCCTCAGGGATCAAGATCCCCAAAACCAGCATGTGATACTTCTGAATCTATGGGTGTTTCCATTCAAAAGCCCTGCTGCTCTCTGCCTCTGCCCTCTAGTAATTTTTTAAAAATAAATAATTATGTTGTTTCCCTTGTTTCAGCGTCTAGACCAGGGTTCCTTAACCTTCCCCCCCCCGATGTTTTTGGACTACAACTCCCATCATCCTCAACCACAAAGGCCATATCTGGGGATGATGGTAGTTGTAGTCCAAAAACATCTGGGGGCCCAAGGTTAAGGAACCCTGGTCTAGACTGTAAACCCTCTGGTGCAAGGACATGCCCTACAGACATTCTTTGAAAAGAGCTGCATACCTAGGAACATAGGAAGCTGCCTTTTACTGAATCAGATGTCTGGTCCATCTAGCTCAGTACTGTCTACACTGACTGGCAGCAGCATCACCCAGGTTTCAGGCAAGAGACTCTCCCAGCCCTACCTGGAGATGCTTCCAGGGAGTGAACCTGGGACTTTCTGCATGCTTAACAGATGCTCTATACGGCCCCATCCCCTAAGGAGAATACCTTACAGCATTCATGTGTAGTCGCCCATTCAAATGCAAACCAAGGCAGACCCTGCTTAGCAAAAGGGGCAATTCGTGCTCGCTCCCACAAGACCAGCTCTCCCTCCCTGGGGATTCCCTCCATGGATTGTGCTAGATAAACAAATGAATCATCATCATAAAAGCCAAAGGACAGGTTGTGGGGTTGTGCATGAACTCCCTTTCCTGCCCATCTGCCCATCTAACATGATCTCTTCTGCCTCTATCTTCTCTGCAGAGGGGAGTGCTGGACTTGCGGTGAACCAGACTGGAGGCCAAGTGATTGTTAAACAAGGAGACCCCCTCTCTCTCCACTGCCGCTATGAATCGGGGTCAGCTTACCAAATCAGTCCCTTCTGGTACATTCAGCATCCTGGACAACCTCCAAAGCTCTTCTTGACTGAGTGGGGAGCTGCTAATTCAGATGAGGGGCACCTTCAAGGTTTTGGAGCCACACATGAGAAAGAAACAAAGACCTTCCATATGAAGAAAGCTGCCGGCCAGCTGAGCGACTCGGCGGTCTATTTCTGTGCTGTGTGCGACACAGTGAGGCAGAACGGAAGAGAAGCAGATCAAAAACACGTGCAGGGTGGGAGAAGCAGAATGAAGGAATAGGAGGAATAGTCTTTTCCAGGACAGCATCCCGCTGCACACTCAATGGAGACGAAGACCTTTGGGATTCAATGAGATGCTGATTTCAATTCTTTCCTTCCTTTCCAAGGGGGAGGATGCTGGATTTGAACATACAGTACACATTTCATGCCAGAAGAGTTTGCTGATTGCCTGTGCGGCATTTCTCCAGTGAAAGGTGTTGGGGTTCCAACCTGCCTCACATTCCGAAGCTTTTCAGACAGGGGTTCTCAAACTCTGGCTCTTAGTTGTTGTTGGACTACAGTTCCCATCATCCCCATTGGCTGTGGTGGCAGGGGATGATGGGAGCTGTAGTCCAAAGCCATCTGGGGCCCGAGGTCAAAAAGCCCTGATTTAAGTTATGGGGTGTGTGGGATGATGACACAGTGTGAAGGTAGTTGAAGAAACTGTGGGAGAGAGTGGGAAGAAAAAGCATCTAGCACATGCTCAGAGGAACTATGAGTTTTATTATCACTTCCTAGCTTCAAGGCTATAGCCCAGGTTTAAAAATAGCAAGGTCTTTGCTCTGCTTAGCAGATTAAACCCAGGACATAGAGAGATGGATCTCCAAAGGATATTATTTTGTTGTGTTACATTTAATTATGGCTTATGGTTATATACATCTGTTTGTTCCTATACACCACATGCCCACTAGAGGGCAGTACTGTGATTGTATAGCACTCAATGGATGTGAATCGGAAATGGGTGGAAGTTTGATCAGAGCCAAATCAGGGCGATTCAATTCAGCCCCAGTCTGGCCTCAAAAGCGAAGTATGCATAGCCCTACTAATTTGTATTTCATGCAGCTTTCGGACACAAGGTGGCGATGTTCAACTCACACTCAAAACTGCTTCCATCACGGAGTTTTCAACAGACCACACTGACATGCTGCTTGCTAACCACATCCTTTGGTTTACCATCCTTTTACTTTAAGACATTTTTAATTTACTCACAAGGGGAAGGAGTAAGCTGCAATTCACCAAAGCTTCTCATATGGTGGAAGGTACAGAGGAGTACCCAGAAACTGATAGGAAATCTGTCAACCCTACTTATTTTGGGAAGATGCTTCTCTTTTGGACTTCAGCTCTGCTAACCATGGCGGTCTTAAGTAAGTGATGTGTGATCCAAGGTCCATATCATCATCTTCTCCTTCTCCTTCTCCTTCTCCTGCTTCCTCTCTCTACTTAATGGATTCTCCAGTTGCACCTGAGTCTTTATTCTAATCCTGTGGCCAGGGCTACATTTGCATAGAATGATATGGTACGGTCCAGAGTTGACAGGAGGGCCTGTACCACATCAGGCAGCCAGTGACAGATGCCATTTTGGAATGTTCTCCTCGCCTAAGAAGCTCCTGGCAAGGATAAAATGCACACATTTTGGCAAAGAGATCTACCTCAGCATTCCCTCTGACTTAGTTCTCTACTGGCAAAGAAGGGTTTTGACATAATGAAACATTCCAAAATATGTTCTTCCACCTGCAATGGGCTGTGCTTCCATCTTTTCTACCATCTCAGGTCCCCCATATCATTCTCTAGCCAGTATTGTTCAGGCCTGAATTTTGGGTTATTTTCACTGAGGACACCAAAACCTCCTTTCAGCTTTCCTCATATTGTTTGAGTGCATATGTGGATGGTATTGATTCAGGATAGGAATGAGAAGAGGGATTATTTAAAATCCAACTTGATACATAACCAAAATTAATTTTACATTTGCATTACAGAGGCAAGGAGTGCAAAAGGAACAGATATGAATAATATATTTTGAATAGAAGGCATATGAGAAATTAAAAAGGCTATTTTAGTGCCATGCATGAAAATGTACTATATATGTAGTGTGGTGCTGGACTAGGACCGGGGAGACCCGAGTTCAAATCTTCATTCAGCCATGAAAGTAGTTGGGTGACTCTGGGCCAGTCACTTCTCTCTCAGCCTAGCCTACTTCACAGGGTTGTTGTGAGGAGAAACCTAAGTATGTAGCACTCCGCTCTGGGCTCCTTGGAGGAAAAGTGGGATATAAATGCAAAATAATAATAATAATAATAATAATAATAATTATAGGATGACCTTCAACAGGGAACAGAAGTCTGTCAAGAGGTGAAGGAGTTCTAGAATTTTGGAGAGCAACGTAGAAGGGAGAGTTCTGGCAGACAAAGTTTTTCCTTCTTCAGTAGGTGTGATAACATGAAAATCTGCATCTGCAAAAATTCTGCTTCCAAATAATTAAGGAGCATACAAGCCTTGATGTCTGTTTTGCATCTGGTCCTCTTTGTGTTGGGCTTGGACATGCTACTGGTGCATGGGAAGAGGGCAAGGCAAGAGGGGGAAATGTTACACTTTCTCCAAATGAAAAGCTTAGAAAGCAACTTTGCCTAGATTTTGCAGAGGATCATCAAGGAAATATGCCACAAGAGTGACTGACGTTCAGACTAATGCTGCAAAGCTATCTGCTGTCCTTATTGTGCAAACACAACCCTTGAACAAATGGGTTGAGAGAACAAGAGATTAGGAATGTGCATGAATGGTTCATTGACAAACTGGTTCACCTTGAACTGGGCCGGTTAAGGGTAAGGATTTTACTACCTCCCACACCCTTTACCATTTGACTGCCCCTTACCATTTCCAGGGTCTCCCACCCCCGTACTTGTAAAGGGGAATCTCACTGGATTCCCCTTTACAAGTGTATTAGCCACCTGAACCGCCAAACCGGTTTGGTCAAATGGACCAGACCGGCCGATTGGTTCAACCAGACTGGTTGGGCAGCCTGCAGTTCGGCTCGAATTTGATTTTATTTGAGCCAAACTGTGATTTTTGGTTTGTGCACACCCCTACAAGAGATGGTCCACTATGAGTATGCACTCAACTATGCAACCTCATTGTATAGGTGCATCTTTGTTCATTGCACTAGTGAAGTATAGTCAGCCAGCATTTTTTCTGGGGAGATATGTAAGGTCCTAGGAACCACAGGTCCAAAGCTTTCTGTCCCTCCACCGGCCTGTCCATCTAAAATGATCTCTTCCACCATTTATCTTCTCGACAGAAGAGAGCATTGGAGTGTCAGTGACCCAAACAGAAGGCAGCCTGACCGTCCCCCAAGGAGACCCTCTGTCTCTCCCCTGCACCTATGAGAAGCCATCGGCTTATGAAGCCCGTCTGTTTTGGTACATCCAGCAGCCTGACCAACCTCCCAGGCTCTTTCTGAGGAATTTAGGAAAAACTGTCTCGGATGAGGGGGCTCGTCAAGGCTTCCATGCTACCGACAATCAAACCACGAAGTCCTTTGACATGAAGAAAGCTGCCAGCCAGCTGGGCGACTCAGCTGTCTATTTGTGTGCTCTGAGAGACACAGTGAGGCTGAGCAGAAGAGAAGCAGATCAAAAATATGCAAGGGGAAAGAAAGCAGAGTGAGGCAGAAATATTCACATTCTATTCCGGGACCCAGCCTTTTACTAGGGATGTGCAGAACATTCAGTTGTCAGAATGTTCCTACTCGAAATGGG
The DNA here is from genome assembly GCF_027244095.1 of Hemicordylus capensis. NCBI lineage: Eukaryota > Metazoa > Chordata > Lepidosauria > Squamata > Cordylidae > Hemicordylus > Hemicordylus capensis. The sequence continues at coordinate 8,380,605 of NC_069662.1, read as the reverse complement.
CCATTTCAAGTGTTCCGAGCTCAAAACAAAAGGCCCTTCAAATGAAGGACCTGTTCTGAGCTTCGAAGGGAATGAGCCTGTTCCAACCAATAACATTCTGAGTGTTCTGAGCGCCATTTTGGAATCAAAAATGGCATTCTTCTGGCCTCTGCGTGTGCCTGGTGGACTTTTGCGTGGTCTGCACCACCATGCTAATACCCGCCACACGTACACAGAGGCCAGAAGGGTCCAAAATGGTGCTCTGAATGGCTTGGAATTTTTAAGTGTTCCAAGATCATAACATCAGAACAACTGGCTTGATCAGTTGTTCCAAAAGAATATTCCGTTTTGGAAGGGCGGTATAGAAATCAAATCAAATCAAATCAAATCAAATCAAATCAATAAATAAAATGCATTTCATCCACATCCCTAACATTCATCTTAAAGTAAGATCTATTGGAGTCAGGGGTGTGATACCTCATTATGAAATTTTGAGTCATTTTTAGCTGGGTTATCAGCCCATTGCCACCACCTGAAGAAACTTTCAGCACTCACCTTGATCCCTCAAGCAACTCAGGGTTATCTTAGCACAACAATCCCTTTATCTTCCCATAGGAATTGACAGTAAAAGATGCCACACAGGATAAGCAAAAGCCATGGATTCAATCTGTTTCGAATAAATATAACACTTCTCTCCTTTACATAGAGCTAGATAAAACATATCTTCCAACTGGTACCAGTTTCACTCCAACTGACCTTAACTGTCACAGACTCTCTCTCCCAATCTGCATCTGGAATCCCCACTGCCCAGTTACCAGGGTACTTTTGCCGCCTTTATTACCCTCAGCACAAACCCTCCAGTATAACCTTATACTTTGACACAAATTGATTAAGTGCTGTCAAGCTGGTGTCGACTCTTAGTGACCACATAGATAGTGTCTCTCCAGGATGATCTGTCTTCAACTTGGCCTTGAAGGTCTCTCAGTGGTGACACAAATACAAATACAAATATTTTCGAATTGAAATTCTGGTGCATGACAAACTCCTTTTTCACCCCAAGGGGATACGCATCCAAGTACAGGGTGGCCCTCGTTATCCGCAGGGGTTCTGTTCCCACCAATTTCCATGGAAAATGAAACCATGGATAAGAAGACCTTGAGGCAATGGGAATTGAGGGGTTTGGCTCATGGAGGTGAAAAGAAAGGGCAGAGAAGGCAGAAAAAAAAAGCATAAAAATAGAAATAAAGTGCCATACCATGTTCTGCAGGTTCCCAGCTGTCCCACAATGCCCCCACCCCACTCCCAATTCCACTGATTTGGGGGTTGTTTTTTTTAAAAGAGCCACAAAATGGCTCTGTTTAGTAAAATGGTGGCTGGAAATGACCTCAGAGGATAGGTGAATCGTTATACTTCATTCTCTTAGCCAGCCACCAGCCATGCGTGGGGATGTAGCACAAGGCTATGTGTGCCAGCGAGGGAGGTGCCTGATTGGCTAGGTGCCGGTTGGCTTCTGTGAAGCTAATGGCAGTGAGGAGAGGCAGGCGAGGCGGCAGCCGCCGCATTGAGGAGGCGGTGGCGGGGAGACAGGTGAAGCTGCGACCGCGTTGGGGAGGTGGCAGGCCTGGCCACAGCGAGGAGAGGCAGGCGCGGCGGCGGGCCTGGCTGTGGTGGGGAGGCGGCAGCAGTGAGGAGGCGGTGGTGGACCCAGCCGCCAGGGTGAGGAGGTGGCTGGGCCACCAGGCCAGAAACTACAGTTGGGGGGGGGGGAAGCGGGTCAGGTGGGCATCAGAGACGCCCAGGGGAAGAGGGCGCAGATGCTCTGCACTGGGTCTGCTTGTTCTTATTCATTTTTCAACTGCATATAACGTGGTTGAGTCTAGATTTCTCAACAGCGGCTATGAGAAATCGCAGGTGCCGGGACGATGAGTAACGAGGGCCACCTGTTAACCTGTATACATAAATATACATAAATATACAAGCTGGCATCCAATCTAAAGCTGTGTTAATGGAATGAATAAAGATACATTCACACAAGAAGGGTGCATCGCTGTGTGAACACTCAAAAGTTACACAGGCTGCCATCGGATGTCATGCGGAACCCACACCCACCTCCCTCTGCTCTCCGATCTGCATTCAGACATACTGGAAAGCAGCCTCTCTGCAGTCAGCAAGACTGCAGAGAGGTGGAGGAGCAGGCTGTGAGGGTGTGCATGCTTTCTTCTTGCTAGATGGATATCCTGCACATCCAGTTAGGGCATTCGGATGTCAGGGAGGCTCCATTTACCCTTGGTTTGGAGCTGTGAAACATACTACAAACCAAGAGTTCAAATTGGAGTATCTCAAGTGCAACCCCAGGTTGTGCTACAGATGGGACCAGAGTTGGCTGGGTTCGGACATAACGGTAAGGCAACCGTGGGTCCCTGCAACTCTGGTCCCCTGTTATATTCGAATGCGGCCACAGTTACTTTTGATTTTGATCCATTTGTGCAACGAGGATAGGAGACAGCTTTGCTTCATTCCCTGAAACATATGTGGACTGAGGAAAAGGTTTCACAGCAGAAGTCAGAGCACAGGTTGTGCAAATGCACCCTGATGCATGCAGCAACAATAGTCTGAAATGCTTAACGGAATTAGTTAGGGCAACATCCTTGCACTAGCACAGCATTTATCTGGATGCCTGCAATGATTTTTACCTGCAAGTCTGAGAAAATCCACTTCCTCACTGGATTTCCCTTTGTCTCCACTCCACTCATCAAAGTGAAAGGTTTGCATATTCTGAAGCTCTGATGGATAAAGATGATCAGAACGTGATCAAAAAGAACACAGAGAAGGTCTGGGGAGAGCCCAGAAGATAAATCAGATCATGGAAAACTGCTAAGCTAGAAGATAATATGAAGTGAGTTGGAAATCCATTTGGTTAAAATACGGGAGAGGTCTTGGGTTTCATCACTGAAATGGAAAACTGGCAGGGAGCCCAAGACCATGTTCTGAGAGCTTGCCTTGTGGTAGCAAGCATGACTTGACCACTTAGCTAAGCAGGGTCCACTGTGGTTTCATTTGAATGGGAGACCAGCACTGTGAGATATTCCCCTCAGGGGTTGGAGCCACTCTGGGAAGAGCAGATGGTCCAAAGTTCCCTCCTTGGCATCTCCAAGATCAGGCTAAGAGAGACTCCTGCCTGCAACTTTGGAAAAGCCACTGCCAGTCTGTGTATACAATACTGAGCTAGATGGACCAATGGTCTGACTCAGTATATGGCAGCTTCCTCTGTTCCTATGTTCCTATGACCACCACAAGACAGATCTCCAAAATATTGTGCTCAAAATATTCCTAATATGGTAATACAAGAGACTTCTAAAACTGTTTTTTTGAAAGTTCCTGGTTTTATTTTAAAAGCCCTCTATTTTCTATTTCTAATTCTGGAATGACCTGCAACTGTCCATGGTTGGAGATTGAAGACTAGGACAGATGATTATTTAGGTTCGACCCAGTAAAGTTAATTTTATGTTGATTTACCTCTGAAGCGGGGGGGATTTTAGTTCAGCCATTGTGGCTGGGGCTGATGGGAACTGTAGTACAGCCCCATCTGGGGATGCAAGTTTGAGCTCCTGTTAAATCATTCCAGACTGCAGATTATTAAGCTCCCAAGGAGAGATGTGTGCAGTGCGCCTTTCCCCCCACCAGATGGAGCCATCAGTTCAGTTGCGGAGTTCCTTCTAGGCATCCTCATAGGACTGAGTGGAAACAGTTTCTTCTTATCAGCATAAGAACATGTGAATGCAGAAAGCCAAGCTTGAGCAGATCAATGGTCCATTTAGTCTTCCAATCTGTTTCCAAGAATGGCCAGTCAGATGCTTGTGGAAAGCTCATGAGCAGAACATGAAGGCGATAGTTCTCTCTTGCTGTCACCCCAAGGAACTGGTATTCAGACACATACAGCCTCTGAACATGGAGATAACATATGGCCAGCATAAGCGCTATATTGTAGTGGTCAAAGTATTGGACTAAGACCAGGGAGACCCAAGTTCAAATCCCCATTCAGCCATAAAATTCACTGGATGACTCTGGGACCATTGTTTATCTCTCAGCCTAATCTACCTCACAGGGTTGCTGTGAGGATAAATCTAACTATGTACACTGCCCTGAGCTCCTCAGAGGAAGAGCAGGATATAAATACATACATACACACATACATACGAAGCTGGTCTTGTGGTAGGTAAAGTAAAGTTGTGCCATTGAGTCAGTGTTGAGTCCTGGTGCCTACAGAGCCATGTGGTTTTCTTTGGTAGAATACAGGAGGGGTTTACCATTGCCATCTCCCGCACAGTATGATATGATGCCTTTCAGCATTTTCCTATGTTGCTGCTGCCTGATATAGGTGTTTCCCGTAGTCTGGGAAACATACCAGTGGGGATTCGAACCAGCAACCTCTTGCTCCCTAGGCAAGTTACATCCTTTCTGTGCTTGTGGTAGCATGCATGAATTGTCCCCTTTGCTAAGCAGGGTTCACCCTGGTTTCCATTTGAATGGGAGACTGCATGTGTGAGCACTGTAAGATATTCCCATCAGGGGATGGGGCCACTCTGGGAAGAGCATCTGCCTGCTTGCATGTAGAAGGTTCTGCGTTCCCTCCCTGGCAGCATCTCCAGATAGGGCTAAGAGAGACTCCTGCCTGCAACTTTGGAGAAGCTGCTGCCAGTGCTGAGCTAGATGGACCAATGGTCTGACTCGGTATAAGGCAGCTTCCTATATTCTTCCTATGTCCCTGTACTAATAATTTGGTCTGTGTGTCATGTTGGGTCTTCCAGACGTGTTGGATTGATGTGCCCTCCATCAGGAACTGCCAGAGGGAGTTCTGCCATGATACCAAGTAGCCTCTGACCATCTGAACTGAAATGAGATGCCCTCCAAGTGTGACTTATTTGGAGATCCAGCATGTAAGATTATAGCCCAGGGTTTCTTAACCTTGGGCCCCCAGATGTTGTTGGACTACAGCTCCCAGAATCCCCAGACATGGCCTTTGTGGCTGGGGATTCTGGGAGTTGTAGTCCAACAACATCTGGGGGCCCAAGGTTAAGAAACCCTCTATAGCCTTATAAAAAACTACCTGTCGGAAATTGAAGCCTTTGTCACATGAGCAGCTCATGTGAGGGAAGATAAAGGCTGAATCATCCCTCACGAACTGCCTGGCTAGGCTTCTCCTAAAACTAATCTATATTTCTGGTAGAATTAAAATGCTGCCACCGCCACCCCTCTTATCAACAGAGCTTGTACCTCCCTGGGTTCGGGATGGAATCCCAGGGAAAACTCTCTTTATTTTTGCTTTTGATAAATACAAAAACCTTCCATGTGTAGGCTTACACGCGATGAGAAAACTGATAGCTGCTGAGCGCTTGAGGACACTTTTGCACCAGAGAAATCCCCATTTATGCCCCCCATTGAGTTAAAAACCAACTCTGAGAGGTTTGTAAAAAGAAAAGAACAAAAATTAAAAACCCACCCAGTTTTATTCAATTACTACAGACTGCTTCCGCCTTAGGCTTTTAGTTTTAGATACATTCAAAAATACTTAGTAGGTTACAAAAATAGGTTGTCTGAGGCTTCAGTTGCAGTTTGCATTTAGGCACACTTAAACATTTACAGAGCCTTTTGTCACACCTTAGGTGTGTTGAGCATAGGCTAGTGTATCTTATTTTAATTATGTTGCAGGTAAACCATAATAGAACAGTATCAGGAATAAGCAAAGCACACACACAAAGAAATATAAGTTACTTTCTAACACAAAATCTGACTAACAAACTGCTCCATATGCTGAATTTCCTTTTCCTTGAAAACTCACCCCAAACCTAATGAGAATCAAGCTTCCTGCAATCCTGTCTTTCAAGGATCTGCAGTTATTCCATGTGAGAAACTTCCATGCTGGCTTTGACTAAGAGGGAGCAAAAACTCCATACCCCTCACTAAGTCTTTCCACATGTGCTTCTCTCCAACAAAGACTGCCCTTCTTGTTTCCAGAATTCCCAGCAACCGCTGTCTAGGTCCAACCCACCTGCTGTACTGATTGGCTGCCCTGGAGTTCACCAGTGTGTCAATCAAGACAAGGGTTCACTCCTTGTTAACTCTTTAGAGGGAGGGGAGGCTGATGACCACACTACCAATCCCAGAGGGGGGGATGATGAAAGCTGTAGTCACTCAACATCTGGGGATCCAAAGATGGGAATTCCTCGCTTAAGCAAACAGGATTCAACCAAAACCAGCTCTACAATTCCAACTCCTCTGTCCCAGGGTCCATCTCCAAATTCCATCCTAACATTGCCTAAAATGGAGTATCCGTAAACTACCGTGAGCACTCCAGCTTGCACCAGTATTATGTGCAAATCCTGGGTAGGGACAGTGATGGTAAATATAGCATCAACCTTGACTTGATTTTTCTTTTTCAGTGTCGGGAAACACAGGCACTGCTGGGGAGGAGAAAGTGAACAACCAGTCTGCTAGGAAATACTTTTGTTTGTCTTTGCCTACAAAGGAGCAGTTTTGCATTTGATATCTAGGGATCCAGTTCTGCTTCAAGCAGCCTCCGTCTCATGAGTTATTCTGAATCTTCAGTGACAGTGAACAACAGGTTGCTGGTCTCTTTCTCGCTCTCTCTTACTCAGTAATCAAAGAAAGAGAAAGAAAGAAAGAAAGAAAGAAAGAAAGAAAGAAAGAAAGAGAAATTTTAAAAGATTTTATAGAGAAGATTCCACCTATAACCCTCAATATGGTCCCATTCATAGTAATACTTTCCTTGTCAGGTGAGTAAGACCTTTTTTCAGCACTTATTTAAAACCTTTGCTCTCTGCCTATGAATATGAATTATCTCCCATTTTGTTGAGAGCTGGATTCACAGCAAACTTGTGTGACCCAACATTGTTTTTCTTCCTGTCATTGGAAGCAAAAAAGCAATATCCTCGTCTTTGGGTCCCCAGATGCCCACCATCCCTGCCATAGGGGCATTCTAGCTGGGAATGATTGGATTTGTAGTCCAAATCAGGGGGCCCAAGGTTGAGAACAACTGCTCCTGTATATGGAAATATCCAGGAAAACATACATGGAGAATCAATTCTGATGACCTACATTCATGATTGTTCCTCATCATGAGATTAAATCCAAAAGTAATTCTTGTGAGCACTGGGCCATACATAAGGAAGAGAGATTCAATATCTTTATTTCCAGTGAATGGAAGCAGACGGTATAACTGATAGACAGGGAGCTGTCACTGAATCTATTGCCCAGGTTTTGTGGACTAGGATCATGTATCAGTATCATCCCATGTCACCCAGATATTAATCAACCCCCATTTCAATCCTGCTGGGGTTTAGGGATGTGCAAATTGATTTGGGCAACAGAACAAATCACCCCTGTGGTCCACTGGCTAGATTCGGGTACAAATCGAATCACAACTGATTCAATTTGAATCGATTCGAGATTTGGATCCCTCCTATTAATTCCCCCAGATTACCAGATTTCATTTAAAAAAAAAAAAAAGCTAAGCTCTAGCCCTTCTAGAAGTGGACATATGTTAATCAGAGGTTAATGTGTTTATGCACAGAGGTTATATGTCTTTCATGGCTACACCATAAGCCATGGTGCTTTACATAGAGGCTTTTTTTAATGCTCTATCTGCTGCTTCTATCTGGTAGGGTTTTTTAGTTCTTTGTTTTTAGCTTTTTACTTGCATGTTTTAATTGGAGATTTATTTATTTATTTATTTATTTATTTATTTATTTATTTATTTATTTATTTATTTAAAAATGTCACTTTTAAACATGGCCTTAGCTTGGTCTTTTCACAGGTTTGATTTTATTATTTTTAGTCTGTTATATTATATTAATTTTATTAATGCTGTGAATTGCCCCAAGCAGTAATATACTGGAGGGGTGGGATAAAAATATTTTAAACAAATGAAGCAGAAATTAATTGATCCACTAGTTTTTCCCCATGGCATTCAGATGCAATGCCAGAGAAAGATATGCCAGTTATCACAGGGACATAGGAAGCTGCCATATACTGAGTCAGAGCATTGGTCCACCTAGCTCAGTATTGTCTTCTACACAGACTGGCAGTGGCTTCTCCAAGGTTTTAGG